>NW_022111324.1:56412454-56424619 GCF_000313985.2 Echinops telfairi
GTTTTGAGAATGATGAGGGCAATGAATGTACAAATGCGCTTTACACAATTGATGTATGTATGGATTGTGATAAGAGTTGTGTGAGCCCCTAATAAAATGATTTAAAAAAAACCAAAAAACAAAAAAACCCAAAAAACTACAAGGATGGCCAGAATTGACTCAATGGCAGTGAGCTGCCTTTTTTGTTTGTTTGTTTACATAATATCCGGGAGAAGATATGCAAGCAAAGATGGGAAACAGAGGTGCTAAGGAGCCAGGAACCAGAACCAGAAGGGACAAAGACCTTTTCCCAGAACAGAGAGAGGCAGGCCTTTCCCTATAGCCAGCACTCGGAATGCAGACTGCTTGCCTTCTCTCCTGTGAGGACATAAGTTTGTTCAAGTTATCCAATTAGCTTGTGTCTGTTACAGCAGCCCTAGCAGTCTAGCATCATTAAGCCTCCCACGGACAGTTCGGTGGTGGCTCTTCATGAAGTTCACTCACCAGGAATTGAAACTGGGTCTAAATGAAAGGTAAGAATTCTACCATTGAAGCACAAATGCCCGCAAGAAATTCACAAGTGCAGTGAATAGTGGTAATTCAGGCTACTGGTCAACATGATCATGGTACAGAAAACAAAGTTAATTTTTTTAAAGGAGTCATAAACATTTTAAAGGAATTAAAATTTGCATTTAATTCTGCTGCATGTATGTACCCGGGCCTGCTTAATGGGAACACAGGATTACCACATGTTTTTCTTCTGTGAATATGCAGATGAAAAGGCATGGGGGCATCTTCATTTGACCTCCTTTGACTCCACAGGGGGAAGTAAAATAGAACTCATTGGCCCAAGACTATTCTTATGAGGCAATGGTTAGATATTCCTCTACCTCCAACCTTTCTTACCAATTTTAATACCGCCGTCCCTCTCAGAGCACGTACTACTTCTCAACTGGATTCAATAATTCATTGCAGTGGCACACAGAACTCAGAAACCTTACACGTGATTATGGGATATATTAGTGGTGTTAACAGGTTACCGTTCAGCATCAGAAATGCTCAGGATATAGCTCTTTGGTCAGAATAGTCTCTTCCTAGCCCTGCCTGCAGCAGGCCTCTCTCTGGTCCTATGCCTCTAATCTGTGAGGTCCCCTGCCCTCCGCCCTGCTCAGGCAGTATCACAAAGTTCTTTTATTGCTGACTGAAGGTGCTCAGCAAACCCGGCTCCTCCAATTAGGTGCTTGGAGCCACCTCTTGCCAAAACTGAGCCTCCTGCCTGAAGGCTCTCAACTTTATTTGCTTTGCAAGCTGGAAATCCCACTTAAATGCTAACGTCTTTCGCTCTAGTTTCTGATGCGGTTGCTTCTCTACCTCCGCCCTGCTGATTCTCTGGTGTCATAAATTTCTGTTCCTGGATCAAGGTAGGTATCTCAGGGTACAAAGGATGTCTACCTCTCCTGGCTCTCACTTTTTGAGAGGAGTGAAATCCTCATTCTGCTACTGAGATGGTTCGTCTTATACCTAACAGAATGGCAAAATTGACCAAGCCCTTGTTAGAGTTTTAGGGTCTTACAATCACAGTTATCTCTGTGAGCAATCACTCAGAGCTGAATCATATCATCTTAACAGCATCTTCACAAACCTTCATGGAAAGAGAGTTTGGTGGGCGTTACACGGCCTCGGGCGGGAAGAGTCACACCAAGGCATTCACTGCTTTGTAGTGGAAAAGTTGGACTGTAGAGTGATCCTCGCCTTTTAAATCCACTTTCTTAGGTTCCCGCACAGTTACATGCACCTTCACACACAGGCACGCACACTCATTTCCCTGTAACTCCATGCTGGTGCCAATTGTCGAGCGTTATTCCAGTTTATAGCAGACTTCTGCAGGGGTTTGCCTGAGGGAAAAGATGGGAACGTTGACTATGCTTGTCATTTTCTGTCTATTCCTCATTTCTGTATTGCTGAAATGACTACTTGAAGAACAGTGCTAGTATTACCTCAAAGAGTAATTTTTTTTTCTTTGCATCTTTTTAAAATTTTTTTTTTATTTAAACATTTTATTAGGGACTCATACAACTGTTATCCCAATCCATACACACATCAATTGTGTAAAGCGTATTTGTACATCATTTCTCAAAACATTTTCTCTCCATTTAAACCCCCGACATTAGGTCCTCATTTTTCCCCTCCCTCCCCGCTCCCCCCTCCCACATGAGCCCTTGATAGTTTATAAATGGGTATTTTGTCATATCTTGCCCTGTCCGACTTCTCCCTTCATCCACTTTTCGGTTGTCTGTCCCCCAGGGAGGAGGTCACACACAGTTCCATGTAATCGGTTCCCTCTTTTCCTACCCATTCTCCCTTTACCCTCCCTGTTTTGCCACTCACACCACTGGCAAAGAGTAATTTTTAAAAAAGTTTTTATTGCCAATTGGGTGAAGGTTTAGAGAACAGAGCATTGATATTTTTATCCAACAGTTCATAATTTATTTCATGTTGTTGACTACAGTCCCCACCATGCAGTATCTTGCCGCATGTGTTAGTCTGGGTAAAGTAGGGAAACAAATCCGAGAGAGTTTTATATAAAGGATAAGTGTACATTAAGAAAGTATCCCAACCCAGTGCTGTCCAAGCCCATAAGTCCAACATTAACCCAAATGTCCAACACCAATCTACAAAGTCCTCCTCCATCTCACAAAACAGACAGCAATGATGCCAACTGCAGGAGGAAAGCCAAGTCAGTGAATGTGTAAGCATCTCAGCGCTGGCAGGGGTCTCCACGCGGCTGCTCCAGCATCCAGGGCTGCATCGGGGTAGGTCCATGTGGCTTCTCCTCAGGGATGTCTTCTAGGAAGTGAGCCTTGCCAGCTGAAGCAGGGGACTGCTAAGGCAGCTGCACCCTGGTCCGACCATCAGAAAGCAAGAGACCCGAGAACTAGAAAGGTGAGGTTCACTGAGCCATTTATCCCTCTGCCCTTCAATTAACCCCACATGTTTTTATCGGCCAGGTTGGCACAATAAACCTTAACTATCTCACCACACTTTCCAACCTCCGTTCTCTCTTGTTTCTTTCCCCTTCTGAACTTTTGTCCTCGGAAGTGCTGCCCTTTTCCCTCTCAAATGGTTGTTTATTCTTAAAACCATGCTACTGTTCTTCTTCTCCTTGGAACCCTGTGTATTGTTTAACTGAAATGGAGCCATAGGAGTGAGTTCAATTCCAGACCTAAAGGTGACTGAGGGCCCTATACCATTTCTGGGGTTCAGCAAGTCTCTATCTCATCTATCAGTAAGCCTGGTCTTTTTTACGATTTTGAGTGTTGCCCTCCCACTAGGATTTAATGTGATTCCTTTTGGAGGAGTGGGGAACCGAAGCTGGGCCATTCTACCTAATTTTCCTGGTCTCACCGCCACCAAGGCAGTATTTTCATAGCCCGTTAATTCAGTTGTCTAATTTTTCCCCATGTGTCTTTGATTGTCTTCACTCTGCTTTCCCAGAGAAACCAGGAGTTGCACCTTAGATGACTGCTCATGATCTTTTAGGACTTTAGTCGCTACTCATCGGAGTCGGATGTGGTCCATTGTCTCTGTGGATGATGTCACCAGGTGGACCTCGGCTTCCCGCCGACTGTGGTCCTGGTCCCCCGCCCAGCTGCGCATTCTCTCAGTGTATTTGGTTAGGTCGAAGAAGGTTACACGTCTGACCCCTGTGTTATCACATTCATGGATATACAAGGGATCTCCAAAAACTTCATGATGAAAATATTTCATTATCTTTTTAGTCCATTTTTCCACAAACTTAAATGACCCACCACCGCCTGCCGTGTATTTGCAGCAGAGGTAAATACTCATGTAGAAATATCCTCACACCTTTGTATCTTTGTAATATGTATATATCTATATGTGTGTGTACGTTTGTGTGTATATGTGTGTATCTATATAGTCCCACCCTCCCTCCCACACACCTTCAGTCTGTGTCTATGGAAGCATCTACTCATGGCTTACTGTTACTGCAGTCATGTGTATGTAACAGGATTTACCTTGAAGTCCTGCACCCCCCCACCCCCCCACGTCTTCCTCTGCATTGATCACTTGTTTTCCCGACTTCTGACCTCCTGCTTTTTGTATGTTCCCTTCCCCTTCAGTCACTCAACCTGTCTGTCATCTAGCCAGTAATTTATACCCCCACTTCCCTCCCACCTTTGGTAAGCGTTTCTTTATGCATGAAAACCTTTGGACTTCTTACTGTCGGGCTCTCATCTGTCATTTTGAGGCTGACGAATCCCATTGAACATACTGTCTTCCATGGGGATTCGTGCTGCCAGGTGTGTCACAGATTTCATCTTTACTCTTTAATGGTGTGTGGTGTTCTGTTGTGTATATGCACCAAGTTTGTCATCTGGTATCCCATTGATGGGAATTTAGATGGCTTCCACTTCTCGCTATTGTGAACAGGGCTGCAGTGAACATGGGTGTGCATTCATCTGTTTGTGTCGTGGCTCTTGTTTCTCTAGCATGTACACCAAGTAGAGAGGTTGCTGGGTCATAACGACATTTCTATTTCTATAGCGGTTGCAATCCTTTACAGCCTTGCCTGAAGTGTATGAGAGTTACAGTCTCTCCATACCCTTGCCCGCATTTGTTGTTCTCTGAGTTTTGAACTTTGCTACCAATGCTGGGGTGAGATAGTATCCTTTTTTAATTTGCATCTCTTAAGTGTCTAATGACTACAAGTACTTCATATTTTTGGCTGCTTTAATATCTTCACGGGCAATTTGTTTGATGAATTTACTTTTACATAAATTACCTTAAAGGATTAGAAAATGATTTCATAATTTTTATAAAAATGAATCAGCCTTTCCTTTCTTACTACAATTAAACATAGTGTTCTGTTTGTTGGGGGACCATCATTAGCTCGTCACCTTGGGCAGCATCCTTTAGCCCTTCATCACCTCAGCCTCTTCGTCTGTGGGCGATTAGCTCAGATGTTATTCCTGAGCGCCGCGTGCCTCTTCTGCTCTGTCGTTCTAATCTTCTCTTCCAATATCCAATGTTGTTATGCCTTTTGAAGTGAATTTGACACAGGGTTAGTTTCATTGATGTAAGAGTTCATTTAAGGAATTACAACTCACTTTAATAGGAAGAGACTCATCATTTTATACATTGTCTAAATGACTATATAATTATGTAGTCATATAATTAATATGACTATACAATTATGATGAAACATACAACTTTCCTCTAGTTCTTTAATGATTCCTCCCCCCACATTATTATGACCCCAATTCTACCTTACAAATCTGGCTAGACCAGAGCATGTACACTGGTACAAATAAGAGCTGGAAACACAGAGAATCCAGGACAGATAAACCCCTCAGGACCAATAATGAGAGTAGCAATACCAGGAGGGTGAGGGGAAGGGGAAGGTGGGGGGAGAAAGGGAGAACTGATCACAATGATTGGCATATAATCCCCTCCCAGGGGGATGGACAACAGAAAGGTGGGTACACGGAGACAGCGGTTGGTGTACAACATGAAAATTTTTTTTATAAATTATCAAGGGATCATGAGGAAGGGAGGGTGGGTGAGGAGGAAAAATGAGCTGATACCAAGGGCTCAAGTAGAAAGAAAATGTTTTGAAAATGATGATGGCAGCACATGCACAAATGTGCGGAGTGCCGAGGGAGGTAAAGGTTTTGAAAACGATCGTGTTGGGGCCTGCACAGCACTCTTGTTATGACTGCATTATTGAATGGTGTGATGTCTGGATTATGCCCTAATTTTTTTTTAAAAAGAACTTTAAATTTTGAATTGGATGAAGGATTACAGTGCACATCAGGCCTCTTTTGTATTACCACAATTTCTAAGTCATGGTATACCTGCAACGACTTCTTTTAGTTGACAAAATGACATTTTAAAAAGAAACTTTTCAGGTATACTTTTAGAGATATAACAAGGCTTTACATTTCTACAAAGTTCACCCTATCTTTGATTGAAAACCATTTAAACTTTGTGACTCTCAAACCAATACATTAAAACGTATGCATGTAACATATACAATACGTGTTTTTCTTTCTTTTTATCTTAGGAAGAATTGGGGAGGAAAGATAATGAATTTTTAGTAGCTGATACTGTAATGCGAGTTGTTAAACTCTAAATGCTTCTTTTGCATTTTAATTTATTAAACACTACCGCTGTGAGTCTATTCTGACTCACAGTGACCCTGGAGGGCTGGCGAGAACTGCCCCTGGGGGTTTCTGAGGCAGTGCGTCTACAGGAGCACACAGCCTGGTCGCTTCCCCTCTGAAGCTGAGTCACCTGGTCCCTGCGGTCAGCACCCCCATGGTTAGCTTGCTATGCCACTGGGGCTCATTTAAATGTATTAGCTGGCATTAATTTATCCTTAACCGGCCTTTCTATTTCAGTAAAAATGATTGCTCTTGAGTTTCACATGTACATCAGTGAAATAGCATTTGTTGTTTGGAAGTTTGTACATAATTCCAATAAGAGTAGAGCCCAATCTTATTTACTTTTTCAAGAAATGGTAACTTTTGCAGTCACTCTGTTTGGCAAATCTGAAAATGATCACATGATTCTGCATATTGAAATATTATAGTTTCTTGATTTAGGTTTTTTTATTTGACGTAAGGGGATCAGATGCTTTTTTGAAGCAGGAGTTTGCTTCCTTTGACACTGGGCAGTGTGCTGCTCCACCAGAGCTCCCAAGCAATGTAAAATCACTACATTTTATCACACGCACTCGTGTTGTGTGGAAAGAAAGGTAACACTTTCCCCATTCTGCATGGAAGAGAAACAGGGCTCTCTACTGCTGTAAAGAGTTACAGTCTCGGAAATTCATAGGCGGCAGTTCTACCCTGTCCTATGGGATCGCTCCGTTGGCATTGACTCAAGGGCAGTGAGCTCGAGTTTGGCTTTGGTGTTACATTGCTTCTCTGTATGTGGTAAGGCCCAGATGCAAAAATGGGTCTGTAGAATTTCATTCTAGGTGATGCAGTGCTTTGACCACGGTGATGCATCTCTGCTCCTGGTAAGCTCTCCATGGAAAATAGCAATACTTAAATGAAGCTTCTGGGTTGTCCAGGTGAATTTTGGTATCACCTGTCTTATTCATATCGTTAAGCTTAATTAACTGAGAAGAATTGGAGAACTTTCTCACTGAGGTCATGCCTAGCAGTTAACTTAAAACCGTGCTTTGTAACAAACTCAGGTTATTTTCTATGTTCTTCACATCTAATGAAAACTTTCTTAACAGGTGGAGAAAGAACCTGTGGAGTACACGAACTTATCTGTATTAGAAAAGGTAAGTCGAGTGCTGTATGTGGCTTTCTGAATCTTCAATGAATGCTTTATGGTGCCCGATAAATCCAGTGAGGTGGCAGGTAACTTGGACTTATAAATCATAAAACAGAATAATTATTAACTTTGTTACTTTTATTACACACTTATGTATCCATAAGTTCATATTGTTGATTTTGTGGTTGGCGAGAGTTGTTGTTTTATATATAGTTTTGATGGGATGATCCGGTCCGACTTCTTGCATATTAGTTATTAGACATGGTAACGAGGTGAAGAATGGAGGGTTTGATGTTTGTTCCCTTTCAGAATCCAGACTCTGAGTGCATGCTGATCTCCCATTGACTTCTGTTGTGTTACTGTACCCCATCAGAGAGATGTGAGGGCTTGGTTGACATTCAAATCGGGAACATGTCCAAAGACCACACATCCTTTGACCCCAACAACTGTCAGTGCTTCTTAAGAAGGAGCCACCTGACAACTGGCTGGTTCAACAAGGTGGCCCCAGGAAAAGTAGTTCAGTTCTTAGGTGGGAGGCAAGGAATCAGGTATTCTCTAGATTTTGGGGAATCAGGAGAACCCTTGGGAGTCTCCACAACTCCTTATAAATGATCACCAATCTGGGAAATGGTGTGAAGAGAGAAAATGATATACCTGGGAAGGAGAGGGGATGAAATCTTCATAAATTTATTTGTGGAGCACATTTACACCCACTGTTATCTTTTTTGAAACTTGGGGGACTTCCTTTTTCTTGCAGCTCTCCTGAAAACTGACTTGGCCCTCCTGAGTGTGGTCAACCAGTAGCAACTCCCTCCATACAATTTCTCCCTAAGGAAGTTTGGGGCAGTGTCAGTATTTGTGATACATGTGTGTGATTGGCATGCTTGGGACATGTCAACATTATTTGCAGTAAGTCTTCTACAGCTCAGAAAAGTTTCAGCTTCTCATTGAGCTAAATCATTGAACTTAATCCTTAATACAGAGATTTGGGAACTGTCTTTGACGCGGTCAGGCTGTCTTACCTGTTTGTTGCTTCCTGTGTTTAGTGTTAATTTAAAGGCAATCTCCTTCCTTTATTAAAGTTTAATGTACCTATATATCTTTTCTCTGATCCCCAAAAGTGGAAACTGAAGTCCATTCACTCTGATTTCAAATTTAACATTATGATTCTTATTAACGGTTGTTGATTTGTGCCTCTTACCTAAAATTGGAGTGTGGAGGGGGCAGGACTACACATTGGTTTCTGTCTCTGTGTATACAGTTTTAGATTTCCATGATAATGCAGAAATCAGAATGGCTGAAAACATTCTAAATTATTTTATAGCTATTACCTTACTCTCTGAAACTTTTCTTTATCATCAAATTCATTTGGCTGGACCCCAGAAAAGACTGTACAAATCCGTTGGAATCAAAAGTTATGAAAGCTGTGGCTGAGAAAAGAGAGAGATCCAAGCCAATCGAGATCGGTAGGAGGAAGGAAATTATAATGGGCAGAGGGTCTTTTATGGTTACAACGAGGACCGAAAGCTACAATGGAGACAACACTGGAATGGAATAGATAGGGAGAGACCATGATCTGAGCACACCTTGTTAAAATCAGAGTTAAAGGGGATGTCTGTTTAGTCACTTGGTGTTATTCAGTAGACAATACAATACAATAAGGAATAAGTTAGGAAAGAAAAGTGTATCCCCCGAGATTAAAAGGGATCCTTTCTGGGCAATATAAAACTACATAGACTATGACAGTTCACGAATCTAAGCTCTCTGAGTGCTGTGGAAGACAAGCCCCTCGGCTCCCACTCAGAGGCCCTCATTCTGGTTCCCCCAACCACACACACCATCTCAGGCTGCTCTGGCCACGTTTTGGGGGCCTGAGGGCACCGTTGAGAATCTGACGTAACCGCTAGGTCTCTGCTCAGGGGAGACAGGACTGGACACCCCCATTTTGGGGGTGGCTCTGCTGGGGGAACAGTCCATGATGACTCTAGTTGAACACACCTTGTCATTGTGGCTCTTCTAGCACTTTAAAACTTTTAATTGCTATCTCCTTTATTATTCTCCTCAGGTGGTGTTTCAGATTATACCTTGTCCAGATTCTTCTGTATTAGTCCCACTCTTTTTATTTTCTTCCTTCTTTTACATAAAATTTTAAGTATTTACAATTTAAAAATATTTACGTTCTAGTATATCTTGCAGATTTTCTGAATCTCTACGTATTCTCTCAGCATTTAGTGCATATTTCTAGTTAATCTCTAGGCTAGACCTCATAAGTATGCATGTAGTTTTAAATTTAATAATCGGGGCTAAAGCTTTTGTATTTTATGCTGGACTTTAATGGAGTAGGACATAGGGAGACTACATAAAGTAGAAGATACACACTCAGCAAAATATGGAAGGCTTGGTGTGACTTTTGTTCAGATTGTAATTATAATTTGTAGCAATGATTCTGGCAAAATGGCACCTTTGACATCACAGTCAGTTTCTTTTGACCTCGTTTGTCTCTTGTTTCTTCTTTGTCTCCTTTGCTGTCTTTTCTCTCCTGTCAGACCTGTAAATATTAGAAGGTATTGCAGTTTGGTTCTGGGCTTGTTTTGTTTCTCTATCCATCATTTCCCTCTATTTGGGTGTATGTAGTTCGATTGTTTTAAATTTATAAATCCAATTTTGGTCTGTCCTTGAGCTCCCAGTTTATTGTTATAGCAACTATTATGTATATATATGTATATAGATATATATGCATTAGAACATCATTGGCATGCCTAAAATGCAAGTCTTGATTTTCTCACATAAGCCAATTTTTTGTTCCAGCCTTCTAAATCTCAGCAGATAAGTAGCTCAAGTTAAAGAATCCTTGTTTTTCTTTCATGATCCCATTTCCACATTTAATTCATTAGGAAGTTCTGCTAGTTCTATCCAGGGGAGTCACAAAGACTATAGCTAGAAGAGCCAAATCAAGTAATTCACTGTACCACGCTGACATTATTAGCATCGATTAAAAATTTACAATCTCCTAGAAGGAACATTAGCTTAAATATCCCAAATGTTATCTAAATTAGCGGTTCTCAACCTGTGGGTCGCGACCCCTTTGGGGGGTCGAATGGCCCTTTCACAGGGGTCACCCGATTCATAACAGTAGCAAAATGACAGTTATGAAGTAGCACCGAAAATAATTTTATGGTTGGGGGGTTCACCACAACATGAGGAACTGTATTAAAGGGCCATGGCATTAGGAAGTTTGAGAACCAAAGATCTAAATAATCTAAATCAGATATGAGTGACACTGCCTATAATCCAACCTGGAGCAAAATTTCTCTCTATTTGTGAACCTGGGAAACTAGAAAAAAAGTTACCTGCTCCCCAAATACAGGGCTATGAGAGTTGTTATAAGCATTCCCATTCAAAAATGGAGAAACTGGGAGGAGGGAAAGGATCACTGGCTCAAGCAATTTGAAGCCCAGCTTGGCAAAGTCTCAAAGGTTTCAGATGTAGGGCTCTGCTCTGGGACTGCTGAGATTCTGCGATCTGAGTTTAAGGCTTTGCCTCGAGTCATCTGTTCATGAAGGCAGCGTGTGTTTGCAGCTGCATGATTCTATTAGACTGTTTGCTGCCTGTAGAATCCGGGGGGCCTTTTCATTTTGCCCTCTCATCCATTTCAACCCAGGCTGGCTTTGTTTCTTCTGCTACAGCGGTCTCAGAGCCGCGTGGGTCTTCCCATTATGTGCAAGAGATTTCACTTCATAGGCCACAGGCCATTTTCTACATAATTTCACTTCTGTTTTCATCTTCTGGTGAGATGGTGGAGGGGATACATGAGTCACACACCTTAATCTCCTCAGAGAGCCTCCTGTGCCACTGAGCATGGTGACCTTTTGTTCTGCGGCACTAACTGCAAATTGCCCAGCCACCTCCTTGGCTTTCACGTCAGAGTCCCACGTTGCTAATAGTTAATATCCTAATTGTAATGTCATTCCTAACCTAGATAGGTTCAAAAATTCCCAAATAATCAAGTCCTGATTCTTTTTTTTGTTTGTTAAACACTTCTCTCAATCTTTCCATCATATATTTTACCATAAGCATCAAGGAGAAGTTAGGCTGTCCCCTTGACACTTTTGTTTGGGGTATCCAAGCAAATATCCAAGTTCATCATTTATGAATTCTAAACAGTGGGACACAATTCAGCTAAGCACGCTGCCTCCATATAACAGGTTATCCTGTTGTTTTTCAATAACACCAAACAGGATCATTCCCGTTAAACTCTTGCCAGTGAGACCTTTGTATTAAGGTCCATGTTTCTACCAATGATGAGTTAGGAAACATTTAAACAATTAAGCCTTTCTCTACACTGTGTCTCCCTTCCTTCCGAGTCTTCACCAGCTTCATCTTTAAAGTCCATATTTCTACTAGCAGTCTGTTCAGGGCAATCTGGACCATTTCTATTATACACCTCCACCCTCCACTCATCATTCATTTATAGAGCCTCTACCACATTTCCTGGTATTGTTATAGCAGCATTTGCTTTTTGGTACCAACATCTGTATTTATATCCTATTACTCCTATAATAAGTTACTTGAAGCTTGATAACTGAAAACAAAACAAAACAAAATGAGAAATACTCAGACTTAACTCTTTCACAGTCTGAAAGCCAGAAATCCACAATCACTTTCATTGATCTAAAGTCAAGTTATTGACAACTTTGCTTGTGGAGGATAAAGGGAAAATTTGTTTATCTATTTTCTAGGTTCTAGGGGTTCCTTGCACTATTCTGCTAATTAACTCTTCATTTATTTCCAGAACACATCAGAACCCCTAGTTTCCTTTGTCCCATCTCTTACGCCTGTTGTTCATGTTGATTTCTAGCTGCCCTCTTAATTTTA
>NW_022111324.1:56424719-56443675 GCF_000313985.2 Echinops telfairi
CAGAACCCCTAGTTTCCTTTGTCCCATCTCTTACGCCTGTTGTTCATGTTGATTTCTAGCTGCCCTCTTAATTTTAGACCCTTGTGATTAGTTTACCACGATAATCCAGGATCATCTCATATCGAGATCTGTGATGTACCTACAGCTGTGCAGTCCTTTTTGCTGTAGAAAGCTTTACCTACAGGCTCTGGAAGGTTAGGGATGAGCATCTTTGCAGCTGGCGGGTGCGCTCACTTGGATGCACTTGACTTCAGCCACTTTGATTTTCTTTGTCTTCATTTAATTGTACCAGGCTTATTTCTGGCCCAAGACTTTAGTTTCTGCTTTCTCTGTCTGGAATCCTCTCCCCAACTTGGCATGATTGATTCTTGTATTTCTTCAGGTCTCAGCTTCTCAAGTCTCTTTCTCAGTCACACATTTTCTGTTAACCGTAGTAAGAGCCTTGGTGCTGCACTAGGTACACAGTGATCTGCTGTCCACAAGATCAGAGTTCAAAACCATTGGCTGCCCCGAGGGAGACAGATGGGGCTTTCTCCTCCCTTAAAGAGTTACAGTCTCCAGAATCCACAGGCTCTTTGCTAAACTGCCCTACAGGGTCGCTATGAGTCAGAGTGGACTTGATGACTGGCCTTGGTTTGGTTTATAGCTAGAATAACCCCTCCTATCTTTCTACTATTTAACTTCCATGACATCATATTACTTACTTAGTAGCTCCTTTATTGTCAGTTAGCATTTATACCATTAAATAATTTTTTACATTTTTGGAAGGTTCTGTATATTGGTCCTGTTAGAATATAAGCTCTAAGAGGGCAGGAACTTTGATTGTTCAATGCCTTAGCCCTAAATGTTTGTGGAATTAGTGAATGAGTAATTGAGTGGAATTTGACTGAACTTATCACTAAATTTTTCTGTAATACCTGCCATTTAATTAGAAGGTATTTATCAAATATTTTTATAGGAAAGTATTGTTCCACTAGTGAAGTAAAAAACTATTGCTATTATGGTTCCAGTTCATATGTGTATGAATTTATTCCAAACAATGTGTAGCATTGTCTAAACATGCCTCTAAGCTTCATAGTTGGCAGCAGACATGTTCTCTCAGTATTACACTTGTCTTAGTGTCATTAGGGGACCTTGGAAAAGATCCAATCAGAATCACATCTTCAGAGGATATCTGCTGGACCAATTAAATTGACAGCCAATAGCTCAACTCAAGAAGTTGGGTTGATGTTTTTGGGGGATTACGAAGGAGTCATTTTGATAAATTTTCTTGAAAAACACAGGTCATTTTGGGGGGCTTATGAAGGAAGAAGTTTTAAGAAAACTCAAAACTGCACTGGTGAGAAAAGGCCAGGGAAGTTTCACAGAAAACTTTTTTTTCTCACCACAACATGCACCTGCTTTGAGGGCAGCAAGGTGTGTCCTATGAGCATTTTGTTGGGAACCAAACCCCATTTACCTTACAGCCCTGATCTCGTCCCTTCAGACTTCTTTCTGTTCCCAGACTTCACAGAACATTGACCAGAAACACGATTTGAGTGCCTGGAGAATGCCAAAACGGAGGGGTGTAAGTTGACAAGCCCAGCTGTCTCTGGAGTTGGGCTAGAGAGGAGGACGCTCGACTTTGTTGTTGTCCCGGGTCCCTGTGTACAACATCCTCACAAGGGTTATGTTTGAGCCCATTGTTGTCAATCTATCCTGTCCAGAATCTTTCTCTCTCTCTCCTTCTATCTTTTTTTTTTTTTTGGTTGCTGCCCCTCTACTTTACCAAACAAGATGTTCTTTTTCAGGGACTCTCTTTTCTATTGGCACCCTGGTGGCATTATGGTTGAGCCTTGGGCTGGTAACCACAAGGTCAGCAGTTGGAAACCAGCCACGCTGTGAGAGAAAGGTGAGGCTTTCTACTCCCTTAAAGAGTTAGTCTTGGAAACCCACAGGGACAGTTCTACCCTGGCCTGTCAGGGTGCTATTAGTAGGAACTGACTGGATGGCAGGGAGTTTTTTTGGCGCTTCTGATAACTAATCAATGAACCTGAGACAAGGAAGTCTCACTGTCCTTGCTGCTAAGGAGCATTCTGGCTGCACTTTTTCCAAGACAGGTGTGTTTGTTCTTTGGACAGTCCATAGTACTTTTACTATTTTTGGCCAGCATTATAGTTCATTATACATCAAATATATTGATTATTTTTCAGTCTTATTCAGTGTCCAATTTTCACATGGATATGAGGTGTTGAAAATAGCATGACGGGTCAGGTGTGTCTCAATCCTCAAGGTAACCTTCCTACATTTCAACACTTAAAAAAATCCTTTGCACCATGTTTACCCAGTACAATTGTCCCTTCATCTCTTGACTGTTGTTTCCACGAGCATTGATTATGGGTACAAGCAAGATAAAATTTTTGACTTCAACTTTTTCTTCATTTTTCATGATGTTACCTGTTGATCCAGTTGTGAGAATTTAGGTCTTTACATTGAATTGTAAACCATACTGAAGACTGCAATCCTTGATCTTCATCAGCAAGTGCTTCAAGTCGTTTACACTTTCAGCAAGCAAGAATGTGTCATCTGCATATAGCAAGTTGTTAATAAGCCTTCCTCAAATCCTGATGCAACATTCTTATTATATGATCCAGCTTCTCAGTATACACATTTTAAAAAGATGGCAAGAAATACAACCCTGATGCACATTTTTCTTGATTTTAAGCCATGCCAGTATTCCTTTGTTCTGTTTACACAACTCCCTCTTGATCCAGGTACAAGTTCCTCATAAGGACAATGAAATGCTCTGGAATTCTCATTCCTCCTAAGGCTATCCACACACAGTTTGTTATAATCCACACAATTGAATGCCTTGGCATAGTCAGTAAGATACAAGTAAACCTCTTTTTGGTATCCTCTGCTTTTAGCCAAGATCCATATGACATCAGCAATGATATCCCTTGTTCCATGTCCTCTTCTGAATCCAGGATGAAACTCTGACAGTTCCATGTTAATGTACTGTTGAAACCATTGTCAAATGATCTTCAGCAAAATTTTACTAGAATTTGGTACTAATGATATTTTTCCCTAAGTTGAGCATTCTGTTGGTGCTCTTTCTTTGGAATTGGTAAAATTACTATCTTTTCCAATCAATTGGCTCAGTAGCTGTCTTCCAAATTTCCTGGCATAGACAAGTGAGTGCTTCCAGTGCTTCCTTTATCAGCCTGTTGAAACATTTCCGTTGGTATTCTATCCATTCCTGGAGTCTTGTTTTTGTCTAACGCTTTCAGTGCTGCTGGATATATTCCTTCATTATCATTGGTTCTTGATCATATGCCATCTCTTGAGATGATTCAATGTTGACTAGTTAGTTTTGGTACAGTGACTCTGTACCCTTTCTATCATCTTTTGATACTGCCTGCTTTGTTTGCTCATAGAATCTTTCAGTATTACAACTGAACTTTTTTTCATGAATTCTTTCAATTTAAGATATGCTGAACATGTTCTTCCTTTTTAGTTTCCTAATATTTGCACATTTCATTATAATATTTGACTTTGTCTTCTGAATTGCCCTTAGCAATTTTCTATTCAGCTCTTTGACTTCATCATAACCTCCATGTGCCTTAGCTCCTCTACAATGAAGAGCAAGTCTCTTCCAATAGTCACTTTGATCTTTTCTTTCTTTCCTGTCTTTTAAATGACCCTTTGTTTTCTCATGAGTGTTCTTGATGCCCTCCTGCAGCTCACTAGTGTTCAGTGTAGCAAATCACTTCTTGAGATGTTCTTGACATTCAGGTGGGATAGACTTAAGGTCATATTTTGGCTCTTGTGGACTTGTTTTCATTTTCTTTAGCTTCAACTTGAACTTCCATATGAGCAATTGATGGCTTGTTCCATAGTCAGCATTTTTTCTGGTTTTAGCTGCTGATACTGAGCTTCTTCATGGGATCTTCCCGCAGATATAGTCCATTTGATTTCTATGTATTCCATCTCAAAAGGGTATTGGCGATGAAGACCATGATAACCCTTGCAACATTCTATCATGCCATTTCCAACATTGCTTTTATCATCAAGGCCCTATTTTTCAACTATTGTTCCTTCCTCTTTGTTTCTAACTTCTGTATTCTAATTGCCAAGAATTATCAGAGTATTTTGACTGCATATTTGACCAGCTTCTGCATCATTAATTTTAGTAGTTGGTTTACATATTTGAATAATAGTTGTATTGACTAGATTTTCTTATATGCAGGTAGATATTATCCTGTCACAATAGCACTGTTCTTCAGGATAGATCTTGACGTGTCCTTTTTGATGACGAATACAGTATGATTCTTCTTGAATCTGTCCTTCTTGGCGTAGGAAATTATACGACGGCCTGATTTAAAATGGCCAATTCCAGTCCATTTCAGCTCACTATCTCCTAGGTTATTGACTTTTATGCAGTCCGTTTGACAACTTCTACCTTTACTGGATTCATACTTTGCACATTCCAAGTTCCACTTTTTAATTGGTGTTTGCAGAAGTTTCTTCTCGTTTGGAGTCATTCCCCATAAGTAAGTGAAGGTCCTGTCGGCTTTACTCTCAGAGGCTTGACTCCATCCCTGTCACCCTGTCAAGTCTACTCTGAGAAGACAGCTTTCCGCAGTCAGATCTTGAGTGCTTCTCCACCCCAGGGGTTCGTATTTTAGCACTATCTCTGACGGTGTTCTGCTGCTGTCCTAAGTGGCTAACTCTTCTAAAGTGAATAGTCCACTCTTTTTTGGTAGTCTCTTTTTAGTCTAGAAGCCTTAATGACAACGTGTTCCATTTAGGTGACCCTGCTGTTATTTCATGTATTAGTGACATAGCTTCCAGCATCACGGTAACACACAAGCCGTAATGGCACAACAAACTGACAGATAGGTAGTGGTGTGTAGACCTAGATAGAGGATATGCTGAGAAATATTAATAATGGTTTCTATGATTTTGTGGCAGTGCTCTCTGACTTACCATTATAAATGTAATGACTGATAAAGAAGCAGGGAGCTTTGCTCCAGCAATGCTATAGACTGGGTAATATGAAACTGTCTGCTGTAAAACATCTATAAAAACCAGACAAAGTATGGCAAAAATATATTTAAAAAAAGCATTGAGCCCAGAAAATGTTACGGAGCCCTCTTGAATCAAACATATGGAGTCATTGTTCAGTGCCATGTGGTGGATGCTCACTCACCGTGACTCTGTAGGACAGGGTAGAACTGTCCTTGTGAGTTTGCAAGACGGTGACTATGTGAGTAGAAAGCCATGTCTTTTTCCCTCAGAGCAGCTGGTAGTTTCAAATGGCTTACCTTGCTGTTGGCAGCCCAAGTGTAACCACTATGCCACAAGGATCCTTGGGTAAATCTGAATAAAAACTCAATTAGATGCAGTTTTACCCTCCTTCCCCAAACCCACTGCCATTGAGTCAGTTCCAGTGCCTAGTGGTTCTAATAGGGTTTTCGAGGCTATAAATCTTTATGGGAGCAAATAGCGTCATCTTTCTCTCCTGGAGCAGCTGATGGAAGCAGCTGATTCACCAACCTTGAAGTTAGTTAGCAGTCCAGCGCTTACCTGGCAGAGTCACCAGGGCAACCTTAGCCCCCATTTAGAAGGCTGAAATAAAATAGACAACCACAAATGTTGAAGCATTTGAATAATTGGAAGCCTCACCATGATGAGTGGAATTATAAAATGGTGCAGGTACTTTGGTGGTTTCTCAAACTACTAAACATAGAATTACCATATGAGCTACTCCCAGGTATATATATCCAAGAGAATTGAAAACAAAGTCATACGAAAACAAAGTCATACTGTACATTAATGCTCCTAGCAACGTAATTCATATTGCCTGAAATGTAGACCCAGTTTAATGTATATCATCTGAATGATGGATGAACAAAATGTGGTATATCTAAACTATGAAATATTATGCAGCAATTAAGAGGAATGTGGTACTGGTGCAACAGCATGTATAAAACTTAAAAACATCATGCTGGCTGATAGACATAGGACATAAAAGGTCCCATGTTGTGTGATTCCATTTGTCTGAAATGTCCAGACTAGGAAAATCCATAAGGACAGAAAGTATGGATTAACGGTGATTGTGACAGGATGGGGGAGGGAATGATGAATGACTGCTGTGGGCATGCGATTTGGGGATGATGATAATGTTCTGGAATTATAGAATGGTGATGGTTATTCAACTCTGTGAATATACTGAAACCACTGAATTGTACCCTTTAAAAGGTTTATAGTGTATAAATCATATCTTAATCATAAATATATGAGGGGATACCCCCCAAAACTGGAAAAAAGCACTGCTGATGTAAGGGGGTAGTGCATTTGGAGTTCATTCTACCAGGCCAAACTACTAATCAAACTTTCTATTTAGAGGTTCAGAAAAGATTGCATAGCAGTGTGCAACAAAAAAGGGCTTGATTTGTGGCAAACCGGGGACTGGTTTTGACATCACGACACTGCACCAGTTTTTGGGAAAATACAGCATGCCTGTCTTGCCCCACACACCTTACTAACCTGACCTCACTTTGTGTGACTTCTTTTTGTTTCTGTGAATGAAGAGGAACATTAAAGGGCAGCAATTTGACGATGTAGAAGAGGTGAAGAAAAAAACCAGGGAGGTGCTGTCAGACATCCAAACAGATGAGTTCGAAAAATGTTTTCAAGAATGGAATCACAGATTTGACAGATGTATGAAGTGTAATGGAGAGTGTTTTGAAGGTGATAAGGTTGTTATGTAAAAAATTTAAATACATAGCTTTGAAAAATATTCCATTTTGGGGGTTACCCCCTCATATATATGTATGTATATGAAAATGAGAGCTTTAGAATCATTTAGTGACTTCTTACATGATGGTCAATGGTTTAACAGATCAAATGAGAGCTGTAGGGTCTTTTATGACCATCTCAGAAGACACAATATATCCCTCTGATATACTTTGTTGGCATAAACATTTATAAACCTGTCCAGATTCGGGACCAAATGAAGGGAGAGGAAGAGAGAGTGGAGCACATCCTGGCCCACCAAGCCTTGACGATTTTCCCGCTTAGAGTAGCCAGTCCACAGAGAAGACCATATGGCCGGCCCCACTATAAGACATGACATCCCTCACTGACCCATAGCCCTACAGGGGACAACACTGGAGACACAGTGTGGGAATTGCGCCTGATCTGATCCCACCGTACCAAGGTAAAAACACTAAGGGTGTGCAACAGAACAGCAAGGAGAACAGAGCAACGAAGTCCCTAGGAATACCAAAAATAGACTTTGGGGCCAGGGCATGGCATTCCATCAGACTCAACTGGACAACACTCCTAAAGGCCAACAAGCAGTCCTTGAACTAATTACAAGTTTTTCTTTTTTGTTTTTGTTTTTTTTTGTCATTGGCTTTTTTTGGTTGTTGTTATATATTGTTGCTTGGTTTTGCTCCGTCTTGTTTTTGTGCATGTTATTATCTCCACAGGTCTGCCTAAATAAGATAGGCTGGATGAATGATCTGGAGGAGAAAACAGCAGGACTGACAGTTCCTGGGAGGGGGAGGTCCTGGGAGAGGGGGCGGTGGAGGGAAAGGAAGTGGTGTTAACAAACCCAGGGACAAGGGAACAACAAGTGATCCAAATCGGTGGTGAGGTGAGTTTAGGAGGCCTGGTAGGGTGTGATCAAGGGTAATGTAACTGAGAGGAATTACTGAAACCTAAATGAAGGCTGAGCATGATAGTGAGACAAGAGGAAAGTCAAAGGGAAGAGTTAGGAGGCAAAGGGCATTTATAGAGGTCTAAATAAAGTCATGTGCATATGTAAATCAATTTATATATGAGGATGGGGAAATAGATCTATATGCATATATTTATAGGTTTAGTATTAAGGTAGCAGATGGACATTGGGCCTCCACTCAAGTACTCCCTCAATGCAAAAATACTTTGCTCTATTAAACTGGCATTCCATGATGCTCACTTTCCCGACATGATTTTTGAAGCCCAATGGGTGTATAAGCAAATGTGGTGAAGAAAGCTGATGGTGCCCGGCTATCAAAAGATACAGCATCTAGGGTCTTAAAGACTTGAAGGTAAACAAGTGGCCATCTATCTCAGAAGCAACAAAGTCCACGTTGAAGAAGCACACCAGCCTGTGTGATCACAAGGTTCGAAGGGATCAGGTATCAGGCATCAAAGAACAAAAATTATATCATTGTGAATGAGAGGGAGTACGGAGTGGGGACCCAAAGCCCATCTGTAGGCAACTGGACATCCCCTTACAGATGGGTCTCAGGGAGGAGATGAGTCAGTCAGGGTGCAGTGTAGCAACGATGAAACATATAACTTTCCTCTAATTCCTAAATGCTTCCTCTCCCCTACTATCATGATCCCAATTCTACCTTACAAATCTGGCTAGACCAGACAGTGTACACTGGTACAGATAGGAACTGGAAATACAGGTTAATTCAGGACCGATGATCCCTTCGGGACCAGTGGTGAGAGTGGCGATACTGGGAGGGTGGAGGGTAGGTGGGGTGGAAAGGGGGGACTGATTACAGGGATCTACATATAACCTCCCGCTTGTGGGGTGGACAACAGAAAAATGGGTGAAAGGAGACATTGGACAGTGTCAGATATGATAAAATAATAATTTATATATTAGTAAGGGTTCATGAGATGGTGGAGTGGCGAGGGAGGGGAAAAAAAGAGCTGATACCAGGGGATTGGGTGGAAAGCAAATGTTTTGAGAATGATGAGGGTAACAGATGTACAAATGTTCTTGACATACAATGGATGTATGTATGGATTGTGATAAGATTTGTATGAGCCCCCAATAAAATGATAAAATAAAATAGGGGGAAATCCCATTTGGAAAATGAAAATATTTTAAAAAAACTGTCCAGATTCAAGAGTACAGTGACACAGGTCCCACATCTTAATAGCAATTGTATCAATGAATGTGAGGCTGCTTTCCAAGTAATTCTTTTATGCTCATACAAGAGAATGAGAATGAAAATGTATGAGATAAGCCTCCAATGCAAGAAGTTAGAGCCATCTCATATACCCAGAGAAAGTAAAAAGAAGGAAGAAGAAGGAGAGTGAAAAATTTATGAAATTGAAAGTAATAAGCATCAATGGAGCTTAAATGGTGTTACTTTGAATAGATTAATGAAATATAGAAATGTTTAGCATGACTAATGCGGACAATAGACAGCCATAAGCAAAAACATTAGATATGCAAAAAGAACTATAATTACAGTTATAAGTAAGTTTTAAAACATTTTAAGAGTTTCAATGATTTTTTATAATAAATTTGAAATGGTAGATGAAATGGAAAAGTTTTGGGGGAAAAATTAAGCTAACAAAACCTAAATTATATTTGATGATTTGGGGAGGGGAGGATAAGTGCTGTTCTCTAACGAATAAAAGACCCAGTTAAAATGCATCCATAAGCTAATGTGGTGAAGAGAGCAGATGGTGCCCAGCTATTAGAATATGTAGCGTCTCAGGTCTTAAAGGCTTGAAGTTAAACCAGTGGCCATCTAGCATGGAAGCAACAAAGCCCACATGGAAGAAGCACACCATCCTGTGTGATCATGATGTGTCGATGGGATCAGGTATCAGGCATCGGAAGGGCCCAAACAAACAACCATTTTGATGTGAACAAGGGGGGTCGGAGTCAAAACCCAAAATCTATCTGTAGACAATTGGACATCCCCTCACAGACGGGTCACAAGTAAGGGACGAGCCAGTCAGGGTGCAGTATAGAACCAATGAAACACACAACATTCCTCTAGTTCTTTAATGCTTCCTCCCCCACACTATTATGACCCCAGGTCTATCTTACAAATCTGGCTAGACCACAGCATGTACACTGGTACAGAAAAGAGCCCATGACACACAGAATCCAGGACAGATAACCCCCTCAGGACCAATAATGAGAGTAGCAATACCATGAGGGTAGGGGAAAGTGGAGGGAAAAAGGTGGAACAAATCGTAGTGATTGATGTACACCCTCCCCCTGGGTTGGGGGGGCAGGGGGCCTCAAACAACAGAAACGTGGGTGAAGTGAGACAGCTGACAGTGTAAAATATAAAAATAATTTATTAATTTCAAGGGTTCATGAGGGTGAGAGAGTGGGGGAGGGAGGGGAAAAAGAAGAGCGGATACCAAGGGCTCAAGTAGAAAGAAAATATTTGAAAATTGTGATGGCATCATATGCACAAATGTGCTCAATTCATTGATGTATGGATTGTTATAAGAGCTGTAAGATCCCCCAATAAAATGATTTGTGAAAATAAACTTTAAAAAAACCCAGTTGTGTAAACACAGAGAAAGGAACATTATCCAAAATTATTTCATGAGGCCTTTGTCTAAACTTCATATGAAACCAGGCTAGTGGATTACAATTGAGGGAAATACTTGCACATTGTGTTAGTCCTGGGTGACCAAACACATTCATAGACACTCATAAGTGTATAAGAATTAGCTTTATATACTAGAGCAATTGATTATTGAGAAAACATCCCAGCCCAGTCCAGATCAAGTCTATAGTAGCCCATATGTTTGATACCAATCTTTAAAGTCCTCTCCAGACTCACGAAACACATGCAATGATGATGAATGCAGAAAAATCACAGGTCAGTGGATGCAAAGTCTTGTGGATCCAGAAGAAAGTCTTGCGGTAGAAGCATCTCAGCGTTGGCAGGGGTCTCCATGTGGCTCCTCCAGTTCCCAGGGAATGGGGTCTATCAGCATAGTGCCATGTGTATTGTCAGTAGATCCTCTCTCAGGAAGTGAGCTGAGAGAGTGTGTCTCCTGCCTCCAAGGAGGAAAAACAGGAGTTCCCAGAATTCTCAGGAGAAGGCCAGGCCCACACAGAGGCCTCATTGGCTATGACCCAATGGACAGACTAGACTCCACCCTTCACTCTTAATCCTCTCAAGTCACAAATTGACACCAGATTATGTAACTACCACACTCATCTTATTTAAAAATAGAAATGTAAGACTTAGCAAACCAAATGCTTTAAGTAAAAAACATGACCACAAGTTAGCTGGTCCCATGAATCTTGCATGGTAGGCTGTTCATATAATATATTCTGTTAACCATATGACCATCTCAAAAGTAGCAGAAAAGTACTTGATAACATTTATTATTTATTATAAGACTAAGAAAACTAAGAATGGACCATCTTTTATTTAATATAGGGTATTTGTTAAAAAACCTATAATATACAAAATATTTCATGATGAGATATTAGAAGTGCAAGCTTCTATTCAGTATTGCATTAAAAATTATAATTGGCATATGGATTGTGATAAGAGTTGTACAAGCCCCCAATAAAATGTTTTTAAAAAATTATAGTTGGCACAGTAAGTTATTTAGCACACACAAGCACAAAAGTTTATGGTTGGAAAGTCAGGAGTAAAGCTAATTATTCATAGCTGATATTATCTACATAGCAGATTCAGGAGACTATACACAAACAAGAATAAAAATTTATTACATATGAATGGAAGATCAATATCATGAAAGTTACCATAATTACACTCTATACAGCGGACAAGAAACAATTAGAAAATACAATTAAAGAAACTATCTTTTAGAGTAGTGACAAGTCTGCAGTCTATCCAGGAATAAGATGAATAAATTTAAGATTTATACTTAACTTTTCATAGTGACTAAAATATAAACAAAAATCTTTTATTGACAAAAATCTTTGTCAGTACAGTAACTTCCATATTCCCAATTCAAGTGACATTATTTCAATTTGTAAATGTTTTAGATGTATTTTTTTATTTTAGGCCATTATTGATTTCGGAAAATTTTCTTTGCAACTGTAGATTATCTTTTCACTTTGTTAGTAAAGCCCTTTTATGCATCAAAGTATTTAATTTTTAGGTCCATGCTCTTTCTTGATGGTCTCAGAATTTTCTGTTTCAACTTCTGAGAACCCCTTCCCTTATACCCAGGGGAATGTAAAACTGAACAATCCCTGAGTTAGAATGCTCTGCAACCTAGATGTATGGCTCCACCTAATTATTGGTGGGCATTATAGAGAAATGGTTAGAAGATCTATTGTATGAAATTTTACTTTACCACACCTTTTTTAAAAATACAAAGTGGCAAATCTATCATCCATCCATCCATCCGTCCATCTGTCCATCTCTCTCTATACCTATCTATCTATTACCTAGTTTTACATCTTACTATTTTCTTAATGGAACAAAATATTCTGGAATTAGATTCAATTCAGTATGTAGAGACCTTTATTATTTTTTTCCAGGTTGCATTATATTATGTGAATATTACATAATGTATTGAACACATTCCCTCACATTGGAAATTGCTTTGTTTCCCAGTTTTTTTCTATTAAAGATAATGCTATTGGAACACCTGTAAAAAGTTAAATTGGATAAAAGCTGTGGGATAGTTATGTGTGCAACAACAACAACAACAGCAACAAGGAAAGAGTAGCTGCTGAGGCTGCTCATGTGTTTATTATCCCCCATGGGATTTGGTTCCTTGGTTTCAAGGTTTAGGTTTGTGGTTTCATGGGACATACGAGTTAATTGGCCTAATAACAAGTTTAGTACTTCTCTTTCACTTCCTAATTCATTGCATAATGCCTGGGGTCGAGCCAGGAAGAGGAGGAGGATATGGAATGTGTGTAACTGCATCATGAACAATTGCCTCCCTTGCTGTGAGACCAGAACTGGATGGTGCCTATTTTGATCAAAATGTCTAGAACAATTTTGATCAAATAGGGTACTGTGCTGGTTAGAATTTCAAGGCGTCTTGGACTGCAAACATCCTAGAGCCACGAAGACTTAACCCCAGAAACTATTGCTTTGAGATGAACTTTCAACCTTAAATAAAACTATTCCCTGAAGGCGTCTTAAAGTCCAGTGGTAGTTTAGCTGGTGAAAATATGTGCTTGGAGCATTAAGAACCATCTAGATGGGATCAAATTGACCACGGCAACTCAGAAGATTAGATACAAACCTTCGGAGGCAGTGAAGGCATGCTAATGAAACAGGAAAAACTCAGGAGTGGAGGATGTTTTAGTTACCTGGTGCTGTTGCAACAGGCACTACAAGTAGGTGGTTTTAATAAACATTTGTTTTGTCATGTTTCAGGAGACTGCTGTTATATCTGTCAAGTCAGTTTTGATTCATAGCAACTCTGTACAACAGAATGAAATACTGCCCAGTCCTGTGCCGTCCTCATGCGGTGGTCATGTTTGGGCTATTGTTGCAGTCACTGTATGTGTTAGGTTGGGTTCTCTCAAGAAACAAAACTAGTGATACTTGTGTGTGTGTGTGTGTGTGTGTGTGTGTGTGTGTGTGTGAAGAAATTTATGTCAAAGAAATGGCTTACACAGTGTAGAAGTAGGTAAGTACATTCCAGTTCAAGTCTTCAGGTCAGATGGAAACTGAAGACTTCTCTGACTCGTGTAGCTCACCAACAGGAAACAGAATGGAGGCCCAACAGGCTGGTGGGTACAGAGGCAAATGAATCCAGGGTTGGCTGAATAAGTCCAGGTTGGCAGTCTGATGATGGCTCCTGGGATCAGTAGGTGACACAACAGGTGATTCATGAGCCAGATGTAGGATCCAGATCCAGCAGAAGGCAAAGGGACAAAGAGATTGGGCTCTTCTCAGGGTCTTTCTCTTATACTAGAGATGTCCACCCCTACCTTGCCCCGAGTATGTCCAGCTGACATAAGCTCTAACCATCACACTGTGTAAGTCCATCTGCATGATGGTCTTCCTCTTTTTCACATGATGTCTTTTTCCCAGGGGTTGGTCTCTTAAGACATGTCCAGAGTAGGCTGGAAAAGTGAATTCAGCTCGTTGGCTATAGAGGAAGGCTTTTTCTTTACTTCTGGGGGAAGGTCCTCGTCTCTTTGAGCTTCTTGGAGATCTTCCTGTGACTTGGCATTTCTCTTCACCCATCTCTGCCTGCTCCCTTGTTTAATCTCTTACATATCTCAAAATCAGTATAAACCCTAGACTAATCCTGCTTCATAAACATAGCTAAGACAACCCATTCACAAAAGAGACTATAACCACAGGCATAGAGGTTAGGATTTACACTGTATTTTGAGGGGACACAGTTCAACTCATAACGTTCTACATTATTACCTCTGGGTCTTTGCCACATGCAAAACGCATTGATCTTATCTTTAATCAACCAAAAGTCTTTAATCAACTTCCAAGTCCAAAATTTCATCATGTGAAACATCTGAATGAAATGAGTGAGCCTTTAGGTCTACTTCATCCTAGAGCAAAATTCCTTACATCTGTGAGCCTGTACTTTGGACATTTTGTCAGGACAGACCAGTCCCTGATGAAGGACATCATGTCTGGTAAAGTGGAGGGGTGGTGAAAAAAGAGGAAAGCCCTTAACGAGATGGATTGAGCAGAGACTACATCAGTGGGCTCAGGCATAGGAACAATCATGATGATGGCGCAGGACTGTGCAGTGTGTTGTTCTGTTGGACGTAGGGTCGCTATGGGTCAGAGCCAACTTGATGGCACCTAACAACAACGTAATTCAAATGCTTCTGTTCTTCTGTGGTCTTTTCTTATTCATTGTACAGCTTGCACATGCATGTGTGAGGTGATTGAAGATACCATGGCATGGGCTAGGTGTACCTCAGTCCTCAAAATGATATTTTGCTTTTCTAGTCAATATTTAAAGAGATTTTGCACAGTAGATTTGCCCATTGCAATATGATGTCTGATTTCTACCCTGCTGCTTCCATGAACGTTGATTGTGGCCCCAACCAAAATGAAATTCTTTACAACGCCCGTCTTTTCTGCATCTATCATGATTTTATCTATTGGTCCGGTTGAGGATTTTGGTTTTCTTCAAATTAAGTTGCAAATCATACTGAAGCCTCTAGTCTGATCTTCATTAGCAAATGTATCAAGTCCTTCTTGCAAGCAAGGTGTGTCATCTGCATATTCAGGTTGTTAATGAGCCTTCCCTTAATCCTGACACTGCATTGCGTCATCGAGTCTAGCATCTTGAGTTAGTTGCTCAGCATAAAGATTGATCAAGTGTGGTGAAAGGAGACAACCCTGAGACCAACCTTTCTGGCTTTTAAACCATCAGCGTCCCTTTGTTCTCTTTAAACAACTGCCTCTTGGTCCCTGTGCAGACAGTTTCTGCATGAGCACAATGAACTCTTCTGAAATTCCCATTCTTCTTAGTGTTATATACAATTTGTTAACAATCCAAAGAATCCTATACCCTTTAATAGTCTTTCTAATATTCTCAGCTTTCAGTCAGGATCAATCTGAAGTCAGCAATGGTACCTCTAGTTCCACGTCTACTTTTGTATCTAGTTTGAATAGCAATTCCCTCTCTGTATACTGCTGCATCTGGTTTTGAATTATCTTGAGCAGAATTTTACTTTCATGTGATATTGATGGTATTGTTTGATAATCTCTGCATTCCATTGACTCATGGTTATTTGGGAATGGGCATAAATATGGATCTCTGCCAGTCCACTGGCCAGATAGCTGGCTGGAGTATAGAAATATTTGAGCAATATCATTTATATCACATATAAG
The DNA here is from genome assembly GCF_000313985.2 of Echinops telfairi. Taxonomy (NCBI): domain Eukaryota; kingdom Metazoa; phylum Chordata; class Mammalia; order Afrosoricida; family Tenrecidae; genus Echinops; species Echinops telfairi. Next base: position 56,440,298 of record NW_022111324.1, read on the forward strand.
TTAGATTTCGCAGAAGATAAATCAACAACAGTTGCAATAGTATGACCACAGGGAGCTGCTAGAAATTCATCCCAGATTCAGAAGAGCGCATGCTTTGAAGGGTATCATTACTGATGTCAGATGGATCTTGAATGAAAGCGGAGATAACCAGAAAGGTGTTTACTTGTGTTTTATTAACTATGCAGTGGCAAAGGATTGCATGGATCATAACAAACTATGGATATCATTGAGAAGAATGGGAATTCTAGAACAGTTCATTATGCTCATGGGGAAGCTGTACATGTATCAAGTGGCAGTCATTCAAAAAGAACAAAAGCATGATGCATGGTTTCCATCGAGAAAGGTGTGTGTCAGCGTTGTATCCTTTCACCATGTTTATTTAATCTCTATGCTGAGCACATGTATTAGTGTGCGTACTTTAGAGAAACAAATCCACAGAAACTCATGTATAAGAGAGAGTCATGTAAAGGTTAAGTGCATTAAGAAAACATCCCAATCCAGTGCTGCCCAAGCCCACAAGTCCAACATTAACCCCAATGTCCAACACAAATCCTTGGAGCCTGTTGACTCTTCCTGATGGGCAGAGGTGTATTCTATATATATGAATTCTGAAAGGTATGTGCTTTTTATTTCAGTTACTCATTTCTTCAGTGGCTTGACATTTAAGATTTTAATGGTTTCAAACTACCAATTAGTTGCTAATATGTCTTCCAAAATGTTTCAATAATTCACTTAAGTGATTGAATATACATATATTTGAAGCACTTTGCTGATCTTAAAACAAGGAGGTGACTCCTACTGTAAAAAACTTTAAACACGAATCATTAATGCTGACATGTAAGCAGACTTCCAAGTTCAGTTTCAATGCAATTCCAGTGAAATCTTTGTCCTGTTGTTGCAGCAACACCGATATGTGAGATATTGAAAATGTTGTAAAAATAATAATTCTGTTCTTTTCCTGTTATTTTAAAATATTTTTGTGTGATGAAACACTAGGATATTCCTTTCTGAACATACAGCTGAGTTTATAAATGAGATTGAATTTACTTAAAAACGTATCTGAAATCCTCTTTGTTTATACAGTCTTAAATTTCTCTTGTTGTTAGGGCAGGTTTCTTTTCCTTTGGTAAAGGTGAGTGATGTTTAGTCAGTGCTAAGAAGGGATGTTCTTAAATTGAGGGGGCTGACATTTCCCAGCACATTAAGCATGTATTACAGCTGCTTGGTTGGAGTACATTTTGAGCCTCTTTTAAAGATTTTTTCTGGCTATAGAATTTTTAATTAGGTTGTAAATTTATAGAACCCCAGTGCTAACAAAGAGTAGAGCTTTTGCTACTATAATTAAGATGACACTTTCATTTACAATTTAATAGAAGGTGAATATCAGGGCGCTATCTTTTATTTTTTTTGAGGCATTCTTAGTTTCTGAGAACTTGTTAATGAGAGGTTTCTGTGTACCCAGAGGGGAAAAGCCTCCCCCATTGACTCATGCTTGTTGTTTGTAGTTTATATTCCAAATTGAAGCAGTGTAACTTAATATCAGTATTCATGGGTACTGATATTAAGTACCCTCTGCCTTTGGAGTTGGGAGGCTCGTGAGAGAAGGGAAAAGAGTATATCATGAACAGGCCCAGGAGTGAGAGCATCGGAATAACCCTAACAGAGCGAGAGCAGAGGCGCTGACAATCACAAGGACCAGCCCTGTGCCCTCCCTTGTCCCGCCTTCTCTGAGATGGTCCTGTCTGAATGTGGCATTGTCTCTCTCTTTCGTCTTTTCCTGAAGCCTGTGCTGACATTTTGGAATGTAACAGAATTTTAACTAAAGGGTTTTGCAAAATGCTGCCCGTAGGCCAACTTTAGATATCTAAAGGCTACTTTAATTTCTCCTAACCCATCTGCATGGTTCAATCAAGTTATGTACTATTTAATATGTGATATTGAAAGAGGAAGGAAACTCAACAGAGGTACGGATAAGCAAAAGGTCACAATACATAGGTATAATGGAGTAGTATTTAGTTGGAAAGAGTAATGGAATATGCTGCAATAGAGATGAACCGGGAAAACATGGTGCTGAGTAAAGTAACTCAGGTATCAAAGACAAACAGTGTACAACCCCGCTTCCATGAACTGTGAGGGTAGGAGACTGCATACAGCCTTTAACGTAGGGTAGTGATTACCAGGGAAAGGTTGAGTGGGGACTTACTGTGGAGTTTGTTCTTGAGGTGCTGAAAAAAACCTGGGAGGTCAATCGTGGTGATGGTTGCACATTATGGGAATCTAACGTCACTGAGTTGAGCACTTCATTAAAATGACAGTGTTTTGCTATGCACTATCTATAATTTTACCACAATTAATAAAAAAGTCCAAGCCACTTTGGTATATGACATTCTGTTCAGCAAAGTCAGTAGACAGGTGAACATAAGTAGTGTTTTCCCTAGTCCTCTGCTGGGGTCTTTCAGGGCCGCCACCTGGTTTCCCACTGCAGCTGCCCCGTTTTTCATCCCCAGCAACCAAGTGGGAGCTTCGGTTACTGCACATTCTTGCCCATATTGTTGTTTTCCATTTGTTTTGGTAGGGGTAAAATGGAATCTGAATATGATTTTGATTTGTATTTCCCCAAGAACAAATGGCACTGTGTCCTTTCCTGTGCTTGTTAGCCAATTTTATGACTTTGTTGGAGAATTGTCTATTAATAATTCATAATGTAATTAATTTTCTTGTTGCTAACGTGTAGGAATTCTTTGTATATTCTGGATAGTAAACCCTCAAATGTGACTTGTATACATTTTCCTCTGTGGTGTAGCGGTTAACTTGGCACTTTGCATGTAGAGCCCATGATGCACAAGCGTTTTTATTCTCAGGAGGTCCCATTTATCTGGATTTTCCTTGCATGTCCATGCTTTTGATGTCGTACCTAACATTATTTTGCCAAAAACAAGACTCTAAAACTTCACCCCTGTGGATTTTTTCCAATGACTTTTATGTTTTTTTTTTGACTTTTATGTTTTTATAGCTTCTATATTTCCATCATTGACCCCACTGAGTGCATTTTTGTGTCTGGGGCGATATGTAAGCCCAGCTTCACCCATTTGTGTGAGAAGATGCGTTTTCCAGGCACCCTGTTGAACAGAACCTTCTTTCCCCACTTCATGGACCTGGCACTCTCGACATGGAAGTAGCTGTCTCTGGACCTACCGGGTAATTCTACTGGTCGATATGTCTGTCCTCACACCACTACTGTATACCACACCTTAGGCTGCGCTTTTGGATTTTTAAAAAATTAAATCATTTTATTGGGGGCTTGTACAACTCATCACAATCCACACATACATCCATTGTGTCAAGCACTTTTGTACATTTGTTTCCCTCATCATTCTC
>NW_022111324.1:56443971-56462020 GCF_000313985.2 Echinops telfairi
ACTAGGAGGCAAAGGGCATTTATAGAGATCTAAATACAGATAAAAATATATTTATATATGATGAAGGGGAAATAGATCTATGTACATATATTTATAGGTTTAGTATTAGGGAAACAGATGGACAGTGGGCCCCTGCTGAAGTACTCCCTCCACACAAGAACACTTTGTTTTAACAATTTGGCAGTCTGAGATGCTCACCTTCCTGGCATGATTGCTGAAGACAACAGGTGTACAAGCAAATGTGTTGAAGAAAGTTGATGGTGCCTGGCTAACAAAAGATATAGTGTCTGTGGTCTTAAAGGCCTGAAGATAAACAAGTGGCCATCTAGCTGAGAAGCAACAAAACCCACATGGAAGAAGCACACCAGCCTGTCCGAACACGATCACTGACGACAAAGCGGGTGCACTTTTGGATTTCTAAACTACAGTAAGTAACTCACTGTCATCTGGTCGATGCCCACGCAGGTAGAACTTTCCTTGTGGGTTTCTGAGACTGGAAGTCTTTCCAGGCATGGAAAGCCCCATCTTTCTCCCTCGGAGCACCTGGTGGTTTTGAACTACTTATCTTATGATTAGCAGCCCAATGTGTAATCACTATGCCTCATGGGCTCTTATAGTAAGTATAGATGTAACAAAACATTTGCCATTTCAGCCTTCTTTACATATATAATTGAATGACATTAATTATGTTCATCATCTTGTATAACTACCACCACTATCTGTTTCCAGCTATTTTCCATTACCCCTAACAGAAGGTTGAGAGAAAGATGAGGCTTTCTGCTCTAATTAAGTTTTAGTCTCAGAAACCGGAAGAAGCAATGCTGCTCTGTCCTATAGAGTTGCTGTGAGTCAGAATTGATTTAATGGTAGCTGGTTTGGTTTTGGGCTTTGATTAACAAAAGTTCAGTTCATCCTAAGCAATAACAACCTTTCTTCCTCTTTCCTACACTCAGTCGCTGATAGTAGACTTTCATTTCCATAAATCTCTACCCCACTGCCGTTGACTGGATTTCAACTCATGTTGTTGTTGTTAGGTTCTGCTGAGTCAGTTCCCACTTGTGTTAGTCTGGGTACTTTAAAGAAACAAATCCACAGAAACTCATGTATAAGAGAGAGTTTTATATAAAAGTTAAGTGCTCATCAAGTGCTGCCCAAGCCCACACGTCCAACATTAAGCCATTAACCAATATGTCCAACACCAGTCCACAAAGGCCTCCCCATCTCACAAAACACAAGCAATGATGCCGACTGCAGGAGGAAAGCTGAGTCAGTGAACGTGTAAGCATCTCAGTGCTGGCAGGGGTCTCCACATGGCTGCTCCAGCACCCAGGGCTGCATCAGGGTAGGTCCCTGTGGCTTCTTGGAGATGTCTTGCAGGAAGTCAGCCTTGCCAGCTGAAGCAGGGAACTGCTAAGGCAGCTGCACCCTGGTCTGACCATCAGAAAGCAAGAGACCCGAGAACTAGAAAGGCGAGGCTCACTGAGCCTTTTATCCCTCTGCTCTTCAATTAACCCCACATGTGTTCATCGGCCAGGTTGGCACAATAAACTAACTATCTCACCACTCATATGAGCCCTGTACACAACGGAACTCTACTCTGCTGGGTCCTGAGCCATCCTCAAAATATTGTTATGTTTGAGCCTGTTTTATAACCACCATGTCAGTTTATCTCATTGCAGTCTTCCTCTTTTTCACTGACCTTCAACTTTAGCAAGCGTGATGCCCTTTTCCAGGGACTGAAATATGTCCAAAGTACATGAACCAATAAATCTTGATCCGTACCTCATGCCATATATGAAAGTAACTCAAAATGAAACAAGGCCCGAAACCATAAAATTCTGGGAAGAAAACAGAGTGATAAATCTCATGTATCTGTCTTATCTGCTGCTGTTCCCACATCTAAGAGTTCATTGTTAAAGACTACGTTCTGGAGCTTTTTCCCTGTATTTTCTTCGTGTGTGTGGAAATATATATATAGTTGTCCCACAATTATTTTCTAACAGTGAAAATAGTGTCCCATCACTATTTAGTATATATAATGTCCCATCACTGTTCCTGATAAAGTCTATTCTTCATTGAATGGCACCAAATTCTGATTTTATTAACTCTGTTGATTTTCTTGTCTCCTTTGTATTTATCCATCACTTGTCTGTCAGTTTGACATACTGTGGTGGCTCATGTGTTGCTATGTGTGAAGCTATGTCACTGGTATTTGAAATACCAACAGAGTCACCCAAAGTGAACAGATTTCAATGGAACTTACAGACTAAGAAGAGAAGGAATTGGCTGCCCACTTTGGAAGAATTAGCCACTAAAAACCTTATGTTCAGCAAGAAAACATTGTCAGACACTGGAAGCAGAGTGTGTTAGTCCGGGTTGACTAGGGAAACAAATCCAGAGACACACACATATGTGTATAAGAAAGAGCTTTATATAACAGAGCAATTGTATATTGAGAAAACATTCCAGCCCAGTTCAGATTAAATCCACAAGTCAGATATTAGCCCATATATCCGATATCAGTCTATAAATTCCTCTTTAGACTCATGCGACACATGCAATGATGCTGAATGCAAGAAGAACACAGTCTTGTAGATCTAGTAGCAGTGGAAGCATCTCAGCGCTGGCATGGGTCTCCCCATGGCTCCTCCAGTTCCAGGGCTCTGGCTCCATCGGCATAGTTCCATGTGGATTGTCAGCATGAATATAGGGAGGAAGACAGGAATTCCCAGAATCCTCAGGAGAAAGCCATGCCCACACAGAGGCCTCACTGGGAATGACCTAGTGGACAGGCTAGACTCCACCCCTTCACGCAAGTTGACAAGAGATTATATAACTGCCACACGGAGCATTCATTGTCAGAGATAGTGCCAAAGGACGGCCCTTCAGGTTGGAAGGCATTCAAAATGTGACTGAGGAAGAGCTGCTGTCTCAAACCAGAATCAACCAAGGTGATGTGAATAGAGTAAAGCCCCTGGGAGTAGTGGTTCTGGGATCTTCATTTGCTGCTGGGGTACAACTGAAAACGAGAAGAAACAACTGCAGAAATCTAACAACTAGAACTTGGAATGTACAAAGTATGACTCTAGGACAGTGGTTCTCAACCTGTGGGTCGCCACCCCTTTGGGGGTTGAATGATCTTTCCACAGGGGTCTCCCAATTCATAACAGTAGCAAAATTATACTTATGAAATAGCAATGAAAATAATTTTATGGTTGGGGGTCACTAAAATATGAGGAACTGCATTAAAGGGTCATGGCATTAGGAAGGTTGAGAACCACTGCTTAGGAGAATTGGAAGTCATCCAAAATGAAATGGAACTCAAAGATTGCTATTCTAGGCATTGGGAGCTGAAATGAACTGGTAATGGCCATTTTGAATCAGGAAATCTCATGGTTTCCTATGCTGGGAATGACACAATCAAGAGAAATGGCACCGCATTAATTGTCGAAAAGGACATTTCAAGGTATATCTTGAACTACAGTGATAAGATTATATCCTCCTTCAAAGAAATCTAATCAATAAAACTTACTCAAATTTATGCACCACCTATTGATGTAGAAATTGAATTTTACTGTCTTCAGTAAGAAATTGATCAAACATGCGATCAAGATGCATTGCTAATTATTGGCAATTAGAATGTAAAAGTTGGCAACCAAGAGGAAGGATCAGTAATCGGTAAATATGGCCTTGATGGTAGATACGAAGCTGGAGATTGCCTGATAGAATTTTGCAAGACCAGTGATTTGTTCATAGCAAATGCCTTCTTCGAGCAACACAAACCGACTATACACATGGACTTCCCCAGATGGAATACACAGAAATCCAATGGACTATATCTGTGGAAATAGACTGTGGAGAAGCTCATTGTTAGCAGCTAAAACCAGGCCAGAGAGACTGAGTGTGGAACCAAACATCAATTGCTCATATGGAGGTTCGAGTTGAAGCTGAAGAAAAGTAAAACAAGCTCATGAGAGCCAAAATATGGCCTTGAATGTATCCCACCTGAATTTTGAGAACAACCAAGAACAGATTGGCTGCATTGAACACTAATGACAGAAGACCTGTTGAGCTGTGGAAGGTGATCAAGCACATCATAAAGGTCATTAAAGAGACAGGGAAGAAAGAAAAGATCAAAGTGGATGTCAGAAGAGACCCTGAAACTTGCTCTTAAGCATAGAATACCTAAGGCCAATGAAAGACATGATGAAGTCAAAGTGCTGAACAGAAAACACCAAAGGGCAGCTCAAGAAGACAAAGTAAAATATCTTTTTCAGGCTTAAGTAACTGTGTTACTCTGGGTTGACTAGAGAAACAAATTTAGAGGCACTAATAGGTGTGTAAGAGAGAGAACTTAATGTACATAGAGCAATTGTACATTAAGTAAACATCCCAGCCCAGTCTGGATCAAGTCCACAAGTCCGATATTACCCCATATGTTGATACTAGTCCATAAATTCCTCTTTAGATGCACACAGCCATGCAATGATGCTGAATGAAGGAAGAGCACAGGCCAGTGGGTGGAAAGTCTTGTGGATCCAGTGGTGGTGGAAGCATCTCTGTTGACGTGGCTCTCCACGCGGCTCCTCCAGCTCCAGGTTTCTAGCATAGCCCCATTTGTCTTGTCAGCCGGAATACGAAGCAGAGTGTGTGGATCTGGCCTCCAGTGAGCTATTTATCTCCTTAGTGCCTCCAATGAAGTCATCAAGCTGTGGCCTGAGTGACAGGCTAAACCCCACCCCTTCACAAGTTGACAGATTATGTAACTGCTATAGTAACTTTATCATATATTCTCGAGTATAAGCCTACCCGAATATCAGCCGAGGCACCTAATTGTACCACAAAAACTGCAATAAAAATGTGCTGAAAAACTTGGCTTATACACGGGTGTATAAGGTATGTTCTGTATAAAATCTGCTGGAGCCTCGGTCCTTGGCACTGAGACTCTAGTGTGAGGTCTTTACGAGATGGTCAGTGAATTCCTGATCGTGAGCCTTGGTGAATGTGATCTCTTTCCAGAGGCAGTGTTTCGTTGTGCTGTGGATAGAGTGGTTATGGGTCAGAACTGACTCAATGCCACCTAAATATAATTTTTTTTATGTGCACTCTAGTTTTTATTATTGTTTTCTTCATTCTGGTAGCTAGTTTTTTTTTTCTCCTAATTTCTCAAGGTATATAGTTTGGTTTTTTATTTGAAATCATTCAACTTTAATATACATGTTTGCACTATGAATTTCTCTCTGAACATTGCCTTTGCGCTCATAAATTTTAGCAAATTGTGCTTCTGTTTTTTATTTGTGTCTAGGTGCTTTCTAATTTTCCTTATGATTGCTTCTTTGACTCGTTGTTTATGCAATAGTGGCTGCAATCTTTTGAGATGCGCTTCCTCTTTTCCACAATTTAATCTCAAAAGTTAAATAACCCCAAATAACCTTTAAGAAATAAATCTACAAGATGGGAGTGATAAAGCTTATGTTTGGAGATGATTTCCCCAAAGACTTGGTTGTTCAGCTTGCTGAATCTTTAATTACTGTAGAATGTGGTTGTCTTGAATCATTTGAGTCTTTAATCTACTTGGCATTTATTTCGGCCTGACTTGTGAAGGTAGACTACAGCTTCCTGTTTTTCTTCAAATGACTTGCCAGTTATATAATTCTCTTTTATTGAATAATGCATCCTCTCCCAAGTGACTTGATGTCATTCTTATCATATATTAGTTCATTATATTAAACATATGTCACATTCTATATTTAAAATGTTTCTTTTACTTATCTGTGTTATATGTTGTTATTCCTATAGGGGTGTTACCTTTTTCATGAATCTTTGTTAAAAAACACTTTTTCTTGGAATTTTCTGGTTTATTTTCCCCATCTACACTTTGGTGTCACTTTGTCATGTGTGTTTTTATTGTTGTTGTTGTTAGGCGCCAACAAGCTGGTTCCGATCCATTGTGACCCTGCTCCATCCTCACAGTTATTCCTTTGCCTGAGCTCATTGTTGCGGACAGTGTCAGTCATCTCCTTGAGGGCCTTCCTTTTTTTCCCTGCCTCTCTCTCCACTTTACCAAACATGATGTCCTTCCCAGGCACTGGCTTCTCCTGACAATATGCCCAAAGTATGTAAAATGAAATCTCGCCATCCTTGCATCTGAAGAGCACTCTTGCCATACTTCTTCCAAAACAGATCGTTTGTCCTTTTAGCAGTCCATGGTACCTTCAGCCTTCTTCTCCAGCACCACAATTCCAATGCATTGATTATTCTTTGGTCTTCCTTATTCCATGTCCAACTTTGACATGCATATGAGGCAATTGAAAATACAGTGGTTTGAGTCAGGCACACCTTAGTCCTCCAAGTACATCCTTGCTTTTCAATACTCTAAAGAAGTCTTGTGCAGCTGATTTAGTTAATGCAACTCATCACGATCTCTTGACTGCTGTTTCTTAGAGCATTGATCCAAGCAAGACAAAATCCTTGACAACTTCAACCTTTTCTCCATTTATCATGATGTATCCAGTTGTGATTGAATTGTAATCCATACTGAAGTTGGTTCCCCAGTCATACAATAGAGTGAAACATTGTCCAGCCCTGCGAAGTCCTTGCAGTTGTTAGGTTTGAGCCAAGTATTGTAGCCACTGGGTCATTCTATCCACTTGAGGGTCTTTCTCTTTTTCAGTGCCTTTCTACTCTACTAAGCACTATGCCCCTCTCTTGGGACTGGTCTTTCCTGATAACTTGAGACAAAGTCTCACCGTCCTTGCTTCTAAGGAGCATTCTGGCTGTACATTTTTCCCAAGACAGATGTGTTTATTTTCTGGAAGTCCATGGTACTTTCCCTGATTTTTGCCAGCACCAGATTTCAAATGTATCCTTTCTTCTGTCCGCTTTATTCAATCCCAAACTTTTGAATGTGTATGAGGTGATTGAAAATGTCATGGTTTTGTTAGGTAGCCAGATAGGAGTTGTCCCTCTCTATGCCATGGCGCCCCTACAGGAGGTTGCTGCAGAGAGTCAGGTGAGCCCAGCCAGCGATAGGGGCTGGAGGGCATGCTTACATTCAGGCTCCATGCCAGGAAGAGATGATACACCTAGGTGGGCGGTACTAGCCCATCTAGGCCAGGTGAATTTAATTCAGCCAATGGGGTTAATCAGTATTGTCTACCACACCTCCCAACCGGGTGTGGGGTGAGAGAGAGGTGCCCTGAAAAAGCAAGAAACTTTGAGACTGCCAGCTCGCTCTCCCAGTGCGGCTGGGCCACTTTCTCTCTCTCTCTCTTGTGTTCAGTTTTGGTAACGCCTGAAACTGCTTCTGTCCTGTATAAAAAACCCACTTGGATCACAATCCAAGCTTTGATGTGAATTCTTTCTCTTGCGAAGCCAAGGACTGAGGTACTTCCCACCCAGGGAAATCTAACAGTTTGTGTCAGGCACACCTTCATCCTCAGAGGGACATCTCAGTGTTCAACAAATTAAAGCGATCTTGTGCAGCAGGTTTGTCTAGTGCAATATGTCCTTTGATCTTTATACTGCTGCTTCATGAGTATTGATTTTAGATCCATACGTGACAAAGTATTTGGCAACTTGCGTCTTTTCTCAGTTTACCATGTTGTCATCTCTCCATCCAGTTGTGAGGATGTTGATGTTCTTTATATTGAATTGTAATACACACCGAAAGTTCAAGCATTTATCTTCGTCAGCCAGTGCTTCAAGTCCTCCTTGCTTTCATCAAGTAAGGTGTATCATTGCATATTGTAAGTTATTAATGAACTTTCCTCCAATCCTGATGTTGCACTTTTTTTCATATAGTTCAGCTTTTCAGGTTATTTGCTCAATTATAGAGATTCAGTAAGTATAGTGAAAAGATACAACCCTGATACACACCTTTCCTGATTTTAAACCACTCAGTGTTTCCTTTTTCTGTTCGGGCAACTACCTTTTCATCCCTGGACAGGTCGGCATGAGCACAGTGAATTCCCATTCTCCTTAATGAGATCCCCAGTTTGTTGGGGCCCACATTGTCAAATGCCTCTGCTTAGTGAGTAAGTACAAGTAAACTTCTTTTGTGTATTATTCTTTCACTCAAGATTCATCTACCATCAGCAGTGATATCTCTTATTCCACATTCTCTTCTAAATCCATCTTGAATTCCTGGCAGCTCCTTGTTGAAGTATATACCCTCCCATATTTTATGCTCTCCCTTAAAGAATCCTAATGGGATTGCATTGCATTTCTGAAAGATTTGTTATTTCATTCAGATACAAGATAAACCTTTTTAAAAAATTTATCCTATGTATCTCAGCTAGATTTATAGCCACGCACATTTCTTAGGAAGTGATTCCAATTTTACTTCATGTTTCATTGCTATTGTTACTGGAACTTAAAATTTTTTCTAACTTATTTTTCATATATCATAAGTTGCGTCTTTTTATAACTGACATATTACTGAAGTCTCTATTAGTTTTAAAGTTTTTTAGAAGTTTTTGAGTTTTAAAGGTAGAGAATTAACTCATTTCCAGATAATTATATTTTTGTCCTATTTACAATGTAAACATAAGAAAAAAGGAAAGAAATGTATATCAAGTTATCAATGAAATATTTTCTTAGAGATCATATTTAAGATGACATTAAAAATTTAAATATCAATGAGATGAGACTAAAGTATGACAATCATAATCTTTAAATAAAATTTGAAAATTAATGGGATGAGAGATTAAAAACTGTAAAATAGAAAATTATAGTTGTTATAAATTAACATATAAATGAAAAACTCTTAAATCATATGCTACAATAAAGGAAAGAGAATTACTTTTGAAAAATATTGATTTAGAAGAAGGAGAGATGATCAAAGAGGTAAAGGAAAATGTGAGGTGGGTTGGGGTACTCCTGTCTCACCCAATAATCAAACTAGACTTTTTTTTCTTCAAGCTGTCAGGAATTTGCTTTCAGGTAGATGAACTTTACGTTCTTCATATCCTGCTTAGAGGCCTGTATTCTAAATAAAACCCCCTCTTTGGAAAAAGGGTATATCTCTTAACATGGAATCTCAAATAGAAGAATCCCCATCTAGTTCCCAGGCTGTCTGTGTGGAAGCTTCTTTGGGAACTGAGTTAGTTAATTGTGCCAGCCTGGCCGATAATCATATGTGGGGCTAATTGAAAGGCGGAGGGATAAATGGGTGGTGAGCCTCGCCTTTCTAGTTCTCGGGTCTCTTGTTTTGTGATGGTTGCACCAGGTGCAGCTGCCTTAGCAGTTGTTCCCTGCTTCAGCTTGCAAGATTGACTTCCTACAAGACATCCCCAAGGAGAAGCTACATGGACCTATCCCGATGCAGCCCTGGGTGCTGGAGCAGCCGTGTGGAGACCCCTGCTAGTGCTGAGATGCTTGTTCGTTCACTGACTCAAGCTTTCCTCCTGCAGTCGACATCATTGCCTCTGTTTTGTGAGGTGGAGGACTTTGTGGACTGGTGTTGGGTTCATGGGTTAATGTTGGACTTGTGGGCTTGGGCAGCATTGGGTTGGGATGTTTTTATGATGCACACTTTCTTTACATAAAACTCTCTCTTATTCATGAGTCACTGTGGATTTGTTTCTCCAAAATACCTAAATGATTACAGGAACCTTTCCTGTTCTTCCACAGTGCAAAATTATTATGAGAGTCCAGCTTCTTTCCTTCTTCCTTCCTTCCTTTTTTTTTTTTAACACTTGTTGAAAATGAGTTCAAAATGATAAAACGAGAGAAAATTTCATAGAACTAGAATGTGGAAAATGAAACAATTTATATTTATTTGCAACTATAAACTGTTTATGAGCATCAGAAATATATGTGCGTTTTTAAAATGACAAACGTGAACTATACTACAGTATTTTCCCCTTGACATGTTTGAATTGTGGAATACAGTCATGAAGATTATTTTTGCAATAAATGTCGAATAGCTTCATTGGTTTTCCTACAAGCTTTTCTTACTACGTTATGACAAGAATGACATTCAGATTATTCTTTCTGGTTGTTTGTTTAAAATCACCATTGTCATCATCCTTAGCATCTCTTTTGGTACAGCTACATAAGTATTAAATGAAGAGACGGCTAGGAATGAACTCAGGGTTTACGTTAGAGCAATGAATCAGAATGTTACAGAGTGGATTTAGTGAAGCTGAGGTTACAGTTTGTTAAGGGTCCCCGAGGCCTCTGTGTGGAGCCTTGCTAGGAGGGCTCTTGGGTGTCAGCCTTCATCGCTCTGATATGATGGACACATAGTAAGATACACAACTAGATCAGACCATAAAGGAAACAAAAGATAGGTGAGATCCAGATGCAGATTTTTTTATATTCTCTCATGTTCTTTCTCTAGCAACAGTATTGCAGCAACATGTGTGTGATGCTTCTGCCCTAGAAAGCCCACTAGAGATTTAGATTCCCAGGTTTTTATTTAGGGTTGATCTCAGATAGACCTTCTGTCCATCAATGTAGCAAAAGCTCACACCTCCAGAAGGAAAACATGGGTTCAGCATAAGCCATAGTGCTTGCACAAGCCATCCAGGTTCAGTGAACCACTATTATCAGTTAACTGTTAAGTGGGGACATTGTAAGAGCTAAGTTCCTAGATGCCAGGCAGGGGCCAGTCTTGCAGGCAGGTCTTTCCAGGGATAGTGGTCTTGGGCCTGCCTGCTGTGCTGTTTTCTGTACTTAAAGTCAGTTACCCAACAAAGTCGGACTGTGAAGAAAGCAATTTTGAGTTAATGTTGTTGTATGATGTAATGCATGAATTAAAGGAAACTTTCAATATGAGGGGACTTGAAAAAAGAAAAACATTTTCCCCAGGGACTTTGAAACCCCCTCATGTGGACACTCAATTGTCTTAACACTGTTGTTGAAAAGACTGCTTCCATAACTTGATTCCTGAGATCTCTATTCTGTTTTATTTATCTTCCTTGTTATCAGTGCCAGACTATCTTTTTAAAAAAAATCATTTTATTGGGGGATCTTACAGCTCTTATAACAATCCATTTTGTCAAGCACATTTGTACATATATTGCCATCATCCTTTTCAAAGCATTCTCTTTCTACTTGAGCCCTTGGTGTCAGCTCTGCATGTCTCTTCCCCCCCCCAACCCTTGATAATTTATAAATTATTATTATTTTCATATCTTACCGCTGTCTCCCTTCACCTACATTTCTGTTGTTCATCCCCCTTGGGTGGTGGTGGTGGTTATATGTCAATCATAGTGATCCCTCCACGCCTTCATCCTACCCTCATGGTATCACTGCTCCCATGATTGTTCCTGAGGGGTTTGTGAGCTTATTTGTTCCATTGTACATGCTCTGGTCTAGCTGAATTTGTAAGGTAGAATTGGGGTCATGATAGTGGAGGTGGGGGAAGCATTAAAGAACTAGAGGAAAGTTGTATGTTACATCGGTGCTATACTGCTGGCTCATCCCTTCCTTGTGACCTTTCTGTGAGGGGATGTGCAGTTGTCTACATATGGGATTTGGGTCTCAACTCCACCCATTCCCCACTCCCTTGCGCCTCTTGTTTGCATCGAAATGGTTATTTGTTTGGGGTCTTCTGATGCCTGATACCTGATTCCATTGACACCTTATGATCACACAGGCTAGTGTGCTTCTTCCATGTGGACTTTGTTGCTTCCCAGCTAGATGGCCGCTTGTTTATCTTCAAGTGTTTAAGACCCCAGACAAGATATCTTTTGATAGCTGGGCACCATGAGCTCTCTACATCACATTTGCTTAAGCACCCATTTGACTTCAGCAATCATGTCGGGAAGGTGAGCATCACAGAATGCCTGGTTATTAGAACAAAGTATTCTTGCATTGCGGGAGTACTTGAGTAGAAGACAAATGTCCATGTGCTACCTTAATATTTAACATATATGTACATAGATCTATGTCCCTATCATTTTCTATAAATATATTTACATATGTACGTGCCTATATTTGGACCTCTATAAATGCCCTTTGCCTCCTAGTTCTTTCCTCTATTTCCTTTTATTTTCCTCTTGTCCCATGATCATGTTTGACCTTCATTCAGCTTTCATTAATTTCTCTTGGCTACATTGTACTTGATCAAGCCCCACCAGGCATCCTACACCCTCCTCACCATCAATTTTACATGACTTGTTGTTCCCTTGTGCATCCCTTACCTCCCTCTCTTCGATGGTCCCCCCACCCGAACCGTCAGTCCATTGTTTTATCCTTGGGATTGTTTATCCTGCCTATCATGTCTAGATAGACATGAAAAAACAAAAACAACAACAACAACAAAATAAAAGCCTATAAATAGCCCCAGGTCTGTCTGTTGACCTTTATGAATGTTTTCCGGTCGAGTCCGATGAGGTGCCATGCACTGCCCCGGAAGTCTAGTTTGCTTTGCTATTGCTTTGCTCCCCTTGCTGCACTGTTGCACGCCCTTCGTGTTTTACCCTGGTGTGCATGGGGTCAGATCGGGCACAATTCCCGAACTGTGCCCCCAGCCTTGTCCCCCGTAGCGCTATGAGTCAGTGAGGGGATGCTGTGTCTCATGGTGGGGCCAGCCTAATGTTTCTCTCTGTCCACTGACTGCTCCCTACAGGAATATCATCCTCGGGGCTTGGTGGGCCAGGAAGCATTCCACTCTCTCTTTCTCTCACCTTCCCTCTTAGTTTGCTCCTGTACCATACTGTCTTGAGTACTGTAGCTTTTTAATTATTTAGGAATTCAGGCAGTATAAAATCTTCCAATTTTGTTCTCTTGTAAATAATTTTACCTCTGCCTAATTTACATTTCCATAAGAAGTTTAGTATTGCTTGTCCACTTCTATTAAAAAATAAAAACCTGGTGGAATCGATAGATAAAATTTAGGGAAACTTGATAGCTTAATAATGAGTGTTTGCATACAACTTTCCTCTAGTTCTTTAATGTTTCCTCCCCTGCCCACTATCATGATCCCAATTCTGCCTTACAAATCCGGCTAGACCAGAGCATGTACATGGTTACAGATAAGAGCTTGTAACACAGTGAATCCAGGACAGATAAACCCCTCAGGACCAGTAATGAGAGTAGTGATACCAGGAGGAGAAGGGGAAAGGTTGGGGAGAAAGGGCGAACTGATCACAATGATCTACATATAGCCCCTTCCCTGGGGGACAGACAACAGACAAGTGGGTGAAGCGAGACATTGGGCAATGAAACATAAGACAAAATAATAATAATTTATAAATTATCAAAGGTTCGTGAGGGAGGGGACAGTGGGGAGGGAGGGGAAAATGAGGAGCTGATACCAAGGGCTGAAGTAGAAAGCAAATGTTTTGAGAATGATGAGGGCAACAAATGTACAAATGTGCTTGACACAATGGATGGATGGATGGATTGTGATGAGAGTTGTATGAGCCCCCAATAAAATTATTTTTAAAAACATTTTTTAAAATGTTTAATGCGTTTTGGGGTTTTGGCCTTCTTTAGTCCTCCTCAGAAATGCTTTTAGTTTTCCATATATTATTGTTAGATTTATCCTATGAGTTTATCTTAAATGGAAATCTAAAAATTAAATTTAATTTAAATCTAAAAATTAAATTTAAGCTTTCATTTGTTAATACATTGGATTTTTGCTTGTTGATTTTATATCTTGTACCTTTGCTAAACCTGCTTATTAGTTCTAGAACTACTTTGGTTCATCCTACAGAATTTCTCTGTGGATGATTATGCATGTGGATGAAGA
Source organism: Echinops telfairi (assembly GCF_000313985.2). Lineage (NCBI taxonomy): Eukaryota > Metazoa > Chordata > Mammalia > Afrosoricida > Tenrecidae > Echinops > Echinops telfairi. Next base: position 56,457,677 of record NW_022111324.1, read on the forward strand.
CAGTTTGATGTCTTTCGTCTCTGACTGGGTTCATCTTATTTACGCTCCTCCCTGTGGCACAGTGTCAAGGAGAAGGAACGAGAAGTAGCGTCTTCTCCTTGTTGGTCTTCCTGGGGGATGCGGTCCAGCTTATGCTCCGTAGGACAGTAGAATCTATATATTACATTCTCTTTCTCTGGTCGAGGACTTTCTAGTTTTCTGAGAATTATTACAAGGACTGGTTGTTGAATTTTTGTTGAATGCTTTTTGTCTATCAGACAAGCAGGTAATTTGCCTTGATTAGGTTACTATGATGAATCATTCGTTAAAACAATCTTTCATGTATTACTCTTTTAGAATATTTAATTACTGTTAGATTCAGTATGCTAAACTTTTGCTAATATTTTTGTTTGTGAAGTTATTGGTGTGTTGTTTTATTTCTTTGTAGTGTCTTTGTCTGCCTTTGGTATCTTGATGATGCTTGGCTCATAGAATCCATCAGGACATATTTTGTCCTCTTACGTTTTCTGGGAGGGTTTGTGTGTAACTGAAAGTATTTCTTCTGTAAATGTTTGGCCAAACTTTGGTGCAGAAGACTTCTGGATCTGGAGTGTTCTTTTGCGAAGGTTTTAAACTTCAAGTTAAATAATGTAGATATGTAGTATTTTTAATGTGAATGATGTTTTCATTATTTTCCCCCTGCCTACCATACAACCCTCTCATCCTTGGCACCTTATTTCTGGAAATGTGCGGTGCCTATCTACGTGTTAATCACATGGAGGTGTATTATGTGTGTAAAGCATAAGCTAGGCATATTCCTAGCTATTTTTAAAATGGAAGTTAAAACTGTCTGCTCCCATAAAGACTTAGACAGCTATCAGATGAGCAGGTAATTTACTTTTATTGGGTTGCTGAAACCCTACATAGGGTCACTATGAGTTGACTTCCTAACAACCTGCTTTATGCAGATGACAACGCCTTGCTTGCTGGAAATGAGGAGGACTTGAAGCACTTGCTGATGAAGATCAGGAGGAAAGCCTTCAGTATGGATCACAGCTCAATGTAAAAAGACCAGTATCCTCACAACTGGACCAATAGGTAGCATCATGATAAATGGAGAAAAGGTTGGAGTTGTCAAGGATTTTTCTCGCTTGGATCACAGCCCATGCTCATGGAGACAGCAGTAAAGACATCAAAAGATGAGTTGCAATAGGTAAATGTGCTGCCTAAGACTTCGTTAGGGTATTGAGAAGCAGGGATGTTACTGTGAGGACTAAGATGTGCCATGGTATTTTCAACTGCCTCGTATGCATGTGGAAGTTGTACATTGAATAAAGAAGACTGAAGAAAAATTGATACATTTAAATTGTGGTGCCAGAGAAAAATGTTGAAGGTACCATGGACTGCTAAAAGGACAAACCAATCTCTTTTGGAAGAAGTATGGTTAGAATGCTCTTTAGGTGCAAGGATAGCAAAATTTCACCTTACATACTTGGACATATGTTCAGGAGAGAATAGTGCTCAAAGGCAGACCTCATGTTTGATAAAGTAGAGGGGCAACCAAAAAAGGAAGTCCCTCAAGTAGATGGATTGACACAGTGTCTGCAACATTGGGCTCAGGTAGAGGAACAATTGGGAGGCTGGCGCAGGACCGGGCAGTGTTCCCTTCTGTTATGCATGGGGTCACTATGGGTCAAAACTGACTCAATGGCATCTAACAACAGTAAGAATGAGTTGATGTTGCCTCAACGGGAGTGGATTTTCATACTCACAGAGGATTCAGTGCTGATATCTGGTGTTCTCTCTTTGCCAACTTTGACTTCTTCAGACTCCCCGTTTTCTTGCTTAATCCAAAAAACCAACGGGCATCATTTGTATTCTGTGTGCCGCAGCCAGGAAACTTTGTCAAGCTTGAGAAGTTACAGTTGTCAAGCTCTCCTTGGGGTTCATTCAGCAGACAGATACAATTTATGATACTCATTTTAACTACAAGTTGGAAATGTGATAGTCAGAATGGGGCCATTTTGATAGGTAACTAGACTACAGGTCTATCCCTAGCTTCTGAACCTGTGGATTCAGCCAACAGGAATGGAAAATATTTGGGAAATGAACAGATGGTCAACATAATCCCTTAAAGGGTGAGAGGGAGCACAAAGTGCTATTGACATTGCATTATATAAGGAACACGAGGAGGGGTATCCTCCCCCAAATGCAATTTTTTTCAAACCTATGTATTTAAAATTTATTTTTACAAAACAACCATATCACTTTCAAAGTACAGTGAACCCTCGTTTATCGCAGTTAATCGGTTCTAGATCCTACCGTGATAAATGAAATTCCGCGAAGTAGGATTCCTTATTTGTAAATCAAATATTTTCATAGTTAGAGCATAGAGGACATGAAAAAACACCCTTTAGTCACCATTACACTCGTATTACCCAATTTATTAAATGAAAAAGGGAAAATACAGTAAAACATTTTGGACGTTACAATTATCATTTATTATTTATTATATTATTTATGGCATCAAGCGTGTACAGTATGAGCCAATCAGTGGCAGTAATGACAGAGCATGCGCTGCTACGCAAAAACCGCGATAGAGTGAAGCCGCAGAAGTCGAAGCGCGAAGTGGCGAGGGTTCACGGTATGGATTGTGATAAGAGTTGTACGAGCCCCCAGTAAAATGATTTAAAAAAAAAGAGAAGGTAATAAAGCTGAACAGGAAATTAACTGATAAAAATCTGTTTTAAAACATAATGAAAGAAATAATATATAAACCATACAAAAGACATAAACCATACAAGTGCCGTCTCTCTTCTCTTCCCTCTATTGTTAAGGTCAGCTTTATTTTCTCTCTCTACCTTCAGACTTCCTTTCACCCTGAAGCACATGACCAAAACCGCTGTTACTGATGACTACCTAATGTTACGTATAATGGCTTCCTTTGTTATCTCTAGGTTTTCCACAGCTGACTTTGCTCTGCTTCTGAGAACTTTCCCTAGCCTAGCTGTCTGAGTCACCAGTCAGTCTGTGGAGCTTCCTTCTCTACCACTGACCACCCTTGGGTTCTATGTCTGGGTTTCTGGTCTCACAATACTGCAAGCCTTGTCTTCAAACGATGCAGGGCTGAACCAGGTAACATGATTGTAATTTAATGAGCAGCCAGGAGGCTGTCACCCAAATAAAGAAGGGTCTTTTCAGCACCAGTAAAATCCTCCCGAGCCTGGTGGATTTCTTTTTTCAAAGAAAGACTGGAATCAAGACTGCTATGTGAAATTTTTGGACTTTAAAGCATTAATACTAATTTTTAAGTATTAATAAAAAGTAAAAATAATAAAAATTTAAGCAAAAACAAAAGAGCATAAATGAGCATCCTCTTGATCTTTAACTTGATGAGCTTTTAGGGGGCAAGGTGATGATGGCGTCTTCCACTGGCTTGATTGATATTTGCTTTCAGGGTCATAAGAATAGCACGATGTCTTGTCATCAGTAATGAGCCCGGAAAAAAAGTCTGGGTCACTTTAGAGCTGTTCTTTGGAAGCACAGAAAGCTGTTCTTTCCACTTGACGCTCCCTGGTCAGTCAGAACAAATTTCTCAGCGGCCCTTCTCATTCTCAAATCTTCTGTTAAAGTTTACTGAAATGAGCTTCAAGATAGTCTTGATCACTTCCCCATCTCTTCAACGGTCCATCGTCGTTCTTCAAGCACAAGAGCACGGATTCTGTCAACATTTTCGTCCATTTGGAAAGTTGATGGACGTCCAGAATGAGGTTTGTCATCAATCGACATTTCACCTTTTTCTAAATGAGAAAACTGCTCATACACTTGACTTTTTCCCATAGCACAGTCCTTGTAAGCTGTGTTCAACATCACAACAGTTTCTGCAGCATTTTTCCCAAGAAGGAAACAAAATTTCAGTCGCACGCTGTTCTCTTAAATTGGCCATCACAAAAAACGAGGTTTCAGCAAAACTGTTTTTAGGAAAAAATTCACTGTGACCAGAGAGAACCTTTCCAGGCAATGGCACTGGATGCTTGCCTAGCGGGAAAGAAGCTCCACGTGGAGTTTTTTATTGGGGGGGAGGGGGTGCGCCCTTGTATGTTATATATACACATACATATATACAACACAAGTTAAATAAGTAAACTGCTATTTAAAACTCTTCAGTATATCTGATAAGGTTCGACAGCTAATTCATAAATAGAGATGATTTACTATATGGGAGGATGTGTGTAGGTTAGATACAAATACTGTGCCATTTTAAAAATAAGGAACTTTTTTTTTTTAACATTTTATTAGGGGCTCATACAACTGTTATCCCAATCCATACACACATCAATTGTGTAAAGCGCATTTGTACATCGT
>NW_022111324.1:56462223-56483571 GCF_000313985.2 Echinops telfairi
TCCATGTAATCAGTTCCCTCTTTCGTACCCATTCTCCCTTTACCCTCCCTGTTTTGCCACTCACACCACTGGTCCTATAGGGCTCATCCGTCCTGGATTCCCTGTAAAAAATAAGGAATTTTAAGCATTGTCTGATTCTGGTACCTGTCAAGTTCCCCCAAACTGCCCCTAGCAGATAGAGAGGCACGACTGCGCGCAAAGACCTAGAGCACAGACCTTCAGGACGGAGAAGGGGAGACTGCACTTTCACTTGAAGGCAGATCACACATTCCAGGAGTAAAAGGACATATGACAAAAATGAGGTTGAGGACACAAGACAGAAGTGGAACCATTAAGAAGATACAGAACTTGAACAATCTATAGAGTTTTGAATGAAAAGTTATTTTTTTTTACAAAAGGGAAATTTATGAAGGTGGAAAATTAGTTTTACTCAGACTTGGTTCCAGGAAAGGCATCCTTAAGTCATTGAACCGTAAACAGCAAATCATGCTAATTAGAACTCTCCAGTTTGATTTATCGATGTGATGACTTCTTTCAAGTTTTAATATCTCAGAAATGATGCCGATGTATTTGCTTAGATAAAAATCCTTTTCAGTTTAAACTTAACTTTTAACAGTGCTAAAAAAGCATTCGTTATATTTATCTAAAAGTTAAATATATTTTATATTACTTTTAAAGAACATTGGGGGAAAATAGAGCTTGGTCTATAGTTACATTAACTAGCAGATAGATAGATGGTGCCATCTAATGGCTAACATGAAAATCTGCTTAATCAATTGCCTAAGTCTTAGCAAGGTGCTTATGTCCTGCTTCCATTTTAACACAGAAATCTTTGATGCTTTTAAGGTCCAAAATACATTTTTATTTAAGTGCATATGTTTATTGAAATATTAAGATACTTATTTTTTTCATCTCAATTCCTGATGTTTCCAAAATTTGGCTATATCAATGTGTGATGATTTAATGTCACATAGAAAGTCGTGTGTGTGTGTGTGTGTGTGTCACTTAGCATATTTAAAAGTATTTTCACTTTGAATTTTTAATATCAAAACAGTTTTCACAAGCAAGTGAAATTCGTGAGCCTCCCCACCTGCGATCTTTTCACGTTCTCCTCCCTCCTCTTCACTCTGTAGTGCTGCTATGATTTCTGCCCGTGGAACTGCAGTTCTGTTGGGAGCAGAATTCATGCTTCCTGGCATCCTTCCCTCCCCTCCATCCTCTTTCCTCTTTACACATATCATAAAGAGATGTATGTCTAAGACCCAAATGTGAGGACATAAGTAAAATTTGAAAGGTGCTTCTAGACTCTCGGGAGCTCTGAGGGTTCCCCCAAGAGGCTGTATGGAAGTTAGCATAATGCAGCCACAAGCAGCCCTGCCCTGATGAAGACTGCTCAAGCTTGTGTAGCCCAGGATTTTCTAAATCTAGTTCATCCTAGGGCCTCTTCCTTTTGTCTGACATTTGTTAGCATTCCGTCGACTCGGTGCCCTTCAGACTGTTGGGAAATCATTCTTCTTTTAAGGATATATTTTGGGTTTTGTTTCAATGGAGTCATTTATTTCTGGTCATACAAAAATACTCCTTCATGATCAAACACCTGGAGACTGCAGCGTGATGTCGTCATTGTTTCTGCTCCCTGCAGAATCGAGTAGGCTCTGACTTTTGGCATCTTCCCGTGTACAGAGTGGAACTGCTCCCGGAGGGTTTCTGTCGCCGGCACCCTTTCCACGCAGATTGCCAGCCCTGCTTGTCAAGGAGCCCATGGGTGTGTTCGAACCACCAGCTTTTTTTTTTTTTTAATTAAATACTTGTATTTGGCTCTTAAATCTCTTACACATCCATACATTCATCCGTTGTGTCAAGCACATTTGTATATATGCTGCCATCAACATTTTCTTTTTTTTTTTTTCTACTTGAACCCTTGATGTCAGCTCCCCCATTTCTTCCCCGTCCCTCACCCACCTGCCCTCCCTCATGAACCTTTGGTAAGTTATACATTATTATTTTCATATCTTACATCATCCTCTGTCACTCTTCACCCACTTTTCTATTGTTTGTCCCCCTGAGAGGGGATTATATGTTGATCCTTGTGATCAGTTCCCCTTCTCTCCCCCTACCTTCCTCTTATCCTCTTGGTATCTCTGTTCTCATTGTTGGTCCTGAGGGGTTTATCTACCCTGGATTCCCTGTGTCGCTGGCTCTTATCTGTAGCAGTGTGCATGTTCTGGTCTAATCCGATTTGTAAGGTAGAATTGAGGTCATGATAGTGGGAGGTAAGAAGCATTAAAGAACTAGAGGAAAGTTGTGTGTTTCATCGGTGCTATTCTGCACCCTTACTGGCTCATCTCTTCCTTATGACCCTTCTGTGAGGGGATGTCCAATTGTCTACAGGTGGGCATTGGGTCTCCACTCCATGCCCCCCACCCCCCACCCCTTCACATTGAGTATGATTTTGTTCTGGGTCTTAGATGCCTAATACATGATCCCATCGACACCTCATGATCACACAGGCTCGTGTGCTTCTTCCATGTTGGCTTTGTTGTTTCTCAGATAGATGGCCACTTTTTATCCTCAAGCCTTTAAGACCCCGGATGCTATATCTTTTGAAGCCAGACACCATTTGCTTTCTTCACCAAATTTGCTTATGCACCCATTTTGTCTTCAGCAATAGTGTTGGGAACATAAGCATCACAGAATGCCCGATTATTAGAACAAAGTGTTCTTGTGTTAAGGGAGTACTTGAGTCGAGGCCCAATGTCCATCTACAACCTTAATTATTAGCGTATAGATATAAGTACTGTATATATTCGAGTATAAGCCGACGCAAATATCAGCCGAGGCACCTAATTTTACCACAGAAACTGCATTAAAAATGTGCTAAAGACATATCTGATCAGCGCACATGGGAACAAATGAAGGGGGAGGAAGAGAGAGTGGAGCACATCCTGGCCCACCAAGCCTTCTGGACCATATTCCCTCTCATAGCAGCCAATCCACAGGAAGACCATATGGCTGGCCCCACTATGAGACACGATATCCCTCACTGACCCATAGCCCTACAGGGGACAACATTGGAGACACAGTATGGGAATTCCCCCCAATCTGATCCCACCACACCGAGGCAAAACACTAACGGTGTGGAACAGAACAGCAAGGGGAACAGAGCAATGAAGTCCCCAGGGAATACCAAAAATAGACTTTGAGGCCAGGACTTGGCGCCCCATCAGACTTGACTGGAAAACACTCCTAAAGGCCAACAAACAGTCCTTGAACTAACTGCAAGCTTTTCTTTCTTGTTGTGTTTTGTTTTCGTTATGTGTCATTGGCTTGTTGTTTTCTTTTCTTTTGTTGCTTGGTTTTACTCTGTCTTGTTTTTGTGCATGTTATTATCTCCACAGGTCTGTCTAAATAAACCCTGTTTCCCCGAAAATAAGACAGTGTCTTACATTAATTTTTGCTCCCAAAGATGCGGTAGGTCTTATTTTCAGGGGATATCTTATTTTTCCATGAAGAATAATATGGTACACGTTTATTGTTGAACAACAAAAAAGTAAATGTATTACCTATATACGGTATGGTAGTAGTTGTCATCACAAACCAGCATAACCAGACAAACTGTGTATCCTACAGTATCAAGAATTTCTTGTTAATACCGTTATTTCCATGTACAATAATCTATGGTACATTTACTTGCACTTCCTGTCAGCTCTGGCTGCGCTGCAGCCAACAGTGAGCTGCGCGGCAGCGCCCTCTACTACGGTCCAGAGTCCAACGTTACAGTCGCTTCAGGGGGCCTTATGATTGGGGAGGCCTTATGTTTTGGGAGGTCTTATTTTGGGGGGATGCCTTATATTTCAGTTAGAGGCAAAACTGTAAGTAGGTCTTATTTTCGGGGGATGTCTTACTTTCGGGGAGCATGGTAGGCTGGATGAACAATCTGGAGGAGAAAACAACGGGACCAACAGTTCTGGGGGGACATGGGAGAAGAGGAGGTGGGGGCAAAGGAAGTGGTGTTAACAAACCCAGGGACAAGGGAACAACAAGTGATCCAAATCGGTGGTGAGGAGGGTGTAGGAGGCCTGGTAGGGTGTGACCAAGGGTAATGTAACCGAGAGGAATTACTGAAACCCAAATAAAGGCCAAACGTGATGGTGGGATAGGAAGAAAATGAAAGGAAATAGAGGAAGGAACTAGGAGGCAAAGGGCATATATAGAGGTCTAAATAAAGACATGTACATATGTAAATATATTTATGTGTGAGGATGTGGAAATAGATCTATGTGCATATATGTATAGGTTTAGTATTAAGGTAGCAGGTGGACATTGAGCCTCCACTCAAGTATTCCCTCAATGCAAGAATACTTTGTTCTATTAAAGTAGCATTCCATTATGCTCACCTTCCCAACACAATCACTGAAGACAAAGTGGGTGCATAAGCAAATGTGGTGAAGAAAGCTGATGGTGCCCCAGCTATCAAAAGATATAGCATCTGGGATCTTAAAGGCTTGAAGGTAAACAAGCGGCCATCTAGCTCAGAAGTAACAAAGCCCATATAGAAGAATTACACCAGCCTGCGTGGTCATGAGTTGCTGAAGGGATCAGTTATCAGGCATCAAATAACAAAAAATCCTATCGTGTGCTCACCTCCCCTATACGATCGCAGAAGACCAAGTGGGTGCATAAGCAAATGTGGTGAAGAAAGCTGATGGTGCCCGGCTATCAAAAGATATAGCGTCTGGGGTCCTAAAAGCTTGAAGGTAAACAAGCAGCCATCTAGCTTGGTAGTAACAAAGCCCACATGGAAGAAGGATACCAGCCTGTGCAATCATGAGGTATTGAAGGGATCAGGTATTAGGCATCATCAGAACAAAAAAATCTTATCATTGTGAATGATGTGGAGTGAGGAGTGGAGACCCAAAGCCCATCTGTAGGCAATTGGACATCCCCTGATGAAGGGTCCCAGGGAAGAGATGAGCCAGTCAAGGTGCAGTATAGCAACAATGAAACACAACTTTCCACTAGTTCCTAAATGCTTCCTTTCCCCCCACTATCATGATCCCAATTTTACCTTACAAATCTGGCTAGACCAGAGGATGTACACTAGTACAGGTAGGAACTGGAAACAGGGAATCCAGGGTGGATGATCCCTTTGGGATCAGTGGTGAGAGTGGCGATACTGGGAGGTTGGAGGGGGGTTGGGGTGGAAAGGGATAACCGATTGCAAGGATCTACATATAATCTCCTCCCTGGGGAATGGACAACAGAAAAGTGGGTGAAGGAAGATGTCGGACAGTGTAAGATATGACAAAATACTAATTTATAAATTATCAAGGGTTCATGAGGGAGGGGGAAAATGAGGAGCTGATGCCAGGGGCTTAAGTGGAGAGCAAATGTTTTGAGAATGATGAGGGCAATGAATATACAAATGTGCTTTATACAATTGATGTATGTATGGATTGTGATGAGTCGATATTATCATGTGGTTTTTCATGTCAATGTGGCGAATGACATTAATGGTCTTTCATATGTTGAACCATCCCTGCATCCCTGGTATGAATCCCAGTTGGTCATGGTGAATTATTTGTTTTATATACTTTTGTATTTTATTGGCCAATATTTTCTTAAGGATTTTTACATTGATGTTCATTAGGGATATTAGTCTGTAGTTCTCGATTCTTGTGGGATCCTGGGCCAGTTTTAGTATCAGAGCTTAGTATCTAGCTTCATAGAAGGAGTTCCGGGCTTTGCCGTCTTTTTGTATGTTCTAGAAAAGTTTGTGTAGGATTGGTGTTAGTTCTTCCCTAAATGCTTGGTAGAATTCTCCAGTGAAACCATCTGGTCCAGGGAATTTTTTTGTTGGTAATCCCTTGATAACCTTGTCTATTTCTTCTATTGCTATGGGTTTGAGATTCTTGACATCCTTTGGGGACAGTCTAGGGAGGGATTGTTTTTCCAAGAATTTGTCCATGTCTTCCAAATTGTTGAATTCATTGGAGTACAATCCTTCAGAGCACTGTGTAATTATCCTTTTGATTTCATTAGGGTCAGTTGTAATGTCCCCTCTTTCACCCCTTATTCTTGCTATTGAAATTTGTTCCCTTTTTTCCTCAGTTAGGTTTGCCAGTGGTCTGTCGATTCTGTTTATCCTTTCAAAGAACCAACTTTTATCAGCCTTAATTTTTCCATAGTTCTCTTATTTTCTCTCTCCTGAATCTCAGCCCTGATTGTTATTATTTAGTTTCTTTTGCAATTAGTAGGATTGTCCTGCTGACTCTACTCTAGTTGTAAATTTTGTGCCAGCATATTAATCACAAGTCTCTCTTCTTTTCTCAGATGTGCATGTATTGCTATGAAATAGCAATATCCTCTGATAACCGCCTTTGCTGTGTCCCATAAGTTTTGGTACATCGTGTTCTCATTCTCATTGGTTTCTGGAAATTTCCTAATTTCATCTCTGATCTGTGCCAGTATGCACAGTAGAGAGTTATTCATCCTCCAATTGCTTGCTCTTGTTTTATTCGTCTTACTTTTGTTGATTTCCAGCCTTATGTCACAGTGGTCAGAGAGGTCTCTATGATATCAATGTGCTTAAATCTATGTAGATTCGCCTTATGTCCCAGCATGTGGTCTGTCTTCGAATATGCGCCATGTGAGCTTGAAAATAATGTGAATTTTTTTTTGTATTTGGATGAAAAGCTCTGTAAATATCTATCAGCTCAAAATTGTCAAAATCAACACAACAATAACAATAACAACAAAATAACAACAATGAAAAGAAAGCCACTGACAAAAATGGAAAAGCCTATAAATAGTTCAAGGTCTGTTTGTTGTCCTTTACAAGTGTTTTCCAGTCGAGTCTGATGGGTTGTTACACACTCCACACTCTCTCCAAAGTCTATTTTTGGTATTCCCTGGGGATTTCATTACCTTGCTCCCCTTGCTGCTCTGTTGCATGCCCTTAGAGTTTCGCCTCAGTGTGATGGGGTCTGATTGGGCACAATTCCTGCACTTGTCTCCATTGTTGTCCCTGTGGTGCTATGGTTCTGTGAGGGACGTCATGTCTCGTGGTGGGGCTGGCCCTATGGTTCCCTCTGTGCATTGTCTGCTCTGAGCAGGAATATCGTCCTCAGCCCATGGTGGGCCAGGATACCACCAGCTTTTTGACTAGTAGCCTAGCACTTAACTATTTGCACTGTGCACTTGGAACACACATAATTCCATCATCCACACCTATTAATATTTAAGTATAGTCATATATGTTGTGGTGGTGGTAGTGGTTAGGCGCTGCTGAATCAGCTCCAATTCTTAGCAGTTCTACGTAAAGCTGAATTAAACAGTGCAACAGTGCCTGGTCCTGCACCATCCTCACAAGTGCTTTTTTTTTTTGAGCCTGTTGTTGCAGCCACTATGTCAGTCCATTTTATTGAGGGTCTTCCTCTTTGTGGCTGCTCGTCTACCCTATTAAACAGGATGTCTTTCTTCAGGGACTGATCTCTCCGGAGAACCTGTCCAAAGCACGTGAGATGAAGTCTCAACCATCCTTGCTGCTAAGGAGTATTTTTGCTGTACTTCTTCCAAGGACAGATTGGTTTGTTCTTGTGGTCCATGGTACTTTCCATATTCTTCGCCAGCACTATAATTAAAATACATCCATTCTTCTTTGGCCTTCCTTATTCAGTGCACAATTCTCATATGCAATTTAGGCTATTGAAAATGCCATAGCTTGCGTTAAATGCACCTTAGTCCTTAAAGTAACATTTTTGCTTTTTAATACTTTAAAGAGGTCTTTAATCTGCAGCAGATTTAACCAGTAATATATAGCCTTTTAATAGACATATGAACATTTTAAAACCAAATGTAGGTCACATTTTGTAGCTTGCTTTGTATCCTGAATAGTAAACTCATGTAATACTGCAATATGGCTGTTATTTCATCTTTTGACTATTTTCTTTTTAAAAAATTTTATATCTATTTCTTAATTGCTATATGATATTCTGTTATGTAGACATACTATTTATTTATTAACTTGTCTTCTGTTCCTGGACTTTTAGACATATATGCAAAGTCTAAATTAATATTTTTTACTTGATCTCTAAAATCCATTGCAATGGCTACACAGAACTCGCAGACAGAATTCATAATTAAAGGGTTTATTAAGGAAGTCAACAGTTGTAATGCCACTGGGAAATGCTCAGGCTTGAGCTGTTTATCAAAATGTATTACAAAGTCCAGTCAAGCCTGCTAACTAATACCCCAAAGGCAGACCACTGTGCTACACACCTCAGCCTGAAGGCATTCAGCTTACGCTCCGTGGGCCAGCAACACCAGCTTTCCAAATTAATTTCCCAGAGGAACCCTTCTCCAGTAAATCTCAGCCCAGAGGCACTCAGCCTCATTTCTGTGGGTCAGCAAGTCCAAAAGTGCCCTGAGCATCCAGGATACTCACTGCACAGGGATCTTGGGTCCAGAGGACTGCCTTCTCAACTGGCTCTTGCTGTTGAGGTCCCTTTTCCTGCTTCTCAGAAGTATGATTTTATACACAGCAGGGTGCCAATCCAGGGAATCCTATCAGGATCTTCCCTTACCTTCTTACCAGACCCATGCAGGAAAAGTTGTTTCATGAGTGGTAGAGACTTTGACTAGAAGAGCCACGTTAAATAATCCACTCCCTCAGCAGCGTACATTCTCGTACTAAGCTTAACCTGCTACAGTACATGCAAAACATCTATTAGATATAACAGCTACTTAATTCTTTAGAGCAATTCCTAGCACTGAACTTCCTGGGTCATCATTTTTATGGGACTTTATGAAATTTGTAATAATGTACATTGATAATAATCACATTCAGGATTTACCTTTTTGTCATCTTTTTGTTAAAAAAACAAAACAAAACAACAACAACAACAAAAACGTTGCTCCTAGGGTTTTAGTTCATGCATGCAAGAGTTTTTTCTAAAGAAACTGTATTTGAGCCTGTCTGTGATCAGTAGGTAGCTTCAGATCAGTGGGTTCTCTCAGTAATGTACTTTATCTTGTTAGAATGCCTTCAAAAAAGTGGTTCATCTGGGGAGCTGCTAGGCCAGGTAAATACAATGCAAAGACGTTAGCTCAGAAGATTGTGGTCACTGCTTTGTGGGATCTCAAATGGGCGATTTTGATGGATTTACTCAAAAGACACAAAGTGATCCTTAGGGCTTGCTAGGAAGAAATTTTGGAAAAATTGAAACCTTCTTTGATGATTAAAAAGGCCAGGAAAATTGCACCAAGAAATGTTTTCCCTTCACAATGCACTTGCTCATTCTGGGGGAACAAGCAGTGCCCTGAGAGAATTTCTTTGGGAACCCTACTCTATCCACTCTGCAGCCCTGGTCTGCCCCATCAGACTTCTTTTTTGTTCCACAAACATAAATATATACTGCATATACTCCAGCATACGTCAACCCAAATATCATTTGGGGCACCTAATTTTACCACAAAAACTGCATAAAAATGTGCTGATTCCATGATGCTCACCTTCTTGACACGATCCCTGAAGATAAATGAGTGCATAAGCAAATGTGGTGAAGAAAGCTGATGGTGCCCGGCTATAAAAAGATATAGCGTCTGGGGTCTTAAAGGCTTGAAGGTAAACAAGCAGCCATCAAGCAACAAAGCCCACATGGAAGAAGCAAACCAGCCTGTGTGACCACGAGGTGTCGAAGGGATCAGGTACCAGGCATCAAAGAACAAAAAATCATATCATTTTGAATGGGGGGGTGGGGGTGGTTGCGAAGTTGGAGACCCAAAGCCCATCTGTAGGCAACTGGACATCCCTTTACGGAAGGGTTGCGGGGAGGAGATGAGCCAGTCAGGCAGCAGTGTAGCAACGATGAAACATATGACTTTCCTCTAGTTCCTAAATGCTTCTCCCACCAGCACCCCCCTTTACTATCATGATCCCAATTCTGCCTTACAAATCTGGCTAGACTAGAGGATGTACACTGGTACAGATAGGAACTGGAAACACAGGGAATCCAGGATGGATGATCCCTTCAGGACCAGTGCTGAGAGTGGTGATACTGGGAGGGTGGAGGGAGGGTGTGCTAGAAAGGGGGAACCGATTACAAGGATCTACATATAACCTCCTCCCTGGGGGAGGACAACAGAAAAGTGGGTGAAGGGAGACGTTGGACAGTGTAAAACATGACAAAATAATAATAATTTCTAAATTATCAGGGTTCATGTGTGAGGGTGGAGTGGGGAGGGAGGGGGAAAATGAGGAGCCAATACCAAGGGCTCAAGTAGAAAGCAAATGTTTTGAGAATAATGAGGGCAATAAATGTATAAATGTGTTTGACACACAATGGATGTATGTATGGATTGTGATAAGAGTTGTACGAGCCCCCAATAAAATGATTAAAAAAAGGGAAGATTAGAACAGAACTAAATGAACAGAAAAACAATGGAAAAAATAAAAAAAGACAAGAAATTGATCCTTTGAAATGATTAACAAAATTAAGAAACCACTAGCAAACTTCACAAATAAAAGGAGAAGACACAAATAAAAAAAAAACCAACCAAAAAGCCAAATATGTGCTGAAAAACTCAACTTATACACAAGTATGTATGGTATCTCCATTAAAGAGGAGCATGATTTGAATTCCTCCGTATGCCCCAACTGTCACTTGGTAGGGTGCAAATTGAAGAGCACAGATTTCAGAAATACAGATCTAGATGGAGCTCCATCAAGACACAATAGTTTCACACTGTGATATTTTTCTTTAATGCAGGTTTCTATGAGTTTGTAGCAATACTTTTTATTTGCCCTCCTACTACTGTTGTAAATTGAAAGTGAATATTTTTTCATGTTTAATGATGATTTATAGTTTTTTGAATGGTCTTTGAAAACTGGTTCGATAGATGTATTAATTCTCTTTATTTCAAAATATCTAGGGCATATCATACACGATATGCTTTTTGGCCATATATTAAAATTTGCCTTCTTCTTTTTGGTTAATCTTTGAATTTTGTTAGTGGTTTTTTTTCTCCCCTTTAATAAATATTAAACAGACAAACAAGCAAACCCGGTGGTGTGGAATTGATGCAGACTCATAACAAGCACCCCCATGGGACAGAATAGAACACTCTCCAGAGGCTTCCCAAGAGTGGTAACACGTGTGGAAGCAGACTTACAGAGTGGCCAGTGCATTGAACTACTGACCCTCCTGCTAGCAGCTGAACCTTACTTATTGTGTCACCAGGATTTCTATGTAGAAAAAGCATTGGTTTTTTCTTTAAGGGTTCTTTATAAATTTCTACTTTAAAATGAAGTTTTATTGTAGGTAACTGTTTCATGGGTAGTTAACAGACTTTTCTGGTTTTGAAAGTAGTATTTATTCATTTTCAAGCAATTCTAAGATTAGGAAAAAAATCAAATTAAATTCTTAAATCAAGAGTGACAACATTCATTGAAGAACCAGCATATTTATTTTTTCTTTACTTATTTAAAACCCTATTATATATCAATTGGCCATGCATACCGAAATTCCTTCTGAACTTTTTATAGTGTTTTACTGCTCAGTCTAATTCACAGACTTAATATTTTGTTGTTTCAATACAACTGGAAATAAAATTTAATATCTGGTTTAGCATATTTTTAAACATTGTCTTTCAAGTCTTTAGCATGAGTTTTGGAAATAAACCTCTTAAACTGACAAATATGAGGGCATACCCCCCACAAAAATGGAATTTGCTTTTCAAAGCTATATATATATTTTCTTTTTTTTAGCAAAATAACCTTATCACTTTCAAAGGACTCTCTATCACACTTAATACATTTGTCAAGTCTGCTATTCCATTCTTGGAAACAATTTTCCAACTCAGTTGTTTGGATGGCTGACAGCACCTCCCTTGGTTTTATCATCACCTCTTCTGTGTCGTCAAATTGCTGTCCTTTCTTGTTCCTCTTCATTCACAGAAACAAAAAGAAGTCACACAGAGCGAGGTCAGGTGAGTAAGGTGCATGGGGCAAGAGAGGCATGCTGGTTCTTTTTGTTTGTTTTTTGCTCAAAACTGGTGCAATGAGATGCCTGCTTGAGCTGGTCCATTGTCGTGGTGGCAAAACCAGTCCCCCGTCTGCCACAAATCAGGACTTTTTTGGTCACCCACTGTTACGCAATCTTTTCAGAACATCTAAATAGAAAGCTTGATTAACATTGTGACCTGGTGGAATGACTTTGAGTCGACATTTTTGTCCATTCGGGAGGTTTGTCATCAATCGACATTTCACCTTTTGGGAAATGAGAAAACCACTCATACACTTGAGTTTTTCCTATAGTGCTGTCCTTGTCATCTGTGTTAAACCTTTATAACAGTTTCTGTGGCATTTTTCCCGAGCAGGAAACAAAATTTCACAGCTGCACACTGTTCTCTTAAGTCGGCCATCACAAAAAACAAGGTTCCAGCGAAACTGCTTTTATGAAAAAATTCCCTGTGACCAGAGAGAACCTTCCCAGGCAACACCTGCAGGTGCACTGACTCAGAGGGAGTTGCTTGATGCTCACCTAGCGGGAAAAATGCATACCATGAAAGCTCCACTCCACCCAGTACAATTCCATTTTTTTGTATGTGTACCCCCTCGTATATCTTCATATTGACCCCAAAAAACTTCATTAAACCCTGGTCGCTGTTGTTCTCTTTCTGTGTCTACAATGTATTTGTATAATGTTCTATAAGTAGGATCATACAAGATGCGATCTTTGCTGTTGCCTCTCCCTCCACACTTATCATAAGGCCCTTGACATCCAAATTAAATTGTTGTCTGTATCAAGAATGTATTTCTTTTATTTTGCTAAGAGTGTGCCATAATATGGGAATTTAGGCTGTCCGTTACCTGATGATAGGCATTTGAGTTGTTTCTAATTTTTGACTATTATTCATAAAGTTGCTAAAAAGATTCATACAGATACCCCCACCCTAACTTATAAAGGTTTATTTTAAGACTTAGGCTATAACCAAGTAAAACTGTGTTTAAATTTCTACTCAACACCAACAGATGGAATTTGTGGTCACATGACACCATTTTACCATTATTCTGCCACTAGTATTGTCCCTTTTTCTTTAGTGTATTTAGTGAGCTTGTGCTGCCTTCCTCGCCCAACCCCCACCCTCCACCATCGCTCATTCAACAATTTATACATTTTATTTCGTCACACAAGGTGCAGACCCTTCAGTGTAGCAGGACTCTTCCCATTTCCATCCTGGATTCCTGTTCCCTTCTGCCCATCTTCTCTGCCTCTTTCTGCCTTCTGAACTTCATTTTTGGGTATATGCTGCTGTTTTAGGATATAAATCTTCCTGTCCCTTGGGTAAATGCCCGAGATTGTGATGTATATCAGTGTTGGTTGTTGGTAGGTGGTCCAGAGTTGGTACTGACTCATAGCGACCCCATGCAGAACAGAACCAACACTTTACATCCTGAGCCAGGCTCACTATTGCTGTTAGGTTTGAGCCTATTGTTGCAGCTACCATGTCAGTCCATCTCCTTGAAGATCTTCCTGTTTTTCACTGACTCTAATTTAACAAACATGGTGTCCTTCTCCAGGGATGGGTTTCTCCTGATAGATGTGCAAAAAAGTATGTGAAATGAAGTCCCACCACTATTGCTTCTAAAGAGCATTCTGGCTGTACTTCCAAGCCAGATTTATGTTGGTCCTTTTGGCAGTCCATGGTGTACTCAATATTTGTCACTAGCTCCATGATTCAAATGCACCAATTCTTCTTTGAGTTTCCTCATTTATTGTTCAACTTTCACATGCATAAGGGGATTGAGAATATCATGGCTTACTTAGAAAATTTAATTATTCATCTCTGAATGTGTTTCATTTTGAAATTGGAGACAATAACCGGTTTAATAAGAACCCTGCAGCATAATTGAAGAGTTAGTTTTTACCTACTAGAAACCTTAATTGCTGGGTTTTACTTGACTTGTATTATTTAGTTATTTTTAGTCTTTTTCTCCTACATTTTATTGAGTCAACTTTTTTTTTGTTAACTCTAATTTTGTTTGGCTCCTAATAGGGAAGTGATCTTGCAGTTATTTTTATTGAATTTCATTTGGTTTTGATGTATTGTTTCTTTAATATCAAGGTCTTTAGTGCATCATTCTTTCAATGAATTAACAATCATACCCAATTGACTATTTCTTAGTATCCTCTACAAAATTAATGACCATGTTCTCAGTTCCTTCATTCAGGCCATGGTAAAGATATTAAATAACACGCTTCTATGGCATACTTCTCTTTAAGCTGATTCAGAGCCATTAAGTCTTGAATACAGTTTACAACCTTTCGTGTATTATCTATTTAGAGGTGCATCTGAACACTCAGTCATATAAACAATTATTTGCTGTGCCCTACCTTCAAGTGGCTGTTCCGTTAAAGAGAGTATGACTCACCTGGCCTCTTTGGCATTGGATTCATTTACCAAGAAGGACAAATGTGACAAACTACAGTTGCTGGAACACAGCTAAAAGCAAAACTGATATTTTCAGCGCGTGCTTGAGAGGTGTCTGAGGTGGTGTGTTTGATCATGAGCTGTTGTGTCCCCTCCAATGTTGACATCATAACAACCCTATGTGTCTCTGGGTGATGCAAAGGATTATTGTGCTTGGCAGCTAACCAAATGGCTGGATAATCAAGTCCACCCATAGGTGCCTGGGAGAATGGCCTGGCAATCTACTTCTGAAAAATAAAATTCGTGAAGCACAGTTCTCTGGCACACACGGGCTGGCCACAAGGACTAATGACATCTTTTTTTGGATGTTTGAAGCTTCATCTAGACTATCGCCTATCTCTAAATTTGTTGAAGGAACTGAAATTTCATTTAAGAGAAAATCATGTTTGTTCAAGAATGCTAGATGTCTGATTTCCTTGTCTACATAAGTACCCTTACATGGAAATTAATATGTTATTTTGATACATATCACTAAGACATGGAACTTGTTCCTCGGCGTCGCATGTTTTTCTAATAATGTCTACATAATTGATGATGTAAGTTGGTATTTTGATTACTTATACTAATATTTTCCCATGTATCTACAGTAGTATTCTTAACAACTAGCATTTTGTTTTTAGCCCACAGTCTATATGTTGTTTATTTCAATGTCAATGTAACCATTGTAGAAGGAAGATTGTTTGGCAAAATTTGTGTGGCCTAGTCTCCTATTTATAGAGCCATAGATCCAACACATATTGTATAATTTGTTAGATGATTGTGAAATAATGCCACGGACTGGAAGTTCTTTGTCATTGGAAGTAGAGGCATCAAGAGAGCAAAGTGATCTAAAAGGCGATGTCTGGCATTCTGTGTGTGTACATGCATTTCCTAGTTTGCACGTGTGAGGCAGTGTGAAAGGTGGGCTCCAAAAACACTCTTCCTTCCTGCATATTCATTCGAGGCACAGAGCGCTATATGCCAGGCCTTCATCCACTGTTGCCTGGAACACGGAACTATCCTTCAAACCTACCCCTTACTAGTTCTCCTTCATGCCCAACCCCATTTCAGAGATCGGATCACTTCTCTGCCTAGAATGCTCGGGCTGAGTCCCCATTGCCTCAAGGGTAAAATCCACACTTCTTATCAACTTTCATTCGCCCTCGTACTTTGCCCTCACTTACTCTCCAGCATTACCTCTTGCCCCAGTTGACATCCTTTATCCTTTGCCCTTACTGTGTCGTCCGTCAGCTCCAGCCCGTGGGCCTGCTCACGATGCACGGTCTTCTTTCCTTTCCTTTCTTCCTGTCTGCGGCTCTGTTCTGCCTCTGACTCCTTCAGATGTCAGTGTAGGAGCCACTTTCTCCAGGGAGTCTTCCGAGTTCCAAAGTCGGAACTAGGTGCCGTGATCCTTACTAAGTCCATGAGTTCAGGGCCCACATTTGTCTTGTTCAGGGTTTCATTCCTATTTCTTCATTTTTGTAATTTATAATAAGTCGCTTAAAGAGATAGAGGAAAGAACCTGGGGAAAAAATTTATAGATTTATAGAGATAAATATGTGTGTATATATATAAATATATTAATATATAATGATAAAGATCTAGGTCTATGTACATATGTTTCTTAAATCATTTTATTGGGGCTCATACAACTCTTATCACAATCCATATATATGTCAATTGTGTAAAGCACACTTATACATTTGTTGCCCTCATCATTCTCAAAATTCACCTTCCGCTTGGGTTCCTGGAATCAGCTCATTTTCCTTTTTCCCCCGCCCCCGCCCCCACCCTCCCCGATCCCCCCTCCTTCATGATCCCTTAATAATTTATAAATTATTATTTTATCTAGGCAAAGTATCAAGGTAGCAGACAGACATTGGTCTAATAACCTGGCATTCCGTAATGCTCACCTTCCCGACACAATTGCTGAAGTCAAAATGGGGGGTGCATAAGCAAATGTGAAGAAAGCTGATGATGCCAGGCTATTAGAAGATACAGTGTCTGGGGTCTCAAGAGGCTTGAAGAAGTGGCCATCTAGTAAGCAACAAAGCCCACAGGGAAGAAGCACACCAGCCTGTGTGATCACTGGTAGCAGATATCAGGCATCAGAAGACTGAAAGCAAACAATCATATCGATGTGAACAATAGGGGTCTGAGTGGAGACCCAAAGCCCATCTGTGGAAAATTGGACATCCCCTCACAGAAGAGTCACAAGGAAGGGTTGAGCCAGCCAGGGTGCAGTATAGCACCAACGAAACACAACATTCTTCTAGTTCTTTAATGCTTCCTCCCCCACAATATCATGACCCTAGTTCTACCTTAAAAATCTGGCTAGACCGGAGCATGGCCACTGGTACAGATAAGAACTTTCGACACACAGAATCCAGGACTGATAACCCCCTCAGGAATAATACTGGGATTAGGAATATCATGAGGGTAATGGGAAGGTGTGGGGAGAAAGGGAGAATCGATTGCAATGATAGACATAACCTTCTCCCCCACCCCCTCCTCCGCACCAAGGGAGATGAACAACAGAATCATGGGTGAAGGGAGACAGCGGACAATGTAAGATATGAAAATAATAATAATTTATAATTACAGGGGCTCATGAGGGAGGGAGTGGGGGAGGGAGGGAGAAAAGAGGAGCTTATACCAAGGGCTCAAGTAGAAAGAAAGTGTTTTGAAAATGATGATGGCAACAAATGTACAAATGTGCTTGACACAATGGATGTATGTATATATTTTGGAAAGAGCTGTATGAGCCCCCAATAAAATGAAAAATAAAAAAAAAGAACAGAAAATTATGATGGCAACATATGTACAAATGTGCTCAATACAATTGATGTGTGGATTGTTATAAGAGCTGTAAGAGCCCCCAATAAAATGATTTATAAAATAATAATAAATAAGTACCTTAAAATAGTACTTCTCACACTTGTTTACTCACCACAATCAATCCTGTACCCTAGGGATAACACTGAAAGAAGCATGATATTTCCTTAAAGTTGTGCTTGGGATTTTAAAAATGTCAGCAAGTTTAAAACTTTTATTTATCTATTTCAAATATAGAAATAAAGTTTACTTACTAGTATAATTCTCGAATATCCTTAAATCCCATTCTAAAATGGGTACTGCTGAAATGTGGTGTGGTACAACATCTCACTTCTTTCAACTTCATCATTACCTTGCTGGCTTTCTGATTTTTGATTGAAAATTTTTCTCTTCAGTTTTGTGACTAGAGCTGATTTAGTTACTGATGTTGCTTGATGTTGCCATCAGGTACTTGACCCTAAACTTGTAGCACTTTACTTTGTAATACTTTTCTTATTGAAATTCTTCTACTTTAATGATGTAAAATTAGAACTTACTGCATTTAAGGACCGGTACTCACAGTACTTCCCACTTTATGGCACTAACACCGCTCAGCCAGTGGTTGCTCAGTGACTGTCAGCCACAGAGAGAGATCACTTGTGCAAAACCCTAAAGGAAGCCCTCCTGGCTCAAGGACAGGCGTTCAAACTTACCAGCTGCTCCGTGGAAGAAAGAGGAGGCTCTCTGGCTCTGTAAAGATTTAAAAACCCTGAATAGGGGCTCTCTGAGTCTGAGTCGACTCCATGCCAGAGGGCTTGGGGTTATGCTTTTTGGACTGGGCAACATTTCATTCTGTTAGACATAAGGTCTCCACGAGACATCAGAGTCAACGTGGCAGCAACTTAACAACATAGTTTGGAGTGGTGGTGGGTTTTTTTTGCTTTGACTGTCCCCATGGTGGTACAGTGGTTATACATAGGGCTGCTGCTAACTGCAAACTACCAGCCCCTCCTCAGGAGAAAGATGAGGCTTTCTAAGAGTTATAATCTCAGAAATTCACATGAGCAGTTCTTCCCCGTCCTACAGGGTTGCTAAGAGTCAGAATTGACTCAGGCAGTGAGCTGCTTTTTGTTTTTTGTAATATAGCCAATGTATATATTAGGCCAAAGGATAAAATGTTACCACTTTGTAAGAAGGACTCTGACTTTTATACTCAATGATTGGAATGCAAACAACTGGTCTTTACTCAGTTGTTGTTGTTGTTAGGTGCCCTTGAGTCGGTTCGGACTCTTAGCAACCCTTTTCAAAACCGAAGGAAGCAGCCCTGCGCCACCCTCACAGTTGTCCTTCTGTTTGAGCCCATTCTGCAGCCACGGTGTCCGTCCATCGGACAAGGCCTTCCTCTTTTCCACGGTCCCTCTTCTTTCCCAAGCATGATGTCCTTCTGCTTTTTGTGAGACAAAATCTCGCCATCCTTGCTTCTAAGGAGCATTCTGGTTGTACTTCTTCCAAAACAGACTTGTTTGCTGCTGTTGTTTTGTAGATTTGTTTGTTCTTTAGGCAGTCCATGCACCTTCAGTATTCTTTATCAGTTCTGCAATTCAAATACATCAGTTCTTCTTCAGTCTTCATCATTCAGTGTCGAACTGTAACATGCATATAAGGCAATCGGAAATGCCCTGACTTGGGTCAGGTGCCCTTAGTCCTTAAAATAACATCTTTGATTTTCACACTTTGGAAGGGTCTTGAGCAGCAGACGTACCCAGTGCAGTGTGTCATTTGATCTCTTGACTGCTGCCACCATGAATATTGATCATGGATTCAAGCAAGATGAAATCCTACAACTTCAGTCTTTTCTCCTTTATTATGATATTCCCTATTGGTCCAGTTGTGAGGCTTTTAGTCTTCTTTACATTGATTTCCAATCCACACTGAAGGCTGTAATCTTTGATTCTCATGAACAAGTGCTTCAAGTCTTCCTTATTTTCAGCAAGCAAGATGGTGTAGTGTGCATACTGTAGTTTGTTAATAAGCCTTCTTTCAAACTTGATGCTGAATTCAGTGAGGGGCCGAATATTACCTATTGCTTTATCAATGCTAATGAAAGAATGCTGAGCCTGTGTATTTGATGGTACTGAGAAAACATGATAAGCTGTTAAGGAAGAACAACATTTGCTTCCAACCATATGTGTTTAGACACTGAGTCTATGGGCCTTTCATACCCTGTAGTCAGTTTGTCAGCAGAGGCCCGGTCACATATAAAGGAAGCAGGCTGGTGCGGAACGATGATTGTAGAATGAGCAACAGATGAATCAGAAGTTACAAGAAAGCAACTCGTGATAAAAGGATACTTTAATTACTTTATGGAAAAAACCAGTTGGCATCACATTAAAATTTATTAAGAAAGGGTTGTCTAAGGGATCTGAAAGAAATGGCCTTGAATTTATGAACAATTTGATGGATAAATGAAATCCTGAAATAAACATTTGAAATGATGGCTGACAATGCAAATTGTAACTAGGAAATTGTCCTGTGTCGGGGGTTGAATTTTTAGAATCTTTCTTTTCGTATCCCAGCAATATAATCTTATTTGCTTATGGAAGAGCAAAGAAATAGTGAAAAGCAAATGAAGAGGAAGTATCATGCCTGTATCTTCATCCTAGCATCTATCATTCAAGGTGTTTTGGAGGAATTGACTCGTATTGAACAGATAATGAAAAAGTTGAGGCAGTTAGCTCTGATTTATAATTCAAAAGACTAGTTTTTTCTTGCCATAGGGAGTTTTGCCAGAAAATACGCATGTCTTAGTGTAAACTTCATTGAAATTGTAATATTGAAACCTCAATCACGACTGTCTGAAGAAGAACCTCTCCCAGAGAATGTTTAGTAAGGATTTTCTATCAAGTGTTTGGTTGAAACATTTAAGTACATATTAAGTATATTATTATTTTATCTAAGTATAAGTGTATCGCTATGATATCTAAGTATTAAGTATATTACTGACTTGGTTTCCCTTATTAATTAATGGTTAGGCTTACTTTTTAACTTTTCTAAAACTTCAAAAGTTTGATTTGGGTATTTTTTGTTCCACTACATGCATAAAATTTCAATTTAATAATGATACAGGAAACACAGGTTCCTTGTATTGGCAATTTGGTATGTGAAATGAGTTGGGCTGTGTTTGTTTCTTCAAGGTGGCCCAGGGGAGCATTTCTTACCAGAGCACTTTTTTTTTTCCAAATCTATTTTATTATTATTATTATTATTTTTTTAATTGTTTTATTAGGGGCTTGTACAACTCATCACAGTCCATACATACATCAATTGTGTAAAGCATATTTGTACATTCATTGCCTTCATCATTCTCAAAACATTTCTATCCACTTAAGCCCCTGGCCTCAGGTCCTAATTTTTTCCCCTTCCTCCCTGCTCCTCCTTCCCTCATGAACCTTTGATAATTTATAAATTATTATTTTGTCATATCTTGCCCTGTCCGTCGTCTCCCTTCACCTACTTTTCTGTTGTCTGTCCCCCAGGGAAGAGGTCACATGTAGATCATTGTAATTGGTTCCCCCTTTCCAACCTACCCTCCCAGTATTGCCACTCACACCACTGGTCCTAAAGGGATCATTCGTCCTGGATTCCCTGTATTTCCAGTTCCTGTCTGTACCAGTGTACATCCTCTGGTCTAGCCAGACTTGCAAGGTAGAATTGGGATCATGGTAGGGGGTGGGGGAGGAGGAAGCATTTAGGAACTAGAGGAAAGTTGTATTTTTCACATTGCTACATCGCACGGACTGGCTCATCTCCTCCCTGAGACCCTTCTGTAAGGGGATGTCCAGTGGCCTACAAATGGGCTTTGGGTCTCCACTCCACATTCCCCCTGTCGTTCACTATGGTAAGATTTTTTGTTCTGATGATGCCTAACACCTGATCCCTTCAACACCTCGTGATCGCACAGGCTGGTGTGCTTCTTCCATGTGGGCTTTGTTGCTTCTGAGCTAGATGGCTGCTTGTTTACTGTGTTAGACAGGGTTCTCTAGAGAGATAAAACCAAATTGA
>NW_022111324.1:56484390-56493858 GCF_000313985.2 Echinops telfairi
GGCACCATCAGCTTTCTTCACCACTTTTGCTTATTCACCCGCTTTGTCTTCAGCGGTTGTGTCGGGAAGGTGAGCATCATCAAATGCCAATTTAATAGAAGAAAGTATTCTTGCATTGAGGGAGCACCAGAGTGTAGGCCCAATGTCCTTCTGCTACCTTAATACTAAACCTATAAATATGTGCACATAGATCTATTTCCCCATCCTCATATATACATATATTTGCATATGTACATGCCTCTATTTAGACCTCTATAAATGCCCTTTGCCTCCTAGCACTTTCCTCTGTTTTCTTTGACTTTACAAGGGCACTTTTATTTCTCTGTTCAGAGGCTATCCCAGTGTCATCTGTACCTGCCCTGCTGGCCCTTTAAGTTACTCAGCAGTGAGATATACCACATGTCCCTTAAGGCAGTGGTTCTCAACCTTCCTAATGCCGCGACCCTTTAATACAGTTCCTCATGTTGTGGTGACCCTCCAACCATAAAATTATTTTCGTTGTTACTTCATCACTGTAATTTTGCTACTGTTATGAATCGGGTGACCCCTGTGAAAGGGCTGTTTGACTCCCGAAGGGTTTGCGACCCACAGGTTGAGAACCACTGCCTTAAGGGTGCTTTTTACTGATTGCTTTTAGAAAAATTAGAGTTAGTAGTTCAGTATTACAACATTCCATTGTTTTTAAAATTCGGACGTCATCTCAATTTTGCATTATTTATATCATATTAAAATTTCAAGAACGATTTCATTTGTGAAGGTAATTGAGATGTTACAGAAGGATGTTTAAAATGATTGCATTAATCTTTTATACCCTTGCATTGTTTCTTGGAATCGCTGATAAGTTTCTCTTCGATATCCAAACCAAAGCAAAGCAAATTCTGAAAGTTTTCTGAAAAAGAACCTGGAAAAATATTTTAGGTTCATTAAATGCAAAACAAGTTTTCATCTTAATGTACAAGTTGATTTCTTACATTGTTCCCATTTTGGGTCAAGAGATAGAATTGCATCTATAAATGAATTATGAAAGTATCCATGACAGGTAGTCAGGGGCCAGAGTTGCACCTCCCGCAGGACTAATGTGCAAGCCAGCTCTTAGACTTCAAATAGTAAGTTGTTGTTTTATCTTGATTACTTTATTAAAAGAATTGAAAGGAGCTTACGTACTTTAAGTGTTTATCTAAAATGTGATGCATAGAATAATTAAATCTTTTTAAAATTGAAATTAATTTGCTTGGATACCAATACATTTTATTTATGACAGAGTAATTATGAGTGTGGTACAAATAACTGAAAGTTTTAAATATGTTCGTTTAATTAAATATCTCCTTGGGCATAGTGTCAAAGGTTTATACGTAATGGTTTATGGAAGTGTCCTTGTATTTTCCTCATAAACTCTATAGAAACAATTTGTATGAGAAAATGTCAAGTATAATTTAAGCAAGTTCTGCAATACTTTCAAAGTTAAAATGGTTACTTTTATTTTGACAAGACTTTAATCGTGTCATTTTATATAGAGAAATTAAAATGATTTTTTGCCCTTATTTGAGAGTTGGACTTGAATAATTTTTAAAAGTTTCTATGTATATTGACATGCATATACATTTCTATGAATGTGGTAAAAAGAACTACTAGACTCCATTCAGCATATGGACCGTAATCATTAATCATGGGCAAGCTAAACTTTCTGTCCTTTCTGGAAGCCCTTTTAGGAGTCCTGGTAGCAGTTTGAAACCATCAGCCCCCCCGTGGGAGGAAAACGAGACTTTGAGCTTCTGTAAAGAGTTGCAGTCTCTAAAGCCACAGGGGCAGTTTTAGTACATCCTGTGGGCTCGCTGTTAGTCAGAGTTGACTCAGTTGATGGCAGTGGGTTTGGAGTGTGGGCTTTTAGGTGGCAGTCTGTTAAGTGCTCAGTGGTTCACCGAAAGGTCAGTGGTTCAGATTCTACAGGAGAAAGATGTGGCAATCTGCTTCCATAAGGATTCTAACCTTGGAAACCTTTAGGGAAAGTTCTACTTTGCCCTGCACTGTTGCCATGCCGTGGGATCAACGTGATGGCGATAGGCTTGGTTTTAGCTTAGTTATTGTCTTTAGGCACTTCGTATAGAAGGTCATGTATTACACAGTGAGTATTTTGTTTTATTGAGCATGACTAATGCTCATTGTTCTATAAGCTTAATATTCTATACATTATTATTTATTTCATATTATTATAAAGCTTATTATTCTATAAATTATTATTAAGCTTATTATTCTATAAATACCTTTAGTCTTCGTATGTTATTATTATTCTATATATACCATTAGTATATATAGCTTATTATTAAGCTTATTATTCTATAAATACCTTTAATATTTTTATTCTTATTACTCTATAAATTGTTATAGAATAATAAGCTTATTATTCTATAACTACCTTTATAGAATAAATAAGTATTATTTATTCTATAAAGCTTTGTATTCTATAAATACCTTTAGTCTTGGTATGTAACATACAGATGTATCATTGATGTTGGTCCGTAAGCATAATCCTAAAATTCATTTTTAAGATATTTTGAAAGTATCGTGAGTAGGAAAAAATGTGATTCCCGTTTTATGTTTCATGTATTTATTTTGAGAGAATTAAAATGACTTTATCTTTTTTTAAAACATAGAGATTAAAAACTTAAGTATTGCTTCTAGGTTTCAGCTTCATACACTCCTGGGTTTATTCCTAACAAACCTGTTTAAACATGTCTCTGTTCAGTGATGGCTGCGGGCAAGTGCATTTAGTAATACACTTGCCTTAGTCTCTGTAGGATGCCATCAGAAGACGGTCCACTCAGTTGTTGAGGGGCTCTGCTGGGCCAGTTAAGTTCAAGGCAGAGAGGTCAGCTCAGAAGGTGATGACTGTTTTCTGGGATCCCAAATGGTAATCCTGATAGATGTGCTCAAATGTCAAAGGACAATCACAGGGGCCTATTGTGATGAAGTTTTAAGAAATTTGAAAACTACTTTAGTGAAAAGAAAAAAGAAAGCCAGTAAAATTGCACTGAGGAATTTTTTTTTCCATCATGACAATAGGCCTACTCACTGTTGGTGGGCAGCAAGGATTTTCAGTAGGAAACCTTCCTGCTCCATCCTACAGCCCTGTTCTTGCCCCCTAAAACTCCTTTTTGCCCCCCAAAATGTAATACTTCAAAGTAACACAATTTGAATCCCTCCAGAATGCCCAGCAGCCATTGTGATATGGTATAAATTGTGGAGCACAGACTTCTTCAAGGAAGAGATAGAGGGATGGAAACGCTATAGATTTAGGAATCTATAGCCCTAAATCCAGAATATGTTAAGAAACTTTCAAGCTTCACTGTTTGATACTTTTGTTTACAATATGTTCTTGGAATTTTGTAGCAATACTTTTTGGTTTATCCTCATGAAATACTTGCTCAATGTACATGTAGGCTATGCTTCTCTGATCATATAGCTTTCTTTTATTTTTTACAGTACAGGTTGGCATGTAAAGATGCTTAGTGTTGAAGACCATAGGCTCTTGAGTTAAACTATCCAGATTCGAATTCAGGCTCTGCTTCTTCCTTGAATGTGACTCTGGAAAAGTTAGTTGTTTTCTGGCCTTGGTTTCTAAAAGACAATAATGATAGTATTATAGCATTTAACTATCATGAAATCAATACAGCAGTTCTTAGAAAGGGGGAGGCAATAAGGTTAGTGGAGAAGAATTTGGTTTTAGGAATCAGTGTGCCTGAGTTAAAATTCAGTTTTGTCATCTAGCAGTAATTGTACAGTTTGGAAACACCTACTTATTTTCTTCTGAGTTTTGAATACCATATCTGTAAAACTGAGTTGCATTAAGGAACAAATGAGATAATGCTTGCAAAGCACTTAAAAAATCTTTGTCCAGCAATAGCTTTTATTTGACATTGCTAATGGCATTTTAGTCAAATTGGTTTTGATGTTTATTACATCAGAAATTTGCAAGTGTGGATTATGGGGAAGCAGCTCATTAGTAAAATTTTAAGTTGATACTAAATTCAGGAAATTCCGTTCTTCAAATATATATATTAACTTAATCTAATTAAAAGGAGATTTCAAGGAGGTTCTCCTTAAGAGGACACATGTATTTTTAAAATTTACTTATTACCTTTTATTGTGAATTACACGAACGTTCACAGAGCAGCTCATAAGTTTCACATTGAAAAATTCATGCACATTTTGTTTCAACTCATGCATTCCTGTCCCCTCCACCACTTTTCCTACTTCCTCTCTGTGTTTTCTGTGCCCATTCCTCCTCGTTCCTAACCCTCCGACTTTGTCCCTGAGCCAATGGCACTTTTGATCCTAAGTCACGGATGATTCTACCAGGGCAGAGGAGCAGACGAGTTCAGTTCTAGACCTGAAGTGTGACTGAAGGTCAGGGTGTGGGAGGTCCCACCTCTCTCTAGTCAACCAGTAAGCTTCGTCTCTTTTTGGTTTTGAGTGCGGTTCCATATGTTTCTCCTACTCTATTTAGGACCTTCTAAGGAGATCCTTTTTTGAGAAGTTGTGATAACTGGGCAGCACCTCGTTCTGATCGCAGGGTTAGGGAGATGTATGTGCGCATGGCTCATTAGTTCTTTGGATTAAGTGGTTCTATGTGCCTTTCTATTTTCATCACTCTTCCTTACTCTGGACACGGAGAGACCAAGTTGACCTTGGTGTCCTTTAGACTATGGTTCCAAAGTGTCCAGCTCGGTGACTCCTTCCCTTGGGGTGTTTGCTTATGTCTAACCAGTGGACCTTGCACACTCCATCCCATTCCTGGGTATATTTCCCTCAAGGTCAATATACATATACACATATAAATATCCTCCGTCAAGTCTCTCTGTATATACAGCTGTAGGTATACTCCCATTCCTTCCTCCCGTACCTGTGCAGCCTGTGTATCTATGGAAGCAACTACTTGTAGGTCACCACGATTGCAGGATGGTGTATACAACAGTATTGCCTCTATTACCTTTAACTCTTTCAGTTCCTCCTCCCCTAAGTGTCTTAGCCTGTCTGTCATTTTGAGCTGACCCTCCTGCTTTTTGCATGTGCCTTCCCTTTCACCCAAGCAAACACTTGTCAACCCTCTAGCTAGTGACTTCCCTCTGCTCCCTCCCCCTCGGTGGTAGTTACATAATTTCATGTCAACCTGAAGACATGTAAAAGT
This sequence comes from Echinops telfairi, assembly GCF_000313985.2. Taxonomy (NCBI): domain Eukaryota; kingdom Metazoa; phylum Chordata; class Mammalia; order Afrosoricida; family Tenrecidae; genus Echinops; species Echinops telfairi. Next base: position 56,489,576 of record NW_022111324.1, read on the forward strand.
GTAGGGGTGGGGTTTATCTTGTCAATCAGGTCACAGCCTGATGACCTCCCTTGGAGAGTGACCAAGATCTATAGTTCTCTGGAGGGCAGCGCCCTCTTTCTCTGCCTTCACCTTCCTGCTTGCTGTCACATGAGCTGCGAGAGCATGGCAGTGTTACTTCCCACCATTGGTTCCAGAGGACTTTGAACCTATCAGCCTGTGATCTGTATCACTGCATGTGACTTTGTGAGTCTGAAGAGGGACTTAAGGACTATTATCAGACTTATGGACTTGAATTGTACTTGGTTGGGATATTTTCTCCATATATAGTTACTTCTGGATATAAAGCTTTCATACATGTATGTGTGCCTCTGGATTTGTTTTTCTAGTCAACCCAGTCTAACACACCGTGCACTCTTGGTAACCACCAAAGAATGCTTTAGTGTGAAAGCCTGTTCTTGACTTTGTACAATAGTGATCCCATACAGTATATATTCCTCTGTACTTGACTAATTTCACTCAACATAAGGTCCTCCTGGTTCATCCATGTTATGAGAGGCTTACCATTGTGGGTATGTACCATTGTTCTTTTAGCCTTTCTTCTGTAGATACCCCTTTATGGTGTTTCCATCCTTTTGCTATTATGAATAGTGCTGTGAGGATCATGGGTATGCATCTATTTATGTCACAATTCTTATTTCTCTAGAACATATACCTAGTGGATGAATGGCTGGGTCATAGGGCATTTCTCATGAGGCTGTGTCACAGTGCTTTCCAAGTGTATCCACCATTCGACAGCTCCACTTGCAGTGTTTGAGGGTTCTAATATTTCCATACCTGCACCAGCAATTTTTGTTATCTGTTTTTGAACTTTGTTATCGATTCTGAAGTGGGCAGGTATTTCACGTGCAGGGAGATGCGTTTTAAACTATCCATAGTACATGTAAGACATTAGTGGGAAATGCACCTCTTAGGCTGACTGAAAATGTACTTAATATTAGTGAGGTCTGCCAAGCACTTTGCAGTTGAGTCGATTCTGAGACCTGCCCCATAGGTATTCCGAGCCTGTGAACTTTATGGGCCAGGGGCTCTGGTGGTACAATGGCTAAATGCCTTTGCTGCTAAGCAAAAGGTCGAGAGTTCGCCCACCAGCCACTCCATAGGAGAAAGCCTTCTGCTTTGGGAGAGGTTCATAGCCAGGGACACTCTGTCATCTGGGGTCTTATGAGTTAGAAGCTACTCGATGACCATGCGTTTAATTTGGGGAATCTTGATCTGAGCAGATTGAAAGATCTTTCTCTCTTGGAATGAGTGGTGGATTCAAACTGTAGACCTAGCGCTGGAGCACTACACCCCCAAGAATCCTCCATAAGGTTCAAGTCACTGTGACTTTATTTTAAAAATAGTATGGCTGGTGTACAGTATTTATCCTTTTAATTTCAGGGTGTTTTCTGTTGTGGTTTTGTGTGAAGGTGGGATTTGTCAAATGTTATATACGGAACTGAGCTGAGATACTTTGGTAGCGTGTCATTTGAAATAATATTTTCAGATAAGAATGAAAAAACAGAAGTCAAACTCTAAGTATTTTTATTTGAAATGTTATCAATTTTATTGGCTACAATTGTATTACTTCAAAAATATTTCAATACATGAAATGTTTCCAGGGACTAGGGAAATTGTTTATCCAGGTGATGTGCAGAAAGGAGTTGTGTAAGTACTATCAATTCTGGCATCTTTCACCTCTTTCTAGTGGTGAAAGCCACAGTGTTTGTGTAAAAATTTGGAATGTAAAATTTTGTCACTACTAAAGTCCAGCACTATTTATCGTTTGCCAGTTGAATTTGTATTTAGTGAGTAAAATCTTATAGTTGTTCACAGAATTTAGAAGAGTACAAAAAGTCTAAATCTTTGGGGAGTAACTTGATGTTCACCAGAGCACCATACTCATTTTTTACTATTTACTCGGTGTCTGTGTTAGTCTGGGTAGACTAGAGAAACAAATTCATAGACACACGTATGTATATAAGAAAGAGCTCTATATAAAAGATCAACTGTATATTGAGAAAACATCCTAGCACAGTTCAGATCAAGTCCATAACTTTGATATTAGCCCATGTGTCTGAAACTAGTGCATAAGTTCCTCTTTAGACTCACACAGCACATGCAATGATGCCTAATGCTGGAAGATCACAGGTCAGTGGGTAGAAGGTCTTGTGAATCCAGTGGTGGTGGAAACATCTCAGTGCTGGCACAGTGTCTCAACAGCAGGAAAGGGAAGGCAGAAAGAGAGTGGGTCTGGCCTCCAGTGAGCTATTTGTCTTTGTCATGCCTCCAAATGAGGTCATCAAGCCGCAACCTGATTGACAGGCTAGACTCCACCCCTTCATTCAAGTTGACAGGAGATTATGTATGTAACTGCCACAGTGTCCACACTTAAATATTCTGTTGGCATTTCTTATGTAACATGCCCAAACTGGAATTATTATTATCTAAAGAGCCCTGGTGAGGTAGTGGGTTATAAGCTGGACTATTAAGGCAAAACCATCCAGTTCAAAACCACCGGTATTCCTCAAGAGAAAGATAAGGCTTTCTACTCCCATGAAGATGTATAGCCTCAGAAGCCCCCACGGGGATAGCCCTATTCAGCCTCAGAAGTCCACAGGGACAGCTTTCTGTCCTATAGGGTCATGTTGAGTTTGGTTTTATTTTTCCCTCCTACCTGCTCCCTCTCCCTTTCTCTTTGGCCTCCCTGTCCTAAACCCTGTTTTCCTCCCTGCTTCTGTGTTTCATGTTTGCTAATGGTGTTCCCATCCACCCCGCTACTCAAGGTAGAACGTGTGGAATTTTCCTCAACTTCTCTTCTTCATCCTCTCCTTGGTCACGTTCTTATCAGTTTTCCTTGAACAACCACTCTAGAATGTATTCTTCTCCTCTGGCACCCAGTACTATTGCTTAGTTTAAGAACTCACCATCTTCGCCTGGAACTTTTCCATTGTCTCACAATTGCCTTGATAGACACCACTCACCCCCTACTACTGATTGGTGTCAGGCATTCCACAGGGATAATAACAGTCAGGCCATGCTGAAAGTTAAATGTGTTACTCTGTTAGACACATTGAAAACCGGTGACGAGTACATAGTCTATATTATTGTGCTGCTTAGTATATATTAGTATGCGTTTGCTGCTGTTATTAGCACTTACAAGCTTTCTTGTGCATTTCTTAAATTAGGAGAGCTGGGATTTTGTTGTTGTTTGTTTGTTTTCCCTCTCATCTAGTTTTCGAACTGGAAGGGTTTTAGGTCACATTAGGTCTAATTCTGAAATGTGGCCACTTTGAGGCATCAAACTTGTTGGGGTGGGTGGGTGGGTAATTTTTTATTGTGATTTAGGGAAAAGTTTACAGAGAAAATGGTTTTCCATTAAACAGTTGACACATACCGTTTAATTGGTGACTGACTTCAGTCCCCACTGCCATTGCCACCGGCCATTCTTTCCTAGCCACTCCTGCATCTGACACGTGCTGCCCTGTGTGTCTTGTAAGGCTGGTTTTTCTGAGAACTGTGTACCTCCCTAAAAGCATCACATGTTTGTCCTAATTAAGTTTTTTCTTGTCAGTTAGTTGGGAATTTACATTTCACATCATTTTTATATTCAACAATGTAAACAGCTTATCAAATCTCCCAGTTGCTTGCCCTGCTCCCCACTTCACCCCCCCCCTTTGACTCTTCTCCCTCTTGTATGCTATCATTTTCTTCATTCAAACAGTTAACACTTGTCGACCTTCTAAACATAGGGGCCCTGGTGACGTAGTGGTTATGAGTTGGGCTGCTAACCACAAGGTCAGCAGTTCAAAATCACCATCTGGGAGAGAGATAAGGCTTTCTTCTCACATAGAGAGCTACAGCCTCGGAAACCCAGAGGGACAGTCCTTCTCCAGGGGAGTGGGAATCAACGCCATAAAATGTTGAGATTTGGGGTGATGGGGGGACCCTCTAACTGATTGCTTTCCCTTTACTGCCTTTCTCTTGAACCCCTGGGATCAAAAGTCTATTTCCAATGGTCTTAAAACCTTTGTCTTGATTTTTATTTTATAGCAGTGGTCTCATACATTATTTACTCTTTGATAGTTGACTAACTTCATTCAGCATATTGTCCTCCAAATCCATTCATGTCTGAGGTCTTTCATGGTTTTATCATGACTCTTTAGTAATGTGTGGCATTCCATTGTGTGTATGTGACAGAGTTTATTTATTTATTCTTCCACTGATTGGCATTGAGGTTGTTTCCATCTTCTTGCGACTGT
>NW_022111324.1:56494027-56496039 GCF_000313985.2 Echinops telfairi
TCCGCGAAGGTCATGCAGCTGTCCAGTCCTGCCAGCAGGGTTCCCATCTCTCTGCTCTGCCCAGGATTTCTTATTTTCTTTTAACTTTGCAATCAACGCTTGTGTGAGGTAGTATCTCATCTTTTTTTAAATTTGTACCTATCAAATGGTTAGTAATCATGAGTATTTCTTCATATGTTTGTTGACCACTGGGGTGTCGTCTTTGGTGAACTGTTCGTTCATATCCTTTGCCCATTTTTTAATTGGATTATTTGTTTTTTCCATGTTGAGGTGTTGCAGAGAGCATTCCCTTGGAAGATACCAAACTTTTGAGTGTACTTAGTTTAGAGGATAGAAGGGTTGTGCCTATAGATATTTTTTATTTGTAGTGCTATAGTAAAATACTATTCTCCTTTACCCCTTCACCCCAGATTCCATGCAGCTAATTAATGAATTTCCTCTTACCTCATCCTCAGGGCTTGAAGGACACCGTTGTTTTTGTTTCTGCTGGGTTCCTGGCTGTGCTCCAGGCTGAGTCTGAGCTAGGTAGGACTGAAGTCTAGGAATAAGTTCTTGGTTCCAGTAACAGCACTTATCCCAGGAGCTGGTGTCCAGATAGCGCTCCCTGCCACTCGTACTGCCTCCTCCCCATACTCTCTCTCAGGCCTCTTCCCTACAGTCTCACTCTTGGCTCCCTCCCCTCCCACAGCACTGGGGGCCCAGCTTTTAGGAGACTGTCAGGCCACATTCAGGTCTACACCTGTGTCGCTCTCACAACCTGTGAAAGATTAGCCAGGTAGGGGCTTCATTTTAAAAAAGCTTTATTGACATATAACTCACATATACAATTCAATGGTTTAATCATATTAAAAAGAATCATGCAATCATCACTACAATCAATTTCAAAACAATTTCTTCTTTCTTTTGCTCATTCTTATTAGCTCCCCATTTACCCCAGCCTCATCTGACATAATGCTAAGAAACTGTTAATCTAGTTACTGTCTCTATAGATTTACTTATCTTTGATTTTCATCGACAGGAAAACATACAAAAAAAGAAAACAAAAAACCCAACAGCAGTGACAAAATAAAACAGAAAAACCTCAAGCAAAAAGAAAGCAGAACGTATTAAAAATGAGAACAAATGAAAAATAAGTCAAAAGGGAGAACTAATGACAAGGTTTTAAATTATAATCTAACTACATCTGTATTAATCCACTGTCTCATGTGTTGTGTCTGCTAGCTAGCCTATTCACATCCTCAGTCAGTGATCATAGGAGATTCACTGGAGGCTTAATCCAGGTGAGAACCTGGCAAACGGATTTTGGGCTTCCATTGCTATCCATAACCTCCTACAAAGTGGGTGCTCAGGATTTAAGCTATGAGCTTAAATACCCTTTCCTCCTCTGGTCTTGGATTTTATTATTTACTGCCTTAGGATGACACAGGCTGGTGTGCTTCTGTGTGCATTTAGCTGATGCCTTTTTTGGATGGCTGCTTGTTTTAACACAAGTCTTTACAAGCTCAGACACTGTTCTTCCTGATAATCGGGCACCATCTGATTTATTGTGACTTCGTTTTTAACAAATGAGTTAGATGCTAATTACCATTAACTCTTCTGATTAGAGGAAGTATCTTGGAGGGGATGAGATTCTAGTTGTTTCTGAGGAATAAAAAGTCAATTGTCGATGGAGGGAGGGGTGTCTGAGGCTTAGGAGTCACTTGCAGCTATCACTTGAAACTCATGTAAGGCACTGGGGATGCGTAAAATCCGTTGCTATTTAATGCTAAATGACCAGTGTAGTGAAAAAGAATGCAAAGATTTAAAGGAAGGAGTGATAGATTTACTCTTTGATAGTTGACTGACTTCATTCAGCTTATTGTCCTCCAAATCTATTCATGTCTGAGGTCTTTCATGGTTTTATCATGACTTTTTAGCAATGTGTGGCATTCCATTGTGTGTATGTGACAGAGTTTATTTATTTATTCTTCCACTGATTGGCATTGAGGTTGTTTCCATCTTCTTGCGACTGT
>NW_022111324.1:56496153-56513836 GCF_000313985.2 Echinops telfairi
TCCGCGAAGGTCATGCAGCTGTCCAGTCCTGCCAGCAGGGTTCCCATCTCTCTGCTCTCTGCCCAGCATTTCTTATTTTCTTTTAACTTTGCAATCAACGCTTGTGTGAGGTAGTATCTCACAGGGCCATTTATGAGTTGGAATCAACTCAAAAGCAGTACGTTTGTTTGTTTCTTTTGACTAAATCTTACTAACTCCTCAAATCTAATCCCAGAAACAGTAACTTTCAGAAAAGCTGTCTTGATCCCTCAGTACTTGATGAAGTATTCCATGGTTCTCATAGTTCCTGCTCTTTCCGAGTCGTAACTTTTATTATGTGGTATTATAACTGCTTCCACTAGACTGCTCATGGAAGAGAAGAGCTATGTGTTTCAGTGCCTGGTACCCAGACAGACTTGCTGACTGAGTGAATGCGTGGTATGATGGAGAAGAGCTGGTCGTTCCAGGAAGAGGAGAGGAGTTTTTATTTAGGGAAATCTATATAACAAGAAAGGGGCATTGAAACTTTTTGAGATAAGAATAATAATATATGGTATGTTCTCATGAGTTTAATTAAGTAATGAACCAGTACCTTAGAATTATTTTTTGAGTCTTATGGTAAAATTTCTTTAATACTCTTCAGTGGATGAAGCATAAGATAAATGCTTATTTTGTAAACTCTTTTGTTTTGAGATTATTTGTTTCCAACGTAATTTATAGGGAAACTGGGATTTGAATGAATGCTATTGCTTGAATTGAACAACTGTCATTAAACACAGTTAGTGTTTCTTATAAATGAAGCTGTCTTAAACTATGACAATTAAAAGATATGATTCAAATAAGCCAGCAATTTAACATATGTATGGGGGTTTCCTTTTATTTGTAGTTTAAAAGAAATAAATGCTTACAGCTGTGAATTTTTTCCCTCTAGTATCTCCAGAGGCAGTTGGATGTTTGTCAGCTGTCGGGGTGTTTATTATCTTGATGCTGCTCCTTTTTCTCTATATTAATAAGAAGTTCTGTTTTGAAAATGTTGGCGGGTTTCCAGATCTTGGCTCAGGATACAGTACAAGGAAGAATTCACAAGATAAAATGTGTAAGTATGATATCATTGCTTTTCTTTGTAAAAGAATGTTTTAGTCTCTGCTATTCTATTATTTTGTATGATTTTTAATATATAGACAATAAAAGGTTGATTTCCATTTACAGTAAACTAACATTTGAGCCACTATTATGTGAAAGTAAAATATTTACCATTAAGTAAATTATGCCAATTACATTCCTGTTGTTCCCAAATGGTCAATATATTGCATACAAATGAATTGTCTACTGTATCAAAACTGACATTTTAATATTTTATGTGTAGTGTATGCTTTTGAGTCATTGATATGGACAGATACATTTTAGGAGAAGAGGGTATCTTGATGCATATGTAGCTTAAATCCATTGTCCAAGTAGCTTCCTAGAGAGCTTTTGTCCCAGAGTCTCCCTAGGGCTTTGAAAATGTTTCCCCGCTTCCTTGACCTGCTGTTGAATTTCCAGTGGTGCCTGTTTTCATTGTTCCCCCGTAGTTCAGTAGAGAGAGTCTGAGTAGCGACAGCAGGGCTCTGTCTGCTCCCTTGGCAGCATAGGCATGATGAGTTTAATAGTCCTAAATACCATCATTATGAGGAATCTGATGCTTGCTTTCTCCTATGCAAAAATTTGCCTTTTAACTCGTTAAGAGTTCTTAATTTTGTATTTTTATAGAAATGATTACAAAAATAATTTGAGAATTACAAACACAAAGTGTTAATTTAGGGCTTTAAGGAATACGAACTAAGAAAGTTTTTTTATATGTGCATATGTTCAGGAGATACTTTTCTAGTGTGATAAATTAAAAGTTGACAACCTCATTGTTAGTAAAAATTGCAGTGGGATTCTATGACTTTGGAGTTAGAAAACTCTCTAGTACACTCTTGGTTTTGAATTGAATTTCTCATACTTCATTCCAGTTCTACTTTCCGATCATTCGTATAGTTAAAGATACTCATTAATGAGAAGCTCTTGGCTCGGCAGCATTTCGTTCTTTGGGTGCGACCGCAGGTCAGGACTTTGAGCCTGCAAGCCGCCCCGTGGTAGGAAGGTGAGGCTTCCCACTTGCGTGGAGATCTTGGAGACGCACAGGGCACTTCTGTCTGTCTTGGGGTCTGCGAGGAGTCAGGGTTGCCTTGATGGCGGTGCACTTGCTTTTGGGATGAAATCATTGGCATTTCATACATTTATTTATATTGGCCATGGTAGAAGTTAAAACTGAAAAAATGCAAAATTTTACATTAGTTTATTTTTTAAAATCATAAACATACTACATATTAATGTAGATAACATTTTAAAATGAAAAATCTCTATTTCCTCTATGAAAAAATGTTTGGTAAGAGGGATTATTTTACATTTTTGCAAACCATTTGTAACCTCTAGTGTAATAGAGAACAACTGCATTCTCATATTGTTCACATCTACTCTGTCAGGTAGCCCCCAGGAAATGTTGGAGCAAATGAGAACGAGAAGGGTACATACCACCTCCCCGTTCCTCTCCAGTCAATTCCCGGTCACATCAATCCTACAGGACAGAGGAGACCTGCTCCTTAGGGTTTCTGGGGCTGTAAATCTTTTTTCTTTTGCATATTACCACTTACCTGTTTTCAACAGCACAGCAGAAAGCATGCTTATCACTGTGCTGAGATGGATTTCAGTATTAAGTACAGGCACCCTGTTTTAAACTGCCAATGTGGCTTCTCCCTTTCTTACGTCACTTTATACTTTCTGGTGCAGAGATTAGTCTTGGTTCCGACATAAATTTGATTCAGTATTTCAGTCCCATGTGTTAGATTCCTGACTTGGGTTGGGTGAGAACCACTCCAATTAAGCATTAGTTGCAGGACTAAGACAAACCAAAACAGAACTGGGATAGTTTAATCCCTTGATATTCTTGCCAATACTGGATTGAGAAGTTAAGATACAGACACAGAAAATAACAGCAGGAGGGGGAAAAAAGATGAGGTTATTTCTTTGAAGCCAACCTTTCTTTAGAGTCATGCATAGCTTTTTCTGGAGAGAGATGGCTACCTCTTTCAAAGATCTTAATAGGTACATGATGCACCCCTTAATTTGAAGGCTAGCTATGAGGGGTACAAAGGAGACAAAAACCCCGAAGCCAAACCTACTGCCTTCGAGTCAACTCCGGGCGACACGGTAGAACAGGGTGGCACTGCCCCTTCCCGCTTCAGAGCCTTTGCGTTGTTCACGGGGCAGACGGGGAGGCTGTGAAGCGTCGTGCGAGAGATTTACCTCCTTTCCACCCATGGAACAGCCGGTCGGTCAAATAGCTGACTTTTCTGTTAGAGGCCCATTGCTTAACACACTGTGCCACCAGGGATCCTAAGTATCATCTTAGTAGATGCTGCCAAAGTAATTTTGACATGGACGATCTTTGCAAAGTGTCTTGGGGACCTGTCAACATTTTCTGAACCTTCGTTTCCATGTTCATTAGCTAAATAGGAATCATAATTATGTCCTAGAATTATGGTAAAATAAAGTAAGATGATACTTGTAAATCCAGTAACTTCTCTCTATTAACCACCCAGCATATGCTTACCCTCTTCCCTCTCTTATTCCTACCTCTTTTTAAAAGTGTTTCAATGGTTTCTCCTGAAACTATTTCCCCTAAATGAAGACATTTTCTCCTAATATTTTTCTTTGATTTGAAACAGTGCGCATAGTTAATAAGATAGAATAGTTCCCCGACATAAACTATTAACAAATAAATTAAAATTACATAATAAATCCCTTTTTATACTTCTTCCTTGCAGGTATAGAATTTAAAAACCCATAGTGTCTGAGGGGCAAGAGCTTGAGTTGCTGCTATTATGATAGCTATGGAATGAGAGAAAAAAGTCATTACATGTGAACAAATGGTTTGATTTGTTTTTCTCGACGAGTCTTTACTTCAACATATTTCTTCCAGTGAGTAATGCATTTACAGAAAGATTAAAAGCTACAGTGTGAAATACCATTATTGAGCTAATGAGTAGCACCATCCAAATAAATATTAAATCGAAGTTCCCAAATGGTTGATATTTTAATTAAGAAGAGAAAATTCCAGTATCACACCTTTTAGAAAGAAAGAAAGAATTAGAAAATGGCATTTTTCAAAAGTTTTCAGCCGAATCTGCCTTCGGTGTCCTCTCTAGTGGACACAATCAGTAGTGCAGTAGAAGACTTGACCTCTGCTGTCGGGGAGGTCAGCTACGCCCTAACTGACTCAGTTGCTGAGCAGGTGACAAGCATGATACATGGCTTTCGCCCAGAGGACGGAAGCGCTGCAGTAAAGGAAGCTGTAGATGCTTCTAAACAGGAAGACCTCCTATTACCCGAAGTCTCCAAAGATGCCAATTGTCAAAAGACACAATCCAATGTAGAACACAGAACAAAGCACATACATAACACTCACACTCCATGTGCACAACAGCAAGAACAAGATACGCATGAAGAAAGAGCACTGAAACATAGTACCGATAGGCAGCAGGCTTTACCGAGGCATCGGGAGCCTAAAGGTGCGGGCGATTCTCTGAAAGGCCCCATGAGTGCGGGGACATCTGCTCGCAAGCGGAGTGCACGGGCTGGAGCGACTGGTCAAGAACCGGACAGTGCTGAGCGATGTCACGATGCGAATTCTGGCCACAGAGTACACGGAGAAGTCCACGAACCAGTAAACCCAGGAAAATACTACAAAGGGAAAGGGGACACAAAAACCAAGAAAAAGGAAAGCATTTGGGCCAAGAAAGGGACAGCCTACAAGAAGGATGGAAAATATTGTAAGATAAGACCAGAAAAAGGTGAGGTCTGCAAATGTTGGTTTGAGTGATTACATTCCTCTTCACCCACCTGTGCCCCCACTGAGGAAATGGCATCCTCCAAATTCCTCTACTTTCCTCGGTATGTCTGTATTTCTCACTTCAGACTTGTTGTTGACTCCTCTTCTTGAGACATTTTTAAAGGCACGTACTTTGTCCTCACACGCACTTCAAGAATATGCATGCTATTCGCACAACCATAGGTACAACCAGGGTCCAGGTCAAACCTTTTTACTTTCTAACGTCTCCTCACTCTATGAACAGGAACTCCTTGGTTCTTGTAAGTCGTGTGCATGCTTCCATGGGTGTTGCTTTGATGTGGCTTCGATGCACGTTTGGCCCAAGCCCAATGTAACTCTTCAACTTAAACCAAAAAGAAAAGAGCAGGCCCACTGTTGTGGGGTCTCTTCTGACTCACAGCCGCCTCCCAGGGTGGGAGAAGCGCGTCGTAAGATTTCCCCAATGCTCTCTGCAATCCACGCTGGAGCCAGCAATCTCATCTTTCTCCTGACCGCAGGGGCTGCCGAGTTAGCCTGCAACCTTGTGGTTAGCAGTCCAGTGCTTAACCCCCTGGGCCACCAGAGCCCCTTCTGATCAGTTGAGTAAGAATTAAGGTATAGATGTTTTCAGTTGTTCCTTGACAGCAGTGGATTGTGTTACATTGATTACTATGCTTTAGTGTACATCCACCCTAATCAAAGGACCAGAAGCCCTAAAATATATATCAATGAAATTTATCTGTAAATCACAGGAATTTATGTCTTTATTTTGCTTGAAACTAACTCATGTGTGACAAAAGAATTTTAGTCAGTTTCAATTTAACTTTTTCTCCTTTTGCAGCCGCTGACATCCGTGGTTAAATCTGATGGGCAAGGAACCTGGCGGGTTAACATGTATCATTTTATTCACTCAGCCAATTATGGATTTTCTATGACTCCTCTGTGCTCACAATGAGTGTACATGAACAACTGATTAACATTCATGAGCTCTCTTTAGGGAACTAAGACTTTAACTAAACCTTTAGACTTTTCAGCCACAATATTTATGATTATTTTCAAAACAGCTGACTGGTAATTGGCTTTGGTTGTGGAATTGCTAATGAGTGCTAGTAATTAACTGCTAATCTGATCACAAGGCCGAAACGACACTGGTATTTATTTATAAATTGTATATCTGAAATTTTTCTGTAAATTCCACGAAAGACATAACAAACACCAAGTAGTAGTAGAAAGGAGCAAGACTTTTATAGTTCTGCTACATGACTACATATACAATGGGTCTTCAACAGTTAATTGGAAATTGAAATGAAAGAGTTAACAGAATTCCCCCACAACATTTTAGAAGCTTCCCATGGAATGGGGATCTGCTAGTCAATGAGTGTATGCATGGCTTTTAAATGATACAGTAGAGGCTGATACAGAATGGATGATCTAATTAGAAAGGAAAACCACTTTTTCAGAATAGATCTATTTTGTAATCTATTCTTCTATAGCAACTTTTTCAATGTTGGATTCAGGGTTTTTTGATAGTTCTAGTGTAGGTTTGTTAACTTTATTTTTCTATAGTCAGTGGTAAACAAAGAAATAAAAAAAAAATAAAGTAGTTTATATATTATTTTCTTTAAAACCTAACATGGTAGCATGGTTTATTCATGGACACAGAGCACTAGAGGGTTTGCAAGTCTGTTTTGTTTGCATTAATAAGAATGATAGTACCTAAAAAAACACGTGGCTCTCAAGTATTCCAGATGATGTGGTTAAATGCTGTCAAGTCTGTTAGCACTCACAGCAGCCCTGTGCTGCACAACAGAGTGAAACCCTGCCTGGTCTGGCACCACACTCACAACGTGGTTTTTTTAAATCATTTTATTGGGGTCTCATGCAACTCTTATCACAATCCATACATAGATCAATTGTGTAAAACACATTTGTACATTCGTTGCCCTCATCATTCTCAAAAAATTTGCTCTCCACTTGGGCTCTTGGAGTCAGCTCCTCATTTTTCATTTTTTCCCCTCCTTCCCCCCTTCCTCATGAACCCTTGATAATTTATACATTTTTATTATTTTATCATATCTCACACTGCCCGACATCTCCCTTCACTGACTTTACTGCTGTCCATCATCCAGGGAGGAGGTTATATGTAGATCCTTGTAATAAATTTCCCCTTTCTACCCTGCCCTCCCTCCACCCTCCTGGTATCACCACTCTCACCACTGGTCCTGAGGGGTTCATCTGTCCTGGATTCCCTGTGTTTCTAGTTCCTATATGTACCAGTATACATCCAGGTTTGTAAGGTAGAATTCGGATCATGATAGTGGGGGTGGGGTGGGGGGAGGAAACATTTAAGAACTAGAGGAAAATTGTGTGTTTCATCCTTGCTCCACTGCACCCTGAGTGACTCGTCTCCTCCTCGCTACCCCTCTGCAAGGGATGTCCAGTTGCCTACAGATGGGCTTTGGGTCCCCATCCTGTACTCCCCCTCATTCACAATGATATGATTTTTTGTTCTTTGATGCCTGATACCTGATCCCTTCGACACCTCGTGATCACACAGGCTGGTGTACTTCTTCCATGTGGGCTTTGTTGCTTCTGGGCTAGATGGACGCTTGTTTATCTTCAAGCCTCTAAGACCCCAGATGCTATATCTATCAATAGCCGGGCACCATCAGCTTTCTTCACCACACTTACGTATGCACACATTTGTCTTCAGCATTTGTATGGGGAAGGTGAACACACACTGATGATTTTTGTTCTTTGGTGTCTGCTACCTGATCCCTTGAACACCTCCTCACAATGGTTTTCATGTGTGTGCCCATTGTTGCAGCCGCTGTATCCGTTCATCCTCTGGGGAGACTCTCCCCCCTTTTCACTCCCCTCCATTTTACCAAGCAGCTGTCCTTCTCCAGTGATTGTTCCTTCCTGATAACATGTCTGAAGCACCTGAAATGAAGTCTTGCCATCCTTGCTTCTAAAGCTCATTCTGGCTGTACTTTCAAGACAGATTGGTTTGTTCGTCTGGCAACCCGTGGTACTTTCCTTATTCTCGAATTTTCACCATAATCCAAATGCATTGAGTTTCCTCTGCACTTCCTTACTCACTGTCCAACTTTCACATGTAGAGGAAGTGATTGAAAATACCATGGCTTAGGGCAGGCACACCTTAATCCTCAGAGTGGCATACCTGCTCTTCAACACATACCTCTTTAAAGATTTACCTATTGCATTATGTTGTTTGATTTCTTGACTGCTCCTTCTATGAGCATTGATTGTGGATCCAAGGAAGATGGGATCCTTGACCACTTCAACCTTTTTCTCTGTGTATCAGATGCTATCAGTTAATCCAGTTGTGCCCTGGTGATGTACTGAGTTACACACTGGGCTACTAACCACAAGGTCAGCAGTTAGAAACCACCAGCTGCTCTGTGAGAGAAAGAGGAGGCTTTCTATTCCGGTAAAGATTTGCCATCCCAGAAGCCCACAGGGCGGATTCTCCTGTGCCGTACAGGGTTACTGTGAGTCGGGATGGACTAGAAGGCAGTGCGTTGGAGAGGTACATTGAGTTATAATCCATACTGAAAACCGTGTCCTTGATCCTCACTTGCAAATGCTCCATAGTCTCTTCACTTTCAACAAGCCGCATTGTTTCATCTGCATAGTACAGGTTGTTAATAAGTCTTCCTCCAATCTGCTCTCTTCCTCATTTGTCCAAGTTTCTTCCTCATCTCGTCCAGTTTCTCCTACAATCTGCTCAGCATACAGGTTGAATAAGGATAGTGAAAGGATATAACCCTAATGAACATTTTCTCTGATTTTAAGCCTCTCGTTTTTCCCTTGTTCTGTTAGGTCCAGGTCCAGGATCGGCACAATGAGGCTTTCTGGAATTCCATTCTTCTCAGTGTTAATCTATAAGGTTTTATGGATCCACACAGTCAAATACCTCTACATAGTGATCAATAAACACAAGTAAACCTCTTGCTGATATTCCAGTTTTGAGCCAAGATCCATCTGACATCGGCAATGATAGATACCCCTTTTCCCACATCCTCTTCTATATCCAGCCTGAATTTGTGACATTAAACCTCTTCCTGATTATCCTCTGCCTTCTGCCAAGATCCATCTGACATCGGCAATGGTACCCCTCATTGAATACCCTCTTCTGAATCCCTGGCTGCTCCCTGTGGATGTTATACTCCAACCATTGTTGAATGCTGTTAAGCAGAATTTTGTTTGTATGTGATATTAATAATATTGCTCAATAGTTTCTGCATTCTGTTGGGTCACATGTATTTGGAATGGGTATAAATATAGATCTCTTCGTTAATTGCTCAAGTCTTCCATATATCTTGGCATACTCTTCTATGGCCTTTGGCGCTCCCTTTGAGATGTTCTGTTCCGTTCTTTTACTTGATCATTTCTTTCGATCATTGCTTTAGTGCTCTGTGATCAAGAGCAAGTTTCAGAGACTCTTGAAATCCACTTGGATCTTTTCTTTCTTTTCTGTGCTTTTAATGACCTTTCCCTAACTTCACATCTGATGTCCTTGATGTCTTCCCACAGCTGACAGGTCTTCTGTCGTTAGTGGTCAGGGACTCAAGTCTGGTCTTGCGATGGCCTCTGAAGGCAGCTGGATGGACACAGAGCTGGTTTTTACTCTCGTGGGCTTGTTTTAGTTTTTCCCCTTCAATATGAACTTCCAGACGAGCAGTTGGTGGTTTGTTCCACAGTCAGCAGTTGGCCTCAATTTGATGGCTGATACTGAGCAACTCCATTTTTCCCACAGATGTTGCCAATTTGATTTCTAGGTATCCCAGCTGAAGATGTCCACCTTTTTCTTGTTGAAAAAGAGTATTTGCGATGAAAGTTTTTGGCCTTGCAAAGTTTTGTCATTTGATCTCCAGCTTGATTTCTATCACCAAAGGCATATTTTCTAATTAACAATTTTTCCTTTGTTTCCAACTTTTGCATTCCAGTTGCCAATAATTATCAATGAATCTTGAGTGCATGTTTGATCAATTTCAGAGTAGGACAGTAGTAGTGTTCTTCATTTTCTTCATTACCAGCTTTAGTGGTTGATGTGAAAATTTGAATAATAGTTGTATTAACTGGATTACCTTGTTTGTGTACAGATATTATCGTATCACAGACAACATTTCTTGTGATAAAGGTAATACCTTATCACAGAAAGCATGTGGAGAAATTTCTTGAAGTGTTCTTTTTTGATGATGAATACAATACCTTCCTATTGAATGTGTCAATCAGGCACAGGAAACTCTATGCCTGTCTGAATTAGAATGGCCAGTACCAGTTCATTTCAGCTCAGCAATGCCAATCTTCACTTATTTTTGATGACTTCTATTTTTTTCCTAGATTGATTATTCCAACATTACACAGCGGCACACAAGCACCGCAGTATGACAACTTAACAGGCAAGTGGTGGGTTCCAGAATCCTACCAGAATTAAACTCAAACATTTTATATTCCAAAATTTGTTCTGAAAGATTAACCCTCCATTTAGCTGAATGAGATTGACTGCTCCCATAAAGATGCGGCGCCAGAAACCCTCTGTTGGGCCGCTGGGAAATGGAATGGATTTGATGCAGAGCATTATTGCGTGTTGCGTGTTTTGTTGGTACAGTGAAGAGGGGTCACTTGTGGTTCAATGGTAGAATTCTGGCCTTCCACGTACAATTTCCAGTCTACTCAGTCTCCCATGCCTATGAGTGAAGGCTTGCATGTTGCTATGATGCTGACTAGCTTTCTGTGGAATATCCAGACTAAAACAGATTGGACAGAAAAGGCTGCTTATCTACTCCTGAAAAATCAACCGGTGAAAATCCTGTGCATCACCACAGTCCCATTTTGTTGTACTTGGGTTGCTTTACCATGATACACTATTGATAAGACGTGTGTTCTGGGCTCTGATACAGGGATTGTAAGGCATAGAAAGTAGAAAGAAGAGTTTCTTATTTCTGAAGCAGGGCTATTGTAGGTAAAATTTTTTATAATAAGTGAAATATCACTTAGAACTTTTAGTTCCTTTCCACAAACGTCTCAAAGTTCTCCTGCTGCCTTAAGCCACCATAGAGGTCTTCTTTTAGAAAGTAGAAAAGCTCTGAACTGAATCAAAGGCTTAAGGTCTAAGCTGATTCTGCTACCTTCTCAGCACCCTCCAGTGGGACTTTAAAAAAAAAATCATTTTATTGGGACTCATACAGCTCTTATTACAATCCATGCATCCATCCATTGTGTCAAGCACATTTGTACATAGGTTGCCATTATCAGTTTCAAAACATTTTCTTTCTACTTAGGCCCTTGGTATCAGCTCCTCATTTTTTTCATCCCTGCCCCACCCTCCCTCCCTCATGAACCCTTGATCATTTATAAATTATTATTTATTTTCTCATGTCCACTGGGTCTTTTTGCTGTAATGGGAATGTTTTTTAGTTTTGCATGGCTCAGTGCAGCACCCACTAGTTACCTCTGCCTTTTAAGCATATGAAATGTGGCGTATGACACGGAAGAACTAAATGGAACATTTTACTTAATTTTAGTTGGTTTAAATTTAAATAGCCCTATTTGGCTATATTGGTCAATGCAGAATATTTCTCCACCCACAAAAAAATATGTTGGTCATAGTTTTACTTTTTTGATTCCTTTATTTTATTAAACAACAGAAATTTAGTAGCTATATCTAAACCCACTGGCTTCTAACTCTAAAAATGGTGTCCCATATCTTAAAATTCTCTGCCTCCCCATCAAAGCTTCAAATCTTGACTCCTTTAGTTCAGATGACCTCAAATGATTATAAAAAATAGTTAGATTGGGGAGAGACATTGGACAGTGTAATTTATGAAAAAACTATAATAAGTTGTGAATTATGAAGCATTCATGGGGGGGGATGGGGAGGGAGGGGGAAAATGAGCAACTGATGTGGAGGGCAAATGTTTTGAGAATGATGAGGGCAGCGAATGTACATATGTGCTTGACACAGTAGATGTATGTATGGATTGTGATGAGACTTGTACGAGCCCCCAATAAAATAATTAAAAGAAAATAGTTAGATTGATATAGCCAGTTCTCACTACTGTAATCTAGAGTTATTTGATAATTCTGAGAAGGTAAGCTTCTTGGTTTCAATGAATCTCAGCATAGTACAATTTCCAACTGTGTTGTCTGTTTTATTATTAAGATGATAACTAGTATTTAAAAATATAACATTTATAGATTCTGAACATTGTATCTGAAGTTGAGGCTTAACTTTTAAGTAAGAATTTTCTCATAACTCTCCCTTTTGCGGGCAGGTAGTATTCGCAGTTTGATGTCCACCCTCCCAGACATTTCTTTCTATGCTTGTGAACATAGAGCGTGCTTTCACTGGGGCTATAGGTGCATCTCATGTTTCATAACATCTTTTAGATTTTTGGAATAGCTCTCCTTTCCCTACCAGTACTTGTGGTTGTTCACCTCCCCATTTTTAATAACTGCAGTGTTTCTCTGTATGAATATGTCACAATTCACTTAGCCAAAACTCTCTGCAGGACCCTTAGGCTACTTAAATAGATTTTTTTCCTCCTTTGCTCTTAAAAACAACTCTTCAGTGAATTGTCTTAAGTATACATACATACATACATACATATGTATATATATTTGCTCACGATGATGATTTGGTTAGGCTGAATTCTTAGAAATGGAGTTGATAAATTCATAGAAATAGATCATCAAATACTTTGCAGATTTAAAACGTTGGTCTGTATTGTCAAAATGTTCTCTAGGAAGCTGACCAGTGATAATAAAACCAGTACAAATATATGAATCTGCCCATTTTTCCATTTTACTTCTATATTGGCATGTTGACAGTTTTGAAAAATTTGGCTAAGATGACAACCAAAAATGTCTCCTCACAACATTTTGAGTACTAACTTAACACTTCCTATATGTGCTGTCTTTCCCTTTAAATAAAAACCTGACTGCTTTATTTGACCAAATTAAATGTTTTCCTAATGTTTTCAATTGATTGTTAAGACCTGAGAGACAAACAGACACTTAGTACTGATGTAAAATGCATGTGCGTGTGGTAGGGCCCCAAATATATTTTAATTTTTTAAAAATTGTATAAGTTGTGGAGCACTGTGCTTTATTTTATATAATACTATACTTTCTTTTCAACATGGTTGAAAAATCCATATGACTAACTTATGGATATAACTAGCATGTGCAAACTATATCTTTTTCTATTAAAACTAACACACAGTCCTTAAATGGAAAATTTAAGGATTCAAACATAGCTATATACTTATATAGATATAAATATGCACACACGCAAGCTTTATATACATATGTACACATACTCTATGAAATTGTAACTTTAGAAAAATAAGTATATTTGCATATATATATATAGTTTATGTGTGTGCAGATTTAGACCAATATAAGTATATGGATATATGTTTTAATTGCTCATATGTATGTATATGGTAATACATATATATAATGTAAGTAAATTTGTCCTATTTCAGTGCATAAAAATGATCCTTTTATCTCTCTTCAATTCCAAATAGATAATTCATATCTGGACCAAGATGAGCATGGTTCATCCTCTGAAAGTGAAGATGAAGCCCTGGGAAAATATCATGAGGCCTTGTCCAGAACACATAATTCCAGACTGCCAATGGCAGATTCCAGACAAAAGAACTATACTTGGGAAACAAGACAAAAGTACAGTCCTCTGTCTGCAGAGTATGATGGGTACAGTAGTGAAGCGTCAATAGACGAAGGTAAGAGAAGTCAATTATTTTACCGAGTTCAATCACAAACTGTCGAATTAGAATACAGATTATTTGTACTTAAAATTTTAGGCCTCTGTGGTCACACAGTAATAAAAAAAATAGAGAGATCGTATGCATGGTATTTCTGGGAATATAACTCATTCAAGGAAAATATCTGGGCTCAAGCCAAAAACAGTCTAAAACAAAACTCCCCCCAAACACCATGAGTGAACTGTTGCGGCAGTTGGCACTCCCGGTCCACAGCGAGCACGTGCCCTAGCAAGCTAGCGCTCGATGGGAGACGTGAGTGTGCAGCTCCCGTATGTGGGGCAGTGTCTGTGGGCCTTCTGTGGGAACTGATGCGCTCTTAAGTGTCTCATGAGGGTGACTATGGTTCCAGGTTGTAAATAAATGCTTTTCTATTCAATATGGCCCGGAACATGAGCCATGTGCATGGCAGAAGGAATGGCCCTCTGTTCCGAGAAGGGGGAAGCTGCCCAAGAGGGTTTTTTGGGAGCTGCTTCTATATTATTCTGTGCTTTAAAGACAATTTAAGGAATCTTCTTCTTCTTTTATTTTTTTTTAGGATTGTTTGAGATTTTATTCATTTATATTTTTCCAAAACCATTTTATTGGGAGCTAATATAGATATCGTATCATTCCATAGTTAAGCACATCAAGCAGTATTGTACAATTGCTACCGCAGTCGCTTTCCCAACATTCCTTTCCTTCTTGAACTCCTTCACATCAGCTCCCCTTTACCCCATTCCCCCACTGCAGCCCCCACCCCCCACCCCGGGAAGCCTTATGCTACCTGCTGTCTCTCTAGGTTCATCAATCCTGGGTGTCATGTACTGAAAAACAGAAAAACATAGAACTAAAATTCAAGAGGGTTACTCCCAAAGACAAAATACATCTTAGATAAACCCCAATATTAAACACACACACACACACACACACACACACACACACACACACACACACAGAAAATGTTGAAAACCAGATCAGGCCCAAAGTGCATCAGAGCAGAGATCAACTGTCAAGGTTTTAACTTGTCAGTTTAAATGACAAGTTTCAGGTCAGCTTTCTCATTTTGATCTTCTGTAGTGATCTCTCCAATGCACTTTGGAAACCACTTTCTTCCCATCCCTCTTTTAGGGATCGAGGGAAATCAACGGAGGCTTGTTTCCTGTGTAGATCTCACAAATGTATCTTGGGCTCCCACTGTCATCCACAGCCTGCTGCAAACTAGAATCGCACAATTTAGGCTCCGATACTATTCTTTCCTTCACCTTCAGATTATTTGATGACCATCCTTTGGTCACTGATGTAGGTGTCCTTCTTTCATGTGGACTTAGTTGAAATCTCATATAGATGGCTCCTGGTTTGGAGACAAGCCTTTAAGACCTGGGATGCTATTTTATCTGATAGCCAGACACCATCTAATTTTGTCACCACACTTTGCTCTTGAGCCCTTATTTTCTGTGTTCCCTTCCCGAGGGCGAGTATCGAACAGAGCCATGAGGTCAGAACTAATTGCTCTTACATTGGAGTTAGGATTTAGTGTGAGCCCCAAACCCACTCCTGAATCTATGTGTTTTTATCCAATTTTGGCTCCCTTTAGAGACCTCTTTTTTAATTTATGTTAGAGTCTTACCTCCCTGGGGCATAAATATCTTCCTTTAATATTGTCACTGATTAGTCTTGGTACTAATATTTTAAACCACTGTTGAGAAAGGGATTCGGGACTAATGTAGACTAACTCCTATATTGCAATACCTGAATTATTCACTTGTACTGTGTACACAAACAATGAGAGTTGGTTGTCAGTAATAGTCGCTGAGGATGTCAGTCACAGGTTTGCCAGAATAATATATATCTTGATACAGCATAGGGCATCCATGTAGTAAGTCAATGATTGCCTACCTGAAGTTCAGTACTCTTGGTATAGCTGTTTTCTGCTTCTTCAAACACCACCGCTTAAGGAATTTTCAAGGATGATTTTGTCTCGAATTGATATTTACCTTATGTGCAGATACTGACCAGATGCAAGTCTTGGTTACATTTTTTCACATATTTCTATAAGAGAACTTTTACAAAGATATTGCTACTAATTGAAACATGCTGCTTGATACTTAAATAAATTGTTTATTTTCTTGATTAGTTTATAACTCAGTTGTCATGCTTATATCCAGATCTGAAAAAAAGACCAATACATCTTAGATATTTTTTCTATTATGATACACGCACACACATTATCCATGTTTTCAAAGTTGTGGCTTGTGTTTTAGGGTCATTACTACTAATGACTTAAGATCATATGCCAGCACTTAGTTTTCAGAGGGTTAAGTCCTCTGGTTTTGCATTTGGCTGTTCGCTAACTAAAGATTGTGTCCTTCCTGCTGATTCCCACTTGTACACGGTGAGGAGCCTGGTGCCATCGTAGGTATGCTGGTGTTGGACTGATAACTGAAAGGTCAGCAGTTTGAATCCACCCATTTCTCCTCAGGCGAACCACGGGGCTTTCTACTTCCTGGAAAGTTAGCCTCGAAAACGCTATTCCATAGAGTCGCTCTGGCTCAGAACTGACTCGGCAGCAATGAGTGAGTTGAGCACACCGGTGTAATAACAAGTTAATCAAACACCGATCTGTTCATCTGTGAGGATTATTATGACACAGAAGGGAAGAGACAAAAAATATTGGACGTGAATTCCACCCTCAAATATACATTTCCTAGTCCTAGAAAAAAAGTATGCTAACAGGGATTACTAAATATTGCATAGTAATAAAGCCAATCCCTCAACTTCAGTACATCCTCAGCACATATTTTGTAGAGCAAAAAGAAAATGGGTTTTGATGTCCAATCCTTGTTTTCATTCTGACTCTATCACTTGACTTATTAACCATGAAACCTTGAGCAGTGTAGTCAACTATTTTTAACTTTGTTTCATTTCTGTGTAATGTAGATGATACCTACCTGATAGATTTGTCATGGACACTAAAAGATACCTGTGGTACAGTTTTCAGTGTACTATGCTAAACAAGCAGGAGAACAGTAAATATTGGTTGTTGATAATGATGTGACAATGGTGGAGGGGCCCTGAGTTTGTAATCTCTGACTCTAGACATTCCCCCTTTGCACCTGCAATTTAGAATGTTTTTCTCTACTCTCTCCTTCCCCTAAGAGCCTGCAATCCCCTGCGCCTCTCTTGTCTCTGCACAGCAATCCTGCTACTTGAGCGGCCGAGTGTTATCACTGAGAAGGAAAGGGTAGCCTTGATGGTGCCTAGATTCCTGCCCTCACCTCTGTAGGGGTGCAAGTATCCTACAGTTATCTCTCCTCTTATTATATTCTCAGATTCAGCACACATCCCAGCCTTCTCGAAACATATTGACCCTCACTTACTTGATAAAGCACCCAGGCTACGATTTCTAGGCATTCTGCAATTAGATGCCGGTGATTTCATAAACATTTGTTGAGAGCTTTTTATGTGCCAAACAGTATGTTAGAAACTATGAATAAAACAAGCTTGTTTATCTCAAAGAGCCCACAGTCTGGGGTAAGAAGTGAGTTTATGCATAATAGCGTGTGGTAAGAGATCGCTCAGTTACGGGAGTAAAATACTGTAGTGATACAGAAGAGAAGGTGGGCCAGGCTTGTTGGGAAGGATAATGGACACTTCACCGAATAGGTGGCCTTGGGACTGGGCTTCAGGCTGAGCCCTCTGCAAAGGGATAGAATGGCGGTGGCATGAAATCATGCAAGCAAAGGAGAGTGTGTTTCAGTGTCTTGAATTAGGCTTTGTGTTTGGAGAAGGGGCAAGGGCTAAGTATCAGGTTCAGGAGCTTGGTTATCTTGTTATAGGAACTTAAAGCCCTGGAAAGTTTTATTTATTTATTTTCAAGTCATTTTTTAAAATCATTTTATTAGGGGCTCATACAACTCTTATCACAATCCATACATAAATCAATTGTGTAAAGCGCATTTGTACATTCATTGCCCTCATTCTCAAAACATTTCCTCTCCACTTAAGTCCCCGGGGG
>NW_022111324.1:56515763-56526939 GCF_000313985.2 Echinops telfairi
CAACTCATCACATTCCATACATACATCAATTGTGTAAAGCGCATTTGTACATTCATTGCCCTCATCATTCTCAAAACATTTCCTCTCCACTTAAGCCCCCATCATTAGGTCCTCATTTTACCCTTCCCTCCCCGCTCCCCCCTCCCTCTTGAGCCCTTGATAATTTATAAATTGTTATTTTGTCATATCTCGCCCTGTCCGACGTCTCCCTTCACCCACTTTTTGGTTGTCCGTCCCCCAGGGAGGAGGTCACATATAGTTCCTTATAATTGGTTCTCTCCCTGGAAAGTTTTAAAGCTGGGATATGAAACTACCAGATCACTTTTTCAAAGGAAGATTATTAGCTGTCATTCAATACGCTGGCCTGGAATTGATGGACTCAATATATCTTTGCGAATGATTGTGTGCAATGAGAGAGGAAACACAAATTTTAGTCAACTAAGAGAGTACCAAAGATATGAGTTTATGGGAAAAGGTAATTTAGTCTGAAGAGACCGTAAGATGAATATGGAGATGAACATGTTTGTTGAAAGTCTGACATGAGGATTTAGGGTAGGGAGGAAATAAATGAGAATACAATAATGAACTTTGTGAGATAGAGGCACCTTGAGAGGTGTATCATATATTATTGATTATTGAAAAACTAAAGATCACACTGGGCCAAAAATAGGTTCACTGGCCTGTGGCACAGAGAGGAGAATTTAATTAGAGAGGGACATTTCAGGCTCAAGTGCTTAAGTGAAAGCAATTTTAACTTCTAGTAAATTCATAACATGAACATAGGTTAGCATAGAGAAGTACATACAAATCTAATAGCTTTTAAGGAGAGGTGGGAAATGCCTTACCTTTAGGAAAGGTATGAAAGAGCTTCATAGAAAAGATAGCATTTACATTGGATAAATTATCGACAGTGTCAGTGCAATTGCTTTATACCCCAGGGGATGATTGACAATGTGTTGTTTTTTGTTGGTTTCGGTTTGGGGTGTTTTTTGGGGCGGGGTGTGTGTACTGTTTTGCTGTTCTTGTTGGTTTTGTTTTGTTTGGATTTTGTCATCATCATCTTTGGATTGAACAGATTGTGCTTCTTCGATGTGAGGGGATATTTTAGGAACAGATGGGATGAAAAGTCCACCTGGCTGCAACATGCAGGAGAATAAGTGATGCACCTGGGAAAGGGAAAGGTCTAAAGCCTGAAGTGCCTCCCTGACTAAGAAGTCCAGATTTAAATTAATAGCCAGTGTGTTCGTCTGGGTTGACGCTAGAGAAACAAATTCATGGACACTCATATGTGTGTAAGAAAGAACTTCGTATCAAAGAGTAATTGTATATTAAGAAAACATCCCAGCCCACTCCAGATCAAGCCCATAAATCCGATATTAGCCCATATGTCCGATACCAGTCTATAAATTCCTCTTCAGACTCACCCAACACATGCAATGACGCCAAATTCAGGAAGATCACAGGCCAGTGGGTGGAAAGTCTTGTGGATCCAGTGGCAGTGGAAGCATCTAAGTGCTGGCAGGGGTCTCCACGTGGCTCGTGCAGCTCTAGGGCTCTGGTCCCATCAAGTGTGGCTACATGCGGCTTGTCAACATGAATGTTTGGCAGGTAGCTTGTGTGTCCCGCCTTGAGGGAGGAAGACAGGAGTTCCCAGAATCCTCAGGAGAAGGCCAGGCCCACACAAAGGCCTCAGTGTCCTGATTGACAGGCTAGCCTCCCTGCCTTCCCTCAAGTTGACAGTAGATTATGTAACTGCCACAGCCAGTGAAAAATCCATGACCATTTTCAGCAAGTAACCATGGTCAGCAAGTAGCCATGATTTGCTTTTAAAAGGTTAATTTTGCAACAGGAAGACTATAGGAAAATAGAGCAAATAAGAGTGCCTTTGGCGTAGTCTCTGTGGGAAATGATAAAAATCTCCATGACGTTAGTGGCAGTAGCAATATGGGAGGATAGTGAACACATGATGGAGAGAGAATTTACTGGATCTAGGATGTAAATGTAAAGAAGTAAGGAGGTGTCAAATACGACACTGGGGTCCAGCGTGCAGTACTAGGAAATAAGTGGGAAATTCTCAGAGGGATCAATTTCATTTTGTTGGAAGCCGGAGGATGACTGTGTTTGTTGTTCTTATTAGATGCTGTGTCACTAGCTGCCATTTAGCGACCGTTTGTACAGCAGGAGGAAAACCATGTTTGGACCTCTGCTGTCCTCATACCTGTTATGTTTACGCCCCTATTAGCAGCCACTGTCAGTCCATCTGGTGGAAGCGCTTCCTCTGTATCGCTGCCCTCTCCTTTCCCAAGCATAATGTCCTTCTCCAGGGACTGGTCTCTTCTGATAACCTGTCCACAGTATGTGAGACGATATCTGGCCATCCTTGCTTCGGGGAGTGTTCTGGTTGTACTCTTCCAAGACAGATGTGTTTGTTCTAGGGGTGCATGGTACTCCAAGTGTCCTTCACAAACAGCATATTTAAACAGCAGACATCATTCTTTAGTCTTCCGTATTCATTGCCCAGCTTTCATATGCATATGAGGTGACTGAAAGTACCAAGATTTGCTGCAAGGCCACCTTAGTCCTGAAAGTGAGTGGCATCCTTGCTCTTTAGTACTTTAGATAGGTCCTGTGCCACAGATGTGCCTACTACAACATGTGACCAGCTTTCTCCACTGTTATTGCTGCTTTTTTTTTTTTAGGGTGAATTGATGCTTATTTCTTTTTGGGGGGGCATTTATTTATTTTTTTAAAATCATTTTATTAGGGCCTCATACAACTCTTATCACAATCCATACACACAGCCATTGTGTAAAGCGCATTTGTACATTCATTGCCCTCATCATTCTCAAAGCATTTGCTTTCTACATGAGGCCTTGGTATCCCCCCCTCTCCCCACCCTCTCTCTCATGAATCCTTGATGATTTGTAAATTATTATTATTTTTGTCATGTCTCACACTGCCCGACATCTCCCTTCACCCACTTTTTTGTTGCCCATCTTGCAGGGAGGGGGCTATACGTAGATCCTGGTGGTAGGTTCTCCCTCTCTCCCTGCCACGCCCCCTCCACCGACTGCTGCTTCTTGTAGTGGTGAGAGTGTCCAAGTGAACTGAAATCTGCGACGTCAGCCTTGTCTCCATCTACCCTTATGCTATCTGCTGACCCAACTGTGACGGTTTCTGTTTTCTGTACATTGAGTTACAATCCATATTGAAGGCTGTCGTGTTTGACCTTCATCAGCAAACGCCTGTCCTCTTCACTTTCGGCCAGCAAACTTGTGCCCTCTGCTTTTCACAGGTTGTTAATGAGATGCCCTCCAATCCTGATGCATAATTCTTCTTCATATCGTCCA
This sequence comes from Echinops telfairi, assembly GCF_000313985.2. Taxonomy (NCBI): domain Eukaryota; kingdom Metazoa; phylum Chordata; class Mammalia; order Afrosoricida; family Tenrecidae; genus Echinops; species Echinops telfairi. The sequence continues at coordinate 56,519,114 of NW_022111324.1, forward strand.
CTTCTCGTTTTATTTATTTGACCAGCATGTAGACTGAATAAATATGGTGAAATGATACAACGCTACTGCACGCTTTTCCTGATTTTGAACCATCCAGAATCCCTTTATTTTGTTTGAATGATGAACTGTTGGCCTATGTACAGGTTTTGCGTACTCATAGTTAAGTGTTCTGGAATTAACATGCTTTGCAATATTATCCATAGTTTCTTATGATCCACAAAGTCCAGTGCCTTTATATATTCAACAAAACACAAGTAAATATCTTTCTAGTATTTTCTGCTATCAACCAAGATCCATCTGACCATCTGCTGACTTCAGCAGTGATATTCCTTGTTCCACATCATCTTCTGAATCCAGCTTGGATTTCTAGCAGCTCCCTTTCAATATACTGCTGCAACAATTCTTGAATTGACCTCACCACCAAAGCTTTACCAGCATGTGATATTGATGATATTGTTCAGTCATTTCCAAATTCCAATCTTCCTGTGGAATGGGTACAGTATGGATCTCTTTCCAGTTGGGTTGACCAGGTAAATAAATGCCTGCCAAATTTCTTGGCGTAGACCACTGAGTGCTTCCAGCACTGTATCAATTTCAGTTGGTATTCTGTCAATTCCTTGACCCTTGTTCTTTGCTAATGCCCCCAGGTTAGCTTAGATTTCTTTCCTCAGTAGCATAATTTCTTGATGATAGGCTCCTTCTGAAAATGGTCTCAGGTCAAAAATTCATTGTGGTAGTGACTGTATTCCTCTCATCTTCTTTTGATGCTTCTTACATCATTCAGTACTTGGCCATAGAATCTTTCACTCTTGCAACTTGAGGCACACACCTTTGCTTCAGTTTTTCAGGTTGATATGTGCTCAGCATGACTTTCTTTTTGGGTTTCTGACTCCAGGTCTGTGCACATTTCATTGTAATACTTTGTCTTCCTGAGCTGTCCTTTGAAATTATCTGTGTAACTCTTTTATTTCATCATTTATTCCATTTGCTTTATTTATTCCTTTTCAAGTCACGTTTCAGAGTTTCTTGTGACATTCCCTTTTGTCAATTTGTTCTTTCCTGTCCTTTTTGTTTTTTAATCACTTTATTGGGGGCTGGTACAGCTCTTATCACAATCACATCCATTGTGTCAAGCACATTTGTAAATATGTTGCCATCAGCTTTTTCAAAACATTTTCTTTCTATTTGAGCCCTTGGTATCAGGTCATTTCCCCCCTCCCTCACGAACCCTTGATAATTTATAAATTGTTATTATTTTCTCATGTCTTACACGGACTGATATCTCCCTTCACCCACATTTCTGTTGTCCATCCCCCTGGGAGGGGGTTCTATGTAGATCCTTGTGATCAATTCCCTCTTTGTCCTCCCACCTTCCCCTTCCCCTCCTGGTATCACTACTCTCATTATTGGTCCCAGGGGGTTGATCTGTCCTGGATTCCCTGTGTTTCCAGCTCTTATCTGTACCCGTGCACATGCTCTGGTCTACCCAGATTTGTAAGGTAGAATTGGGGTCATGATAGTGGGGGGAGGAAGCATTAAAGAACTAGAGGAAAGTTGTATGTTTCATCGGCGCTATACTGCACCCTAACTGGCTCATCTCCTCCCTGCGACCTTTCTGTAAGGGGATGTCCAGTGCTTACAGATGGACTTTGGGTCTCCACTAAGCACTCCCACTCATTCACAATGATAAGATTTTTTGTTCTTTGATGCCTGATACCTGATCCTATTGACACCTCATGATCACACAGGTTTGTGTGCTTCTTCCATGTGGGCACTGTTGCTTCTTAGCTAGATGACCGCTTTTTTACCTTTAAGCCTTTAAGATCCCAGACAGTATGTCTTTTGATAGCCGGGCACCATCAGCTTTCTTCACCACACTTACTTACATAACCGCTTTGTTTACAGCGATCGTGTCAGGAAGGTGAGCATTACGGAATGCCAGTTTAATAGGACTAAGTATTCTTGCATTGAGGGAGTACTTGAGTAGAGGCTCAGTGTCCATCTGCTACCTTAATACTAAACCTATAAATATGTGCACATAGATCTATTTCCCCACCATCATATATAAATGTATTTACATGTGTACATGCCTGTATTTAGAACTCTATAAATGCCCTTTGCCTTCTAGTGCTTTCCTGTATTTCCTTTTACTTTCCTTTTGTCCCACTATCATGTTCAGCCTTCATTTGTGATCCCGTCATTCTCTTGGTTACATTGTCCTTGATCAAGCCCTACCAGGCCTCCTACACCCTTCTTGCCATCGATTTTAGATCTCTTCCTTTCCCCCACCTCCCCATCTCCCATGTCCCCCTGGAACCGTAGGTCCTGTTGTTTTCTCCAGATTGTTTATCCCACCTCTCTTATCTAGATAGACCTGCAGAGATAATAATATGCACAAAAAAACAAGACAGCAAAACAAAGCAACAAAAGAAAACAAAACAACAACAAAAAATAAAGGAAAGCGCTGTAAATAGTTCAAGGTCTGTGTGTTGACCTTTAGGAGTGTTTTCCAATGGAGTCTGATGGGATAACACGCCTTGGACCGAAAGTCTACTTTTGGTGTTCCCTGGGGACTTAGTTGCTCTGCTCCCTCTGCGGTTCTGTTGCACACCTTTAGTGTTTCGCCTTGGTGTGGTGGGGTCACATTGGGCACAATTCCCATACTGTGTCTCCATTGTTGTCCTCGGTAGTGTTATAGGTCATGAGGGACGTCGTGTCTCATAGTGGGGCCGGCCTTATGGTCCTCTCTGTGCTTTGGCTGCTTGGAGCGGGAATATGGTCCTACTAGAGAGGTCTGAGGGGCCAGCCCCAATCCCAACTATCTGGACAGGCCCCCCCTCCCCACAGAAGAATTCACATCAGAGGACAGCACTGAAGCTGCAGCTCAGGGAGAGGGACATGTCTGATCAGAGCGCACAGGAGCAAATGAAGGGGGAGGAAGAGCGAGTGGAACACTTCCTGGCCCTCCATCAAATCTTTTTATAGATGTTGTCAATTTGATTCCTTTGTATTCCATTTTGCAAGGTCCACACATATAATCAGTTTCTATCTTGGAAATACATATTTGCAATTAAGAAGTATTTGATCTTGCAATTCTATTATGTAATCTCCAGCTTCATTTCTATTACCAGGGTCATATTTTTTTCACCTATTCATTTTTCTTCCTTATTTCCAACTTTTGCCTTCCAGTCACCAATCAGTGCATCTCAATTGCATGGGTCAGGTAGGAGATAAATAATTGTAGATATGTGCTGTAGTCAGATATTTAAACATTTGGAAATGCTTTTTAACATGTAATAGATTTAAGGCATGATGTTTGCAGATCATATTTGATTAAGGGATAGAAATCATATACATGGATTAAATTAATAAGGGAGACTGCATGCAGAGGAAAGATCAGAAGATGATTTCTTTCAATGGCAGCAGGATGAAGGCTGTTCCTGGAACAGAGAAGAAACAGTGAAGGAGATCCAGGTAGTGTGGTATTTTACGCACTTTGGGAGGAGAGTTTGGAGCAGAGGTGGGCAGTGTATATCCATGCTGCACAGTGCTTGGAGTAGATGAGAATTCCACACAAGTTTCTTTGGACATTTCCAGTAGACGTTGATCAATTTATTTCAGTTACAGTAAAGAAACAGAAAGAAAAAGTTGTCAGATTGAACATTATTAAGGAGAGTATAGGTGCTAAGAAAATTAACTTTTGTTGCGTACTGTTTTTTAAACCACCTCTTAACCTACTCTTTTAATCAACTTTCCCAATCCAGAAAGAGCAAGTTTAAGGGATAGTCACCCAGGTGTTCACGTTCTCTCCCACCTTACCATCTAGTACACATTTGTGAAGGAAGGTGATTTGCCTCTAATGCACATTGAGTCTCCACCAGGTCTTGTTCTTCTCATAACTGAGACACTTGCTCCCTTCATGGCGGATCACCTAAGGGGGCTCCTATGGACAGTTCTGTTGGTAGGCTTCGGCTCATCTCTGAGGGACAAGTAAAAGGGTGAGTAGATAAGCTTCTACTACTCTTTGCTGCTCTGTCCCTTTATGTAACATATTACCTCCATACAAGTTTATCAAAGTCTGATGTGAATTACTTGGTTGAAGTAACTGAAGGGAATTTCAAGGTAAAAGAAAAGATATTTTTAAATGCCCCTTTTTATATAATACGTTTTCACCATATGAATGCTGATTGGGAACACTCAAGTCTGTTTCTCAGTGGCTTAGTGAAGTCTAGCAGAGAAGCTTTGGAAGAGTCTTACTGGAAACAAATCTGCAAAAATAGAAAAGGTGAAGGGAGGATAGCAGACCATAAGAGCTGTACTTGTCAAAATTAATATTGTCTGGCTTCCACTAGGTCATCTGTATGATGTCCGAATTATTTCATGTGTGATTACTCCCTTCAGTGGACCCTTTGGGGCATTTGTATATCATGAGTCTAAAATTGCAGTACAGATAGATATTCTGGAAAAGCCAGGAGTGTGATGGCATATTTGTTGATCATGTTTTCTCCTCTAGGTGGCCATGTTAATCTTCCAGTTTTGTTAACTCTAAAATAGGGATGTCATCAAAAGGAAAAATTTCTAGGAAAAATAAACATTAAATAATTTAGCAGATTCCTTTTGCTCATGATTTAAATGAATTTTTACTATACCATTCTTAAAATTAAGAGCATTTTCTAATAATCTCTTGTTTTAAAAAGATTTCAGAGTCAAATACTAGGTCATGGATTTCCTGTTTAAATTGATAAGATAGACCAACTTCTGCAGTTCTATTCATGCTAATTAATACTTTCCATTTTTAGATTAGATAGGAAAGGCCTATTATGGATGATTTTATATAAAGAACAAATTTACTGTAAAATTATTAGAATGCCATTCTATTATTTGTAGCTTTTCATTCTTCGTTCACCATAGAGATTGCCAAGCTATATTTATATGTCTTAGCATAGCTGTATTATTAAAATCATATGATGTTATTTTTTTAGTTCAGTTAATTTAAAGCACTATAATTTCTGACATCACTTATGTCTTAGGGTGCACAGTCTGTAGATGTGTGTATAAGTGTATGTGTGTATGTACACTGCATTCTCTCTTGTGGGAATGTCAGGACTTTCATGCTATTAATTTTGATATTATTTTAAAATTAGGACCATTAAAACTTTAAAAAAATATTTAAATGTTACTTGAAAAACTAATTTAAGGAGTGCTGCTGGCAGGACAGTGGATAATGTGCTTGGCGGCTAACCGCAAGTTGAGTGGATTGAACCATCCAGCTGTGGGAGAAATAAAAGGCAGCCTGCATTTGTAAAAATTGACATTCAGCCTTGGAAAACCCTTTAAGCCAGTTCTACTATGAGTAGGAATGTCGAGAGTGAGAAATGCAAGGCCTTTCCTTTTCCTCCTACCACTCGACTCTTAGAGGTATATACGATTATGAGTTGATATGTTTTTATTCTTCAAGGAAAAGATATTATTTGAAAGGGGATAGAGCACTTTGGAAGAAGGCCTGTAAGAATGACTCGAGGAAGAATGTGGTTGGAGAATCAGCTGTGTTGTGGCTGTTTTCATTACTGGGGTTTAGATAGGCTTGGAAGGAAACCTTGGCAGACGTCTCTTGTAAAGGGGCCAAGGAGCCTTTTAGGAAAGAACTCCACTGTTGTCTTCTCTTGGACTGCAGAGGTGTCTGTGCATGGCTGGTGAATGGGAAGGCAGTTGACATACAACCGTTTGCAAGATTAGCTTCCCGAGAGGAGTTTAGGAGCCAGTTATGACAGACTTGGCCCAATAATAAAACATTGAATCATGAAAAGGCAGTTCTTAGTATAGCTTGGTATCCGTTTCTTAGATTATTTGTCTGGTACATATTCCATCTAATTTATTTCTGAGTCCCGTAGAGAACAAGGGAGCTATATAGTAAATTCTGAAATAGCTCTATCAAGAAACCCTGTGATGTCTAACTGAGCCATTACATTGTTTTGGGATCCTTTTAAAAAAGGAACAGTATAAACATTCTCTCCCTCTATACTATGGATCACCCTGCACTTTGCCACCATGAAGACATAGGGCAACTAGCAGAGACTGTGCTTGAAAGTACAACCTAAGAGTAACATCATAGAGGCCATCCATGGTCAACCGAGTGTCCTTCATTTTTATTTTCTTACATTGCCATCACTTGAAGATCCCAGGAAAGGGTCTCCAAAGTTGTCAGTGGCATCAATGGAAGGTGCTAGGCTATGGAAGATTTAAGTACACTCTCATTTGTTGCAAACTCAGGCATTTTTGTGTATTTACCGTCTTAACAAAATGGTATCAACACAGATGAATTTCATTGATATCACAGCCTTGCGAAAAAACAAAAATGAGAAAAACTTTCACCAGCTCTTCTACCTCTGTCTCTTCTCTTATCTTTCTGCCACTATCATTCTTTACCACCAAAACACAAATCATAACAAAAAACAATTTTCTACTACTCAGAATCTTGAGCCCAAGTATGTCTTCCATTTTTAGACACCCTTTAGCCACATCCCCATCACTTATCTGTCAGTGTGTCTTAGTTGTGGCTTGTGAGTTGATACGATGCTGGAAGCTATGCCACTGGTATTTAAGTACCAGCAGGATCAGCCATGGTAGACAGGTTTCACCAGAGCTTCTAGACCAGCAGTTCTCAATCTATAGGTCACAACCTCTTTGGGGGGGTCCAAAGACCCTTTCACAGGGTTTGCCCAATTCATAACAGTAGCTAAATTATAGTTGTGAAGTAGCAACGGAAATAATTTTATGTTGGGGGGTCACTACAACATGAGGAACTGTATTAAAGGGTTGCAACATTAGGAAGGTTGAGAACCACTGTTCTAGACCAACACAGATTAGGGAAAAGGAAGAAGTAGGCCACTTACGAAAAATTAGCTACTGAAACCCGTATGAATAGCAGTGGAATATTGTCTGCTAAAGATGAGCCTCTTAGAGGCAAAGGACATTTACAGAGGTCTAGATAAAGACATGTACACATGCAAATATATTTATATATGAGGATGGGGAAATAGATCTATGTGCCTGTATTTATAGGTTTAGTATTAAGGTAGCAGAAAGACGTTGGACCTCCACTCAAGTACTCCCTCAATGCAAGAATACTTTCTTCTATTAAATTGGCTTTCTATGATGCTCCCCTTCCCGACACAACCGCTGAAGACAAAGCAGGTGAATAAGCAAATGTGGTGAAGAAAGCTGATGGTGCCTGGCAATCAAAAGATGTAGCGTCTGGGGTCTTAAAAGCTTAAAGGTAAACAAGCGGCCATCTAGCTCAGTAGCAGAAGGACATTGGGCCTCCACTCAAGTACTCCCTCAATGCAGGAATACTTCCTTCTGTTAAATTGGCATTCTATGATGCTCCCCTCTCTGACACAACCGCTGAAGACAAAGTGGGTGAATAAGCAAATGTGGTGAAGAAAGCTGATGGTGCCCGGCTATCAAAAGATATGGTGCCTGGGGTCTTAAAAGCTTGAAGGTAAACAAGTGGCCATCTTGCTCAGAAGCAACAGAGCCCACATGGAAGAACACATCAGCCTGTGTGATCACGAGGTACCGAAGGGATCAGTTACCAGGCGTCAAAGAACAAAAAAATCATATCATTGTGTGTTCACCAGTGTAGACCAGAGGATATACACTGGTATGGATGGAAACTGGAAACAGAGGGAATCCAGAGCGGATGATCCCTTCGGGACCAGTGGTGTGAGTGGCGATACTGGGAGGGTGGAGGGAGAGTGGGTTGGAAGGTGGGAATCGATTGCAAGGATCTACATGTGACCTCCTCCCTGGGGGATGGACAACAG
>NW_022111324.1:56527059-56604251 GCF_000313985.2 Echinops telfairi
AAATGAGGACCTGATGCCGGGGACTTAAGTGGAGAGCAAATGTTTTGAGAATGATGAGGGCAATGAATGTACAAATGTGCTTTACACAATTGATATATGTATGGATTGTGATAAGAGTTGTATGAGCCCCTAATAAAGTGATTTAAAAAAATGAGCCCCTTAGGTTGGAAGGCACTCAAAATATAACTTGTGAAGAGCTCCCTCCTCAAAACACAGTAGAACTGAATCATGTGGGTGGAGAACTTTCAGAACCTTCATTTGCCAATAGGGCATGATTCAAAATAACTGCATTGATTAAGAATGTGAATGTACAAAGTATGAATATAGGAAAATCAGGAGTTGTTAAAAATGAAATGGAATCCATAAACATAGATATCCTAGGCAATACTGAATTGAAATGGAATGGTATTGGTCCTTTTGAATCAGACAATCATAAGGCTTACTATGCTGACTAATAAATTCAAAAGCAATAAATTTGCATTCATCATCAACAAGAACATTGTAAGAACGCTCCTGAGGTATAATGCTGTCAGAAATAGGATAATATCCATATGCATCCAAGGAAGATCAGTTAATATGGCTATTATTCAAATGTACGCACAAACCTGTAAAGCCAAACATGAAGAAACTGAAGAATTCTACCACCTTCTGCAGCCAGAAATTGACCGAACATGTGCTTAAGATGCATGGATAATTACTGGTGATTATAATACAAAAGTTGGAAACAAAGGAAAAATTGGTAGTTGGAAAATATGGCCTTGGTGTTGGAAATGAAACTGGAGATTGCATGACAGACTTTGGGAAGACCAATGATTTCTTCATTGCAAATACTTTTTCAATAACATAAATGGTAACTATACATATGGTCTTTTTGAGGCAGTATACACAGGAATAATATTGACTGCAGTTGTGGGGAAAGACAATGGAGAAGCTCAATATCATCAGCCAGAACAAGGCCAGGGGAAAACTGTGGAACAAACTATCAGTTTCTCCTATGCAAGATCAAATTGAAGCTCATGAAAAGGAAAACAAGTTCATGAGAGCCAAAGTATGACATTGAGCATACCCCAATCGAATTTAGTGACCATCCTAAGAATAGATTTGACACACTGAACAGTAATGACCAGAGGATAGAGGAGCTGTAAAATGATATATTAAAAAGACAAGAAAAGGAAGAAACAAAAGGATATCAGAAGAGACTCTGAAGGTTGCTCTTGAATGTAGAGAAGCTAAAGTGACAAGAGGAAATTAAAAAAAAAGAATTGAATGGAAAATTCCAAAGGGCAGCTTGGGAAGACAAAGTAAAGTAGTATAATGAAATTTACAAAGGCTTAGAGTCAGAAAACCAAAAGAGAAAGACATACATGACATTTTACAAGCTCTGAAAGAACTGAAGCAAAAATTCAAGATTCAGGTTGCCATATTGAAGGTTCCTGTGGGACAGCTAATGGCAAGATTGGTGTTTCAGACCTACCAGCCACACATAGGAAAGTTAAGACTTGCACCCATAAAGATTTAGTGTCAGAAACCCTATATAGGGTCTTTATGAATCATAATAGACTCAGTGGCTTGGTTTGGTTTTTGGTTTATGGGCAAAATATTGAATGATGAAGGAAGCATCAACAGAAGATGAAAGGAATACATAGGGTCACTGTACCCAAAAGAGCTTGTCACCTTTCTACCATTTCAAGAGCAAGCATATAATCAAGTTCAGATAGTACTGAAGGAAGCAATTCAAGCTGCATTTTAGGCATTAGTAAACAACATGGCTCCATAAATTGACAGAGTACCACTAGAAATATTTGAACAGACAGTCAAATTGCTGGAAGCCCTTGCTTGTCTATCCCAACAAATTTGAAAGGCAGCTACCTGGCCAACTGACTGAAAGAGATTGATGTTTGTACGCATTCCAAAGAAATGTGGCCCAACAGAATGCAGGAATTATTAAACAATATCACTAATATAAAGTGCAAGTAAACATTTCTAAAGAAAATTTAAAACCGGTTGCTGCAGTATATTGACAGGGAGTTGGTAGATTCAAGCTGGAATCAGAAGAAGTGGATGAGCTCTGTGATTGCTGACTTTCGATGGATCTTAGTTTAAAGCAGAGAATATTTGAGAGGTGTTTACCTGTGTTTTATTGAGTATGCAAAAACATTTGGTTGTATGGTTCTTAACAAACTATGGATGACATTTCAGAGTTAGAATTAAAGAACACTTAACTGTGAACATGCAGAACCTGTACACAGACTAAAAAGCAGTTATTTGAGTGGAACAAGGAGATATGCATGGTTTAAAATCAAGAAAGGTGTGCATCAAGGTTTTGTGGTTTCACTATACAGATACAGTCCATATGCTGGGCAAATAATCTGAGAAGGTAGACTATTTGAAGATGAATGTGCCTCAGGATTGGAGGAAGAATATTGAATAGCCTGACTTGTTCACATGACATAAGCTTGCTTCTGAAAGCAAAGGCTTGAAGCATTTGCTCATAAAGATCAAAGTCTATAACCTTGAATATGGAGTGTACCTTGATGTAAAGCAGCGGTTCTCAACCTGTGGGTCGCAACCCCTTTGGGGGTCGAATGACCCTTTCACAGGGGTCTCCCAATTCATAACAGTAACAAAATTACAGTGATGAAGTAGCAACGAAAATAATTTTTTGGTTGGGGAGTTGCCACAACATCAGGAACTGTATGAAAGGGTCACGGCATTAGGAAGATTGAGAACCACTGAAAGGAAACAGAAGTCCTCACATGATAAACAGAGAAAAGATTGAAGTTGTCAAGAATTTCATTTTACTTGGATCCACAATCATCTAACATGGAAGCAGCGATCAAGAAATCAAAGTATCTCAATGGGAAATGCTGCCGCAAAACATCTGTAAAATATTGAAGAGCCAAGGTGTCCCTTTAAGGATTAAGTTGCACCCAACCCAAGCTATGATGTTTTTATTTACCTCATGAATGTGAAGCTTGGACAATGAACAAGGAAGTTGAGAGAAGAATGTATGCATTTGAATTATGGTGTGGTTGAAGAATATGAAATATTCTTTGGGCTTCCAGAGTATGAACAGTTTTTTCTTGGGAGAAATACAGTTAGAATGCTCCTTAGAAGCAAACATGGCAAGTCCTCATTTCAGATATTTTGGGCATGCTATCAGACGGGATCGGAGATGTCCCTGGAGATGGACAGATGGACATCATGCTTGGTGAAGTAGAGGGCTAGTGGAAAAGGAGGAGCAGGTGAAGGAACGGTTTGTGAAGCGACCACGAGAGCAGCTCACATACAGCAATGCTTGAGGGCAGCCCAGGAGAGAGCAGGATGTGTTCTGCGGTACGTGGGGCTGCCAACTGAGAGGCTCCTAAGACCACAGACAGCTACATACCCTCATATGTAGCATCATCTTATTAAGTGCCTTTCCCATGTGGATTTATTTGCTAAGGAGATCATTAATCTTAATTAAGCTCTGGTTAGTGCACCAGTAGGAGGATTCTTTATAGTTATAAATTTCTAAATTGGTGTGTCTTTCAAAAAAAAAAAAAGGAGTGTGGGGGTAATCTAAGGGAAGTTAGTGAAAATAAAATGGTTATTATTTATATATGGTGTTAACTTTGTGCAAATCATTCTTGCATTTGTTTGTAGATGACCCTGATTATGTGCTTTTCAGTAACAAATTCTGTCATGGAGAGAGTATAAATAGTTACAAATAAATCAGAAACTGAAGAGTAAATTAGTGCTATTGGTTCCCCATGAAAGCCTTTGTTGACTAAATTATAATAAAAACTGCTTAACTTCTGAATGAAATTTTCCCAGTTTGCTCTTCCCGGTTTCCCATTATATACACCAGTAGTACAAAATCACCTGTACTGATATTTGTAGTGTTTGTGTGTGTGTGTGTGTGTGTATATAATTTATTTTCTTTCTTTAAAAAATCATTTTATTGGGGGCTCATACAGCTCTTATCACAATCCATACATACATCCATGTGTCAAGCACATTTGTACATATGTGTTTGTATATTTTATAAGCATATTACACTCTGTCCCTAAAGTTATAATGTGTTGTTGTAGTTGTTTTTAATTTGGCTTGAAAGTGAGTCTTAGTATAGGGAAGGATTATGTAAACATCCTTTCTTTTCAGTTTCTGCTAAGTTAGAATATGTTTTGTTATTGCTGTTGCTTGCTGTGGAGTTGTGTCCGAGAGACCGTACGTACGTGTAGAAGACCAGAATATTGCCCCGTCTTGAACCTTCTTTATGAGATGATTTGCGGTTTCTTGTTGTGGCTACTGAGTCAATCCTTGTAACTAAAGGCCTCTCTCTCTTTCACTGGCCCTCTAATCAAACGTCATGGCCTTTCCTAGTGATTGGTCTTTCCGGATGTGCCCAAAGTAAGCCAAGAGGAAGTGTCCTCATCCTGCCTTATAAGGATTCTGGTTGTATTTATTATAAGTGATTTGTTTGTTCTCCCGGAAGTTGACATCATATTCAATATTCTTTGTCAATACCACCATTGGAATGCATCAATTATTTGCCTTCATTTTTATTGTCCAATTTTTGCAAACATATGAGGGGTCTCGGGGAGGAGATGAGCCAGTCAGGGTGTGATGTAACAACGATGAAAAATACAACTTTCCTCTAGTTCCTAAATGTTTCCTCCCCGCTCCCACTATCATGACACGAATTCTACCTTGCAAGTCTGCCTAGACCAGAGGATGTACACTGGTACAGATAGGAACTGGAAATACAGGAAACCCAGGGCGGATGATCCCTACAGGACCAGTGGTGTGAGTGGTGATACTGGGAGGGTAGAGGGAGAGTGGGTAGGAAAGAGGGAACCGAATACAAGGAACTATATGTGACCTCCTCCCTGGGGGATGGACAACAGAAAAGTGGGTGAAGGGAGACATCGGACAGGGCAAGATTTGACAAAATAATAATAATTTATAAACTATCAAAGATTCGTGAGGGAAATAAAGTAGGAGAGGGAGGTGGGGGAATCAGGAGCTGATACCAAGGACTCAAGTGAAAAGGAAATGTTTTGAGAATGATGAGGGCAATGAATGTACAAATGTGTTTTACACAATGGCTGTGTGTATGGATTGTGATAAGAGTTGTATGAGCCCCTAATAAAATGATTTTTTTTCAAAGAAAAATATTTTGATATTTTTTGTTTGATAAAGTTATCTATATTTTTGTAAGAATATGTTTTTATTTATCTTAGCATTATTACATGGGTGTTTATTTAGCAGTTTATTTCTCAGTTTATGTAGCAGTTTCACATTATTAGCATTTAGCTTGATTTTCCCTGGTGGGTAAAGTTGTTTTTAGTAATTTCCTAAGACTTGACTAATTTTCTACTATGTTACTTGACATTGTTGGTTTCTTCAAGATTCTGCACTTGAACTTCATTTTCTTAGAGGTGCTTATGTCTCTCTGTGCTTTGTGTCTAAGAATGGATCCAGGTGTGATCTGTACATGTTTGTGTATTACATGGTGCTTTAAGTGATTCGAAAGGCCATTGTCTGTTGTAAATTATAGAACTTCGCCTCATTAAAAATCAAACCATAATCGGTGATTAGATCAGGGCTGACATTCAGCCATATGGTACCATATAGCTTTATTTCCGTATCTGGGTCTGGCTCTAGCACTTCTTTGAGTTAGCTGTTTTGTTAAATATATTTTTATATGTTCCCCATCTCTACTACCAACTTGATCAGAAAACTAATTTATTGGGATGCCATCATAAGGTCAGACTTACCCTCTTCAGGATAGCTAGAGGTAAGAAAGAAAGTGCAGTGAAGAGGTGAAACAGTTGTGCTTCATTGTTGTGTTTCCTGGACTTGAATCTTTTCATCTTCCTCTCTGTATTCATATTAAGTGGAAAGCGAGCATGATGATTAAAACTATAATACCAAAATTTGTTACTAACATTTAATACTGAGTGTTAGGTTAGAGTTTGTTCTTATTTTTATTAATAAAATTAATGTGGTTGTTGGTGTTTGGCTGGGTTCTCAGTGAATTTGTGAAACTCAGATGAGCATTGCAAAGTAATGTCCTTTCCAGCTCCTCTTCCCAGCCCCAGATTACTGGGCCTCCATGATCTCCCCTCCACTAATGGGAATACCTATAGTATATCAGCAAGACCAAGTCTTCAGTTACTCCATTACTGTTGGAATAACGCTTGCTTGCTTCAGTTTCAGAGACAGTCCAGTAGAGGCTACAGAACTCATAAGGAGAACATAGGTAGGCAGCAACTGGCCACAATCTGGGTGGACCTGATGGACATTGAGCATTTATCTACTGACATACCACTGGCAACACCGGTTCTTCCTCTGGTATCTGTGAGAACATTCTGTGCTAAGACTAAGGCAATCCCCACCCAGGGATCCCAGGAGAATACAGATAGGAGACCGTACTTACGTCAACACTCTAGAGTTCTAAGGTATTCAGGAGTTGGGACTTGTGGTGGTTACTTGCTTAGACAACTTCCAACCAAAGAAGTGCTGGAGCCCCGTCCGAATAAGGAAATGAAAAGATACTGGTACCATATGCCTGAATGTCAGCCTCTCTGATTATGGTTTGATTGCCAATGAGATAGGTGATGTCTTATTACTTACACTTTTTTTTCCCTAAAGAAAGTGTGTGTGTGTGTGTGTGTGTGTGTGTGTGTGTGTAGATATGAAAAGTATGGATGTTTAATAGTTATAGGGGTATTAAGAAATGCCTAGCGTATATTAAGTGATAAAAGCAAGGCATATGTAAAAGTAACTAAAGGAAGGTATGGGCTAGAGGAGACAAGGGTGGAAACTGGATTTCTCAGACAGAATCTTATTTTACATTAAAGTGCCATGAAATTAAAAGACATGTTTCCTAAATGAAGTATATGTCAACTTATACAAAAGCATAATAAAGCAGATGACTCCAAGTGTATATTGAGCTAGCCTGAAATATGAGGAAGGTTGTTTAATTATTTTTAAGTGGAGAGTGGGTTACTAAGAAGATATTGGTATGATAATCCACATGACATACATAGTTGTCTCAACTACACTGTAGTAATGGAAATAGAATGGGACTAGAACTTGAGACTTATGTTGGAACTAGAATCAACACATTTTGAACTATGTGAAGGCTTTTGGAAAGAAAGAAATCTAGGATAGATTTCCTGGGTATTTGACTGAGATATGAGGTTAGGTAAAAAGAGTAGGCTAGGGATAAGGTTTTTCTAAACAGGGTCAGAGAGCTTTGAAATATTCACTTACCAATATGAAATTAGAAGTTCATTGTATGAGTGGTATTCAGAGGAGAGGTTTAGGCGAGAGACATGAATTTGGGAATCATAACTATATAACCTAAAAATCAAACCTAAACTATCAAGTTAATTCTGATCCATATCAATACAGAATGTAAACCGGGCTCTCTCAGGCTATAAATATATGGGGAAACAAACTGCTTCATTTTTCTCCCACAAAGTGGATGGTGGGTTTGAACTGCCAACGTTTCAATTAGCAACCCAATGTTTAGCCTTACCCCTCTGCACCACCATGGCTTCTTCTATATATCATATGGATGGCATTTAAAAGCAGATACTCTTTTTATTATTATTGTTTTACTGTGATAGAATATATAAAAACCAAAAATTAATCATTCCAACCACCTGTGATATAGACTTATGTTTAAAAGTGTGCAAGCACCACTATTGTTTATTTCCAATACTTTCCATCACCTTTACCAGAAGGGCAGACCCTAAAGCAGTGCGTCCTCCTTTCCCCTCTACCACCTGACCTTGGGTATCACTCATAAACCTGGTCTCTGTGCATTTGTCTTTTCAAAGTATTTTATCTAATTGTCTTTTTATTTATTTTTATTATTTTTAAAAAATTATTTTATTGGGGCTCATACAACTCTTGTCACAATCCACACATACATCAATTGTGTAGAGCACACTTATACATTCGTTGCCCTCATCATTCTCAAAACTCGCTTTCCACTTGGGTTCCTGGAATCAACTCTTCATTTTCCTTTTTCCTCTCCTCTCCCTCCCCGCTCCCCCCACCCTCATGAACCCTTGGTAATTTATAAATTATTATTTTATCTTATCTTACACTGCGTGGCGTCTCCCTTCACCCACTTTTCTGTTGCCCATCCCCCAGGGAGGAAGTTATATGTAGATCCTTGTGATCGGTTCCCCCTTTCTACACCCCACTCCTTTCCCTTCCGGTATCGCCATTCTCACCACTGGTCCTGAGGGGTTCATCTGTCCTGGATTCCCTGTGTTTCCAGTTCCCATCTGCAGTGCTGTGTGCATCCTCTAGTCTAACCAGGTTTGCAAGGTAGAATTGGGATCATGATAGTTGGGGAGGAGGAAGCGTTTAAGAACTAGAGGAAGGTTGTGAGTTTCATTATTGCTACACTGAACCCTAAATGACTCATCTCCTCCCCACTGCCTTTCTGCAAGGGATGTCCTGTTGTCTACAGATGGGCATTGGGTCCCTCTAATTGTCTTTTTAAAAATGTGCCTTTGGCTTGCTGTACTCAGCAATGTTTTGAAGATTCATTAATATTGTAGTATATATCACACCTTTATTTCCCTTGATGATTGGATAATTTTCCATTGTATTATTATGCCATATTTTATTTATACACTCATCGTTTACCCATCCATCCACTCTATATAGGTTGCTCAGAGTCAGAATCAGCTTGATGTCAGTAGGTTGCATGGGTTACATATTGTATAGTCAACTGTAATTGACAATGGCTGTGCACAGAAAACGGAAGATAATGGGTGTGCACAGCAATCGGAAGCTGTTCCTTCCATGAGTCAGGCCAATTCAACAATATTTCATCAATTTTGTCCTCTTGTAGAAAAACCTTTCTTGCTTGAAGCAATTTTTTTAGTGACTTAATGCCACAGGAATCTTTTGTTTCAATATCATACTTTATGTAGGGGTGCTTCTTACAGCAGATGTGATCGATTCCTTCTCTGTGGATCCAGCAGTTTTGATATGAAAGGTATCTGTATCGAACTATTGAATTGCATGATATGTGAATTATACGTCAATAGAACTGTTAAAAAAAATCTGTTTACACAGTTTCTTCTAAGGATAAAAGTATCTTAAAAGTAATTCCCTTTCAGTGCAACAGGGCAGCAAAGGGATCAAGTAACCAAGTCCATGAGGAATCCTGAAACTAGACTTCTGACTCGGAGGACAGGGCTTGGCACCTTATTAGACTTGATCGGAAACCATATATAAGGGTCAGCAGACAGACCTGGAACTATCTATTCTGGTTTGTTGTTTGTTTGTTTTTCTTTTTCTTTTGCCCTATATCTATCTATATAAGATAGTAGGGGAAAAAATCCCGAGGAGAAAACAATGAGACCGTCAGTTCCGGGGGAACATGGGAGAGGAGGGGGCGGGGAGTGGGAGTAGGTAGCCAACAAACTCAGGGATAAGGGAACAATAAAAGATCTAAAATTGATGGTGAGGAATTTGATCAAGTGCAACGTATCCCAGAGGAATTACTGAGAGTGAAATGGAGGGTGAGCATGATCGTGGGATAGGAGGAAGGTTTAAGGAAATAGAGGAAAGATGTAGGAAACAAAAGCTATCTATAGAGGTATAGCTATAGGTATGTATATATGTAAATATATAATTTGTAATGAAAAGAATGGAGGCCAATGTACATATATTTATATGTTAAGTATTAAGATAGCAAATGGACTTTGGGCCTCTACTCAAGGCCTCCCTTAATACAAGAACACTTTGTTCGAATAACCTGGCACTCTTTGATACTCATCTTCCAACATGATCGCTGAAGACAAAATGCATGCATGAGCAAATGTGGTGCCGAAAGCAGATGGTGCCCAGCTATCAAAAGATGTAGCGTGTGGGATTTTAATGGCTTGAAGTTAAACAAGCAGCCTTCTAGCAGGGAAGCACATAAACCCACATGGGAGAAGCACACCAGCCTATGTGATTATGAGGTGTCGACAGGAGCAGGTATCAGGTATCAAAAGATCCAAAACAAACAATTATATCGATGTGAAAGAGGGGAGTTGGAGTGGAGACAAAAGCCCATCTGTGGACCATTGGACATCCCCCCACGGAGGGATTACAACGAAGGGATGATTCAACCAGGGTGCAGGATGATTCAACCTACAAAACACACGTCATTTTTTAGTTCCTAAATGCTTTCTCCCCTTCAGTTCTACTTTACAAATCCGCTAGATCTGAGCACACACATTGGTACAGATAAGAGCTCTTGAAACGGAATTCAGGACAGATAAAACCCTCAGGAACAGTAGTGGGAGTAGTGCCATCATGAGGGTAAAGTAATGGTGGGGGTTGGGAGGGAGAAAAAGGGGGGACCTATCATAAAGTTGAATATATAGCCACCCTTCCCAGGGGGACAAATAACAGAAAGGTGGGTGAAGGAAGACAATGGGCAGTGTAAAATACGAAATAACAATTATAATATATAATTAAGCATTTACAAGGGTTGGAGGGTAGGGGAGCGGGGTGAAAGAGGAGCTGATACCAAGGGCTCAAGTAGAAAGAAATTGTTTGGGAAATGTTGATGGCAACATATATACAAGTGTGGTTAATGCTGTTGAATGATGAATTGTTATAAGACTTTTAAAAGCCCCCCAATAAAATGTTTCATTTTTTAAAAAGTAATGTGACTCTCATTAAGAATAGTACATCTTTTTATTGCACACATATATGTTTTTCCTATATATTTGAATTTTAAAAGAAGATAGAAACATTCAGTGAAACGTTTCTAATACAGCAAAAACTGTGGAAGTTGATTTCATCAGGGTAAATCAGTCAACAGAATATTTTCCTAATGTATTGTAAAACCTTGTCCAATCAAGATATGCTTATTCTAAAGAGTGCTTAATTCAAAGTAAGTGCTTTTTCCAAATTAATTAAATTTATGTTGAAAATGGAGATGCTTTGAATGCAGTTAATTTGAAATTCATTAATTACAGACCCATACATTTCAAATTAACATGTTTAAATTTATAAATACAGTGCACATTAAAGGAGAGTATATTCACATTTTACCCCATTCAGATGAAATAAACTTTAAAACCAGAAGAATGCTACTAGTATTTCTGAAAGAAAAAGTCTTTCTCATGAGATGAAGGCTTTTAAAGAAGCCACCATTTTTCATTTTATGTCTGTGACGTCATTGTTGAATTCCACTAATGAAAAGAAGGATCCTTACCAAACGAGATGCCGTTGTTTTGGTGTGGGGCTGGGCTTGCGTACATTCAGCAGCAATAGCCAGTAGAGTCTGCAGGTATGAAATCAAATGACATATTAGTAATACGTGAGTAATATGTAATAAAATATAAGTGTGCAATATGTAATATCATAGGTAACATGTTAAAGCAGAGGTTATAAAAATTAAAGGTTTCTAAATCTTTAGGGAATTACTTGTATGTGTTATATCTATTTTAAAAAGAGCATTTTCCAAGTGACTTAAGAACTTATAATTCTTCAGGAAGATTATAGTTTATTCTGGAATGTTTGGCACATTTTATTGTGTACTCTGCCTTTGGGAAACAGTGTTGTTGTATCTTTATTTAGTTGAGAATATAAATTGTGTGGCACACAGAAGGTTCTTTATAGCTTACCGTGATAGCAGCCCTCTTGAACATCCCAGCAGTCCTGAGGCAGAGCTTCCCTGTGTAGTGCCTGAAGTCACTGAGTCAGGGCTGACCTGATGCACCTGCCAGCAACAAAACCTGTACAGCTACAATTGCTACCGTTTATGGAGCACATTTTCGGTATTGTTTTTTAAGCTTAATAAGGTCTTACCACATATATTTGAGTATAAGTCGACCCTAATATCAGCCGTGGCACTGAATTTTACCACAAAAACTGCATTGAAAAATTTGGCTTATACACGAGAATATACGGTAAATAAATTTTAAGTCATTTCAGGTTTAAAATTCCATGATTTTTAGTAATCTTACCAAATGGTTCAATTTTCACCATAAATTATTTTTAGCACGTATTTATTCCCTAACAAGATCACTCATGGCATTTCTAGGTGTCTGTCCCCATTTCCATCCTCAGCCTCAGCAATCTTTCTTGTTCTATAAATATGCTTAAGTAGAGCTATCCAATGGAAGTCTCTTGTATCTGATTGCTTTCACTTAGCATAATGCTTTTGAGGGTCACCATTGCTGTAGTGCGTGTCACTTGTTTGATCCATTTTCTTACTAAATAGTGCTTTATTGCTTAGATAGAGATGCTACATATTATGTGCCAATTCACCAGTTGATGGACACTTAGAACATTTTCAGTTTTCTGCTGTCATCTAAGTACTCGTGGAAGCTATACCTCCTGCAGTTCAAATATTGACATCAAAGCAACACATAAACTATCAAACTACAGAGGAGCAGTGGGATTATTACTATAGTGGTTATATGATCCAAATTTTCTGTCACTCTGGCTTCATTAAGTTGGCATTCTTCTGTAAAGAGGACATTCTTCTTTCTCAACCCCATTAACTTTTTCCCTCATCAGTATTAGTATGAACTCAAAGATCAATGTGTTATCCATTCCTATAGTTGTTTTTTTAGCATTTTGATGCTTAAATTGTCCCAAATTTGGATTTTGGTTGCCCATTCAAGCTGACTTTTTATGTGTCCCCATCCAATCTTGAGCACTTCATTATTTTACATACTTTTTTGGAAGAAGAAATTCTAAACTCGTCCTTTATTTAAACTGTGTGTCCTTTTTTGTGAGAAATGGTATTTAGAAACTAAGGTCTCGCTGTGCTTTTTAGTACTGGGTGTCCTTGTGTTGGGCCTTTTCCGTGGGCCAAATCATTCCGATGCCACGGATTCGGTCCCAGCACCATCGTTTGCCCCCCTTCTTTTCCCACTCAGCATTCGGCGTATCCCTTTCACTTGTACTCAGAATCGTGGTTCCCTGCAGAATTTTTCCATGCAGTTATTCAGTTGTTCAATCCTGTAATGCTAGTAGTCTTAAATAGGCTGTGGAAAAATTCCATTATCTTTCCATTACATTTTTCCATTAACCTTTTAAGTCCCCTGCACATACAAAATATACTCACTCTTATTTATCAATGTGCTCACGTTCCAAAGACAAGGTCATTGTGTGCAAATTGTCTTTTATGAAAAAATGGAAGATGGCCACATTAGATCACAAAATAGAGATGACTACATCATTAGATAACTGCCAAATTACATCATTACATAACTGCCAAATCACTGAGAATCACGGATCAGCCCACTTGGCACATAGCCTTAACCATCACAGCCACCTTATTATTCACACCTTGGCATTCTCAACTCATACTTTGGGGTTCGTTACTGCCAAGTATAGGTCATTAATAAGCAAAACAGATGGTTAGTGTATCTTTTTACTATAGCCTGAAAATTTAAAATGCGGGTGGACAGTCCAACAAACTTATTAAATAAAGCATAGGAAGTTTGTGCATTCTACTTATCCTTAAGAATATATCTTACTGAAGGTGTACAAAGTCTGGATTAATTCCTTTTGTTTTCTTCTTAGTGGTTTCTTTTCTTTGCTATAAAATTTAGTCTATTTTTTCTGTTTTATTTGGGTTGTCTTCTTTTGTGAAATTATATTTTTATATTTGTAAAACATTAGTTTAAAGGTAAAGTTTAATAAAATGTTTTTTCAAATACATCCCCGTTCTCTTGTTAATTCTTTGAACAGTATTGAAACTCACCAATCTTAGTAACCATTTGCATTAATTTTTATTTGTACTTGCTGTGTTCCATTTTGGAACATTAATGCACATACAGCTTTTATTACCCCTTTACTGTATCTGTTGGTATATTGTGTGTATATACAGGAGATGTTGGTTTAGTCCCAGGTCACCTCAATAAAGCAAATACTGTAAGAAAGCAAACCATGTGAATTTCTAAATGTCCCAGTTCATGTAAAAACTACATTTATACTATGCTGTTTTCTATGAAGTATTCAGCAGCATTATGGGAAAACTAGGACTACTGTGAGAGTTACCAAAATGTGTTGTGAAGAGACAAAGTAAGCACATGCTGTTGGAATGTAAACACTGATAGATTTACTTGAAGCAAGGTGTCCTTAAACCTTCAAGTTCTAAAAGCAAAGCACCTGAGAAGTGCAATAAATGAGACATGCCTTTCCATGTGTGTGTGTTTATTTACTTTGTGGGGGGGACCTGCTTCCCCAACACCGAATGGGTCTAAGGGGTGGTTGTGTAATTGAGGGGTAAATTGAAGAGACATCAGACAAGATAAAGCATGCAAAGGCTCACATCTCAGTCATGACTTTAGGAGCCAGGACCTAGCAGAGAGAGAAGCTGTAATGTAATCTGAGTTTATATAATCTCAGGCACACAAGCCACAATAAGCATATATGTAATAGGAAGGGGAGGCACTAGAGGCATACCTGTGAGAGGGCTGGACTTAAAATTCAAGACGGCAGCCTAACCTTCAACTGTATTGGTAGTGAGTAAGTGAGTGGAGTACTTGGTTCTGTAGTGGTTATGCGTTGGACTGCTAACTGCAAGGTTAGCAGTTTGAAACCACCAACTGGTTCCATGAGAGAAAGAAAGGTTTTCCAATCCCATAAAGAGTTAGTCTCTTACAGTTAAATCTTTTGTTAGAGATGAAATTTCAACAAACTATGAAACCACCTTATGAAATGTTAATAAAATATTTGGGTCAAATAAAAGTAAAAGATATAAAGGACACTGTTGAGGGGATTGGTCAGTTTTGCCATTCCACTGGGTATAAAGTGAACCATCTCAAAAGCAGGGAGGAATATCATATGACCAGTATAAATTAAGGGTAGGGGTGGACCATGGACAAAATCCCTGCACAGAGAAGCAGCAGTAGATGCGAGGCAGCGTGCTGTGCTTAGAGCAAGCCAAAAAAAGTGGTGGGATTATTGGGCCACAGAATGATAAAGCTGAGTGACTTTGGGCAGAGGCTGGCTTGCAGAGGAAAGCACTTATCATCCCCAAATGGGCTTTGTAACACTAGTACCAGCAGGGCAGGGCAGAGCCCAAAAGGGTGTGTGGCTGAGAGGCCAAGACCAGAGGGAGTTGTCCCTCTCAGAATGACTGAGAAACACGCTATGGACAAAAGAACTGTTTCCTGACCATATCTGATCTTGACTTGTAACCTCTTAACATCTCTAATAAATTCTCATAGTTGTAATAAAAAAAGGTTACAGTCTTAGAAACGTACAGGGGCAGTACGACTCTGCCCCGTGGGGTTGCTATGAGTCAGAGTTAACTTGAAGGCAGTGAGTGTGTGATGGTATAGTCTGTTCAACAAATCTTCAATGTACAAGGGTAAGTAAAAAATTATTGCTACTAGTTTTCTTATTCATATATGCATAGGTTTATTCTAAACAAAACATTGAAGCTTGTCTTCAGCCACCTTCTCATCACACAGACATTAAAAATGTCAGATTTCAATGGAAGACTAATTATTCTTATATTTCTGCCAGCTTTGTTTCTGTGCTAGTTTTTGTTTCTATAGTAAGAATACTGGCTTTAGTTTTTTTTAATCTTCATCATGAATATCTTAGTTATTTAAACATTATTGAACTTTTGAGTTGGCTGCAACTTATGTTGCCTTTTGAACACTTTTTCATTTATATAAGTGCATATGTGTTTTTGTATGTATATGTTCAAATTTCTTGTCTTGTATTTTGAATTGAAATCAGTCAAAAGTATTATATTTTTAAACAAATTACTAGCAGTAGCTTATTCTTTTCAGGGTTCTATTAAGTGTCTCTTTAAGAACAATTTCTTTTTCTTTTAATTATAGAATTTTTAATATGTCCAGATTCTTGTCCTCTCCCCAGTACACACCCTCAGGAAGCTATTTTACAAGGCTCCAGCCATAGGAACTTTAAAGAGGTCTTGGACAGCCAGTTCACCCCATGTTGCAATGTTGCCTTGGGTGACTGCAGCATAAGCCCTCTTTACGGTGTTGAAAAGCAAGGATCTTACTTTGAGGATGAAGGTGCACCTGACACAAGCCAAGCCATGATTCCTTGAATCGGTGCATATGCCTGTGAAAGCTGGACATTGAATAAGGGAGACCAAAGGAGAAATGATGCATATGAATTAGGGTGCTGGTGAGGAATTATGAAAGTACTGTGGACTTCCAAAAGTTCTGTTGGGAACAAACAAATCTGTCTTGGAAGAAGTCTGGACAGAATGCTCCTTAGAAGTGAGGATGGTGCGATTCATGTCACATACTTCAGACATGTTATCAGGAGAGACCAGTCCCTGGAGAAAGGCATTGATTGGTAAACTAGAAGGGCAGTGAAAAAGGCAAAGACTCCCCACAAGATGGACTGGCACAGTGGCTGCACCAATGGGCTCACACCTAAGAACCGTGGTAAGGATGGGGCAGGACCAGAAGGTGCTTTGTTCTGTTATCCGTAGGGCTGCTCTGATTTGGAAGGGACTCAAGGAATGGCACCTAGTAATAATAAGACAGCAGGCATAGAAGCCATGGCATTCTAAGGCAATTTAAATATATACTAAAGAGTTGATGAATAGGAAGCCTTAGAAGTGGTTAGGAGTCTATCCAACATGAAATTCATTAAATTTTACAATAAAAAATAGCACATGTCTATTCAGTGTTCATGAGTTTCCCTTTTATTAAAATTCAGTCCACAAGGAGTGAACTCATTCTGTCTTTCAGTTTTAGGTGTGTTATGAATTGCCCAAAGCGCTCTGTAATATCCTCCATATTTTTTTATCATTGCCAATATCACAATTTTATGCAGTATCCACCAGGCGACTACACATTTTTTTACTTTATTTTATTTGAAAAAGAACATAGTCCAGGTTAGAGAAGGCCAGTCTATACCAAAGTATGGACATATATTAACTGTTACACAATATTAATATCAATAAACATTTCTACCTAACCTTAATTTTATTTTCATATACAGAAGATAGGGTAATGGTATGGTTGTCTTGCTTTGTAAGTGAAAAGAACTTCCTTCTGCTGCGTCTGAGAGCAGCGAGTAGTCATGTAAAGCTCAAGTAGGAGGAAGCGGTAAACTATGAGACTGAAAAGTTAAGTCTATGTAGATCATTTAGCTTCTTTGTTGTTGGGCAAGCAATTCAGACCTTCTTTAAGGAATGAGGAGGCATGACGAAATGTTTACATGACGAATGTTACATGACCTGGGGTTTGTTTCGGGAAGATAGTACTACAAAGTCTATGAAGAATGGGTTAGAGATGGGAGAAAATGTTGTTGCTGTGTGCTGTGCAGTTCATCCTGACTCAGTCATCCTGTGTACAACACAAAGAAACGTTAGCTGACCCGGGCCAGGCTCACACTTGTTCTTATGCGTATGTATGCTTCAGTCCGTTGTTGGAGCCACGATGTCAGCCCATTTCACGAGAAACCAGAGGTACAAAAATAAATGAACTGTCCAGACAAGAAATGTTTATGATTTGGATTAGTGGCGTACTAATAGGACTTTTAACAGTTTTGTTGGCATATAATTCACATATCAAACAATTCAATAGCTCTGTCATGTCAAAAAGAGTTGTACAGTCATCACCACAGTCAGTTTTAGCACACTTTCTTCATCCTTGTACTCATTGTTGTTAGCTCCCTGTCTCCCTCCAAGCTCCCCTGCAGTATCTCCAAGGAACCATTAATCCAGCTCCCATCTCTCAGGAATTTTAAGAAGCAGCTAAATGTAGCATTGCAATTATTCACTAGACCATTCTGTGGATTGTGCCTGTGGAGTGAGTGTTTGGATGCCAAACTTCTGGTACCTATCTCTCTAAACTTAAAGCTATTAACCATTATTCTAACCTAACTTGGGTTTATTATGAGCATACCTTTTAGTTTTAATGAAAGTAGTATAAGGCTCACTTTTCCTAAGGCTGTTTTCTGTTCATTTCCTTACTTTGGAGTGGGCCATATCTTCCAGAGAAATGGTATCTTGATTTTTTTTTGTTCTGGATCTTTGACGCCTGATACCTGATCCCATGGACACCTCATGATCACACGGGCTGGTGTGCTTCCTCCATGTGGGCTTTGTCGCTTCTCAGTTAAATGTCCGCTTGTTTGTCTTCAAGCCTTTAAGACCCCAGACACTATATCTTTTGATAGCCTGGCACCATCAGCTTTCTTCACCACATTTGCTTAGGCACCCATTTGTCTTTAGCAATCATGTCGGGAAGGTGAGCATCCTGGAATGCCAGGTTATTAGAACAAAGTGTTCTTGCATTGAGGGAGTACTTGAGTAGAAGCCCAATGTCTGTCTGCTACCTTGATACTTAACATAGAAATATATGTACATAGATCTAAATCATATCAGTGTGAATGAGGGGTGGTACAGACTGGAGACCCAAAGCTCATCTGTAGACAATTGGACAGTCCCTTACAGAAGGGTCACAAGGAAGAGACATGCCAGTCAGGATGCAATATAGTACCAATGAAACATACAACTTTCCTGTAGTTCTTTAATGCTTCCTCCTCCCTGCTATCATGATCCCAATTCTACCTTACAAATCCGGCTAGACCAAAGCATGTACATGGGTACAGATAAGAGCTGGAAACATAGGGAATCCATGACAGATAAACCCCTCAGGAACAACGAGAGTAGCAATACCAGGAGGGGAAGGGGAATATGGCAGGAGAAAGAGGGAACCGATCACAATGATCTACATATAACCCTCTCCCAGGGGGATGGACAACAGAAAAGTGGGTGAAGGGAGATATTGGCCAGTGTAAGACATGAAAAAATAATAACTTATAATTTATCAAGGGTTCATGAGGGAGGGAAAAAAATGAGCTGATCCCAAGGGTTCAAGTAGAAAGAAATGTTTTGAAAATGATGATGGCAACAAATGTACAAATGTGCTTAACCCAATCTATGTATGTATGTATTGTGATAAGAGCTGTAGGAGCCCCCAATAAAATGATTTTTTAAAAAAGAAAGACAGAAGTGGTATCATGGAGGAGAGCTTTTGAGGTGCTACACCTCTGAAAATGCCATTAGTCATACTCTTTCATTGAATGATGGTTGGCTGGGTATAGAATGCTAGTTTGGAAATCCTATTCCTTTAGAATTTAAAAAAATGTTTATTTTTAACAGTTTCACTGGCATACAATTCACATAGCATGCATTTCCATAGTCACATTCATAAGAGATGTACAGCCTTCACCACAATCAATTGCAGGACAGTTCTTCTGCCTTGTACTTGTTGTTATTAGATCCTCGTTTCCCACCAGCTTTACCCTGCCACATCCCTTTGAATCTATTAAATCAGTTGTGGTTTTTGTAGGTTTACCAATCTCAGTTTTATATGCAGGAAAACATACAAAATCAAGACAAAATACAAACAAACAGCTCAACAATGACAAAATGAAACAGAAAAACTTCAACCGAAAACAAGGCAGGAAGTATTAAAACTTGGTTGAACTACATTGGATCAAGAGGGGCATCAATGGCAAAGTGTCACAAACTGACCTACCTACACATACAACTGCCGTCATCCACCCTTTCAGAGAACAGGGTCTTTCCCATCTTTGGTCCAGGGTCCGCGGGGATTCATCAGAGGTTCAATCCAGATAGGGAACTCTATGAATGCGTTTTCATCTTTTATTGTCATCCACAGCCTTCTGCAAGCTAGGTACTCAGAATTTAAGGTCTAATACCATTCCCTCCTCCAGGTTTGCATTTTACTATTTACAATTTACTATTTATAATTCTTGGATCACACAGGCGACCATTGTGCCTGTGCGGACTTAGCCGACTTCTCATTCGGATGGCTGCTTGTTTTAAAACAAGTCTTTGAGACCCAACACACTGTTCTTTCTGACAGCCGGGCACCATCTGTTTTCTTCACCACACTTTTCTATAGCACCATGTTTTCAGTGACCACTTCCTGGGGGTGGGCATTGAGCAGGGCCATGTCATAAGAACTAATTGTTCTTAGATTAGGGCTATGGTTAAGTGCAAGTTGAAAATTCATTCATATATTCATGGTTCATATACATCGCTGGTTCACTTTAAAGACAGAATTGCTATTTTTTGAAGAACATTATAAATTATTCCTATGGGGAATATAGTAGTTCTATTAGTATTACTATTAATTTAGCCAGTGGTACAGAATTTTAAGCCCTGTCAAGAAATGTATAAACATATAGGACACCGTTTAGAGCAAAATACATGGATTGTTGATTTGTACAGATTAACAATCAAGGTGTCTGAATACCTCCCAGTAACAATGGGAGCTAAAGATAGCGCAAAACTTTAATATACATTCATAAAGGCAGAACTGAGCTATGCATACTGTAAAAGGGCAAAGGGAGTATAAAAATAGCACATATGGGAGCCTTGAGTTGCCACTTATTGGGCACTCTCAAGGCAAGAAATTTGAATCAAAGTCCAGTGATTTCTTCATCTACACCCTTAGAATAGTGGTCATCTGCTTCTTCTCTTACTGGAGCATTTCCGTACCTCTCATCTTCTATCAGTGTGTTTAAGGTAAAGTCCAGTCCTCTTGGGAGTTCCAGTAGGATCCTTCTGATGTGGTCTATAAAAGATGTGAATTTCAAATGGGCAGAGTCTAAAGTTCTAGTTCTCTGCTTTACCTGGCCTGGATTACCAAGGACTAAATACAAACTAGCTCAAAAGTGCCCAGTTAGGGACATGATAGCAAGCTTATTCTCCAACTTATGGTCTATATTCTTAATGTTAAGAGTTTTTTCCCAATGACAGGCTACCCCACCTGTCTATGGAAGCAGAGTCGCCTCCTCTGGGACCCTGCCACCTCTTGACTTAGGTTTCCAGTAAGATCCACTAATCACTCTTGTAAGAGTGTCTGTTCATTGGGGGTGATCATAGAATAATGTTATATGGCAGGAACTGATTGGTCTCCCTTTCTCTACATCATGGAAAACTGAGTGGTCCAGGTGAGGTCTTCCCTGCTCCAGGCAGGTACACTAACACGTTGCCTGGGAAACTGCAGTAGAAGATTAGATGACTTGAGAACAGATGTTCACCTTTGTCTTGGAGTTTATTCTTTTAGAATTTTGTAAGCATTTGCCCCATTGTCTTCTCAATTGCGTACTTACTGTAAGAAGCCTAGGCCACTTTAGGTTTTACATAATTTTTAGTTGATTGATTTTATTGTCTCTGATGTCTTTAGAACATTATGCTTCTTCCCTGTCCTGTGAAATTTTGTAGCATTGCACCTTCTATATATGGCTTTGCAATCTTGGTGACAGGCACTTTGTGTGCCTACTCATATTCTTCAGATATGAGTCTTATTTCCTGAATCATTTCTTCTATTGTGTCCTCCGTTCTCTTTTCTTTTTCCTCCCTTTCATTTTCATTTGTTTTGGAAAGTGAATTAGCTTCATGTCGGATGTCTTACTTTGCTCCTTTCCTTTTCTTAGACTTTCTCTATTTCCCATGCTTTATTGAATTTCTGCTTTCACATCTTAAATTGTCGGGAGTATTTTCCTAAGTCTCTGCTTGTTCTTCTGTAGCATTCTGTTCTTGTTTGAACTGTAATATCTTTTCATCATCAGGGATATGTCTGCCTTCCTTCCATATCATTGAAGCCCTTTCTCTCTCTTTTTTTTGTTTTTGTTTTGGCCTCTTACGTGATCCGTTTACTTTTTGTTTTGCTTTTTTTCGGTCTTGTCTGTCATAGTGGAGATATTTCATCACATGTATGGAGGTTTTGGAGATTTGTTAGTTTTTTGTGTTTTGTCTTTTTTAAGAGTCATAGGTGTAAAAGCAGATTAGAAGTTCTGTGTGCACAAGCTAGGACTGCCAGGCGATTAGGACGAAATCTGACCATTTCTTTTGGGATGCCCTTATGTCAGTAGTTAAAGGTATGTCTCTGAGTTTATTCAATTTTCCAAACATGTCATCCATTATTCTACTTTTGGTGAGGAATGTGCTTGAGAAATGAAAGGTAGCTGAGAATTTCACCATTCATCACATAGACTTTCATTTAATTATCTGCTTCTGTACGGTACCGCTCCCTCTCTTCCTTTAATTGGAAACTTGAAGAATGCTAAGGAGGACATGATTATTTGCACAGGGGAGGGGGTTGCTCAGTTGGGGAGGGGTGGTGGATTCTTAATTGCTTATTATGTAGGCTTTCATCTGCCTTTTCTTATTGTCAGCACGTACCTTGCCTACAGTTTTTTTCATTGTATCTGAGCCTTTTAGAGCTCTGTGGAGGTAATTGACTTGTTTTGAATCATATTCTGATTTGGCCACATGGGTCAGTGCATCTGAATAAGTTATGCATGCACAATTAAAATGGCATCTTTGCTGATTATTATCTATGACATAATTAGCTTTTCTGATTCTTACTCTACTTATATGTACATTGTAACTGCCAATCCCTACCTGAACGAGTTACTGTGATGACTAGATGTATTATATGCTTTTGATATAAAAATGGTTCTGAATAAACAGTAGCTTTACTTTATTGGTAGATATGAGACAGGGACCGACCGCTACCACTGACTCTTTTCTGACTCGCAGTGTCCCAATAAGACAACGTAGAATTGTTCCTTAGGAAAGAGGCAGCCTCGTCTTTCTCCTGTGCAGCAAGTTTGAACTTCCGGCCTTCTGGTTAGCAGGCCAACACTTGCCCCTTCTTCTTGTGCTGCTGTGCATTTGAAATGGGCGTGTAACTCTATTGGCCACGAGGGGCGCCTGTATATAGGAAAGGTATTCAAAAGTATAAAATTCAATAATATAGTTAGACAATGTTAAATTGTTTTAAAAGCATTAATACATTTAGAACTGTCTAGAGAAATTGTAAAAATTACTCTTCTATTTTGATCAAGAGGGCAAAATACTTCACCTTCCCCATATAAGTGTGTTCTTAAAAAAAGATTTATCTTCCATCTAAAAAGTTAATTCCAGTTCTAGTTAATTGTTAGATATAAATTAAAGTTTAAGTAAAAACGCATTCCCAGTTACCATTGCTAGTTCAGCTCTGACAACCCTTTTACAAATCATCTCTCAAGAGTTTTTCTTTTCATATAGAACATTTGGAGGCACCACGTAAGTCAGAGTTTTCATTTATATTTAAAAAGCATTTCAGTCTTGGGTCTCAGACTACC
Organism: Echinops telfairi; assembly: GCF_000313985.2. Classification (NCBI taxonomy): domain Eukaryota; kingdom Metazoa; phylum Chordata; class Mammalia; order Afrosoricida; family Tenrecidae; genus Echinops; species Echinops telfairi. Next base: position 56,550,208 of record NW_022111324.1, read on the forward strand.
AGTGAGTGAGTAGGTGAAAGCTCTGTAATTATACAGGTAGAGGCAACATTTCCTTTTTTAAACTGATGGGTATCTTATTGGTATAAATCAGTACCCAATGTCTTCGTTTCACAAGCTTATGTTCGATAAATTACATTTGGTGACTTGATATTACAAAGCTCTGATCAGTTCCTTATTTTCACTACTTAGCTCTGTGGAGCTGCTGTACCTCAAGAGCTAGCAGAGAAATCATCAGTAAAGGAATCTGACCCACTTCCCTTAAGTCGATTCCAGCTCATAGCCCCCCGTCCAATCAGAAACCAAGCTCACTGTCATCAAGTGGATCGATCGATCGACTTATCCAGCTCCAGGGGTTTCCACGGCTGTCGTCCTTACGGAAACAGGTGGCCTGATCTCTCTCCTGCCAGGGGCTGGTGGGTTCTAATCCTCAACCTTGCACTTAGCAGAACAAGGAGTAAAATGGGTCTTAGTTAAACCCATTAATCTATCAGGTATCAAATTAGATAGTAATTAAGACCAAACATGAGGACGCACACCAGCTTTACGCCTGTGCTCCTTGAATGCAGAGCTAGGGTTTGATGTGCAGGAAAATAAAATGAGTGTCTAGAAATAAAAACACAGGAGAGAGAAACTGGCTTCTTATCTCTTCTTTTGTTTAAGTAAGGGTTTATGTAAAGTTTTCTGTGTTAGAATTTTTTCTGAGTGAAATTTTCTGTAACTAAAAAAAAAAAATAGAAACTTACAAATAATAGCACCTATAATTCAATCGGCAGATTGAAGAGAAACTCAAACTTAAGGTATTTAAATTTACCTCTCCCATCCTTTAATACCTTTTCTAGTGAGACAGTCTCCTAGTGAATTTTGTGGTCATCGGTGCTTATTCCTGACATTGTACTTTTACTGACAGTGTGGAGATATAGTGGTAACGTGTTGGGCTGCTAACTACGAGGTATGCAGTTTGAAACCACCAGCTGCTCCTCAGGAGAGATAAGGCTTGCTTCTCCAGTAAAGCACGTTACAGTCTCAGAACCCACAGTGATGGTTCTACTCTGCCCTATGGGGCTTCTACCCAAGGACAGTAATTTTTAATCAATTAATTTTTATTTTGGGGGGAAATATTAGGTTACTAACTACAAGGCCATTGGCTCAAACCCACCAGCCAGCCACACCTTGGGAGAACTGAATAAACAGTTCAGGATAGAACTGCCCTGTGGGTTTCTGAGACTCACTCTTTATGGTGGTAGAAAGCTTCATCTTTCCCCTCTGAGTGGCTGGTGGTTTCGAACTGCTGACCTTACAGTTAACAGCCCAATAAGTAACCAATAACTATGTCACCAAGGTGCCTTCCTAAAACTGCCACAAATTGACTTTCCTATTCTCAGGATTGTCGATTATATTACTGTGGGTTGTTCTTTTGTTACACACATTAACTTACTTCCCTTTACTTCCATGTGAATTCTCAGTATCTCACATGGTGCTTGCTGAGCACAAATTTAATAAATCAACACTTTTAGCATTTAATTGAAACAAAGTCATGAACCAAATTTTTTTTTTCAGTTAAAAGCTTTTTGTTTACCCTGTTACCAAGAGGCATTAACTTGGTTAATGATTTATTTATTTGGGCCTCTTGAGTCTGATTCTCTTTCATGTGCTTTATCTTTCCCTTATTTTGCATTTATATTGATGGACTTGAAAAAAGGAGTAATAAGTCATTCATGTTTGATTGTAAGCTATATTGATTCTCTAGAATTTGACAACAGAATCCTTCACACAAGCAGATTTCTTATGGTCCTTTAAGAGCAAAGAATATGGAGAAGGCATACTCGCCGTGCCCCTGTCCACCCACACACAGGTGTCTCATGTATTTAGGTTGTTCCTCAGGACCTCTGCCAACAACAGGTTACTGCACTGTTGGAGGAGGAGCCATTGTCCTTATGTTAATTACATTTGTACCGGATGTTTAATGGGACTCTTCTTAGACTTTCATCAGCCTGCAATGAAGGGTCTAAAGATGTAGTGAGGAGAGGATAAAGCGCTCTGTCCCCACACCCGGCCCTGCCCACCCAGTCCTTGTCCTAGGTCTAGAGCTAAAGGCCACAGTCCGTTTGAGTCAGACAGTTCCCCGTGACTTTAATAAATTGAGCCCCGGCTGGTTCTGTTACCCACAAATACTGTTCCACTCCACATCCCCACACAGCACGTATCAAGTAAGTAGAAGAGCGCGGCTGGAAAGGAGAAGGGAGTCAGAGTTTGCAAGTTGGGAGAGCACACTGAAGCCTTGGAAGGGCGTGGGGAGGGTTCGGAGGCTGCTTGTGACGAAGTATGGAGAGTAGAGCAGAAATGTGTGGACGCAAAGAGGCGCCAGCACACCAAGAGACGCCCTGAGCTAGCGAGGAGATTGGGGGCATGGCCTACTGACCACGGGGTGAGGAAGGCCCTCGGCGAGGTGGATTGGCGCAGTGGCTGCACTGATGGGCTCAAACCCAAGAACAGTTGTGAAGGTGGCACAGGACCAGGCAGTACGTCGTTCTGTTGTGCATGTGGTCACTGTGAGTCAGAACCGCTTAGATGTCACCTGACAACGACAACGACATGCATCCCCAAGTTCCTTACTAGGCAGGGCATCTCTTGGTTTGCAGACTGCCTGTTTAGTTCCACACCCCTTTCCCTTTCTTTTTCGATAGCCCTCCACTTTACCCAGCATCATGTCTTGCTCCAGGGACTGATGTCTCCTGATAATATGTCTAACGTACTTGACCATCTTGGCATCTAAGGAGTATTCTGGCTGTACTTCTTCCAAGACTGATTTGTTTGTTCTTCGGGTAGTACATGGTACTTTCATTATTCTTCCAGAGCACCATAATTCAAATGCACCATTTCTTCTTTGACCTTCCTTATTCCCTTCCCAACTTACACATGCATATGAGGAGATTGAAAACACCATGGCTTGCTTCAGGCACATCTTAGTCCTCAAAATAACACCAACACTTCAAAGAGGTTTTGTGCAGCAGCTGTACCCAATGGAATGCATCATTTGGTCTCTTCACTGCTGCTTCCAGGAGCATTGATTGTGGATACAAGCAAAATGAAATCCCCGACAACTTCAGCCTTTTCTCTCTTCCCTGATGTTACCTTTTGGCCCAGTTGCGAGAGTTGTGTTTTCTTTACATTGAGCTGTAATCCATCCTGAAGACTGCAACCTTTGATCTTCAACAGCAAGTCCTCCTCACTTGCAGCAAGCAAGGTTGCGTCGTCTGCATATGTTGGGATGTTAATAAGCCTACCTCTAATCCCAATGCTACATCTTTCTTCATATAATCCAACTTCTCTGACTATCTACATCCACATATTTAAAAAGAAAACAACCAAACCAGTTGTTGTTGCGTCAGTTCTGCTTAAGATGATCCCAAGGGTGTCTGAGGAGACCTGCGCTCCATAAACTTCCAAGTGACTTTCTTTTCTTTTTCCAAAGTAGATCTCCAGGCTTGTCTTCTGTCAACAAGCTAAATCTGTGCCTGTTAAAATAAAAAGTAGGGTCTGAAGTGTGGACTGCACTTTCCCCTGTCCTTCTCCTCCAGGACCTTGGGGAACAGGGAGGATGGCTAGTGAGTGTCCAGACGCCTCTCCCGCTTTCTCTTCCCGCTCTGATTCTGTTAGAATAGTGAAAGTGAGTAGCAGAAATTGTTATGATTCCTCATTATTATTATTACAAGTAAAAAAGCTGCGGTTTATGAGGGGAAAACACTTCGCGATTTAGGGTGACACAGAGCAGAGAGATGTTATCACCCAGGCCCGTGTACATGGTAAGCCAGGAACTTAGGTTACAATATTCTGATTGGTGGTTGGTGAGTTGAGGTGTCCAGAGTGGGTTCTCTGGAAGCTGAGCCTTTGCTATGATCGGTTTGCAAAGTATATGTGGGGTTCGGTGACTGGATGCAGTTCATGTTGCAAAGGGGTAACAAGGGTGATCGTAAACTGCCTATGTGATAGATTTTCTGAGAGAAGATGCTGGAATATTTAAATTGTGGATTTTGTTTTACTGCCTCTCCATGCTTTGACATTGGTAGCCTGCCTCATTACAGCCTATAAGAGAGCAACTCATGCTCAAACATTTTAACAGATAGAAAAATAGAAATCTTGCTAAGACAATCATATGATTGGTGAGCCAAGATTGTAAGACCTATGGAGTCTTAGGAACTGGACATACTCTTTAATCTTTTTTTTTTTTTTCCTCACTTCTTTTTTTTTTTTTTAACATTTTATTAGGGGCTCATACAACTGTTATCCCAATCCATACACACATCAATTGTGTAAAGCGCATTTGTACATCGTTTCTCAAAACATTTTCTCTCCATTTAAACCCCCGACATTAGGACTCTTTAATCTTATATGCAGCAAATTTCAAGTTTCAGTGAGCATTGTTACCTATTTGTGGGCCACTGGAGATCCCCTTGCAGAGGGGTCTCGGGGAGGAGACGGGCCAGTCAGGGTACGATGTAGCAACGATGAAAAATACAACTTTCCTCTGGTTCCTAAATGCTTCCTCTGCCCCCCACTATCATGATCCGAATTCTGCCTTGCAAGTCTGGCTAGACCAGAGGATGTACACTGGTACAGATAGGAACTGGAAACACAGGGAATTCAGGGCGGATGATCCCTTCAGGATCAGTGGTGTGAGTGACGATACTGGGAGGGTAGAGGGAGGGAGAGTAGGTTGGAAAGAGGGAACCGATGACAAGGAACTATATGTGACCTCCTCCCTGGGGGACAGACAACGGAAAAGTGGGTGAGGGGAGACGTTGGACAGGGCAGGATGTGACAGAATAGTGATTTGTAGATTGTCGGGGGCTCATGGGAGAGGGAGGAGTGGGAGGGAGGAGAAAGAATGGGGACCTAATGCCAGGGGCTTAAGTGGGGAACTGGTGTTTTGAGGGTGATAGGGACAGTGCATGTGCAGGTGTGCTTTGCACAGTTGATGTGTGTGTGGATTGTGATGGGAGTTGTGTGAGCCCCTAGTAGAACGATCAATAAAAATAAATAAATAAAACAAAAACACTACAATGTGAACTCAAAAAAAAAATGTCTTGAAAATGATGGCAACGTATGTACAAATGTGTTTGATAAAACTGGTGTATGGGTTGTTTTAAGAGCTGTAAGCGCTCCCAATAAAATGACTTGTAGTTTAAAAAATATTATGTAAAATTAGATAAACTTCTAAGGGTTAGGTACAGTTTAAGTTGAAAAATACTTCCTTAACTGCATGATTAAATCTATATAAAAATTAACAGTTGCTGAGGGAAAAAAACGAATCTAAACTCATTGCCTTTGAATCGATTTTGACTCAGCGACCCTGTAGGAGAGGGTAGAACTGCCCTTGTGGGTTTCTGTAGGTGGGTGCTGTAGCTCTCTATGGGACAAGAATCTAAGCCTCATCTATCTCCCATAGAGCACTTGGTGGCTTTGACTTGCTGACCCTGTAGTTACCAGGCCAGCGTGTAACCCGGTACCCTACGAGGGGTTGCAGAGAACAAAACAGGACAAGCAGCACGGACTCCTAAAAGACATGCAGATGGAGTCAGCCTTCAACTTCAGCTAGTTTCCTTCCAAAGTTCCAGGCACTCTGATTTTCCAGTCCTGCGCACACTGACTGCTAAGCTGCTTCCAGTGGACTGAAACCACTGACTTTTGAGGTGGCAGCCAAACACTTAGTTGTTCGGGGACTCGGGCACACACACACACACACATAATGTTATGTATATGTGGTAGAACATCTCTTATGCTGCCCCACAGAGTTGCTATGAGTAGAGTGGACTGACAAGGGGCTTTGGTTTTATGATCGGGCATATAGATATGTAACCTGGATATTACCAAGCTTTTCTAGTTCATGGATGACATCTCAACGCTCCAGTCGTCATAGTGTAAGCTTACCTTACATTACTCTAATCGCTCCCATTTCGCATTCCTTCAGCTATTTTAGGGAACTTTCTCAGGATGACATTTATTCGCACACACATTCAGCTAGGCTGCTCCTCTGCTTGACCTTGTTGCTTGAACCCGCTCTTCTCAGGCCAGTTCTGCCACCCAAGACACCTTGTCAAGAGTGCTATCAACTGCAGTGTTAGGCCCTCACCACCATTAGCGTGCCGTGTGCCATCAGTTATTGCCGACCAGGCATCGCTGAGATATGACAGTGCAGCATTCTTTTGCACGTGAGAAAAATAATTCCCCATTTGATGAGTTTATGGAATCCTCTGTCGGAGCAGTGGGCTCCACAGTGTTAACAGCATTGGAAAAGTCTGGGCTTTCCATTCACACACAGCATGTTTTCTTCCCAGGTTGTGAATCTAGTGCCAAAATAGTTTGGCAGGATGGCTTTGCTTCCCAGCCTTCTCTCGCGGCGCGGGAGGTACTGTTTTTCTCGGACCTTGGCTTCTGTGCCTCAGAGTGACGTGCTATGACCGGAGTTCTCTTACTGTGAATGTCAAGAGTCTCATTGCCCCCTTTAGAAATTTTGATTGTCTCAGTCCATCGGGAAGTGTGGGGGTAGCACACAGGGAGAAAGTGAGACGTTACTGGAAGTTAGTGTGTCATTAGTTCTGTGCAGGAGCCGTCTCATCTCCACTCCTGTCTAGATTTGACTCCTCATGCACCTGCATTTCCATGAAAATGCTTTATGATTTAGTTTTGCGTAGACCCGAGTAAAGTAAATGGGTAGAGCCACTAGGCGAGTCTCTCCTCAACGGCCCTGTAGGTGACAGACATGGCTGTTAATAGGGCATGCCATTGGCCCTCTGTGCGTCCTCTTGCAGAAGTGATGAGGTTGGGGAAGACAGGGGTTTTCAAAAGCTCCTGGAAACGTGCAATTCAACATACTGTTTAACAGTTGCTGTGACCTGTCTTGACCAGTCTAGGTCTCTTCCACTTGAGAGCCATGGCTCCGACTGGGCTTTGCCTTCAGGATCATCCTGCTGAAGCCCTGTGGTTTCCTCTCCCGTTACAGCTCTTCAAAGAAACGTTTCAGGGTCTCCATCCCGCTTTGCTCAAGCTTTCTGCACAAGCAGAAAGTTTGCTCACAATTAAATTTCCGGTCAGCATTGTGTAAACTGAGCCAAGTGGTGTCAGCGGTGTTGGCTGTTGTCTCTGCTGTTAATCATTCTTCTCCTTCACTTGGGGCAGGAATGAGATTGTTTCCTCACAAACCGATGGTCTGCCACCCGCGGGCTCGTCGGAAGAAGGCCCGTTGGTGAACTGCGGTTTCTTGGGCGCCTTGCCCCCATAAGCTTTTGATAAAGCATCAGCGATTGCACTGTTCTTCCGCCCACGCGTCACCATACATTTGGTATTTTTCTTGCCTCAATTTTAACAGAATCCGGGTTGCTCTGACAAGGGATCTTTTCAGTCAGATGTCTTACTCTTAGTGCCTCAGACTAGATCCTACTCAGACGTGTCATAAGTTAGTACAAGTTGACTGTGGTGCAAACATTTTTTGAAATCCATACCTAGTCTTGTCATACTATGTATGTCCATGAACTTGGGAGGACTCCTCATGCAAGGGCAAGTCAAAAAAGATTGCTGTAGAGCCAAAAAATTTTCATTTTAAAAGAATATCAAAATGTGCCACTACTGTTTCTTGACAGACTTTCCATCTGGGTCCATAAACTTCTGAAGGTGGGGTTTCCATCTTTCTGACCTATCCCTGATGAATTCTGTACTCTTTGATACGTCAAAACAGCAGTTTGAGTCTCTCTCCTGAAGAGACTCACGTCGTGCTCTTCCTCAATGTTCTTTGAGTTTAGGGAGTAAAAAAAAATGTCTGAAGGGGGAAAAAAATCAGAGCTTGTAAGGTGGCTCGGGCCAGATTTCCCACTGAAAGACTCAGAGGACAGCCCCTGGGGCCCAAGAAGAGAGAGCGGGGTGCGCTGTCTTGATGGAAGCATATTCCTCAGTGCAGGTCTCCTGCCCCTTTCTCACCGGTAGTTCTTCATTTCCATGAAATATCTTTCTAATGAGCCTCGGTGATGGTGCTGTGTCCTTAGAGAAGAATCTGCTGCCAAGACTGCGCCTGTGGAATCCCCAAGCACAGTCACTCCCACCTTCTCAGCTGAACTCTTGTGTCTTGAGATTATCGGACCCAGTAGATCCCTTGGAAGCACTGTTATGATTGGAGCCCTTTTTTTGAAGGCTCCCTCGTATGACTCCCTTATGAGACTAAGATAAGTTTTTTACTCCGAGAGCTGGTCTGTAGCCACCACGGATTGACAGAGACATGTTTATGCACCTTTTGTTTGGAGTAAACCTGTCCATTTATAAACTAGAATTAAGAGTTGCAGTACTTTTTTGACTCGCCCTCATATCATTGAAATAACAACAGCTAAGATTTACTTATGTGCTTATCACCAGTGAGACCTTTTACGGGTTACCCATCTACAGAGGACAAATCTAGCTAAGGTGAGACTGTGGGACTGGAGGGCTCAGGGCTCAAGCACTTTGCCACCCTTCTGTGCTGGCTCAGAACTTCTCTGCTGCCTACCAGCTTCCAGGGCTGCACTCCCACCCCTGCCTTCCTGGTCCAGAGTCTGCTCTGCCCCTGGGCCTGGTGAGTCATGGAGCTCCTGGGCTTCCTGCCAAGGCTCTGGGAGTCTGTGCACCCAGCCCCACTGAGGCGGAGGCTTCCCGCCCAGTTCACCTTCACTTTGGGATGGCATTCAACTTGCACGTGTTTCTTCGAAACACCCTCTCCAAAGTCTCTTTCATTCCTCCCTTCCCACCCCACAGTAATTATGAGCTTCAGAACCCCAGGTCACATAGGAGCTGAGAACCTGGAACAGGTACCCTTGATTGAGTGCTGCCGGTGCATCGCTCCCTAGAGCCATGGATAAGGCTGGCCGTGCAAGAGAGCCGGACCAGGGTCCTCATTAGCAGGAGAGAACAGAAGACGCAGGGCAACTCAGTCTAGTCTCCCAGCCTGGAGGCTACCTAGACACTCTGAGCAGGGAAGGGACGAGCGAGGAACTCCATAGGCCTCATTGCTGTGCCCGTCAACTCATTAATGCACATAATAGTTGCATAGAAGGTTTTTCTTAAAACTACTGTTGTAAATGCAAAATGTAGTTAGCAAATAGTTGATAAGGGGGAATAGGTGTGTTTAGTTTTCAAGAGCTTCTAATTGTGGGCAAGGGGTATGAACATGTAAGGGAAACTATTTCTCTAAAGAAAGGAACAGCTGTGAGTGTAGTTCATCCCCTTTCTTCTATCCATGCCAGAATTATTGGTAGGTGAAATGGGACATCGTTTTGTTGTTGTTTTTTAACTGCTTTTCCATTTGCTATTGCTATTGTCATTTTTAATTTAGCTACATCAGTTCTTCCTGCTTAAATTGATTGAATGGCGATAAAACTTGTTTTCTTGCTACTTTCTTACTGGACAGTTATTGAGCAGATTTGGCCCACAGTGTTATCTATCAGCTCCCAATTAAATTGAGGTCTTAATGAATGAACATCTTTGATTTATCCACTCTGTCGTCTGAACGTCGGTTTAATTTTTTTTTCTCTGCAAGGAAACAAAAAGATACATGCTGTATTCCTGAACTAGAATTCTCTGTATTCATTGAATGGTTGGTCCCATACCTTTACTCTATTTCCCCAAGGTCTGCCATTTAATCTTTTTTTCATTATCTCAGATACTGTTGAATCCTTTCTCTCTATCCCATTAATTTCATCCTTCATATTATTGTACCTTGACATTAATGGACTGTCATTGTAGAGGATATTATGTTTGGGATGACTGTAATATTGAATAGGACCAGCATGAAATGTTCATAATTGCGTTGGGTTGCCTGAGCAATGATGTCACTCATATCTGGAGAGTTTCTTTAAATGATGAGTCAAATTTGAAGCTTCCAGGAGGAAAAATGATCAAACTATATATATACTTATTCTTCCTTAGGAGAATTTTAACCCAAGGCTAATCAATTATGTGTCACTGCTAAACATTTGTGTTTTTAGTAGCATCACAGATAATCCTTTATAGATTAAGACCCACTTATAATTCTTTTCTCAAGTATTAAAAGTAAATGCCATTTACTGCAAAGGTGAAAAGACTAATTTCAGGAGCAGAGGATAGTTATTGCTGTGTCTTGTCATCCTTTGCCAATGAACCCCAATTTAAATTTGCATAACTCAAGTAAATCACTGGGGCCATTTCTAGATTTAGTACTAGTCATAGCAATCCTCCTAGTAGGGACGGTTTAATTCAATAAATATAAATGAAACTAATTTTAATGATATCAAATAACAATCCCCAGTGTAAAGGCAATCCCCAGTTCCCATTATACCCTGGATCCTCGAATTTGTAACTTTTGTGTACATTTTTGTTCTTGGCAAGACTTCACATAACCTGTTGTTATCTTGTGAGCTTTGCGATTTGAATCATGCTCAGCTTTGTCTCTGTCACTACTTAGAATTAATTTTCTTCAACTGCTCTACTTGCCTTATTATTTATTTTTTTCATTATGCTTTTTTCTTCAATAGTGTAAAGATCTATTATATAGTAGACTTGCATTTTTGGCATTCCATTGCAGAAAGTATCAATTTGTCAGATAAAAAGAAAAATTAGATATACTTTATTCATGTTAGAGTCCCACCCTGGCTCTTTTAAAGACAGCTTTGACTTAGAGTTGCAAGCCCGAGGATATTGATTTGAATTATGCATGACTGTCTGGTGTGCAGTTGCATTAGCCTGCTGGATGGATAATGTAAACATGTTCTGAATTTTAAGTACATGACAGTGTATGAGTGGCAGGTTAAAAATAGAACTAATAACCAAGTGCTTATTTGGAAATTTGATTCTTACAGTGTAAAACTACACAGAAATAATCTCTGCAGATGGTTGGCTGCCAGTAGAATAGCGTGTTTTGTATTCTGCAAATAAAAAAAAGATGCTGTCTGATGAGTATGCTACAGGGTCAGTAATTTTTTTCTAATTTGTTGAACTTTTGGCAGTAAAAACAAAAACACCACACAAATGAAGGATTACCTTTTACAGCTTATTGAGTCTCAGGCATACCATTTCATATATAGATATTTTGTAGAAAGCTTTCTGTTGCTAGTTATACCACCATGGCCCCAGCACAGCCATTCTGAATTCTAGCATTGCAATGGGTAGTGTATACTAGAGGTTTACAAATAATATTCGACATCCAACTCTCAAAAAATCCTGTATCTTTCACTCCCATTTCAGATTGGGAGAACACAGGAAATGCTAACTACATTTTTATGCCTGTGACAGCTATCTTTTAATTTACATTTCTAAATAAATGTTTTCCTTCCCAATGGTACTAGATCTTTAGTCTGATTTTAAAAACAATTGCTACTTCTAGTGTTTGCTATTCAATGTTGTAATTTTGATACATAATGTAATTATATTGTGTGTATACTTGAATGTTAATCAACTTGGCCCATTTTCCTTTTGAATTGAGAGTATTATTTTAATTAATTCATAAGAATGTATGGATATTATGAAAGTTATCCTTTACTTCATGCAATAAATTCTTTTCTGGATTTATATTTTTATATTATTGATGATTTTTCTCAAACAATTTAAATATTTATTGTCAGATTTCTCAGTCTTTTCGTTTGTGGCTTCTGGATTTTATGCTGTGTGTTTTAAAACACCTTTTTATTTTAAAGTTAATTTTCTTTAACATGCTTTCTTCTAGCATTTTTTTTTAAACTGGTAAATCTTTGATCTGTGTAGGATTTATTTTACTGCAAGGACTCAAACTGAGATCTAACTTGCTTCTTTTCTAAATTGCTTTCCATTTATCACTATGCTATTTATCACATAATTTAATTATTAAACCACTGATTTGAAATACTATATTATATACTCAATTTATTTTGGAGTTCACTATAGACTTTATTCTACTCCAATTAATTTCTAATGATAGTAAAATACAAAGTTTTTCAGCACCAATCTTTCCTGTACAAAATAGCCTTTTATTTTATCCATTATCTTGTTATTAATGGATCAATTATGCCTTTGTAATTTCTTCATTTGACCTTACTGGGATTAGTTATTAGCTCTCAGTTATGCCTTTTCATGAGTTTCCACTCATGGGCCACATCCTTGTATTCTTGCACACTTCCAGGTCTTTCTGTCTCAATCAGCATCCTTGTTTCTTCGACGGTTTTTCTTATAAAAAGTATGCTCTGCTCTTGAGTGTTTAGTAACTCCTTCAAAGGACCCTAGAACCAGGCCATCAAGGGAGATACTTACTCCGTGATCAGGCAGATGCCCTTCTCACTGGGACGTCACTACTCTCCATCACCTGTTACATGTCAAACTAACTAATTAAAGGCTTCATATTTGATCCGTTCTAGTGTCAACTACAAAGGCGTCTAAGCTGTCTAATTTTAGGCTTTCTACCTTGTGCAGTACTGGAACGCACAAAGAAAGTTAGAATGGATGTTGAGTCTGATAATGCTTATTACCTACCATAATATTCAACCAAAGGGATTAGAAAAATATAATAAAAACAAAGGAGAAGGAAATTCCAAGGAGAATTTTTTTAAAGCATGAAGATTAGAATATGTTTATGAAAATGAGTCAGATAATTTAGAAGAATCCATAAGTCAGTCAATACAAAAATTGTTCTTTTTCAGAGGAAAAAATAAACTTCTTGAAAATCTAATCTAGAAATAGGTAAATAGGTGAAAGTATAAAAGCAATAAAACAATAGTTAACTGAATAAGGTTAATAAGATAATATAACTATTGCATGCTAGCTTTAATCTCTTTTTTTTAAATGCATGAGTTTAGGAAGGAAATTCAGATAACTACATTGGCTTGATAAGAAGGGAAAACCAGATACATAGCAAGGAAAGAAATGGAAGAGGTCACCAAAGAATGACCCACCCCAGAAGGGTTAAGGTGCCAACGTGTAATAAAAGTGAAATCTTTCAGAATTATGAGAGTTTCTGCACTAAGCCATTCTAGAAGTCTTTCAAACTTGGAAGTTCCCCAGTTTAATTGACAAGCTATCCTAACCCCAATTCTAAAACCCAATGAAGACAGCGAAGCAAAACAAAGACTGACAAGAGACCTTTTCCCCTTTTACTAATGGAAATGTGGAAATCCTAACTCGAAGAGGAGCGTTCTGTAATAAAGGAAAAGAACAGGGAGCGTGGCCAGGTAAGCTTTATTCCCAAGATAATTTAGTGTTTGAAAATAAATTTATAATTCTTATCAACAATAAATACTCCTTGTAACAGACTGTATTACATGATGTTCACTATCAATTCATATTTATAGATTTCTATAGCAAGAAAACGCATGATAGAAAACACATGAATAATGTTTATCTGAAATATATGTTATATTTATTTATATGAAGAAAACTTTGAATGTTTTCCACAGTGTGGTTGATGGTGCATGCCATTTTTCTCATATGAGAGGCATAAATATAGAGATACCAGTTTTCTCTAAATCCATTGTTTTAAAGTTATTTAATTAGTATTCTTGTGAGGCTCTGGAGCAATATGACACCTTTATAAATCTCATCTTGATAAAATTAAAAATAACAGATAGTTTCTGAAAAGGAGGTGGTTGTACTAGTTATAATAAATCTATGTGTGACATCTCTCTCTTTTTTTCCACTTTAAAATACTTTACCCTAAAGGAAATGCATTTTTGTCTTTTAAAAGCACAACGCTATGAAGGGAAAAGTATGTGTTCCTTTCTGAGGACAAGTCAAACAGCTTTGCTAAAAATTTTATAGAAGCTTATTAAACAAAAACAGCAAAGTGTGCAGCTATTGTTTCTCAGCATCCCTCCATCTAGGTCTACAGTTCTGAAGGCGGTGTCTCCACCTCTGTTCCTCTTCCGAAGAATCCTATGCTCTCTGATTCACACTCTGTTTTAACATCTTCAAGGTACTCATTGTGCTCTCTTGACAATTCTTTGAGTTAAAAAAAAGTCTGAAGGGACCAGATCAGGCTGTCAGGCGGAGAGGGTAAGGTTTCCCAAGGACATTCTCGTAAGACCGCTTCCAAGCGCGGGCAGGTGCATTGTAATGATCGAAACACAATGCTCCAGTGCGGTGCTGCTTTGGGGTGTTTTCCTCACCCATGCAGTTTTCCATTTCCTTAAAACTTCTTCCCAACAAGTCCCTTAGACCACTCGGTGTTCTTTGAGAAAATCTACCCAAATTATCCTTTGCAATCTCAAAACACAGTTGTTAAAACTTCTGAATTGACAACATCTGTCTTGAATTTAGCTGGCCCAGCTGATCCCTTTTGAAGACACGTTTGATTAGACCCCTTTTTGACATTCTACCAAGACTAAAGTAGCATATATACTCGAGTATAAGCCGACCTGAATGTCAGTCAAGGCACCTAATTTTTTAAAATTAAATAATCATTTTATTAGGGGCTCATACAACTCATCACAATCCGTACATACGTCATTTGTGTCCAGCACAATAGTACATATGTTGACTTCATCATTCTCCCAACACCCGCTTTCCACTTGAGCTCATTTCCTCCCCCTCCTTCCCTACTCCCCCCTCCCCCTGAACTCTTGGTAATTTATAAATTATTATTATTTTATCATATCTTACCCCATTCAACGTCTCCCTCACCCACTTCTCCGCTGTCCATCCCCCCAGGGAGGAGGCCATATGTAGACCTTGTCATCTGTTCCCCCTTTCTCCCTCACCTTCCCTCCACCCTCCTGCTATCACCACTCTCTCCACTGGTCCTGGGGGGTTCATCTGTCCTGGGTTCACTGAATTTCCAGTTCCTATCTGAAGGCACCTAATTTTACCACAAAAACTGCATACAAAATGTGCTGGAAAACTCAGCTTATACTCGAGGTATATACAGTAAGTCTATTAGTGAGGGAGGGCACTTGTCTGCAGTCATCCACTGATCACAGAAACATATTAAGCACACCATATTGAAGTAAACCTGGGGTGTGTGGACTGGAACACTGGTAGTGATATTTTTTCACTTACCCTCATTTATGTGCCTTTTTAAAATATCATAAATAGGATCGCTCTGTCTTGTCTATGTAGTACCTAGTTTCAGTACAATAGACATTTAAATCTTTCAATTAGGCTACTTGTAATCAATTGTTTTAACCATAATTTATGTTGTCACTTTTATTGGATATAAATATTGTTCGTTTATAGTACTGCGACATTATGAGCAATCGTCAATACAAGTTTTCTGCTCTTATGTGATGGGCCCATTTGGAGAATAAGTTCCTAAGATTGGGAGTTTTAGCTTAAGTTTTGTTCACATGAAAGTTTTTAATACAGTCAAATCACAGTACCTTCCAATTTGCTCGTCAGCATCAGTGTATGAGAATGCCTGGCTGATTTACCAAGACTGGTATTTCCAGTTTCCTACCAGAAAATAAGTGTGCTTTCCACAAGTTTTAATGATAAAAAGGAATTCATTCCACATATCAAGAAAACAATATAAATAGCCTTTGTATAGCATTACGTAGAAGAAGTTAATGTCCAAGCACTTAAGACTCACAAATCAAGCCAGAGGAGGAAATAATTTTTCAGTAAATGGTTTGGTGATATTTGGCTGGTTGTTTTAATAATAACAGTGTAATACTACCTCCTACTGTGTATCAAATATTTTCAAAGTAAAATAAAGAAATTTTCGCATCATTAAAAAACCTAGAAGAAAAACAAACATGAATATTGTAAAAAATGTAAATACAGCATTACTTGCATATAGACGTTTTGATTATTAAAAATGTTTAAATCCAAAGTAGATGCAAGCTAGGAATAAAATTTGCAGCAGTATTTGCAACAACATAGGCTTATGTCTTTAATACATTAAGAAGGTGTTTACTTGCCAACAAAACAAATGAGAGCCAAAGTAGGTGAATGGGCAACAGAGAAGAATGACTAAATCACAAAGGGTGTTGTGGGTGTGTGCCCGCCAACTGATTCTGAATCCTGGCAGCGGGAATGGACAGAGGAGAGCTGCCCTCGAGGGTGCCCTAGATGATCATCTGTACGGGTGCAGAGCTATTAGGGGCTCATACAACTCTTATCACGATCCATGCATACATCAGTTGTGTAAAGCACATTTGTACACTCATTGCCCTCATCATTCTCAAGACATTTGCTCTCCACCTAAGCCCCTGGCATCAGCTCCTCATTTTTCCCCTCCCTCCCTACTTCCCCCTCCCTCATGAACCCTTGATAGTTTATAAATTCTTATTTTGTCATATCTTGCCCTGTCCGACGTCTCCCTTCACTCACTTTTCTGTTGTCCGTCCCCCAGGGAGGAGGTCACATATAGTTCCTTATAATTGGTTCCCTCTTTCCAACCCACTCTCCCTCCACCCTCCCAGTATCGCCACTCACACCACTGGCTCCACAGGGATCATCCGCCCTGGATTCCCTGTGTTTCCAGTTCCTATCTGTACCAGTGTACATCCTCTGGTCTAGCCAGACTTGCAAGGTAGAATTCGGATCATGATAGTGGGGGAGGGAGGAAACATTTAGGAACTAGAGGAAAGTTGTATTTTTCATTGTTGCTACATCGCACCCTGACTGGCTTGTCTCCTCCCCGAGACCCCTCTGCAAGGGAGATTAATTCTTTTCTTTTCTCCTAGGATGGAACTTGATCGAGACCTTTCCCTCTCATATTGTCCTTGTTTGAGTTTAAAATCAAGGTTTTATGAAACCATATTGAGTTTGAAACATTATGTCTAAGATTGAGAATATTTATTCGATACATTTTTAATCAGTTCGTTTATAATCTCTCCTTTGTGGTGGGGGGCGGGATTTTATCCTGTCAATAACTAAATATTGCAGGTTTAGTTGGGTTATGTGTTCAGTTTTAGTAAATTGCCTTTTCCTAGGAATTCTCTAATTATCCTCTCTATTGAATTATTTTATTATTTTATTGACCTGCCATCTTTATTATTTACTCTTTTCTACTTTCTTTGTATTTATGCTTTAAAAACTTTTTGATTTGGATGCTTCCTTTATCACTTACCAGTAGTTTTTTTTTTTCTAGTACACATTTCTAGGTATTTCCAGTCGCTGTATACTGTTCTTCAGGGATCCCTGGCAGTCCAATAGTTAGTGCAGTCTGCTAACCTACAAGCCACAGCCACTAGCTGCCCCTTCTGTAGCGTGCGGCCCAGAAACCCTCTGGGGCAGTTCTGCCCCGTCCAGGCTTGCTCTGAGTGAGAATCAGCTCAGTGGAAGGATTTTGATTTGGGCCTTATTGTTCTTTCACTACTATTCCTCGACTCCGCGTGTTTAAGATGCATGGTTTACATTTGTTGTTATAGCTTCCCTAATTTTTATCATGATTTGTTTTTCAATTCATGAGTTCTCCCAAAGTCAAAGAAACGCTAAGTGTATTGAAAAGCTCTACATTATGGTCTTTTAAATAATCCCTTCTTGTTCCAGAATCCTAAAATAGTTGATGGTCACAGAACAGAATCTACGTGCTATTGATATCTATATACACACATCAGAATATATATATTTATTATATATTTATATATGTGGAAATATATATATGATTTCTTTTTGGCTGAAGAGATGTGTTCAATTATCCACCATGATTGTGAACTTCTCAGCTTTTAAAATATCTCCCTTTTAATTGTCGGTTTTCAACAGGT
The DNA here is from genome assembly GCF_000313985.2 of Echinops telfairi. NCBI lineage: Eukaryota > Metazoa > Chordata > Mammalia > Afrosoricida > Tenrecidae > Echinops > Echinops telfairi. The sequence continues at coordinate 56,567,871 of NW_022111324.1, forward strand.
TTTTTACACTTTTTAGGAACTTATTTACAATTTTTTATCTTCATAATGAATTATCCCCTCTATCATTATATGGCAGAGCCCTGGTTGCATAGTGGTTATGTGTTGGGCTGATAACCCCTAGGCAGCAGTTCACAACCACCAGATGCTGTGCAGGAGAAAGATGAGGCTGTCTACTCCCGTAAAGCGTTCCAGTCTCAGAAACCCCGGGGGCAGTTCTACCCAGGGCTAGAGGGTTTGTGTGAGTCAGAATCGGCTTGAAGGCAGGGAGTTTGGTTGTAGATTTTATTGTTTTATGATAACCTTGAGCTGTATGTTTACACAAGTAATACATGCCTTCTACATTTGTTTGCCGACTAAGTCGCTCCACCCCACCCCCAGTGGTATTTTTGTAAATACTGCTGTGTCGATATTTGTATCTTCTTACACGTTGTTAACAAAATAGCACACTTATGAAAATATCTCATGGAGCAGGAGAAGAGTTTGCAAACAAATGCAAAATGCATGGATGATGTGTGTAAAAATACAGTATACCTTTATGCCTCTAAAAAAGTTTTTAGCCCTACGACTGTTTCATCTGATAAAATTTACCTGAACAGCTTTCTTTTGACTGATTTTTGCAAAATGTACCTTTCCCCTGCTTTAGCATGATTCTTCCTGCATTCTTAGTTTTGAGTGTGCCTTTTAAACGTTTGGTTTCTATTTGTTTATTATTATGTTTAGTATAATTAGATGAGTTTATTTCATCACCTTAATTTGACGTTTATTATGTTGCTATTTCATTGCTTCACGTTTCTCTCTTTTTGCCTTTGTGTTGATCAGGCATTTTTAGTTTCTTTTCCCCTCTCACTAGGGGTTTCTCTCTTTGCCAACGATCCCTGATGGCCTAGTGGTTAAACATTAAGCTTCTGACTGAAAGGTCACCAGTTCAAATTCACCAAGGGCTCCTTAAAGATTACAGCATGGAAACCGTCTGAGGCAGTTCAGCTCTGCCTATGGGGTTGGTATGAGTCAGAATCCACTCGATGGCACACAGCCACCACCAAACCAAAACCACACTCACTCCCATTGGGTCGATTCTGAGAGGGCGGAGCTGCCCCTGTGGGTCTGTGAGACTGGAGCTCTTTAAGGGAGTAGAAAGCCTCATCTTTCCCCCACTGAGCCGCTGGTGATTTCAAACTGCTGACCTTTTGGTTAGCAGCCCAATGCGTTACCCACAATGACAACAGTAGCTTGTAAATGATATTTCCCCCGTTTTACTCTATTAAATGTGAACATGAATATTTTATCAGAAGGCTAAAATTTGTCAGTCTCTCTCCTACGCTCCAGTAGTAGTCCAAAGATGAATCCATCAACTCTGGTCATGCTTGCCTGTTTCTAAGTGTGGTTACGAAGTCTTGATTTCATGACGAAATCTACGGTGATCACATGGGTTTTGCCTTTTGATTGTGCATGATGCGCTCCTCGTTAACAGGGACTTCCTTTGTCAGCACCCTGTGTGGTTTCCCTCAGGGCGTGTTCTTTGAGAGTAGTGTGCCAGGAGGGTGAGACATCACTAGATCGGTAAACTTTTTCTTCACCGTAAATACATTTTTGGCATTCATAAAAATTAAGGATAGTGTAAACTTAGATCCACACGTTTTGTGAAGATAGGTCTATGGTTAAAGATTCCCAGGAACCTGTCTTCTACTTAAGCTGGAACCGCTTCCTGGGGACAGCAAATGTTTGTTGTTGTTTTTTACCCCCTACGCCAGCAGTTGTCAACCTGTGGGTCAAGACCCCTTTGGGGGTGGAACGACCCTTTCACAGGGGTCACCCGATTCATAACAGTAGCAAAATGATAGGAAGTAGCAACGAAAATCATTTTATGGTTGGGGGTCACCACCACATGAGGAACTGTATTAAAGGGTCATGGCTTTAGGAAGGTGGGGAACCACTGCCCTCAGCCATCAGTTCTTGAGGGACATTTGAGAGCTTCCAATCGATCGTAGATTTCATTTCTGATCATCATTGGCACTCTGGCGCTTCTGGGTGGACATGAAGTCTAGTCCCTGCTTTACACCACAACCCTCGTTCTCCTCATTCTTCTCACCCTCCTCTGCCGAACACCTCCACCGGTAGCTGTGAATTCCTGGGACTGTCAGTGTTTACCTGAGTAGAAACCCGTCTCTCTCCCGAGGAGCCGCTGGGAGTTTTGAACTACCAGCCAAGCGCTTGTGCAGCCACTACAGCACCAAGGGCTCCAACTGGAGGTATGGTAATTAAACAAAGAGAAGTGGGATCATACACATACGTTGAAAGAGGAAAGCCTCCTGAGAATAAAATGTTCACGATCGTAACAAAAGTAACTACTAATTTGACAGACATTAACACTAATATTGTGTTAGATTTCAGAACAAGTTCAACTTTAGTTGGAATAATCTATTACTTCAATACTTGTAAATTCCAAGAGCTACTTAAATTACCACCTATCCTGAGGCTGTTTGTAGAGAAACAGAGGTCATCAAGTATGGAGGTCAGGACCATTAACATTTCTTTTGCTCACTATATTGTACCCATAAGAAAGAAGTATACAGTTAGTCATTCAAAAAGAATATTGAAAACAAGTTAGAGTTTAAATGTGCCTACAAAATCCTGGTTAACTTGATTAAGTTTTTAAAATATGAATAAAAAGTTATGGAGAGCAAAAATATTATCTAGGGAAAAAAGCCTAGCAATGTAAAACAACTCAAATTTACTACCTTTACAGCAATAAATTAAAAAATGTATCAATCAGTTCTTGAAAATTTCAATTAAGGGGTTTGGGTTTTGTCTATTAAGAGAGGTTTTCTAAACAGAGTATTGCTTGAGCAGATTTGCATTTAAGCACAAAAAGCTTACTGACTCATTACACTTAAATTCCTTAAATGGTGTATTTTATAATTAAAACAGCTATAAGCTTCCTTATTGGGTAACTAGAAATATATCCATCAAATAATGCCCTCTTAAGATGAATCATTGAAATCAAACCAAACAAAAAATTAACCATAGTACCTTTTTGTTCCACACAAGTATATAGAAGAAACATTTTTAATATATTTGTATGTTTCTCTCCAGAATCTTTAATGAAAAATTCAACCTTCAATTCAACTTGGAGGTGATTCAGAGTGAAAAATGTTTAGCATCTGATCATAAACCCATTACCATCCAATAATTGATAATGTTACGAGAAATTTATTTGAAGATATAAATCACCACATTAAACAAAAATTAGGTTAAAATACTTAAGTAACCATATAACCAATAGTTAAATAGAAAAATGATTAAAAACAAACAAAAACTCATGACTAGGGGACAGTTGTGTGTGTGTGTGTGTGTGTGTGGTGTTGTAGAGTCGCCAAACGAGGCAGGGTCTGGAGCTTTACCTAGACATGCAGAAAGACCTACTTGAACTTTCAAACAAAGCGATTCTCTAGCTTCCGTTCAGAATCCAGCAGTTTTCACTTTAAGAGAATTAACTCTTTAGTCAATCGCTATTCCAAATAGAACGATTAAGGGTAATGTGATCGTGTCCAGTTCCTTCATTTCATGGACACCAGCCCACAGGGTTTCCATGATCCATTCGCTTCTACGTAGCAGACCTTGGCGTCCCTGGGTTGTGCAGGCAGTGAACCATGCTCAACTGTTCCCTGGACCTGTGAGGTCTGAATCAGCCGGGGGTGGGGTGGGGGGGGTATGGGAAGAAGGCTTGTCAGCCGGAAACACCAGCCATTGAAAGCTCTGTGCAGGATGGTGCTACTCTGAGATATGCATTCACCAGTCTCTTAGTCCACCTCATAGCGACTGAGTTAGTGGACTCGGACTCCAATCCCGGTGTCGTCTCTCACTGTTGTTAGCTTTTACTCCCCATCCCAGACTTAAAAGCTTTAGCCATTACGTTTTTCTCTTAAGGACTTATTCGGCAGTACAAGAGCTCTGGTGACTTACTGAGTCACATGTTAGACTGCTAGTCACAAGGTCAGCAGTTCAAACCCACTACATAGAAAGAGAAAGATGAGGCTGTCTGCTCCCGGAATGATGCATGACCTCAGAAACCCAATAGGTGCAGTTCTTCTCCACCATATAGGGTCTCTGTGCTTCAGAATCAACTTGACTGGCAGTCAGATGAGGCAATGGATTTGGTATGTGATTTAAGCCCAGTGCATCTCACACACACACACAGTAAATAAATGCTGTTTATCACCTCTTGGGGCAAGATATAGAAACGTGAAGTTGTTCTGTTGTGGTTTGCACAAGACTCCTCGTGGCACAGTGATCCATGGTTCCCCTCATCAGCCCGCCACAGGAGAAAATGTGGCAGCCAGCCTCCTGGCTGGAGCCTCGGTGAATCCTCTCTGACCATAGCCCAGGCATGTGAATCGCTTTGCTATCATTCAGGGTGCATTGGAAAGTGGGTTATTGCAGATGCAGCGAGGTTAAAATTTAGCATCTTCTCATTTGATCTCCCCTTTGATCCTTTTAAATTTGTTCTCATTTTCAGTGTTTTCTGCTTTCTTTTGAGATGTTTTTCTCTACTTTTCTTTGCGGTTTTTTTTCTTTTGTAAGTGTGTGAGTCTAGCTAAAGTAGAGAAACAAATCCACAGAAACTCATATATGTATAAGGGACAGTTTTTATATATAAGGTAAGTGTACATTCAGAAAGCATCCCAACCCAGTCCAGTCCAAGCCCACAAGTGCAACTTAGCCCATATGTCCAACACTGATCTACAAAGTCCTCCTCAAGCTCACAAAACACACACAATGTTGCTGAATGCAGGAGGATCACAGGCCAGTGGGTGGAAAGTCTTTGGATCCAGTGGCAGTGTAAGCATCTCAGTTCTGGCAGGGGTCTCCACATGGCTGCTCCAGCATCCAGGGCTGCATTGGGGTAGGTCCATGTGGCTTCTCCTCAGGGATGTCTTGCAAGAATTGAGCCTTGCCAGCTGAAGCAGGGAACTGACTAAGGCAGCTGCACCCTGGTCCGATCATGAGAGAGCAAGAGACCCCAGAACTAGAAAGGTGAGGCTCACCGAGCCATTTATCTCTGCCCTTCAATTAATCCCACATGTGTTTGTCAGTAAGGTTGGCACAATAAACTTTAACTATCTCAGTAAGTTTTTCTATATATGAAATCTAGGATAGGTAAACCTGTAAAAAGAGTAACTGGATTAATGATTTCTTAGGGGTAAGGCAGGGCAGGTTGCGGGGATATGGAGAGCTAATAACAATGAGTACCAGAGGAAAGTGTTCTGAAATTTATTGTGGTGATAATTGTAAACTCTTCTTGATATGATTGAACTATTGAATTATATGATATGTATATTGTGTGCTTATTAAACTTTATATATCTATCTATATCTATCTATCTATCTATCTATCTATCTATATATATATATATATATATATTTTATATTTAAGATTACAGCCTAGGTAACCTGTTGGAACAGTTCTGCTCTGCCTAGTAGGGCTGCAATGAGTTGGAATTGACTTGACGTTCTTGGGATTTTCGTTTTGTTGTGGCTTGCACTTTGTTATACATGGGCCCAGAGGACGCACATTGAAATCAGATGGCCACCTGTTGCTGTGAATCCCACATGCTACCTTGGACCCTGGGTGGAAGTCAGGAGAGGAGTTGATTTAAGTGGATCAATATGATCTACCCATCAGTCAATTCAACAAGTGTGATTTTTCATAGCTCTTCATGATGAGGAAAACCATATACTTGGACATTCTCTGTGAATTCAAATAAGAATTTTACAGGTACATTTTCCCCTCCATAAATGTTCATTTAAACTGAGGAACAGTCTGACCTGGTAGAATGAACCCAAAATGCACTATCCCCCTCACATAAAAAAAAAACCCACAAATGAACAATGGGTTTGGGGGGGGGTACCCCCTTGTATATAGTACTAGATTGCTGTTTTTTAATCATGAAATTTAGAATGCTTAGAATTTAATGTACATGTTCATTAAAAGAACACATCTCACTATATTTAATAATCCTTTTATTTTTAATGTCATCTGAAGACAGAAACCTATGTGTTCATTTGCCATTTTACAAACATTTTTGCTGTGAACTTGGTAAAAGTTTACAGTGCACATCATCAATTTTACATTCAGCAGCTCATACGTGTTTTGTTTTAACTCATCCATCTTAATCTTCTCATTTGTCTTCAAAACTAAAATTGTGTGGCTTTGAAAGGAAGTATACCTCTCCATTCTATATACATTTATACTATTTTTTAAAAATTCTAAGTCACAAAAGGATCTTGCTGAAAAATATTTTTGTTAGAGGATCTGTTTATACTCAGTTTAATTTTACAAAGATATGAGATAGTAAAAGAATTGTAAATAATTAAGAAAAAGTAAATTGCTACAAGAAGCAAGTATAGGTAGAATGAGATGATTTCTGATACAATCCAAATTGTTTTTACCAATAATTGCATTTCTACAATAATGTTTGTGTGTGTGAGATAAGTCAGCACTTAACCCTGAATAATCTCTATGTTCACATTAATGAGTTCATGTAATTTTTTTATTATGGGTCATTCAATATGAATATCTCTAGGAAGATATTTTCATTGTTATTAGGAGCTTTTATTACTGAAAAATGTCAAAATATAAACTTACTTTCCACTGCAAGTTTAACTCAGGGTGGGCCTTATAAATCAACAATTGACTGTTATATTGACTTGTTTCCATTTGCATATGAATATTTTCTTTCACATTATCTTTTATTTTCTACTTGTCTGTTCATTTGATGTCTGTTCAGATTTTTTAAAAAGATCCTGCTGGTCAGCTGATTTGTTTATTTAAACACACATGGGATCATACACAGATTTGTTTGATTTTTATTTTTTTGATGAGTAGGGGTACAAGCAATTATATATTCAGGCAGTCTCTATGGTTTAGGTTCCTGCCACATCAGTTGTCTTGCGTTAGATGAGACACATAAAGCAGTTGTGGGAGAATGCTTGTCACTGGTATCCATGGCAACACCAAAGATACTTTGGAACTCAGAGGGATAGAGTAAGCTACAGTAATAGGTCTCATTATAAGGGCAAAATACATAAAAGGTTCAGGCATATGCTTTTAATTAGTTGCTAAGAATAGGGAGAACCAGAGGGGATGCAGTGAAGTCATGTATTTTTCACTGTTAGAAATAGCCTAGGCAGCATTTGAATGAAATCATTGTTTTGTACTAATGGGAGGGATGTACACACTCTAGTACTCACCATCCTATAGTTCCTTAATCATAAATTGAACGTGGGGGACACGTTGATAAAATGAAGGCTTCGTTTCATATTAATACATGTGTAGAGTTTGCTTCTCGTTTAAAAAGCATGTCCTTGGCACATAGTTTATTCGGAAAGAGCCTTCAGACATGTTCCTGTAGACTGTAAGTGTATGGAGGAAGACCTTCCCACTTTCTAGTCTAGCGGCACAATGTGTAGTCATGAGACTGTGTATTTTCTTTTAAAATGCAAATGAGGACAGTAGACAAAATTCTTATTGTTCACGTATATTAAATTTTCTATATTTTGGGAACATATTAAATTTGAATGAGTTAAAACAGGATTCAAGAAAAGAAGGCTGAAATAATCAAGTTTTTCTGTAAGAGAATTATGATAGATAAAAAGATCAATAACTCTTTTAAGACAAAATTTTTTAAAAGAATTTCCTTTTGAATTGCAATCTGTAAAGAATAATCTTGTATTGCATTGCAATTCAACACATTATTTCTTCCTGTTGCTATAGAAACAAATTCTCGTGCAGCTGTGATTGCTAATCAAAATTCTAACATACAACCTTTTTTCTCCATAGTGCTTCATTTTAGTTTTAGTTACAAGATAAGAAATGTTGAGGGTGCGTGCATAACAATGGTCAACATATTAATGCAAAGATTTTTTTAAATATTAGCCCTTTTCTGTAAGAATACAAAGGTATTGTTATTATTATATAGTTTCAATATGAATAACAAGAAAACAAAGCCTTTTTGCTGAATTACAAAGGTCTATAATTGCTATATTACATCAACATTGTGAAGTACTTAACTGCTTCATAATCCTAAATTGCTTCTATTTCAGACCTGTTTTTGAAGTGTCTGGTTACTTGATACTATAAAAAAATTTTAAAAGAAGGAAAGAAAATCTTGAAGAAAGCCTCAAGTCTTTTGACACAAAATGGGATAAAAGCTGCCCTATTGTTTTTATCCTCAAAGAATTGAGATCTCTTTCCAATTTATGTCATATGTAAAGGCTAATTAGTTGTTCTCCTTCTCGCCTTTATTGCTATATCTCTCCTCCCAGAGCCACACTGTTGACATCGTCTAGTGTAAAGCATGTGCATTTTACAGGCCAAAACCAAATTATGTTTTCTGTCTTTCTAAGAACATTGGTTCCATTCCATTTCATAAAACAAAAAATAAAAACTTCTCACAAAATTATTCATAGCCACAAGTGTTCTACAACATATAAAAAGCTTAACAGGGCTTATCCTAACTCTAAAATTAAATCTTTGCTATATTTTGTAGTATCAAATACAGTATTTTTATTTGCAGGTTATATAAAATTTTACTTTCTGATTTGGGACATGAAATAAGACAACGTTGAAATTTTTAATTTCAAATTATTTTATTTACATGAAGAGTCATTGGCATGTGAAAAAGCATTCTTCGATATCTTCTTTGATATGTGTTAAAATACAGTGCAATGGGGAGAGTAGATATGATTTAGTAATGCAATTTTATGTTTTTTTCTCTCAGTTGCTGATGGTATTGATAGTAATGTCTATTAGCTTCCTTCCCAGGGCTTCATCAGCTGGTCGAAGCATTTCAGTGGGTAGTCCATCAATGCCTAGAGCCTTGTTTTTGGCTAATGCTTTCAATACAGCTTGAACTTCATCCTGCAGCACCATCGGTTATTGCACACAAGCTACTTCCTGAAATGGGGAAATGTTGACTACCATATAGACTCGTGTATAAGCTGAGTATTTCAGCACATTTTTAATGTGGCTTTTATGGTGAAATTAGGTGCCTTGATGATATTCGGGTCGGCTTATACTCGAGTCTATATGGGAATTCTTTTTGGTACAGTAACTCTGGGTATTTGCTCCATCTTCTTTTATGCTTCCTGTCTCAGTCAATATTTTGTCATAGAATCTTTCAATAGTGTAACTCAAAGCTTGATTTTTTTCTCCAGTGCTCTCAGTTTAAGATATCTGCGTGTGTTTTCTAATGCTAAGTCTTTGAACATTGCATTGTATTGTTTGACTTTGTCTTCTTGAGCTGTCCTTTGAAATTTTCTATTCAACTCTTTGACTTTATCAGTTCTTCCATTTCCTTTGGCTACTCTACAATTAAAAGCAAATTCCAGTCTCTTCTGACATACGCTTTGATCTTTTATTTCTTTCCTGTCTTTTTAATGACCTTTTGCTTTCTTCATGAATGATATTTTTTCTCTCTCAAAGTTCATCAGGTCTACTGTCATTGGTGTTCAATGTAACAAATCTGTTCTTGAAATGTTTTCAAATTCAGGTGGGATAGACTTAAGGCCGTGTTTTGGTTCTCAGGGACTTGTTTTAATTTTCTTCAGCTTTAACTTGAACTTACATGTGAACAATTGATGATCTTTCCTCAGTTAGCCCGTGGCCTAGTTTTAGCTGGTGATATTGAGCGTCTCCATTGTCTTCTCCCAGATGTAGTCATTTTATCTTTTGTGTGTTCCATCTCGAGAAGTCCATGTGTATAGTCACCTTTTGTGTTGTTGAAAGTAGGTGTTTGCTATGAGCAAGTCATTGGTCTTCCAGAGTTTTATCATTCTGTCTCCAACTTTGTTTCTATCTCACTAAGATCATATTTTCCAACTCCTGTTCCTTCCTTTTTGTTTCCAAACTTTTGAGTTCTAATTGCCAATAATTAGCAATGCATGTTGATTGAACATTTGGTCAACTTCCAACTGATGACATCAATAAAAAACATATAGTACCTGGGAATTTTTTCAATTTTGAAAAACCAATAAAATCAGAGATTTAAGAAGTTCAACAAACTCTACATAATATATACATAAGGAAATCCACACCAGAGGCATATTACAACGTAAATTGGGGGGGGGCAGGGGGGAGTAATGAGAAAAATCATATAAATAGCCAGAAGTAAAAAATTAAAGAATTACATGTAGAAGAACAAAGTTAAATGATAAAGTTAAACTTCTCATTAAAAACAATTAAAGCCAGAGGCAATAAGATACCTTCTTTAAAATGCTGAGAAGTGTGTGTGTGTGTGTGTGTGTGCGTGTGTTTTGCAGGGTGATGTAGAGCCTATCAATCCAAATTATATATTCATTAAAAGGTTTCATGTGAAAATAAAGACAAATCGTTTAAAAATTAAAGCAGACAAACAAGAATGGTGAAGAAATTTGTTACCAGCCGACCTATCAGTGTCTTAAACTTTGCCCACTTACAAACTTTTTCTCCAAGAAATTTGCAGCACGGGCAAATGCTGCCACAACACCTCAGATTCCATGTGTATTTGATTCTGAATTCATTTTGGTTGTTGTACCTTCAGAAACGTTCTAGTGTTGTCAAAATTTTTGCAACCCTCACATTCAGTTACTGGACCCCATATGGGTTTGAGACCCATCGTTTAAGAAGCTTTATATTCCAATAAACACTAAAGAAGTATCCACACAGATACGTATGCAGAGTAGAACTACTCCATCAATTTTTCAAGGCTGTGATTTTTCAAAAGCAGATCACCAGGCCTGTTTTCTGAGGTGCTTCTGTGTGGAACTGAACCACTAAACTTTTAGTTAGTAGTCTAGTACTTAACCATGTAATTCATCCAGGGACTCCTGTGTTGGGTACTGTTGAGTCAGTTCCAACTTACAGCCACCCTTAAGTATAACAGAGCAAAACACTGCCCAGTCTTGCGCCATCCTCACAATTGTTGCAACATTTGAGCCCATTGTTGCAGCCTGTCAGTCCATTACATTAAGGGCCTTGCTTTTTTTCACTGATCCTCTACCAAATATGATGCCCTTTTCCAGAGACTGGTCTCTCATGATAACACTTCCAAAGTGCATGAGACAAAGTCTTCCCATCCTTTCTTCTAAGAAGTATTCCGACTGTACTTCTTCCAATACAGATTATTCTTCTGGTAGTCTACAGTGCCGTCAATATTCCTCGCCAACACTGTAATTCAAATGCTTAATTCTACTCTGATCTCCCTTGATTCATTGTCCAACTTTCACAGATGGCTTGGGTCAGGTGCACTTTGGTCCTCAAAGTAACATCTTGCTCTTCAAACTTTAAGGCGGTCTCGTGCAGCAGATTTGTCCAATGTGGTACATTATTTGGTTTTTTGACTTCACCTCCATGAGCACTGATTGCAGATCCAAGCAAAATTAAATCTATGACAGTATCAATCTTTTCTCCATTTCTTTTCTCCATTTGTCATGATGTTTCCAATTTGCCTAGTAAGGACTTTTGTTTTCTTTACATTGAGTTGCAATCCATACTGAAGACTGCAGTGTTTGATTTCCATCAGCAACTGCCTCAAATTTTCCTTGCTTTCAACAAACAAATTTGTGTCATCTGCATATCAAACATTGTTAATAAACCTCCTCTGATCCTGATGTTGTGTTCATTTTCCTATAGTCCAGTTTCTTATTCCTATAATAGCATCCTAAAATAAAGTACTGAAGAATAAGGAATAAGAGGTCTAATTTTTCACTGTTGTTGGGAGAATTAAAAGACTCACATTTAGAGGTATACCATGTTCATGAGTTGGAAGACTAAATATTGGTATGATATCTATTGCTCCCAAACTAACTATAGCTTCAATACACAATGAATCAATTTCCTGCCATGCTTTTTTTGGTTGTAGTTGGCATAGTGGTATTAAATATTTATGGAATTGAAAAGGTATAGAATAGTCAAAATAATTTTGAAATAGAAGGACATAGTTAAAGAACTTACACTGCTTGATTCCAAGACTTGGTGTAAAAAACTAACATAATCAAGAGTGTTATATGTTAATGTAGACTATATATGTAGATCAGTGGAATACAATGGGAAACAATTCTACCAATTACAGTAACCCTGTATATTCTTTCCATCTTCTTTTAATGCTTTTTGCATCATTCAGTTTTAGGATTTTTTGTTTGACTTTTTTTGGTTATTGTTGTTGTTAGTGGTGTTTTATTTGCCACAGAATTAACATTAAAATTCTGGACTTGAATTTTATCTTCAGTTTTTTAGTTTTAGAACTGCTGAGTGTGTTCTTTCCGAGTTTTTGCTTTTGGGTGTTCTAACGCCAAGATTTTGCACATATATGTCAATGATTTTCAACAAGGTGCATGGCAATTCAATGGGGGAAAGAATAATCTTTTCAACAAGTATGCTGGAATAACTGCATAGTCACATGGAAAAAATAATCACCCTCAGTTTTTACTTCACTATGCACAAAAAATTAGCTCCAGAGGGATCATAACCTATATGTATGAGAGCTAAAATCACTCAACTACTAGGAGAAGACACAGAAAATCTTTGCAATTTTTAGTTAAGCAAATGTTTCTTAGTATAAGAAAAGAATCAAAAAATTGAATTAATATAACTTTATGAAACATTTAAACATTTGCTTCTCAAAAAATGCTATTAAGAAAATGAAAAGGCAAGCTACAGGCTAGGAGAAGGGGGGGCGAGCTGGAGCGGTCTGCTCCCTAAAGATTTAAAGTTTCAGAAACCCACAAGGGCAGTCCTACAAGGTTGCTATAAATGGTGGCATGGAGGTTTTTGTTGTGATGTTGGCATGTTTTCTAAAAGACCTGAATTTGATTTTGTAAAGAATTTCCTGTTGTTATTGAATGATGTCAAGTGAATTCCAAATATGGTAACCCGTGTGTGCAAAGTAAAAATAACATTCTCCACAGGCATTTGAAAACTCTGAATTTTGAAAGCAGATGTTAGATTCATCATCTGAGGTACCTCTGGGCAGGTTGAAATTACCAACCTTTTGGCTGATAGTCTAGTGCTTAGCCATTTGCACTACCAAGAACTCTTAACAAGTCAACAAACCAAACTCACTTCTATCAACTTGATTCCAATTCCTAGTGACCCTACATAGGGTTTCTGAGGCTATAAATCTTTACAGGAGTAGCTAGCCTCATCTTTTTCCTTGAAGCAGTTGGTGGGTTTGAACCACCAACCTTTTGGTTAGCAGTCCAAAGCTCACCAGACACCTCCATGAAGACTCCTTTAAGAAGCAATCAACCTGATTAAAAACTAGACTGACGAGGGACAGTGGATGATTTGCCAATTAAATTTATCCCAAAAATGCTGAAATAATTAGAGATATTTAAAATTAAACCACTTAAGTTATCATTACACACCCACTGGGATGGTTAAAATAAGAAAAGACTCTCAATATCAAATATTTATGAGGTTATGGAACAAAAAAAAAATGCATACCATTTTTAATTTGAATACAAAGTGGTATTGCCACTTAGAAAACAGTTCATAATTTCTTATAAAGTCAAACATATCTATGTGAATGGAACAAGGGAATACTGCATAGTTTAAAATGAGGAAAGATGCGATAGGGTTGTATCCTATCACCATACTTATTCAATCTGTATGCTGAGCAAATAATCAGAGAAGCTGGATTCTACGAAGAGTGCCATCAGGATTGGAGGAAGGCTTTTTAACAACCTTCCATGTGCAGAAGTTGTCTTGCTGCAAGCGAGGAGACTTGAAGCACTGTCTGATGGAGATCAAGACCTGCAGCTTTCAGTATGGATTACAACTCAGTGTCAAGAAGCCCAAAATCCTCCCAACTGGACCCGTCGGTATCATCATGATAAATGGAGAAAAGGTTGAAGAGATCAAGGATTTTTGACTTGCGTGGATCCACAATCAGTGCTCATTGATGCAGAGTCAAGAGATCAAAAGATGCATTGCATTTGGGTAAATCTGCTGCACAAGACTCTTTATAGAACACTAAAAAGCCAGGGTGTTAACTATGAGGATTAAGATGTGCCTGGCTCAAGCCAAGGTTTTTTCAATCGTCTCCAATCCATGTGAAATTGGACATTGAATAAAGAAAGAAGACTAGAAGAATTGATGCATTTGAATTGTGGTGCTGAGACGAATATGGACTGCTTCACAGAGGCAAGTATGGCCAGACTTCATCTTACATACTGTGGATATGTTGTCCAGGGAGACCAGTCCCTGGAGAAAACATCATGTTTGCAAAAGAGACAGACAGCGAAGGATGGAAGGCCCTCAAGGAGATGGATCGACACTGGCTCCAACAATGGGCTCAAGCAAAGGAGCAGTTGTGAGGTTGATGCAGTGTGTCGTTCTGTAGTGCAGAAGGTCGCTGTGGTCAGAACCTGCTCGATGGCACCTAACAGCAGCCATGACCCAGCAGTCCCACTAGTCAATATTGTCAAAGACAAGTAAAAGCTCGAACACAAATGGATGTTCATAGAAGCTTTCTCTCCAGTAACCAAAACTTGAAATAACTCAAGTACTCACCAAGGACTGAAGAGAGAAGCACATTGTTTATTTGTACAATGGACAACTACTTAGAAATACACGTAGCAAACCACATATCAAATGCAATAAAAAATTGAATCATGGAAATGTTTTCAGCAAGTAGAGGGAGCCAAAATCAAAAGACCATGTACTGTATGATTTCATTTCTACTGAATTCCAGGAAAGGTAGAACTGTCCTGAACAAAGGCAGGTCAGTGGTTGGCGTGGGGATGGATTTTTAGGGAGGCAGTAGACATCAGGGAGCTCTGGGAGAGGTGAGAGTGTTTCTTATTTGATCATGGTTGTAGGTACAGTACAGTATACCTTTGTCTAGACTTACTGAAGTGTACATTAAAAATAGTGAATTTTGTATGTCTAATGAGGAAAACCACAATAACATAGTTAATATCCTGTCATGTAGAAATTGGTAAATAAAGCCAAAAGGGCTAGTTTCAATAGCATTATAAAGCTATATTCAGAAATGCATCCTCTGACATAGCCACAAAACTATTATAGGCACCTATGGATTACCTCTCAATAGTAGAGGTTAAGATGCTCAAAGCTGTCTTTCTGAAACTATACAGTAAGGAACATTTCTATAAATTTGTGAGTTGGCTTACAAAACATCAATTCCTTTCATGAGTCACTAATTTAAAGCCTCTTGTTTAAACTCATTAGATAGTTTATCATTTAGGTGCTATATGGTACTCGTAGTTTCAGATTAATCTTGTATTAAAAAGAATATTCATAATTAAGCTATTTCTGAGCTGTTGGTTCTCTAACGGGGTCAGTGTTAGTTACACTGATCTGTCAACTTCGTTTTACACCCCCATCAACTTGTTTTCATTGAAACACACTCTAGCATGTTGCTTTTCATTAAAGTGAGATTGAAATATGTGTGAGAGGACCGCTTGTACCAAATAACTTGTTTTAAGACACTGCTTATTTTTAACTAGCACAGTACTTGGGCTTAGTTTGTTGCTAGAACTGTATGAAATTGCTGATACCAACTAATTTTTGACCTGAAAATAATAAAAAGACAGTTTCATATGGTTGAATCAAATGTGAACCAAAAAAGAGTCTATTCACTGTCCACACCACATGCTCTAAATGTGTTGTGACTAATGGCTGCTCGTTGCTGGTTTCCAATCCCATTGTAACAGTTTTCTTGTTCCCCTTCACTCCACTTTCTCCCCTATCTCCTTTGCTTGTTTTGCTATCTAGTTCTTGCACTTGACACAGAAATCAAGACTTTTCAAGATAAAGATAGGGAATAAGCTTGCTCCATCACTTCTACAAGATACACTGACCATCTAAGTGATCTCTGGCTCTAGAATTTTTTTCCACCACATGAATTGATTGCTTTAAGCTTAAAGATGAATCTTCATTCCCAAAGAAATCCATTTGAGGGGTTAGTAATCAAACTGATTTTTAACATTCTAGGCTAGCCTTGCCTTTAATAGACTTTCATGGATATAGAAGCATACCGTGTTCATCATTTGTTTGTTGCAAAAGTATAATTCCAATGAGATTCATCAATATTGATATATGTGTTCGTATTTTATTTCTTATTATTGAGTAGTATTCTATCGTAGATATGATCCATTTAGCCATTGATGGACATTTGGGTTGATTCTACTTTGGGGACTAGGCATAGTGGTTACTCACAAGGTCAGCAATTCAAAACCACTAGTTACTCCATAGGAAAAGAGGAGTATTTCTACTCCTGTAAAGAGTTACAGTCAAGTAAACCCACAGAAGCAGTTATATGCTGTCCTGTAGGGTTGCTATGAGTCACAATCCACTCTAGAGCAACGAGATGAATAAAGCAACTATGATTATTTGAGATCCAGTCATTTGTGAACATATACTTTTATTCCTTTTTTAAAAAATCATTTTATTGGGGGCTTATACAACTCTTATCACAATCCATACATACGTCAATTGTGTAAGCACACTTAGACATTCCTTACCCTCATCATTCTCAAAACATTTACTTTCCACTTGGGCCCTTGGAATCAGTTCCTCATTTTTCTTTTTTTCCCCCCCTTCCCTCCCCATCCCCCCTCCCTCATGAACCCTTGATAATTTATAAATTACTATTTTATCATATCTTACACTGCCCGAGGTCTCCCTCCCCCAGCGAGGAGGTTAGGCAAATATTAGAAGCAGAATCAGGGATCATAGGTAAGTTTCTTTATAAGAAACTGCTAGACTTTCCCAAAGTGATTGTACCATTTTACACACACCCACCAGGAACGAATGAGAGTTTCAGTTGGTCCATGACCTTCACAATTGATGCTGTTGTCCAGTCTGTTTAGTTTTTGCCATTCAAGTAAGTATGATGTTGGATATCATTGAAACTTTAACTTGCATTTTCTTTTTTTTAAATCATTTTATTAGGGGCTCTTATCACAATCCATACATCTATTGTGTCCAGCACATTTGTACATTCGTTGACCTCATCATTCTCAAAACATTTGCTCTCCACTTAAGCCCTTGGTATCAGCTCCTCGTTTTTCCCCTCCCTCCCCGCTCCCCTCTCCCTCATGAACCCTTGATAATTTATAAATTATTATTATTCTGTCATGTCTTACCCTGTCTGACGTCTCCCTCCCTTCACCCACTTTTCTGTTATCGATCCCCCAAGGAGGAGGTTATATGTAGACCCTTACAATTGGTTCCCCTTTTCCACCCCCCTCCCCTATACCCTCTCTGCCACACTCACCACTGGTCCTGAAGGTATCATCTGTCCTGGATTCCCAGTGTTTCCAGTGCCTATCTGTACCAGTGTACATCCTCTGGTCTAGCCAGATTTATAAGATAGAATTGGGATCCTGATAGTTGGGGGAGGAAACATTTAAGAATTAGAGGAAAGTTATATGTTTCATTGTTGCTACACTGCATCCTGACTGGCTCATCTTCTCCCCGCAACCCTTTTGTATGGGGATGTCCAGTTGCCTACAGATGGGCTTTGAGTCCCCACTGTGCACTCCCCATCATTCACAATGATATAATTTTTTGTTATTTGATGCCTGATACCTGATCCCTTCGACACCTTGTGATCACACAGGCTGGTTGCTTCTTCCATGTGGGCTTTGTTGCTTCCAAGCTAGATGACCTCTTGTTTACCTTCAAGCCTTTAAGACCCCAGATGCTATATCTTTTGATAGCCAGGCACCATCAGCTTTCTTCACCACATTTGCTTATGCACACATTCGTCTTCAGCGATCATGTCAGGAAGGTGTGCATCATGGAATGCCAGTTCAATAGAACAAAATGTTCTTGCCTTGAGGAAGTACTTGAGTGGAGGCCCAATGTCCATCTGCTGCCTTAATACTAAACCTATAAATATATGCACGCAGGTCTATTTCCCCATCTTTATATAGAAATATACTTACATATATACATGCCTGTATTTAGACCTCTTTAAATGCCCTTGTCTCCTAGTTCTTTCCACTATTTCCTTTTACTTTCCTCTTGTCCCACTATCATAATCAGCCTTCATTTGGGTTTCAGTAATTTCTCTCAGTTACATTGCCCTTAGGGGAAAGGAGGTGGTATTGACCAGCCCAGGGACAAGAGAACAACAAGTGATCCAAAATTAGTGGCATCTTGTTCATTTTCTTAATGACTAATTATATTGAACATCTATTTGTACGCTTTTTGACCGGTTGTATTTTTGTTGTTGCTATCGTTGCGAAATGTGTTTGAAATATTTGATTATGTTTTTAATTGTTGAATTTCAGCGTTCTTTATGTATTTTGGATGAAATTTCTTTATAAGATACATGTGTTGTGAATTTTTCCCCAGCCTATTCACTCATTCATTTTTCATAAAGTCTCTCAAAGAATAAGTTTCTAAGAGTGAAGAAGTTCTAGTTATAAATTTTTCTTGAAATATTTTGTATTATTAAACTAAGTAATCAATCATTTGTTATCCTGAGGTAATGAAGATTGCCTTCAATGTTTCCTTCTGTAAGTGTTAAGCTTTTAGAGTTGATGCATAGACCTGTGGTCTAGCTGGCATTGTTATTAGTTTTGTGTTGTGAAATAGGTCATTTTTTCCAGAGGGGTAGTCAGTCGTATCATTACCACTTTTTAAAAGACTGCCCTTTTGTCCTATGGAAAACAATTGGTTCTGTTCTTTAGGGTCTATTTGTGCTTTCCCTATGGTGTTCTGTGAATCCGTATAATCTTATGCCAACAAAACACTATAAATTTATAGTAATGAGCTTAAATAAGGTAGTATCATTTTTCAACTTTTTCGTCTGTGTCAGTGTTTTTGTGTTATGTATCCTATATCCTGTTCATTTTTATATAAATTTTAAAATCAAGTACCCAACTTTTCTTCTTTTTCTAAAGTGTTATTCTGTGTCCTTTTCATTTCTATGTAAGATTTAAAAGCAGGTTCTCAATTTGAAAAATAATCAGCTCTGTTTAGAATTTTGTTGGATTTTATTCAATCTATATAACTATTAGGAAAACTGGGCGTGTGGACAATAGTCAGTCTTCTAGTTCATGCACATAGTCTACATTTATTTAAGTCTTCCTTAATTTTCTCTGTGAACATATTATACATCTTTTGCTAAAGTTTCTCTTAAACTTGCTATGTTCACTAATGCTGTTGTAAATATCACTGTGTTTTTGTTTCCAATTGTTTGTTGGTAGACTACAGAAATACACTATATATATATATATATAGCATATATAGCATAGGCTATATATATCCTGTAAAGTTATTATATTTAGGAGGTAAAGCTATGAGTAGTTCTTGGACATAAGCAAATGTCTTGAAGAAATGGGTCGCAGAGTCTGGGGGATCCGGACCATAGTTTAGGGAGAAAAAAGTTAATTGGCATAACACAGTTCACAAAGACAATATTCTGTTCTCTAACCTACTTCACTCCTAAAAGGTCATGAGCAGGTAGATATCTAAGGTGCAATTATTGGTCTCCTTCCAGAGAAAAGAAACGTGTTGAAAACCAAAAGACATGCAGAAACATTTAATCCAATAAAACACTCTTTACCAGAGCAGATAGACTCATCTTTCTCTCAAAGTGGATGGTAGGTTTGGACTGCTGACCTTGCAGTTAGCAGCCCAATACTTCTTCCACAGCATCACCAGTACATGAGTGTGTGTGTGTGTGTGTGTGTGTGTGTTTTGCTTCAAGATATTCTCGTTATCATTAGTTTAAAGAAGTGTTTGACTATGATATGCCTAGAATTCATTTTCTTCACATTTATCTTATTTATCTTAGGGTTTGCTGTACATCTCCAAATTAATGTTTTTCATCGCATTTTGGCCTTCGGGGATGATATGTCTTCAGTTGTTCTGTATGCCCTAATTGTTGTGACTTCGAATTCCCCTACAGTTACATGTGTTTTAGACTATTTGATACTGTCTCTTAGGTCTTTGCTGATTTCTCTTCCATTTCCTGTCTCTCTGTTCTTCAGATTGGATTCTTTGTATTGCTCTTCTTTTAGCCTGTCATCTCATATCTGCTTTTAAATCCAACACGTGAATTCATTGTTAACTGTGCTTTTTAGTTCTATAAACCTAGTGTAGTTTTCTTTTT
This sequence comes from Echinops telfairi, assembly GCF_000313985.2. NCBI lineage: Eukaryota > Metazoa > Chordata > Mammalia > Afrosoricida > Tenrecidae > Echinops > Echinops telfairi. Next base: position 56,587,999 of record NW_022111324.1, read on the forward strand.
TAAGAAATGAATGTTCCTATCTTTTCACTCATTTAGAACATTTTCATAAATTTTTGAAAGTCTTTTTAAAAATCTTTGAACATGTTTGTAATACATGTTTACAAATTCCTTGACAGTGAATCCTAATTTCTGGAATATCTTGGGCTTTATTGACTGCTTTTTTGAAGGAACCTGGCGGGCAGGGGGCACTATGGCCTTTATTTTCCTTTCTTTTTGTAGGGAGAGTAATTTTTTAAATTTAATACCGGAAATGTTGGATAATAGGTTATAGAATCTAGAGTATAGGATATAGAGTATGCTCCTTTTTCTCTGAATAGTGTTAATTCTTGTTTTAGAAGGCATCTCCATATTTTAAAAAACGTGCTTACACACATGTCTACATTCAGTGGATGGCTGCAGACAATGTTCTCTCAGTGATACGCGCGTCTTACTCTCGTTTGGTGCCTCAGCGAACAGGTCCAGTGCAAACACAGTGACTTCGGAGAGGGACCAGCTGAACCAGTTACATTCAAGGAAGTGCGATCAGTTAAGAAAGGAGGCTTTGGCGACTATTTGGGGGATTCCAGAGAGGTGATCTTGAAAGATAATCCCAAAGGACACAATTGCAGGAGCTATTACGGCAAAGTTTTATGAACGTTAAAAAACTGTATTGGTGAGAAAATGGCCCAGAAATTTGTGCACTTATTTCTGTGTAGTTGATCACAGTGAAAGAAGAATGTCTTCCATTGCTGTTGATTGGGACTTATCTGTATATTAATTTAAAGGTACATGTGGTTAAAAATACCTCTACATTTTCTAGTTTTATTTTGTAAGTTTTCATGAGGAAAAAAGTAAATTATCTTTATCTTCCAAAACTGTTTGTTATTTAGAAATATTCAGTGAATTTATAGTAGTGAATTTAAAATATTTTCTCTATCGAAGTCACATCAGTCTTTTCCTACGTTATGCATGTTTTTCCTTATGGTCAAAATTAATTTTATTTATTAAGCAAAGTAGTAAAGTAGCTCCTACTTATGATCTTGGATTATGCACATATTAAATATTTTAATGGAACTTCTAAAGTAGGCAGTCAAAGCACATACATCATGTATTAAATATTGCCATTGAGTTATTATTGGACTTCTTAAAATGCATATGGAGTGCCTACAATAGGACAGAAAATGTGGTAGGAATTTGCTGTATGTCATACATATCATTAATATTTAGACAATCTTGTGAGCAAACCTCCCCATCTCAATATTTCCTGGAATAAATCTTAAGTTATATTCAGATTCATTAATAGTATGGTCTAGTCACATTATCTTAACAGTTCTTGCTAGACTTTGTGACATTTATTTTTGGAAAGCAGTTTAAAGATCATGTTTCTCTTTCCCCTTCCCTTTCCTACTTTCACTCTGATAGTTTTTAGAATGGTTTTAATTTAAAAAGCTCTGAAACGTCAATCAATTATTTATATCTCTTAATATTGTCTGCTTAAGCACACAATACAGTGTTATTTCATGGTCTCTGAACTCAGAAGTCTCTCTATCCTGCCAGTCACTGGTTGGGTCACATCGAAGGAATATGTCTACAAAAATTATTTTTCTCTTTATTCAACGAAAGTTTGAGTAATACAGTTTTAAGCACCTTGCTGCTTATTGACTCTTCTGGACACCACTCATAGCTGATAGCTTTTTAGTTCACCTTATAAACGGTTGAGAGCTATAAACCCTTACACGGAATATGCTTCTACTGCCAAGCGCCCTGGTTCATGCTCTTAGGTAAGCATTGGACCGCTGTGAATCTCAGGGTCTGCAGTTCAAACCCACCAGCTGAGTGGGAACAATAAGACTCCCTGCTCCCATAAAGACGTACAGCCGAGGAGTGCCCCACAGAGTCCCTGTGAGTCTGAAGTGACTAAGTGGACGCTGGTGGAGAGGGGTCATTTTGGTTTTGGTCAAGCTGCAAAGAAGCCAGCCGGTCTTGTTTTTGTACTGAGAGGTAGGGCAATGGCTACTAACTTATCTTTGATTTGGGCATAAATGTCATGTCAAAAAACAAAAATTAAATTTAAAAAAATGTCATGTCGCTAGATCCTCAGAAACTTTATTTAGGTGGCAAACCTCCGTATTTGTGCAGGAGTTCGTTCTCAATTCGGTCGTACTGTGTAGGGTACCAAGGCACGTGGTCGCTCAGCCCTCCTCCGTTCAAGGTCCTTCTAGCGTGCTTTCATCACGAACAGCAGGTTCAAGAAGAGGTAGTATGAAGCATTGAAACAGCCAAGGTCTCTGTGACACGGAACAAAAGTATTTTATTCTGTTTTTCTGAATCAAGACAGCAGTGGTATTGTGGGCATTGCCAGGTGAAAATAATGTTATTGTCATTCTCTCTGGATTATTATGGAAGAAAAGGCATTTGCTAAATTAAATTACGTATCAAATACCAAAGCTGTATTAATTTGCTCAATAAGGAGAGTCCATCTGGTGTGGCAACTGCAGTTGAAGTAATCTAATTAAGTTTGTGATAACCTGCCATGATTTTTCAAGCCTCTTAGTTTATGTAAGGGCCAAACTAGTGCAGAAAGTCGCCAAACCCGCTGTTCTCGAACCTCTGACTTTGTTCTCCACGGATGCCTCATTGCTGGAGAATGACGCGCCACTGGTGTCCCCTGGTCCCTTCCTGCCCTCCACTGCTAACAAGTAGTGTGGCTGCTTGTTAGAAAACCGAAGTTTGGGTTTTAGTCTCTTGCCAAGAATATGCTTTCTCATGATAAATTCAAAAACTAGGAAAATAGCAAGGCCATTTCTTAGATTTATTCATAGGTATTTGATGTTATTTGATATTATTACATGTGGGTTTGGTTTTTAAATGTTGCTTTCTAATTATTCACTGCATATGTAGACAAATTCAATTGACTTGCTTATGTTGACCTCACCGCCAGTAAGTAACCTTGCTAAGTTTACTTACCAACTCTGATTGCTTCTCGTTTATTTGAGGTTTTCTCTATCTCGGTTATCATCTTAGAGTAATGACCATTTTATTTCTTTATTTCCAGTCCTTTTACATCTTCCTTTTCTTGCCTTATTGCACTGGCTAGACCTCCAGTACATTGTTGAATAGAAGTGATGATAGCAAGGCAAGCTTGTCTCATTCCTGATCTCAGAGGGAAAGATTTCAACCTTTCACCACTCAATACATGTGCTGTAGGACTTTTGTAGATATCCCTTATGAGAGATTAAGGAAGCTTGCCATCTATTCCTAGTTTGTTCCGAATTTTTATCATGAATGAATAATGAATTTTATCAACATTTTAAAATCTATTAAGATTGTCGCTTAACTTTTCACTCTTTTTTCAATGCAATGAATTCTGTAGATTTTCAAATGTTAAGTCTTTCTTGAATTTGGGTGAAGAAATTTGCATTCCTAGTATACACCCAACTTGATTGTGATATAGTACCCTGTTTACTTATGTCCGAATTTGGTTTGCTAATATTTTGTACCAAATTATTATATATACTTTGATAAAAGGGATTTGGTTATAGTTTTTGTTTCTTGTAGGATACTTGCTCAGACTTTGTTGTCAAGGTTATGCTAGTTTTTATAACACAGTTTCGGAAACATTCCCTCTTTTCCTATTATCTGAAAGCATTGCTGCTTCTTTAAATGGTACAATTCACTAATGCAGTGTAGGCCTGGGATTTTCTTTGTTAGGAAGGTTTTTAAATATGTATTAAATGTCTTTAATAGATGTAAGTTTATATAATTTTTAATTTTCTTCTTGGGTCTGCTTTGATAGGTTGTATTTTCCCAGGAATTTGTCTATTTAATTTAATTTTCAATTTTATTTTTACTAAGTATAAAGATATCTTTTGTGGAATGGATTTCTTATTAAACGTTTTATTGTGAATTGAGTGAAGGTTTATAGAACAGAGCATCGGGTTTTTAGGCAACATTTTATCTTCTCTCTGTTTCATATGATCCATGACAATCCCCTCAATATACTACTATCTATCCCATTTCCCGCCAGTGTCCCCTACTCCCAGTCTTCCTCCTTTCCTAACCGTTCTGAACTTTGCTTTGTCCATGGGTACATGCTGCCTTTTTTACCCTCTGAAGTGGCTGATTATTCTAATGTGTGCACACCACACTAGTGTTATTGTTTCCGATGTAGTCCTGTCAATTGTCCTAAACTTGAATCACCAGGGTGAGATCAATTACAGATATAAAGGAAGACTAAGGGCCATAGTCTTACTGGGTTCCACCAATCTCTGTGTGACCAGTAAGACTGTTCTGTTCTCTTTTATGAATTTGAATGTTCCTCATTTTTCTGCCACTATATTCAGGACCTTCTGATGTGATCCCTGTCAGAGCAGTTGGTAGTGGTACCTGGGCACCATATAGTTCTTGTGGTCTTAGGATGGTAGATACTTGTTCCAGGTGTCTTTGATTTTCTTCACTATTCTTCCTTCCAGAGAGGGAGAGACCAGGAATTGTACCTCAGAAGGGCCCTCATGAATTTTTAAGACCCCAGTAGCTAATCAACAAAGTAGGATATAGAGCATTGTTTTTGTGAACTCTGCTAATTAAGCCAATTGACCTTGGTGTTCCCCCAAGACTATTGTCCTAAGCCCGCAGGCCCAGGGACTCATTCCTTCAAGGTGTTTGGGTATGACTAATACGTTTTCATAACTTTGCCTTCTGTATGCTCCACCACATTTATGGATGTATTTGCAGCAAAGGTAAGTACCCATGTACAAATATCCACTGGCAAACCTCTCTATATATGTGTAGGTAAAGCCCTACTTTCCCTCCACACCTATTCAACCTGCACCCCTATGCTCACATCTGCTCCGGATCACCACTATTGCAAGATTGCCTATGTGACACTGTTTGCCTCTGTTGCCTTTACCTCTTGCAGACCTCCCACTGTCCTCCGCTGCCGCCATCATTTTTGCCCACTTCCTTCTTAGTGTATATTGCCTTTCCCTCTACTTAAGTTCACGTTTGCCTACTCTCTAGCCAATAACCCTCTCCCTCTGTCTCTTGCTCCCTCATGCCTGGTAACCATTAATGGATATTCCTTTTCTTTCTGAAACCTTTTCTTGACTTTTTACAATAATGATCTCATGCAATATTTGTCCTTTCGAGATTGACTAATTATACTAATTTCATTATATCTTCCTGCTGCATCCATGTTATGAGGTGTTTTGCAAATTCATCTTTTTTCTCTAATGTATGGTATTCTATCGTGTGTATGTACCAGAGTTTATTTTCCGTTCTTCCACTAATGGGCATTGAGGTGGTTTCCATCTTTTTCCTATTTTGAATAGCTCTGTGATGGAACATGGATGTGTACACGTCTGTTAGTGTCACAGCTCTTATTTCTCTAGGACATATACCAAGTAGAGGGATTGCGGGGTCATATGGTATTTCTGTGCCCATCTTTCAAAGGAACCACTCTGCTGTTTTCCACAGTGACTGCACCAGGTTGCAGTCTTAGCAGCAGTGTATGAGGGTTCCAAACTCCCTCCATACCCTCACCAGCATTTGTTGCTTTCTGTTTTGATTTTCCATTTTGCTATGAATGTTGGGGTGATGTGATAGCTCATTATTGTCTTGATTTGCATCTTTTTAAACAATTTGACATATTTGTGAACCAGACAATTCAATGGTTTGGCCATATTAAAAGAGTTGTGTGATCATCACCACAATCAATTTTAGAACATTCTCTTCATTTTTGTACTCACTATTATTAGTTCCCCATGTGCCCCTGTAATAACCCTAACAAATTCTTACTCTCTTACTGTCTCTGTAGATTCACGTATCCTGGATTTCCTATACAGAAAATCATAACCCCTGCCCCTCAAAAAGCACCCCAACAACAATAGTAAAATAAAACATAAAAACCTCGGTCCAAAAGAAAGCTGAAAAAGTAAAAACTAGAACAAATTAAAACTTAATCAAAATAGAAAACATATGATATTTAAATTTAACTCAAATATATCTGCATTACTTTGCTTTGTTCTCTGTCTAAGGGCAAGGCTACTCATGTCCCTGATCCATGGTCCAAAATAATCCAGTGGAGGCTTAATCCCTTGGAGGTCTCTTTGAATGGATTTTAATCTTTCTTTGTCAACCATACCCTTTGGCAAGCAAAGCACTCAGCAATTAAGCTTTAATACAATTCCCTCTAATGATCATCCTTTTCATTGTTTACAATCCTTGGATCACTAAAGCCGGGGTGCTTCTTCCATGTGGACTTGGCTGGCTCCTCTCCTAGATGGCTACTTGTTTTCAGACAAGCTTTTAGGGGCCAGAGGCTATTCTTTCTTATAGGGAGGCACCGTCCAATTTCTTTGCTTTGCTATAGCACCCATATCTTCATGAGCCCTTCATGAGGATAAATATTGAGCAGGTCTGATTTTTCTTTAGGTCAGGGCTTATGGTTGGTTAAGTGTGAGTCCAAAATTTGTTTATTTATCTAAGGTTTCTATAAATCCCTGTTCCATGTTAGGGGCAGCATTATGAACTTTTTGAGAAATAATAAAAGTAGTAGCCTCCATCGGGTTTTGGTAATTCTAGTAATAGTATCATTAAACTAATACAGGCCTTAAAATACTATAGAGATAAGAGAAATATTCATATATCGGAAATCTTTTTAGACTAAAATAATGATATGTTCACTTATACATATTTAAAAACTTAAGTGACTGAATCCTGCTTAAGAAAACAATGACAGCGCAGGTCAGAAAGTTCAGTAACATTCATCCATTGAGACAAAACTGTGTGTAGAAGTAAGGCATGTCTTCTAGTACTAGGAAAATATTAAAGTGACAAATACATGCTTGTCTTAAGTTGCCTGTGAGGAGCTCTAGTGAAGTAATGTTTATTCTTTGAGCTGCTAACCACAAGATTAGCAGTTCAAAACCACCAGTGTCTCTTCGAGAGAAAGACCCTATAAAGAGTTGCAACCTTAGAAGCCCGCAAGGTCAGCTTTACCATGCCTTATAGTGTCATTATGAGTCAGATTCAACTCACTGGCAGTGAGTGAGAAGTTGCCTATTGGGTGACCTCAAAAGCAAAAGGTTTGAACCAAAGTCCGAAGACTTAGACTCTAGCGTTACAGCTGTAAGTCCAATGGAGTATGTCAGTTTCTTTAAGCTGCAGCAGGTGCACTTAAAGGTAAAGTTTGGTTCACTAAGTGTCTTTTATGACTCAGATCCTTCTGCTGTGGCCTGATGCATTGTATTTTTATTTTGCGGTGATTGGTATTGACATTTTCATGATATTAATGAACATGGGATATTCTTCCATTTGTGTAGGTCTCTTTTGGTTTCTGGTAGTATTGATCTGTAGTTTTCCTTGTACAGGTCTTTTGTCTCTGTGGTTAGGTTTATTCCTAAGTAATTTATCTTTTGTGTGGCTATTGTAAATGGTAGTGCTTCAAATTCATTTATTTCTGCTCTATTCTTTATGATTAATTTTCTCCAATTGGTTTGGGGTTTATCTTATCACTGTTATTCTACTTGTTAAATATGTGTTAAGGTATTGATTTCAGATTTCCCTTTTTTTCACGAATGCATTGATGGCTATAAATTGCCTCTGATAACAACTGCTTTTGATTTCTCTCAAGAGTCTTGGTATGCTGTGATTTTATGTTTCAAGAATTTTAAATTTCCATCCATTATTTAACCTGTTCTCCAGTCTTCTTTATGTAGTATGTTGTTCATTATGTGATTGGTTTTTTGTCCTTGTTTGTTGTATTTTTTTTTAATTAATAGTTTTAGAGCACTGTGAGAAAATGAGCTATAGGACCTCAGTAATTTTGAGTTTATTAAGGTTTGTTTTGTGAACTAATGCGATCTATTCTTGAGACTACTCTATGTGTGCTGGAGAAAAATGTATACTTTGTTGTTGGGTGGAGTGCTCTCTAAATGTCTAGGAGGTCAAGCTGTTGTTTAGCATATCAGTTTCTTTAGTGAGTTTCTTCTTGGTGGTTGCTCTTTTCTCGAGACTAGGGTATTGAAGTCTCCTACTATTATTGCTGAGCAATCTAGTTCTCTCTTCAATTCTAGAGGGGTGTGATTAATGTATTTCAAGGGTCTTTCGTTGGGAGCACATATGTTTAGTACGGGGATGTCTTCTTTTTCTATTTTTTCTTTTATCATTATGTCATGTCTTTTCTTATCTCTCATGATATTATTTGTCTTTAAGTCTATATTATCAGAGATTAATATTATTATTTCTGCTTTTTAATGGCTGCCATTAGCTTGATACGTTTTTCTATGCCCTGCTATCTTCGGTTGATTTTTGCCTTTGAATTTAAGTTATGTCTCTCATAGGCAGCATATTGATGGATTCTTTTTTCTATTCCTGCATGCTATAATCTGTCTTTGATCAGTCCATTTAATTTATTGACATTCAGTGTCATGATTGATATGTATGAGTTTGCTCTCATTTTGCTGTGGTTTTTAGAGTGTGTTTTATATATAGTTTTACTGGTTTGTTTGTATTGTTTTGAGTACAGTTTGGCTTTCATTGTATTGGTTTCTGGGTTTTCTTGCCTTATCTGATCCTCTCAGGTTTATCTGCTGCTGCTGTTGACAGTCTGTGCATAATTATCCTGTTAGTGTTTATTATGCTGGTCTTGTTTTTACAAATTCCTTTGATTTTTACTTATCTAGAAGTACTTTTATTTTCCCCTCATAGTTACAGGATAATTTTGCTGAACATAGGATTCTTATTTGCGAGTTGATTTTTCACAGAATTTTTTAGATGTCACCCCATGGTCTTCTTGTCTTCATGACTTCTGCTGAGAAGACTTGGCTTATTATTTATTATTGGTTTGCCTTTGTAGCTGATGTTGTTTTTCCACTAACTGCTCTCAGGGTTGTCTCCTTTTCCTTGAAATTGGGGGTTGACTATGATTATGTTGCAGTGTTCACCTTTTAGGGGTCTATCCTGTTTGGAGTTCTCCCAGTTTCTTAAATAATTATTTTCTCCTCCTTTGTGGTGTTGGGGAAGTTCTCCTCCAAGATTTCTTGTACTATTTATTTTCTCTGTGGACATTTTTGTTTCTTTTTTTGCTCAGGGGTTCCAGTGATATATAGATTGTTCCTCTCGATCCAACAATTATTCTTGAGTGTTCTCTGTATCCTTTTGCTTTTCTGGTTTCTTATTTCTCTTGTTGGATGTAATTGGAAGAATTGTCGTTGAGCTCACTAAATTGGTTTTCCTTTTTTCCATTCTATTACTCAGGTCTTTAATTGTGTTGTCTACTGCTATTTTATTTTTTTCTCTTCTGGAATTTCACTTAATGTAGATTTTCTAGTTTTTCAGTTCTCTCCTCCATCCATTAATAGCACCTAAACACCATTCTTTTGTTCTCTGTATATGGTAACTCCAGGGCCTTATTTTCAATGTCATCCATTGGGTTTGGGTAGTTTTCAGTTTGCGTTAGTCTAGGTAGATTAGAGAGACAAATTCATAGAGACATTTATCTGTGTATAAGAAAGAGGTTTATATACAAGAGTGATTTAATATTGAGGAAACATCTCAGCCTAGTCCAGATAAAGTCCATATGTCTGATAACAATCCATAAATTCTTCTTCAGACTCACAAATCACATACAATGATGCTGAATGTAGGATGATCACAGGCCAGTGGATAGAAAGCCCTGTGTATCCAGTGGTAATGTAAGCATCTCAGTGCTGGCAGGGATCTCCACATGGCTTCACCAGCTTCAAGGCTCTGCCTGTTATCAGCCTGTCTCAATGAGGCTTGTTAACAAGAATGTCTCGCAGGGACTGAGCCTTGTCAGTAGAATATCTTCAAGGGAGTGAGCTTAGAAAGAGAGAGAGAGTCTCCCACCTCCAAGGAGGAATACAGGAGTTCCCAGAATCCTCAGGAGAAGGCCATGCCCACCCAGAGGCCTCATTGGCTATGACCTGATTACAGGCTAGACTCCACCCCTTCACTCTTAATCCTCTCAAATTGACAAATGATTATATAACTACCACACAGTTGTTTTATTTTGCGTGTGTACACTGGTTGTTTGCTGCTTTCACAGTATATTAGTACAGTTGTTAGTTGTAGGAGCCCTGAGGGTGTCGTGTTTACATGTTGGACTGATCTGCAGTCAGCATTTCAAAACCACCAGCAGTTCCTCACAAGAAAGCCCAGGCTTTTTACAGTTTCTACAGTTAACAATCGTGGAAAGCCACAAGGGGTCGCTGTGAGTCAGCCTTTCCTTGATGGTCATGAATGTGGTTTTGGTTTGGTGGCCTTAATGGGTCATGCGATGGTAATTGGCTCTATCTACTGGCATGTAGGAAGATTAATAGGGCCCGATAATAAATGGTGGGAAGTTGGCAAAAAAGGATAAGAGCTAAGTAAAAAAGGTAAAAAGAAGGGAGACGAAAGAGAAATAAGACACAGGAAAAGAAAATATGGAGTTGTATGAACAGACTAAGAGATTTATTAAGATGACCAAAAACATTATAAAAGGTTAGTAAAAATTAATAGGCACTGTGGGAATATGTTTCAGAACGAAAAGGAGAGAAATACCTGAAAGAGATAGTGCGTGGAGAAAGAAAAAAGTATAAGTAGACCATCACACAAGAAAACGTGTGATGTATATATGCATATTCAATCATATGCTTAGAAGAAGCAGAAATGGAATCAAATTAAATCAAGGAAAACAAGAAAGAGAATAGAAAAGGGAAAAGAAAAAAGCGAGGAAAAGGATGGAGAATGCGAAAATGAAAACATGAGAGAGAAGACACCCTGGTTTAGGTAGGGACAGGTGGGTCTGCAGGGGCAGGTTGTAAGCAGGAGGAAGCAGAGGGAAGGAAAAAGGTGGGGGTGAGAGAGAAAAAGCAGCACTGCTTGGGTGGGGATATGTTCGACTGGGAATGTGTTAGACATGGCATGGCGCATAAAGAAGGTAAGTGGCAAAAGTGCCGCCTGAAAGGGTATGTGCCAGTCTGGGGCCTGGGGCCACAAGTCTGGGGCCTGTGGCAGCAGCATAAGGAGGAACAGTGGTGTCTCCATGCAGTTCATGGTAGGTGGTTCAGAGGCAAGCAACTGGCAAGGCCCTCTATCCGGGCAGAGCTGCCACACACTGCAGGGGTAGGGGCTGCAGCTGGGAAGGAGGCAGGGAGCAGAAGCAAGAAAAAGTGCTGTGCTATGGTGGAGAGTGGACGGACATGGGTAAGTGCTTCAAGGCTTACCTGGACAGTGGTTAAGGAGAGGCCCAGCAGTGTTGTCAGCTCCTGGTGGGGAAGCAACGAATATTTACAGTAGGAGCCAATCAGAGCTTCCAAAAGTAGGGAGGTGGAGGCAGGTGCTGCGGGAGTAAAGAATAGAGCTAAAATAAAAAAACAAGAGGCTGTTTGACTGGACCAAGAGGTTTATAAAAAATTATGGAAACTCTCATAAAGTGGGTAGTGAAAATTAGTAGGTATAGGGAAAATTAATTTTACAAGAAAAAGAGAGAGAACAAAAAGAAATAGTTGGAGGGAAAGAGAAGATGTAAGCAACAAGAAATCATACATATATATGGTGGGATTGAGCCAGTTCCCACTGATTCGGTGGAACCAGTACCTAATTTTTTGTTAAGAGTTCTGTGAACCAGTTGTTATATAACACTTGTCATCAGGGCAGCAGGTAGCCACCACCCAATATGGAAATCACAAATTTACATTCCTTACTCTTTTTGAATATTCATCTGTGCAATGTTGTATTCAAAGAGCCCATAGTAGTGTTCATTCTACCCATAAAAAATTAGACGGAACTATGCTTGTAATATTTATTTATTCATTTTATAAAACATTGTACTTTTGATTAAATACTACATTTTTATTCCCTTGCATTTGTTGCTTGAGTAAACAGACATAAAGTAAAGAGAAGGAATGCCAGTCTGAAGGTGACATGCTGTCATTCACGTAAGCTTTGTGTTGTGCCTGATGCCCATGAGATATTATGGGTACATACTGCAATTCCTAAATGTGTTCAAAGAGCTAAAAACGTTGTCAGAACGGTTGCTGTAAGTTCAGCAGCAGAAGAAAGGGGTTTTTGAAAGATGAACATAATATGTTCAGAGAAGTGAAGTCATCAAACTGTTTCCAATATATCAAGCCCAATGACTACTATTAGTCTACTTAGCCTACTTCTAAAGCAATGGGATCCCTCTCCTATAGTGAAAAGATTGTTTAGGATAATCACATAGTTGATGATTCTCAGATAAAAGAAAAGAATAATAATGGCAGTTTATTGTTTTTTGTCAGGTCTTCATAGTTTAAAATTATTTTTTAATTATTATAATCTAGTTTTATCTTTCTCTTTTATTGTTCCTATTTAAGTATTAACTGTATGAAATAGTAAGGTACCTTTGAGGATATATATATATATATATATATGTATATATATGTATGTATGTATATATATATAATTTATTTATTTATTTATACTTAAAATGGTCATTAGGGCAGCAAACCAATTGTTAAATTATTTAATCCCATTGTGTGTGTGTGCGCGCGCACATAGAAGCAGAATTAAAGGAAAAGCAGAGGGGAGAGGAGGAAGCGAGAAGAAGTAGAAGAAAAAGAAAAAGGCATAACCATGGCTTGGGGTAGGATGCTAAATTCTGTTGCTATAGCAATGTGCACAGTAGGGTCCGTATCAGCCAGGGCATGTGGGCGGAAGAAGGGGAAAATACTGTGGCTTGGTTGGGGTGCACTTTTCTATGGCTGCCTTGGCATGCATGCGTGTTTACTCAGTGGAGGCGCATCTGTCCAAAGGGTGCAGAGTGCATGGGGAAAGGAAAGAAGCAGGAGACAAATATTTAAAAACGAAAGGAGAAAATGCATAGGCCAGGCAGTGTAGACTTCTTCACAGAGTAGTCCATCCCTCTGTTTTCCATGCAGGACCACTGAAGGCTGTAGGGGTGCGTGTGTGCATGGGAGCAGAAGTGGTTACGGCCCCACATCAGTGGTGAAAGGGAGTTATAGGAGCAATCTCTGCTCCTGGTGGGGGCTAGCAGGTGCTGCCTGAGTCCATGCGACAACCAGGCTTCCTCCTTCCCTTTGCTCTCCCACAAACTCTAGCTGTAAGAAATCTTGGCATACTTAGCTTTTAAGTTGTTTTTCTGGCTTCTGGGTAATGAAGGATTTCCTTTTCACTAGAGTTTTTTTTTTTTTTTTTTTTGCTCCTGATTTACATCTCTTGGGTAGTTAATGATTGTGCACGTTGCTTCATGTACTTGCTGGCCACCTGACTATTCCTTGGTGAAGCCTGTTCATGTTGTCTTCCTGCTTTTTTTTCTTTCTTTTATTGAGGTGTTGATGTTTTCCATAAATTGTAGTAACTTGTCCTTTGCCTGATATGAGTATTTTGGCAAAAAATGTTCCCTGTCTGTTGCAAATTCTCCTACATAACCTCAAAACAACCTTCAAAAAATTGTTAGCATTAATAGATGAGGGACAGTTAAAAGGTAATGCTACAAAATTATAGGAACTTATTAAGCAAAATATCAAAATGAGAAGATATTATTTCTCAATATATCCTCCAGCTATAGGTATGTCTACTTCTGACAGTGGGGATAACATCTCTGTAACCCTTCCCCCAAAGAAGTCTGAGCTCTTCATTGACATCATGTCAGAATGACAGCTGCTTATCCTCAAGGGCCTCTGATCATGCTTCTTTGAAACGTCCTTTGAGTTTGAGAAATTAAAAGAAGCCTGAAGGGACAAGCTCAGGGCTATAGGGTGACCGGACTAAGATTTCCTTATGCAGTTCTTGTAAGATAGCCCTTGTTACCTTGAAGAGTGCATAGGTACCTTGCGATGATGTGTGAAAATTCCCTCATGCAATTTTGATGGCTCTTTTCTCACCGGTGCAGTTCTCAGTTTTCTCAAAACATCTTCTTAATGAGCCCCTGTGGCTTCCCTGTGTACTTCGGGGGAATCTCATAAGAGTTCCCTTTTTGAGTACCCCCCAAACAGGGTCATATCTTAGGAGCTAACCTCACTGCCTCAGAGGGAACCAGCCTGGCGGATCTCCTCAGAAGCTGCTGCCTTGAAGGCACCCCTATCGAGACTGAGACAAGTGTATTACTGAGAGGAGTTGTCTCTACTACCCCTTGATTACTTGTTTCATCCTGTTTTGTTTGGAGTACACCCATCCCTGCATGAACTTGGACCTTCGTGGCAGTTCTTTTGGACTTACTCTCATATGACCATGTAACCTACAGGTTTCACTCAGGGTTCATTAGATGACTGAATAGTGCTTCTTGTCACAAAGGGGTACATTCCAACTGAAAAGATGTCCTTGTCATCCTTCGTGGCTACTGACACCATTTCAAGACTCCTCCTTTCCCCCACAGAGTCCCTGTCCTCACCCTGCTTGGGCTTACACATGCTACTCTGGTCCACCCTCACACGTGGACACTTTCCTGATCGCCTCTTAGATTGTGACATCCGACGTGGGGCCTCCCATCTCTTTAGATGCACCCCTCAGCCTGCTCAATCTTTGATTGCCTTCATCAGACACCACAGTACACGGATGCCCTCCTCATCAAACCTGGACAGCCCATACCAGTCATCCCTCCATGGCGCAGAACCGAACATTCTGACTCAACTGCCTGCCAGCCTTCAACTCTTCCCTCCGTGTGGAAACTCTCCTGTCCTTCCTTAGGCTCCTTTGTCCCGAGCCAAGCTTCTGCTTAGTGGGGAATCCTCCTTATTTTCTTGAGATCTGTACAGGGTCTCTCTTATTCTGGTCTGCCTCCAACACCTGATGGTTGGCTGTTCCCAGGAGTGGGCCCTCTTTTCCCCCTATGTCCACCTCTGTGCCTCACTCCTGGTCACTTCAGACTCCACTGTCTGCTTGGTCTTGAACGGAGCACACTAATTAGCCTGTGCATGCATGTGGATGGCATCTTCATCTCCCTCGGCCTCTGGAGTCAGCCTGGGTCACTGCAGCTGCCCCTGCCACCGCCGAGGCAGACCCTTCCCTTCCTCTGCCTCATGGAGTGACTTTCGGGCTGAAATTTTCAGACAGGGAAGGACATAGGGGAAACTAACTGCCTTACTAATGTCTGTGGAATCTGCAACCGCAGACCCTTTGTATCCCTGATGGAGTAGGTTTGCCCCATCTTTTCCTTCTTTGCCATTCTCTTCCAGTAGTTTATCAATTTTATTAGTGTTTTCAATGAATTTTATTTTGTTTGTTGATGTTCTCTATTATATGCATGTTCTATTTAATTCTGTTCTTTATTACTCCTCTTTCCTTGGATTTCATTTTCTGTGTTGTTTAGTAACTTGAGATGGATGTTTAGATCATTGGTTTTAACCCTTTTCCCTAATATATGCACTGAGACTCATAAATATCCTCCTAAACACAGCTTTGACTGCAGCCCACTGGTTTCTTTTTAGTATTATTTCTTCAGTACATTTTCTAATTTCTATATGATTTCTCTCTTGATCTCATGAGTTTTCAGAAGAATATTTTAATTTCTATCTACTTTTACTGTATTCCTACAGATTTTGTAGTTACATTTCTATTTCGGAGATCTACTTCAATTTCACTGTGGTCAGAAAACAACTTTATACTTCCAATGTTTTGAAATTGGTTGAGCCTTAATCTATTGCCCACCATAATACTCATTTTGGTAAATTCCCAGATACTTGAGAAGGAAAGTATTTTCTGCAGTTGTGATTTAGACCAGCAGTTTAAAAACCGCTATCTTAAAGCTTAAAGTTTATTTTCTAGATACACATGCATCTGATTTTTTTCTAGGGTAAGGGAGGATATTTTGTCTTGTTTTATAGATATTATGTACTACATCGGTAATAAATTAAACTGCTTAAAATATACTGCTACATAAAACCTTTTATAAATATATCATTTCCATAAAAATATTTGTATGAAATTAGGTAGTACAATGAGCAAAATAATGGGAAGGTATCGTCATTTTGGTGTTTGATAGCCCCACCAGAAATATATTCTTAAATTTGATATCAACATTGTAATGTGACAGTCATGATAGATGTTTCTTGATAGAATAGCTTCCTTAAAATTTTTTCAAAATAAAAAAAAAAATTTTTTTTTTCAAAATCAATGAAATATAAGCCGAATAACTCAATTACGACACTGTATAGGCACCATGAGGTAATTCTTAATTATGAAAGTTTTAAAAGGGTGAAATCGTGTTAGATATTTTTCATGAAACTTTTATTCCAAATGCAAAAGTCAAGACAAGACTCATGTGGTCT
>NW_022111324.1:56604351-56634121 GCF_000313985.2 Echinops telfairi
TTCCCACTATAATTTTCCTAATTATTGTACCACCATTAACATCACCTTAATGCCCACTAAGCAAACAACCTCCATTTCCCCCCATCAGCTACGAGTGAGAAAGACTGGGCTTTCTGCTCTTAAAGAGCTGCAGTCACAGAAACCCATGGTGGTGGGCGGTGGGTGGTGGGTGGGGTTGAGGCGGTGGGCGGGCGGCGGGGTGGTTGTGAAGTGCCCCGCATCAGTGTCCACTCAGGGGGGCCGCGCGTGTGCTGAGCCATCTTCACAATGGACGTGGTGGTCGAGCCCGTTGTTGCAGGCGCTCAGTCCATCTCTTCGAGGGTCTTCCTCTGTTTCCTGCTCTTTTGTTTGTCCAGACATGACGTCTTTTACCAGAGACTGGTCCTCCTGCTAGCATGCCAGTAGTGTGAGACAACGCCTCCCCGCCCTTGCTTGCAAGGAGCATGCTGATTGACAGATTTGTTTGTTCTTTCGGCAGTCCATGGTACTTTTTGTTTTCTGTTCCTGTGACCCCATGCACTTTGGATCTTGATATGTTATGGCCAAAATAATGTATACATTTAATCCACAACATTCAGAATTTTTTTTCTCTTAAATCCAGAAACAGTAGTGAGTTCTAACCACTAAGTGTACAGTAACATCTTTAGCACCAAACTTATTTAAATCATTTGTTCCTTGATGTCTGGAGCAGTTACACTAAATGGAAACAAAAGCCAGATGACTTGAATGTAGTTGTGTAAATACCTTCGTTGCCTGGCAAGTCGACCAGGACCTAATGTAAAAAATTAGACTGGTGAAAATGGATGATAGCGTTGCTACCAACAGAAATTATACTGAACTGGTCACATCCAAAGGAAGTTCAGAGAAGGAATTTGTCCTGCACAATCTCCTGAGGGGTTAGAAACACACACACATGCATACACCACAGAGAACGGAGAGAGCCTAATCAATTTGAAAACAGCGATAGAATTGATACCTTGAAGGTTAAGGAAGGGAAAAGCTGGGTCATGTTGGCCTTCTCGCCTACAGCCCCTTCTGCCCACATTGCCCAGGCAACCACTCATCTCCGTGTAATAGGAACAGTGAAGCGGGCGTCATCCCAAGCTTCAAATACTGGTGCTTCTCATTCATCAAAACCAATCGTGGCAATCCCATTTCCCTGATCCGCGATGGGTTTAAGAACAAACACGTGCCCATAGCTTTGCTTCTTAGATCTTTCCTGTTTCCTTTAATCTTCCTCCTGCCCCACCGTCACACTCGCCCTTCTTCTGCCTCTTAGTGATTCCTCTCAGCTAGATTGCTGTTGCTCCAACACCCTCAGGATCGCTGCTTGTTGTTGATTTTAATGCTTCCTTATTCCCCTGTCTATGGCGTTGTTTGCTCACCACTCCCTTCCCTCGCCTCCTCCTTCCCCCAAGGCCCTCTGGAACCACTGGTCCTGTTGCTTTCTCTTCCAGCTTGCTTCTCATGCCTGTCTTATATAGGTAGGCAAAACGAACAATAACGGAGACAAAACAAGATTGAATACAAAAAGAAAAAAGAAGGGTAAAAAATACTAATAACTAGGTGGGGGGGGAGGCATACATAATTCCAGGTCTGTCCGCTGACCTTGGTGTCTATCTCCCCACTGGTCCTGGAGGAATTCCGGGAACTGCTCCTCCTTGCCTGAAGTCTCTTTTGGGGGTTCCTCTGGGGTTTTATGGTTTTGCTTTGCTTCTGGTATGTTCTGTTGTGTTGATCTGTTATGTTCTCTCCTTGGCTTGCCCCATGGTCGGGGGTCCAGACCTGACTAACTCCCTGCTGTGTGTCCCCAGTATTGTCCTCTGTCTCCGTGTGCTCCAGTGAGGGGACATGATGTCTCAACCCTACAGTCCACTCTGTGCCTTTTTTAAAAAATCATTTTATTAGGGGCTCATATAACTCTTATCACAATCAATACATACATCAATTTTGTAAAGCACATTTGTACATTCATTGCCCTCATCAATCTCAAAACATTTGTTCTCCACTTAAGCCCCTGGGATCAGCTCCTCATTTTTTCCCCTCCCTCCCCGCTCACCCCTCCCTCGAGCCCTGGATAATTTATAAATTATTATTTTGTCATATCTTGCCCTGTCCGAGGTCTCCCTTCACCCACTTTTCTGTTGTCCGTCCCCCAGGGAGGAGGTCATATAAAGATCCTTGTAATCGGTTCTCCCTTTCCAACCCAACCTCACTCTTCGCTCCCAGTATCACCACTCACACCACTAGTCCTGAAGGGATCATCCGCCCTGGATTCCCTGTGTTTGCAACATCCGTCCTGGATTCCCTGTGTACATCCTCTGGTCTAGCCAGACTTGGCAAGGTAGAATTCGGATCATGATAGTGGGGGCGGGGAGGAAGCATTTAGGAACTAGAGGAAAGTTGTATTTTTCATCGTTGCTACATCGCACCCTGACTGGCTTGTCTCCTCCCCAAGACCCCTCTGCAAGGGGATCTCCAATGGCCTACTAATGGGCTTTGGATCTCCACTCCGCACTCCCCCCATCATTCACTGTGGTAAGATTTTTTGTTCTGATGATGCCTGATACCTGATCCCTTTGACACCTCGTGATTGCACAGGCTGGTGTGCTTCTTCCATGTGGGCTTTGTTGCTTCTGAGCTAGATGGCCACTTGTTTACCTTCAAGCCTTTAAGACCCCAGACGCTATATCTTTTGATAGCCGGGCACCATCAGCTTTCTTCGCCACATTTGCTTATGTACCCATTTGTTTTCAGCGATCCATGGAGGTGAGCACACAATGATATAATTTTTTTGTTCTCTGATGCCTGATAACTGATCCCTTCAGCACCTCGTGATCACACAGGCTGGTGTGTTCTTCCATGTGGGCTTTGTTGCTTCTGAGCTAGATGGCCGTTTATTTACCTTCAAGCTTTTAAGACCCCAGATGCTATATCTTTTGGTAGCCGGGCACCATCAGCTTTCTTCACCACATTTGCTTATTCACCCGCTTTGTCTTCAGCGGTTGTGTTGGGAAGGTGAGCATCCTAGAATGCCAGTTTCATAGAAGAAAGTATTCTTGCATTGAGGGAGTACTGGAGTGGAGGACCAATGTCCTTCTGCTACCATAATACTAAACCTATAAATATATGCACATAGATCTATTTCCCCATCCTCATATATAAATATATTTGCATATGTTCATTCTGTATCTTAGACCTCTATAAATGCCCTTTGCCTCCCAGCTCTTTACTCTATTTCCCTTGACTTTCCTCCTGTCCCACTGTCATGCTCAGTCCCCACCAGGGTTTCAGCAGTTCCTCTTTGTTACTCCGCTCTGTGCCTTAGCAGCTCTGTGCAGGGACATCATGTGCCGATACGGGGTCTGGATAGTCCCTCTCACTTTGTCCCTCTTGGTTTGCTTCCGTGTGCGTGCAGCATGCCATGCCCAACCTGCAGGTTTCGTGTTGTCCTCTGTAGCACACACTTCTAGGGAAGGGGTCAGTTTGGCTCTGACTGGGGCCAGCCCTTGTAGCCCACTCTGTTCATGCATTGCTCCATGTGGTTACATTGACTTCAAAGTTTCATGTGCTGTGGGGGGGTCTGCGTGCACACTCCCAAGTCTGTGGAGACATAACCAATACTCCCCACCCCCTGGGTGGGTGAGTGCCCTCCTCCCCCAGTGCCATCATTCCCCCCCCCCTTCTTACCCTCAACCTTCCCCCTTTCCCCTTCTTTTTGTTGGAATAACATGTACATCTGTGGGTTTGGTCTGCCTCTCACCCAATTGCCTGCACCTCAACCCGTATAGTGTGAGATAAGTGGCTTTTCTTCTATACCTCCTGTGTTGATTATACTTACCTCAGGGGACTCATGTTGAACTTCCCCTTTTGTGATTGGCTGACTTCACTCAGCAATTTCCTCCAACTCTTGCCATGAGACGGTGTGCTTCATGTGATCATCAGTGCTTTTTCGTGATGTGTAGTACTCCATTGTGTGTATGTGCCAGAGTTTACTGATCCACTTGTCTATCATTGGAAATTTAGGTTGTTTCCAAACTCTATGCAATTGTGAATTGCCCCACAGTAAACATTGGAGAACAGACGACTGGCTGTGGTTTATTTCTTACCTCTTCTGGGTATATGCCCAGTAGACAGATAGCTGGGTCAAGCTATGAACAGAGGTAGGTGTTGTGTTAGTCTGGGTACTTTAGAGAAACAAATACACAAAAACTCATGTATAAGAGAGATTTTTATATAAAGGTTAAGTGCACATCAAGAAAATATCCCAACCCAGTGCTGTCCAAGCCCACAAGTCCAACATTAACCCATATGTCCAATACCAATCCACACAGTCCTCCTCCAACATTAACCCATATGTCCAATACCAATCCACACAGCCCTCCTCCAAAACACATGCAATGATGCCAACTGCAGGAGGAAAGTCGAGTCAGTAAATATGTAAGCATCTCGGCACTGGCAGGGGTCTCCACGTAGCTGCTCCAGCATCCAAGGCTGCATCGGGGTAGGTCCATGTGGCTTCTCCTGAGGGATGCCTCGCAGGAAGTGAGCCTTGTCAGTTGAAGCAGGGAACTGGCTAAGGCAGCTGCACCCTAATCCGACCATCACAAAGCAAGAGACCTGAGAACTCTTAAGGTGAGTCTTACTGAGCCATTTACCTCTCCACCCTTCAATTAACCCCACATATGTTTATCAGCCAGGTTGGCACAATAAACTAACTGAATCAGGTGTGTACATATGTAAATATATTAATCCATAAAAATAGAGGTATTAGCTATGTACATATATTTATATAGCAATACACTGAGGTAGTGGGTGGACTTTGGGCCTCTGCTCAAGCTCTGCCTCAATGCAAGAACACTTTGCTCTAACAACCTGGAGTTCTATGATGCTCACCCTCCTGGCATGATTGCTTGCTGAAGACAAAATGGATGCATAAGCAAATGTGGTCAAGAAATCTGATTGTGCCCAGCTATCAAAAACTATAGCGTCTCGAGTCTTAAAGGCTTGAAGTTAAACAAGCGACCATGTAGCAGAGAAGCAACAAGCCCACATGGAAGAAGAACACCAACCTGTGTGATCATGAAGTGCCATCGGGACTGGATAACAGCCATCAGAAGACCCAGAACAAACAAACATTAAAAGACCATATTGTTGAGAACGAGGGGGGTCAGAGCAGAGGCCCACAGCCTATCTGTAGACAGTGGGACATCCCCTCACAGAAGGGTCACAAGGAAGGGATGAGCCGACCAGGGTACAGTATAGCACCAATGAAACACACAAAATTCCTCCGGATCTTTGAAGCTTCCTCACCCCCATTCTCATGACCCAAGTCCTGCCTTTCACTGCGGGCTAGCCAAGAGCATGAACACAGCTAAGAGATAAGAGCTCATGACATACAGAAACCAGGAACAGGAATGGAAGTAGCAATACGAGGAGGGTAGGGGGAATGTGGGGAGAGAAGAGGAGAAAGTGGGAACCTATCACTATGATTGACACATAACTGCACACACATGCACACACACAGAGGGACCAACAACAAACTGGGGGAAGGGAGACAGCAGTCAGTATCAGATATGAAATGATGATGGCAACATATGTACAAATATGCTTGATACAGTCGATGTATGAATTGTTACAAGAGATGTAAGAGCCCCCAATAAAGTCATCTTTTAATAAAAGAATTTTATTTGAAAGAACAAACATGTGAGCCAGTTCTGTCCAGTGAGGTCTTCAGAGCAGGATGCTGAGAGACCTCTCAAAAAGATTGCCTCTCTTTAAGGGGAAAAAATCATAAAACTGGCATGCTGACTCCTAGCGACACTACACTGGGAGATTTTTAATTACTCGAAGGTACCGTGAGTATTTAGGTGTTACCATTTCGTTTGATTCAGTGGCTGGTGAGCATGCACTTTTAAATGTGGGCCTAAGGGGTTTGGGTTTCATGATTTATAAATTGTGTCAGTCCCAAATGTATTTGGAAGTAACAGAAAACCCCACTCTCACTTATTTTAATAGAGATGTATCTGTCTTGGCACCAAGAAATTTGGGAGGCGTTACTCAGTGAGCAGCCAGAAATCCAGGGTTTCAGAGATCCAGGGTCTTTACAGTTTTCTGCTTTTCCATCCTTAGCTTTCAACGCCTGTTTGTCACGTTAGGGTTACCAAATGACAGCTGCCCCTCCTGGAAGAGGAAGAGGGAAGGGGAAGGGGATGAAGGAGACTGCCTGCTTTCGTCAGGAAATGAGAAGTTTCCCTGGCAGTCCCACTCTGAAATGTCTGGCTTGGGTCTCATTGGCCATGCTCTGGTTGAATGCATCCAGCGAAAGGAGGAGATTTTGGATTTAGTTACATCAGCCGATCAGCTGGGCCAGCCACGCAGATTTGCCTCCCCCCTCCCCCTCCCACCCATATGCATTAATGCCTTAAGCCAGATGATTACCTCAGACCTCTTGTCTCTATGTTAAACTGTACACTTTTGTGTTTTATTAGCCATACTTGTAATGTGTCTCGTGTTATCTTCTTCAATTTAGCTTATACGAGGCAGGTGGTGTGTGCTAAAGAGTTTGTTGAAAAGTCAACTGAAAAGAGAGTGCATTTTTTCCCACAAACGTTGTGAGTCTCCTCCTTATTCCTTCAGGAACGTTTCCGCTTTCCTTATGTTTTCTGAACTAGGCTTAGTTTTCTGAACTGGGCATCACGCATCTCTTTTTCCAAAATTAGGACTCCTGAGCAAATATGTAAATGTGTGCTAAGTTTATGCAAATTCAAATTTCTCTTTTGAACCAGGCATTGTGGTAATTTTCAAATGAGTCTGTAGTTCTAGGATAATGTTTTTTCTTTCTTAGGAAGAACAGAAGATCTATTGAATATCTGAGTTGAACTCGATTGTCGGAATTATTATGCAAACTACCTTTCTCAGAATCTTCTTTTGAGAAAGGAAACCCACAGTCCATTAAAAAAAGAAATCAGTAGTGTTTAAATTTAATACCTGACACTGCATTCAGGATTTACCTACACAAGCTGAACTATTCTTAAATTGTCGACTGAATTGTCTTTCTTTCGATCCACCCCCTACTCGAGCCTACATCCTCGCTCGTGGATGTTTATTCTCAGTCGCTGAGGTACAAACTTTACATATTACTTGAGAATGAAAGACGGCGTAATGTAATGAGCTGCGAGAGGAAGAGCGTCCCTGGTGGCACTGCGGGCTAGGCATTGGACTGCTAACCACAAAGTTAGTGCCTCAAACTCACCAACCGCTCCTGGGAGAAAGACGGGGCTGCCGGCTCCCTTCAAGATTTACAGTCTCAGAAAGCCAGCGTTCATTCCATGGCACTGGGTTGGGTTTGGGTTTGAGGGCAGAGCTAGAGAGTCCTGCTATAGAGAAGATGGAGCCATCCTCTCAAGGGAATAGAGACATAAACATAGAATGGCATGGGGGCTGCGGGAACTTTTCACAGAAAGCAGAGAGATGCCGGCTTAGCAGACAGGGATGAGGGCTTGACCTTCAGGGCAGCTCACTGTAGGATTCTGGATTCAAGGTAGAGGTGAAAAACAGCTTCTGACCCTGCTAAACCGAATGCTAGTTTATCTCAGCAATGGGGAGAGAAAAAGAGGTGTGGATGTCTGTTTTACATACCATATTTTTATTGCTTTTTAAGATGGGCCACAGTTCACAGGAGAATGGACAGTGAAGGGTGTATGCTGAAAGGGAGAGCCCAGTACCTAAGCTGTTTTCCTCGGCCTTTTCATTTTCCCATCGTGTGGTCCATAACAAGAGTTCTTTTAGTGCATACTTTTTATTTTTCCAAGTCTTATTACAGAAAAAGAGAAGGGGGTGGGGAACCAAGTTGCTTCGTTCCTGTTTCTGATCTTGAGACGGAGAGAACTCACTAGTAAATCTAACAGTTCCGTTGCCGCAAACGTTTCCACCCAGTGTTTACCAAGTTATTTACAATTTTTATAGACTGTACTGTACGTGAGGCTAATTGGAAACAGTGACCAGACTCTTAATCATTGTCAGGAAACTGCATTCAGAGAATGAGAAGAACACCTCCACTGGATGAACTGCAGCCACCTCCGTGTCAGGATGACAGTGGTTCTCCCCACCTCTCATGTACACCCTCAGAACTCGGGGACAGTAAACGTGAATATTCCCACTGCAGCAACAGCCCAAGATGCTCCTATGGCAAGTGTCCGAGTGAAGGAAGCACAGGTCACGAAATAGAAAGTTTTCATAACAAAGGATATGAAGAAGATGTGCCGAGTGACAGCACGGCAGTCCTGAGCCCGGAAGTAAGTAAAAGCGCATCGAATGTTGACATGAATGTGATTTGGAGGCTGATAACCCGCGCTTTGCAGACTCTTGAGAAGGGAACTTGGTCTCCCCACTACCTTATCCTTTGGGGCTAGGGTTCCAGGGAGCAGCCTGGAAACCAGATCGGTAGCCAACAGACTTGCCAGGACCGCCCCAGTCCCCACCTCCCTCTAGAGGAAAACGGGCAGCTAACAGTGAGCGCAACGGAAGCATAACCTCCCTCACCTTGCAACCTCAAGATCAATTGCTTTGTTTTGTTTCTAATTGCTTTATAGAAGACATTCTGGGGTTACTTCTATCTCGAACTTGGCGAGTATTTATGTTTGTGAATTTTACAGATTATTGTTATTTTACACTTGATAGGTGCTCATTAATATTGTTTCAATAAGTTTTCGACACACCGTTGCATTTGTCCTCCGTGGACTACGGAAGGGGAAACATGGCGATCGGTTTCACTAGTCGTTTCAGTCCATGGTGTCAATCAGAAGCAGTGGTGGGTGGTTCCGTTTTAAATGAATTATTTCTTTGGAGCAAAGTTGAAAACAACCTTACCAAAAGCTAAAAAGATTATTTTTCATATAATCCTTCCATGATGGTGGAAATTACAATGGTAACGAAGAGGTTTTCGTAAGATAGTTAATCCATTCAGGTTTGCTTTCCTTTCAAGCTTCACAATCACCTCCCCTGCCCCCACCCCTTTTTAAATCTTAGTAACATTTCATAGTGCTATACTATATTGGGGTTCTTGGTGAATTGTCTGATATGCTGTCAAAATAAATTAATGGAGGTAGTTTCCTAATATATAGAACAATTCTACTATAGACAGATTTTCCTTAGTTTTAAGTATTTTTTTCTATAACTGTGAAAAACAGTTTGCTGATAGTATTTCCAGTAATATAATAACTGTCCTGGAAGACAGTCCTCCATTAATATTTTGATATGTGAGGATTTCAAGATCTCCACAAGACTTTGCATCTGTGCTCCATCAGCTGTTTTGTAGCATTTCATACTGTATCGATAGCAACACATTCCCAGCGAATTAACAGCAATGATGGCTATCACCAATTGGGCCAAGAATTGTGCTATGCAGCCTATTGATACTATCTTCAGGAAGTTATTATCTCCATTTTGCAAATGAAAACATTGAAGCACCAAGGGATAAGCAATGCACCCAAAATACTAGTAGTTATTCACTGTATTATATTGCCTCTCCTGTTCTAAATTGTTGTGTGGGGCATTAATATAGTGCCATCCAAGTACACCACCCCCAGGCAAGCTGATTCCGAGGACTTGAATTGCGTGTATGGACACTTGAATTGCGTGTATGGGCACGCGCTCGTGTATTTCTAATATAAAACAAGAAATAAGGAGAGCAAGATGAAATAGGCTAATAAACTAATAGGGTGCAAGTGGGTAGAAAAGCAATAGTGTGTGAATCCTAGTTTATACTCAGACTAAGCTGTTATGTCTTGTCTTTTTCTGCTTCACTAGAACTTCACTATCTGGTCTGGGTTAGGTGTTTGGCTGCTGATTGCAAGGTCAGCAGTTCAAACCCACCAACCAGTTGTCTGCTCTCAGCAAGCTTTACAGTCTCAGAAATATTATGTCAGGATGCTTAGTCAGAATCGACTCTAATTCAGTAGGTTTGTTTGTTTTTTAATAAGAACTAGAGTTGAGATTGAGGAAGGGTGTCTGGGGCCAGTAATAGGCCTTTGATCCCTGAGAGAAATGCATGCAGGGGCAAGTAAACCTGGCCACCACTGAACCGTGCCAGTTAGCCTTCTGCGAATACCTGGGTTTCATCCACATTTGTTAGTTAGAACGCATGAAGGGTATAGCCTTCAGCCCAGAGATGACCATACTCATGGCTTGGGCTATCCATTATGTTTTCCATTCAGACTGTCTGTCCTGGTACATCTCATCTTTTACTGGCTTAGTTACTGTCTCTCGATCTTGAGCCCGTCTTCTGACCTCTATGTCACACAAAATAGCTCCTCACTCATTATCTAAAGTTAACACATCCTCTGGTCCAGGTTTCGTAAATTGCTAAGTTGCTCTCTATGTTAACAGTTTTTCTGTTAGTTTTTGTGTCTACTCTAGGAACATTGCACATATTCAAACAATGCAGCAAATGCGCATTGCATAAACGTGGATAGCCTGTTCATAGAAAATTCTCTCCTGTGCTTTTTAAATTCCTTTTGCTTTTCCTCCCATCTTTGTATTGGATACAAGTTAGCCAACAGAAAAATTCCCACCTTCACCTTGGTTTTATCCAGGATATCCCAGAGCCTATCCACATATGTGATTGCCCTGGAAAGGCAGAGTATTCAGAATCCCATGGCAAGGTGTTCATTCATCTATTGATGACCTGCTGCAGGCTAAATATTATTTAAAACATTTAGCCACCTTGAAAGGGAGGGGTTTTTCCCCCTTACTGCCTCTTAGCAAATTGTAAATGGTAGCTATTACCTAGTTTCACATAAAAGCTACTGTTTACATTTTACAGTAGCATGTGTTAGGATCACTCTCTTTTCTCTGGCTTCACCGGAAGCCCTAGTAGTGAAGTAGCTTGCCGCTTGGCCACTAATAGAGATTGGCAGTTTGGACCGAACCAGTCACACCACAGAAACAAGACATGGCCATCTATTTCCATGAATACTGTAGCCTAGGAAACCCTATGGGGCCGCTCTACTCTGTCGTAAAGGGTCACTATGAGTAGCAACAGATCCCCGAGCAACAAGTTTAACTTGGTTTATTGATCTGATCTCACAAGAATTGCCTGATTGTCCAGAGCAAGGCTTTGGGGAGGAGGGATGTACAAGGAGAGAGGGATTAGGGTGTCACCGGGTGAAATAAAATTCAGAAATATCTGTGTAGTACCTTACAAAACTTTTATTACCTTAAAAATCCTAGCCTCCTTGCAGTATTTTAGGAAATATTTAAATAAGTATATCCAGGCCAAGCAATTAGAAATGCTAAATTACCAATTATGCAATAAAATGCATTAGCATATTTTCCTCTAAACTGCAAGGTTTGGTTTGTTTGTTTTTTGTAAATCAAGAGCATATTTTTGTGATTCAACCACACTGCATTAAAATCTCTAAACTCTTCCTTGAGAGTTTTTCTTCCTCTCTCCAAGAAATGTTTTTCAATTGTGAATTTCCTCCTCCTAGGTGATGCCAGTGTGTCACTGTTGACATTAGTGGATAAGAGTTAACAGGTTCAAAGACTGTGTGTTTAATTCTCTACCGCATCCTTCGTGTAAAAGACAGCCTGGCCCATCGTAAGTGCCACAGCTAGAGTAGGGAATGAGCTACTGTAACGAAGAGACTCCCACATACCATGGTTAGAAAGCACAGGTGCTTGTTTCATTTCCTTTGAACAGCAGGACACAGATGAGGAGTCTAGGGTTAGCAGTCTACCGTGTCATCTGGGGCATAGTTCCTTCTCCTTGGCCACTCTTGGACTAGGATTTTACCCTAGCACACATGATCTCAAGCTGACCCACGCCATCCCACCTCTCAGTCTGCTGGTGGGAGAGGAAAAGAGAGAGTGGAGGGCAAGTAATTTCTTTGTGAAAGCTGATCTGAATATTTTACACATAACTTCTGTTTAATCCCATTGGCCAAAGGAGAGTCATAGGGGCATGTCAGCTGCATAAGAGAGTGAGACATGGTGTTTCCAGCTAACAACCCTCAGGTGTTCTGTCGACCAAGTGCGTGGAGGCAAGACGCTGGGGTCAGCAGCAGTCATTGCCATAGATCATTAATGAATGTGATGGTCACATTTAAAAGTGACCGGTTTTAAGATTTATTAAAATACTTGAAGTGGTAAAGTGATATAGTTGATCTAAATTTGGCCTTGTCGGGAACTAGCTAAAACTCATTTATATTCCAAGTAAAATGGGTACAATTTCTCTTAATCTTATAATTAAATGTACCATTTTAGTCTTTCCAAGATTTTGTAAAAATATGTGTTCCTTCATTTTCAACAGTAATTGATACTAGAAAATAATACAGAGTTTTAACTTTTGGCTAAAAACCAAATAAGAACGTATGTTGTAGAGAACAAATCTCTGCGTGTGAGTTTCTTCAAGCCCGTCTAGATTTTATATTTCCATAGATTTTGTAAGTCCAAATATGATGGCATTGTATCACAGATGAGACATTTTAGAACAAACCCTGAAAATGGGAACAAACATTTGAATAGAATTGTAATTTGATTTATTTGTTTTCTCTCTCCACCCTTTTTTGAGTTCAAATTTGAGTTGTCAAATACATGGTCTAGGATATGGAAACTCAAATGTAGTGGTTTTCTATAAAATAAACAGATACAGGTGAGAGTGTATATTTTCATTTATAGAAAATATATCCAACTTTCTCAAACGTAGGATGCTGAGTATTAAATTATAAATTTATCTTTATTTTCATGAGGCTTTGAGTTTTACGTACCTACATAGACTGCTTTGCCCCTGTAGATTTAGTGTCAGATATAGGTAACTATTTCATTGTGAAAGCGAGTCAAAATTGTTTTCACATAACCTCCCTCAAGAAATATGAGGCACTTATTTACATACCAGATTAAATAATAATGTTAAAAAACTGAAAATATTTAAATTTGCTCTTCTTAGGATATGTCAGCACAAGGATCATCTTCGCAGCTTCCTAAACCTTTTGATCCCGAGCCAGAAGCTAAATATGGCACACTGGATGTGACTTTTGACTATGACTCACAAGAACAGAAGCTTCTGGTAACAGTGACAGCTGTCACCGACATCCCGACATACACCAGGACAGGTGGCAACTCGTGGCAAGTACACCTTGTTCTTCTACCTATAAAGAAACAGAGAGCAAAAACAAGCATCCAGAGAGGACCGTGCCCCGTCTTCACAGAAACATTCAAATTTAATCACGTCGAATCTGAGATGATTGGAAATTATGCAGTTCGGTTCAGACTGTATGGTGTACATCGCATGAAAAAAGAAAAAATTGTGGGGGAAAAGATTTTTTATTTAACAAAATTGAATCTTCAAGGGAAAATGTCATTACCCGTGATTCTGGAGCCTTCTTACAATCATTCTGTAAGTACCTCATCAGGTAGCCTGGGTATAGTTTATGGTCATAGCAGTGTTGTTTTTTTAACCTATAGTCAATTCAATAACTCCCTGAGTCTGTTTTTCACATAGTAATAATACCTGTATACAATGTCTAAACCCTGGATAGGTAAGTACCATTTTTATTCTCACCTGTAAAAGTTGCCCTGGAAGATGATATTTATTTACACATTGTAACTTGGCCTTTACAGGGTCTAGCCTATAGTGTTACACATTTGTTCCTGTATTCAGTATTTATTAGATGATTGATCACGAGGTCCTCTAAACTCCAGATAGAAATTTCACTTTTAACTCCAGCTTAAAAGTAGATGGCACCTGAAAAGCTCTCTAGTTACCTACGTCTTGGCTGACTGTGTTTTCAGACCTATTCTGAGACTATCTTAAAGGTTCAAAAAATAGTATAGTCGTTATCTGTTCCACAAATAAAAATCTCAAAGTATTTCTGGGAGAATTCTTAACTTTAACTTACTTTGAATTAGTTCTCGCTTTTTTTTTTCCTCCAAGGTCTAATCACATGCAAGTATCTCCCCCATGATGTCGTGTGTGTGTGTGTGTGTGTGTGTGTGTGTGTGTGTGTGTGTGTGTTGTGGATAAATTCCCACAAAGGAGAGAAATGTCTACATTGTTTATTTCAACAGGGAGGTGCATTATACCACAGTTATTTATAAGAAAATCTGTGCTATAAGTATAAGTTATGCGCTATATTTATTCTCTCTATTACATTGAATTAAAAGCATTTTAATAATTTAAATACATATATATTTAAGTATATATGTATTTTAAAATGAAGCTATAGTGTTTTGTGGCAGGGCTGTTTTTAGATATGTTATTTCAAGGTTAAAATCCCATTGAATTTATACCAGGCAGCATTTGGTAGAGCGTTGACTTATCACGTCACCATACCATTTTAGCTAGATGATTTGGCCTGTTTCAAAACAAAAGATAAGTAAACCCATATGGGTTTGTATGATAGGATTCAGTCTTTGTTGAGAGAATGAGTAACTTGTTATAGTTTTGAATTTTTAGAATTACCACTTTGGGTACATGCCTTTTAAAAATAACATCTTCAGTTTTTTAAAGGAATGAAAAATAGAAAGTATAGGTAAGATGTCAAAGGGAAAAAGGAACACATTTTTGTTATGACTTGATTATACTATAATCTTCCATCAGAGTTTAAAGTGTTCTTAATATTTTATCTGAGTGATCACTAAATATGTGGAAAATACATCCTTTTGATTGTAATAGAACATTGGAAGTACAACTCTGATATAAAGTAGGAAAAAAATGATGATATACAGAGGTATGTATTTTGTGTTGCGTCCTCCAAGGAGCCCAGGTGGCGCCATGGGTTCACTACTGGACTATAAACTAAAAGGTTGGCAGTTCAAATCCACCAGCTGTTCCACAGGAGAAAGATGAGACTGCTTGCTTCCATAAAGATTGACAACCTTGGAAACCCTGTGGATCAGTTCCACTTTGTCCTGTAGGGTTACTGTGAATCAGATCGACTTGATAGCAGTGGGTTGGGTTGTGGGTTGGTCGTTAACTTCAAAGTATGTGTTCCCAATTTTATATTTATTATATTTGTTTCACACACAAAATGAGGCCACAGAAAATAGGACGGTCTTATTTCTGGTCAAGCTAAAGAATCACATTTTTATGTGCAACGCTATTGCATATGCTGAGGAGCCCTGGCGGTGCAGTAGGTTACACGTTGGGCTGCTAACAGCATTGTCACCAGTTCGAAACCACTAGCCACTCAGTGGGCCGAAGATGAAGCTTTCCACGTTTGTACAGAATTAGAGTCTCAGAAACCCACAGGACAGATCGACCCTACTCTGTAGGGCTTCTCCGAGGCAGCATGGCCTCAGTGGCAGTGAGTTTGGGGTGGTTTGTCGTGCATGCACTGTTTATAAGCGTTGATCCTGCCATCTGCTCTTGCCACACAGTGTACCCGACGGCTGAGGAGTGTTCACAGAGATGTAAGAAAATGTAAATAAATCGTTTTTAAAAACATAAAGTTTACACCTGTATAAAACTATATATCTTTTGCCCTTATAGAATGTTTTCCCCTCAATATTTAGTTGCCTTCTCTCATTATTCTTTTTTTCCATCTCTTCAAGCAAATCTCATTGCTTCCTTACTTTCAGGTTTCTATGCCACAGACCCCTCAGCACATCATGATTATGCAGCTAACATTCATACCTGTGTCCACTAGCTGTCTTCTTATAGAAAGATAACACTGACAGAATACTGCATGTCTTCTGTATGTTTTTATTAGCTGCATCAAGGTGGCTCCCAGCTCAGGCAGCCTCAGGTAAAGGGAATGAAACACTGCTGCATAACTGTTTTGGTCAGTCCTCTGTGGCCATACGGTTTCACTCGCTGATTTTTTTAGGATCACCAGACCTTTCTTCCTTGTCCGAATTAGTTTGGAAGTGCTGCTAAATGAGCAGCAGACAAGCCTCTGCTGATAATGGGTGGTGACTGTACATGAGATGCATTGACTGGACATTGTCCTGCGTGAAAGGTGAAAATTTCCCCATGGAACCACTAATGCCTCTACTCTATATACACTGAAGCATTAATATTGTCTTATCTGGAATTCTGAACTTTCAATTTTCTGGAACATTGATATTAAATTTTGGGAATTTGATATTATAAAAAACTTTGTTACTAGTTTACTTGGGTGAGTTCAACTCTAGTTTTGCAGGATATAACAGTAATCATATTTGTGTATATACATGCACATGTATGGAAGTTTTATTCATAGTAAAACCTATTCTAGTAGACCTTGAATGATTCGTGATTATTATAGTTCTTGGGAACTAGAGAAAAGGGAATCCTTGGTATGTGGTGTCAGAAAGTTTAGTGAAATTATCTCCTGCAGTTAAGTGAAAATCAGACTTATAAACCATAAACTTGTATATTTAGCTAAGAAGATTCCCTAGCAAAATGTTGCCGGTAAATTTTGATCTGTTCTTGATGCTTATAGTGAAATACAAGGGGAGAGAGAGAAATTGAGAGAAAAACTGTTAAACAACAAAAAAGAACGAAGATTTGATGAATTGGGAAATTCAAAGCTTATCCAGATGGCATAGGATGCTGTATTTCAAGAATTTCTACATTTCAAAAGTAGCTGAAAACTGGTATAGAGAAAAAGCTGAAGGTGTGGCTATGCAAATTTTTCTGAAACCTAGAAAAGATCAAAAAGTCCGAGTGTGAAGCCATACAAAAGGCCTTTCGAGGAGATTAAGGGTGTTGCTAGTAGGATCACCTCTGTCAAACCTGAGAGCCCCTGGGCAGCTTTAAGAGAATTGTCCTCCGACCATCCCAGCTGAAGCCAGAGAGAGAGAGGAAGGATTATCTGAAAAGCTGTGTGATCATAGCTCAGTCTAATGACACGAACCTTTGTAAAATTCTCACAAGACTTACCAAGATCCGTGAAGAAAAAAAAAAATCATATCAGCACAAATACTCATGGCTTGGACTGAAAGAAACAGAGAGACACAAATGAAAGATTAGATGGCTAGACCCCCAACATTTCACTGTTAGAACACAGTCTGATCAAACTAATTTTAATGAGTGCTGTTAAACTCATGGCTATGAGGAAATCATTATATAATTAATTTTTAAATGTTGACCCCATTTTATTTTAAGATAGTTGAAAGAAGTCAATGACTTTTTAAAAAAATAGAATTATGAAATATTAGAACTGAAAGTAGGACCTTTAGTGGAAGAGTGGTTAAGTGGTCAGCTGCTAACCAAAACATAGGGGGTTCAAACCCACCAGCCACTATGAAGACGAAATATACAGCAATCTGATCCTGGACGGAGTACCAAATTGGAAGCTATGGGGCAGTTCTACTCTGTCCTATAAGGTCGTATGTGGCAGAATTGACTTGACAGCAGCAGAAAAGGTTTTAGAAGTAATTTAGAGAGATCAAATTGCTTACCTAGTTTCTCATGGATGGCCACCTGGTGCAAGAGCTAGACTTGGAATGTAGTTTCCTGATTTTGAAAGAATACATTTGTAACATTCAATTTACTTTAAGAATCCTAGATCATTCTGTACAAGCTCTCTTATGTATGAACCAGCTTCTAGGGAGGTGAGTTAGGCTAGGTCCTCTAGAGAAGTAAACTGGATATATATATATATTGTATGTATATATGTATATGGAGAAATTTCTATCAAGAAAGTGGCTCACACAGTTGTGGAAGTGGGCAAGTCCAGTCTAGTTCAAGTCCATAAATCACATGTTAAGCTGGAATCTTTTCTTGATTCACATGTCTGCCAGGGCTGATAAACCAGGAAGCAGGAAGACCACAGGCAGGAGGCAGAGGCGGAGTGAAGGTCAGCAGATCAAGCTCATGGCTGCCTAATAAAATGAATACAAGGTCAGCAGGCAGTATGACGGATGCTGATAATTCCCAGCATCAGTAGGCAACATGGCAGGCCACTGGCTCAAGCCCAAAGAACCAGAGGTCAAGGCAACACATGCAAGAAGAGGCAAGCCTTACCACAGGGCCTACTTAAATAGGAGTAGGCCACACCCCAAGGAAACTTCCTTTCAATTGCAGCAGTGTAGTGAACTGAGAAAGGAGGCTGCACGCCTCCCTAGTCCTCTTACAACTGCCTTGTTGCTCATAGCAGACTCATCACGGAGTCACTTACATTACGTTGGATCACATTATGGGGGAGGCTTCAACTGCCAAACTGCTGAGAATCCTGGCCCAGCCAAGCTAACACAAAAACCTATCACAGAAGGGAATGAAAAAATTTTGGACTGAATCACCCTCACAGATTCTTCTTTCCAAATACCTAATGAATAGAGTGAAAACTATGAAAATTAACATAAAATTTCCACCACCCATCTGTCAGTTTGTCAAAGTACTATAGGCTATGATGCTGGAAGATGTGCCACCAATATTTCAAATACCAATAGTCACTAATAGTGGACAAGTTTCAGGGGAGCTATCAGACTAAGACAGATTAGGGAAAAAGCCTGGCCATCTGCTTAGAATGCTAGCCCATGAAAACTATCGATCACATCAGAATATTATCTGATACAGTGCTGGAGGGTGAGCCCTCGAGGTTAGAGATACACAGTGACTAGAATATGCCAACGACCTTAAAGATGGCACAGGGCTGGGCAATGTTTCATTCTCATGTCCATGGAATCACCATGAGTCAGGGATGATTTGAAGTCAACTAGCAACAGTCATAAAATTCACGAAGACATAAAGAAAAAGAAAATTCTGGAATGTCAGGTGGAGACAATTAGCAAAGACATGCACATAACACCTGATTCTGTGCTCTCTACTCTAAAAACCACCTGATTCCGGGCTCTCTACTCTAAAAACCATGCTGGGGAGTCAACCAATGTCTTTGGAATTTTGCTTAATACCATCAGTTCTATACAAAGACAAATTGATTCAGTGGCCTTATTTGAATTTTAGTATTATTCACTTCTGTAGTTGCACCTCTTCATAGGGTCCTTTCCTTTTGAAATGGTATTGATTTTCTCAGCATAAATACATGTTTTGGTTGATAACCAAAATCAGCATAAGGAATCTGGTGCTGCCACATCAAAAAATACAATATTTATGACACTGATTTTTGGAGGCAAGTCATGGGCAGTGATGAAATTTTAATTGAATGCCAGAAGAATGGTAATTTATGTTGTGTTATGACAAAATACTTGATCAAACTGCCACCTATCCTGACATGGATGGTATCTACTATAGTATGGGAAAACAGGACGATAGTAGTTCATGAATGTATTTACTATTAGCTGCATTTGACAAAGCAGTGTAAGAAAGCATGATCTCTCAGTGCGACCTATGCTCAATAAAACAAAACATAGGGAAGGGAAGGGAAAAAGAGGAGCTGATACCAAGGGCTCAAATGGAAAGTGAATGTGCAGAAAATGATGGTAGCATATATGTACAAATATGCTTGACACAATTGGTGTATGGAATGTTATAAGAGCAGTAAGAACCCCCAGTAAAATGATTTACTTTAAATAAATTTTTAAAAAGACATGATCTCAGGGGAAATGGATTTTCAAGTAAGCATGAAGGAAGCAGAATGGGGAGAAACCAGAATTTCACGAAATACATAGGATTAGACAGTTGAAATGAGTCCTTTCCAACCATATTAGATAAAACAGAAAAGGCTGAGCTAGAAAGAATTCAGCACCATCAAGGGCCAAATCTGGGGTGTGGGAGCCCTGGCACGCCAATAATTTGTTCCTGTTGGACAAACTAGTTCTGTGAGGATGGAGTAAATGTGCGGCTGTCCCTGCCTGGGCAGGAGAGAGAAGAGAAAGAAAGTGAAGAAGAGAGTTACCATTTCTGGTTCCATTCTTTCCATTTCTGAATGGGAATGTTCGTGACAGTTGCCCCTTTTCTGGTTCATATTGCATATTGGATGCTTGTGTGACAAATAATTTAGCATTTAGTTCTTGAGTCTCCAGATCAGAAAGAACCACGTCTGAATTTAATTTAACCCAAAGCTAAACTGGCTGCCATCAAATGGATTCTGACTCATCATGACCCTTTAAGACAGAGTAGAAGTGCCTCCGTGGTTTCTGAGACTTTAACTCTTTACAAGAGTAGAAAGCCTCATCTTTCTCCTGAGGTGAGGCTGGTAGTTTCAAACTGCTGACCTTGTGATTAGCAGCCCAGTGTGGAACCCACTATGATACCAGGGCTCCTTGGGTTTGGTTTAGAGGTTAGAGACTAGAGATGCTTGACTTTGAGTTAAAAACTATGAATACATAGAACTGTGGGGTGATTTTTCTTGGGTGAGGCTGAGTGTGTTCTCCCTATTGGAGAATGAGGGAACTGAATATTTGGTGTTCAGTAGAACAGGCTTCAGTGGCTTTCCTGATTGTTCACATATCCCCTTTTGCCAACCTGCAAAAGAGTCATGTTGAACTCAAGTGTAGCCATGGGTTTTCCTTTAATCTGGTCATAACCTTGAAGCATCAGATAATGCCTCTGTGACCATGAAAGCATATGTGGAAAAAAACTTCTTTTGGCTTTGATACTGATTGTTTATTAACAAAGATTTTCTTGTCTATCCAAAATAGATATTTAGTGTAAGTCATAAATATACAGTTGATATATTAAGTTGATGAGGCTTGAGGGTGTTGTTCCTGCAGCATAACCTAGTTTGTGTGATAGAATGTTGTTGTTCTGACTAAAGAGTGTGTTGGTTTCTGTGGCAATGAATCTCATGAAGTCAAGAAGCTAAGTAATGAAGTTGAATACTTCTGAAAAAGATGTCAGACTCCTTATGTATTGCAAGTTGGATTCTCTGTGAAGCAGATTCTGAGATGGAATTAAGAGTGGCAGATATATATATAAAATCATGTTTCCTTTTGTTTTACTTATTTATTAGCATTTTTATTGAGGGCTCTTACAGCTCTTGTAACAATCCATACATCAATTGAATCAAGCACATTTGTACATATGTTGCCATCAGGCAGATGTATATTAAGGAGTGCCTTTGGGACCAATAGTTGTGGAAGTGGGAGGAGAAAGAAGCAAAATTGGCCCAAGGGATATGTCAAGTTTCATTGCACAATAAACTACAGCCTCAGTCAACTCTAGAGGGAACTCCAGTTTAAAATCCCATCAGTGTTTAGCTGGGCTGAGATGGCCAGGTCTTTACACTCACACATCAGTCAGTCATTGAATATGGGCTGCTTACCTTGAGTGAAGAGAGTCCTGATGGCATGGTGGTTGCACATTGGGTTGCAGTCTTCATGGTTGACAGTTTGAAACCACCAGCAGCTTTCTACAGGAGGAAGACTCGGCTTTCTACTCCTATAAACTGTCAAAGTCTCAGAAACCCACAGAGAGATTGCTGTGAATCAGCATCAACTCAATGGCAGCCGATGAGTGAGCACCTTGAGGGAGGTAGCTTTTCGTAGATGGAGAAATTTCAGAAGAGACCGATAGCTGAAGGCTGCTTCTCAATAGTCCTTGCAGCAGTTAAGGCAACTCGTTTTTCACTGATGAGAAAGCTCGGCAGTGTGTCAGTGTCTTCATCAATTATAAGTGTAATCTAAAAGGAATACTGTACGCTATTTGATCTTTAAAAGTGGAAGGTAGATAGACGGAAATGTGATCATGTTAATATCCTAATGTCATTAAGAAAAAATTATTATCTTCAATGTTTGTCATCTCTCCTTATTTAATTTGGAGAAGAACCATTTGAATTAGCAAACAATCTCTCTGAGGAAGACACAATTACAAGAAGTTACGTTATTCCTTTTGTTGTATTTTTGTCTATTTATCTAAAGCAAAATGGACTGTTTTTGTGAAATACTTATCGTTTGATCACATATCAAACTAATACCTATCATATCACCAATAAGTCCTACGTATAAAAAGATTATCTATCGATGTTTCTTACTAATTTATAAATATAAAGTTTGGCATGATTTTTACTGTTTTATTATTTGAATTATATATATAATGTATTATTTGGAGTGTTTTGTGGTGAGCATTTGTTAGTTTTTCAGAAATAATAGAGAGTTGGAAAGGCTGAAAGGAATTTTGACCCCCAAATAAACAGATCAGTTCCTAGCTAGATTCTTTAGGTTGAGGAAGGAAAAAAAGGGGGGGAGAGAGAGAAGGATAAGGCCATAGGAGAAAATTTAAGTTTGTCAAAAATATAATGATACCCAAAGCCAAACTCACTGCAATCAAGTTCTATTACCATTCATAGTGATCCTATAGGACAGAGTAGCATTGCCCTTGTGGGCTTCCAAGACTGTGTTTAAATTAAAGAAAGCTGTTAGGGTTCTGACAAGAAATTAAAATAGCCGAGTTTATCATAGATCAAAATTACCCAGAACCATAGTGAAAGGATTCTGAAAAGAAGGCACCTACTAGGAGTCTATAAGGAGCCGTGGTATTACTATTGGGTAAATGTTAGACTGGTAATAGCAAGGTCAATGGTTCAAACCCACCAAACACACCTTGGTAGAAAAGTGAGCCAATCTGCTCCCATAAACACTTACAGACTCTGGAACCCTATGTAGGGTAGCTAAGAATTGAAGTCCGCTTGCTGGCAGTGGGTTTGATTTTAGTATGGGCAAAATATTGAGCCGCGCAATGCAGCATCAAAAGAAAATGGAAGGAATACACAAGAATCACTGTACCAAAAAGAATTGGTCAACATTCAGCCATTTTAATGAGTGGCATGCGATCAAGAACCTATGGTTTTAAAGTTCTAACTGCACTGAAGACATTAGTGCAAATCAAAACTGCAGGAATTGATGGAATATTAATTGAAATGCGTTTTTTAAATTAATGCAACACTGTAAGTACTCACTAGTCTATGCCAAGAAATTTGGAAGACCAGCCAACTGGAAGAGATCCAATGAAAGCTGACTAAAAGAATGTAGACATTATAGACAATATGATTAATATCATATGCAGGTAAAATTTCCCTAAAGATAATTCTACAATGGCACATCGACAAGGAGCAACAGTACATCAACTGAGTGCTGCCAGAAATTCAATCCGGTTTCCAAAGAGAATATGAAACTAGCGTAATATTTGCTCACGTCAGATAAATCTTTACTGAAAGTTAAGTCTAACTGGCATTCTGATCCTGAGTAGATGAGCATCTCTCTGTTAAAATGCGAGCAGGACTTGTTATAATCCATCAGCCCAATCCCCTTTTCGTTCAGGTCCCATATTCTGGGTCCTGCTGACCTAACAACACTTATACCCTATTAGTCTTCAGCATTTGTGTCCTAAAGGCTCACATCCTACAAGTACTCGTTTTCCTGCAGACAGGGATGGAGTGGTCTGTGCCTCCCATTGCCACATTACACCTTTAGACTTTCAATGTGGTCCTCTTGTGAGTATCCCTCAGTGAGCTCTTAATTTTTTTCCTGTTGTGGGCTTGCAGGATTTTGTAGATTTTAGTAATATTCCTGATATGTCATTACTAAATATATCTTCCCACTCTTTGAGTTCTTTTATTACTCTCTTGATTAAGTCTTTTGATGTACACAAGTGTTTTATCCTTATTATGTCCCACTCATCTATTTCATCTTCCTCTGGGTGCGTGTCCTTCCTTATGTCTGATAGCCCATGTATTCCTTGTGCTAAGGTTCTAAACTTTGTCCCAATTTTCTCATTGATGATCCTGATAGTTTGGGGTTTTACCTTGAGGTCTGTGGTCCATTTGAATTTGTTCTTGTGTGTGGAATGAGTTAAGGGTCTTGCTTCATTCTTCTCCAGCTTGATATCCAGTTTTTTCAGCAACATTTGTTAAAAAGGGTGTCCCATTTGATATTTTGGATATCTGTATGCTGCTGTTTTTATTTTGGATTTTCTGTTCTTATCCATTGGTCCAAGTATCTATCATATACCAGTACCATGCTGTTGTGACAACTGTGGCTGTATAATAAGTTCTAAAGTCAGGTAGTGTGAGCGTGCCCATTTTATTCTTCTTCTTTAGGAGTTCTTTGCCAATTCTTGGCTTCTTCCATTTCCATATGAAGTTGGTAGTCAGTTTTTCCATTTCTTTGAAGATGCTGGTATTTGTATTAGGATTACATTGAATTTATATAGTGCCTTAGGTAGAATTGACGTTTTTACAATATTGAGTCTTCTGATCCATGAAAATGGGATAGTCTTCCATTTGTAAAGGTACCTTTTGGTTTCTTATAATAATTTTTTATAGTTTTCGTCATACAGATCTTTTGGTTATTTGGTTAAGTATATCCCTAGATATTCCAATGTATGCTTGGCTTTTGTGAAGGGCGCTACCTTCGTGATTTCTTTTTCTGTAATCCCATCAGTTGTATAAAGCAATCCAATTGACTTCTGCTTATTAATCTTGTATCCTGCCACTCTACCATATTCCTCTGTCACTTTCAGCCCTGCTATTATGGAGCTTTTGGGGTTCTGAATATATAAAATCATATCATCTGCAAATAACAATAGTTTCACTTCTTCTTTTACCAGACATATAACTTTAATATCATTCCATTACCTTACATTATTAGCTGGGACCTCCAGGATGATGTTGTGCCAAAGTGAGGACAAGGGGCATCCTTGTCTGGTCCCCTTTTACAACGGGAATGTTTTCATCTTTTCTCCATTGATCATAATGCTGGGTTTTGGTTTTTCATATATAGCTTATATTATATTGAGGTAATTTCCTTCCAGTCCAGCCTTCTTGAATGTCTTAATTAGGAATGGGTGTTGGATGTTGTCAAGTGTTTTTTTCTGTACCTATTGATATTATTAAGTGGTTCTTATCCTTTTTCTTGTCCAGGCAGTATATAATGCTGATGGATTTTTGGATGTTGAACCATCCCTGCATTTCTGGTATGAATCCTACTTGGTCATAATGGATCATTTTTTTGGATAACCTTTTGTTAAGGAATTTTTGCATCAATATTCATTAGAGATATAGGGTGTAGGTCTCTATTCTTGTGGGATCCTTGCCTGATTT
Organism: Echinops telfairi; assembly: GCF_000313985.2. Taxonomy (NCBI): domain Eukaryota; kingdom Metazoa; phylum Chordata; class Mammalia; order Afrosoricida; family Tenrecidae; genus Echinops; species Echinops telfairi. The sequence goes on from NW_022111324.1 coordinate 56,629,278, forward strand.
GGGTATCAGTGTTATACTAGCTTCATAGAATGTGTTTGGGGGTTTACCATCCTTTTCAGTGTTCTGGAAGTGCTTGTGTAGAATTGCTGTCAGCTCTCCCCTGAATGCTTGGTAAAATTCTCCTGTGACACCGTGTGGGCTGGGGCCTTTTTCCATTTGGTAGTTCCTTGATAACCTTCTCTATTTCTTCTCTTTTGCTATAGGGCTATTTGGCTTTTTGACATCTATATGAGATAATCTGGTGAGGGTTTGTTTTTCCAAATATTTGTCCATGTCTTCCAAGTTATTGTATTCATTGGAGTACAATCTTTCAATGTACTGTATGATTGGTCTTTTAATTTCATTGGGGTTCATTGTAATTTCCCCGGTTTCATCCCTCGTCCTAGGTATTGACATCTGCCCTTCCTATTTTTTGTTAGGTCTGCCAACAGTTTGTCAATTTTGTTAATCTTTTGAAGAACCAGCTTTTTACTGAGTTGATTTTTTTCATAGCTTTTTTGTTTTCTCACTGATTTATCTCTGCCCTGATTTTTATAATTTCTTTTATTTTGTTGTAGAAGGATTCTGTTCTGTTGACTCTGCTGAAGTTTTTGTGATAGTATATTGACCATAAGTCTCTCTTCCTTTACATATGCATTTATCTCTAGCAAGCATTCTCTAATAAATACCTTTGCTGTATCACATAGGCTTTGGTATGTTGTATTCTCATTTTCATTAGTTTCTAGAAATTTCCAAATTTTGTCTCTAATTTGAGCCAATACCCACTCCTTTTGAAGAAGTAGGCTATTCTTCCTCCACGTATTTGCCCTCACTTTTTATCTTTCTTTTGTTGATTTCCAGCTTTATGACATAGTGGTCAGAAAAGGAAGTCTGAGTGACCTCAATATGTTTGAATTTACTGAAGCTTGACTTGTGCCCCAGCATGTAGTCTGTTTTCAAATATGTGCCATGGGCACTGAAGGAGAATGTGATTTTTTTTTTTTTTTTGGTCATTGCATGGAGAGCTATAAATATATCTATCATGTCAGGATGTCTGAATGTAGAGTTTAGTTCTGTAACCTCCTTGTTGAGCTTCTTTCCCACTGATCTTTCTTAGGGAGTGGTGTATTGAAGTCTCCTACTATGATTGTTGATCCTGTGATTTCTTTTTTCAACTTTTGAAGAATTTGACAAATTTTGAGGGTCTCTCAGTGGGCCTTATATATTTCTCATGTTCACTGGCTCTTGGTCTGCTGATCCCTTAAGTATTATATAGTGCACATCCTTATCTCTTGTTATGCCCTGCATCTTGAGATCGATTATCAGAGATTAGAATTGCAACTCCTGCTTTTTTTAAGTTTCATTAACTTGGCATGCTTTTCACCAGCCTTTGATCCTCAGTCTATTTTTGTCTGTGAGCCTCAGATGTGTCTCCTGCAAAGTACAAATTGACAGGTTTTGTTTTCTAATCCATTCTGCTAGCCAGTGTCTTTTAATGGGTGAATTCAGACCACTAACATTCAGTTATTTCCTCCATCTGTGGATTCTTTGCTGTCACCTCGCACCTTTTATGTTAGATCTTTTCCTACCTCCCTCATTAGCTGTGTCTTGTGTGTGTGCCGAAGGATTCATTCTTGCCTTCTTTTCACCATCTGGTCAAGGATGATTTGGGTGTCACTTTCAGTGTGTTGACTTCTGGGTAGTTTTACACCATCTGGTGGTCTCTTGTTTGTGCTCTGTGAATATTGGTCTTCAGTTCAAAGTGAGTTGGAAAGAATTTTTTGTAGTGCTGGGTTGTTTGTTTGTTTGGGGGTTGTTGGGTTTTTTTGTTTGTTTGTTTTTAATTTCTCTAATTTTTCCCTTGTCCAGGAAAACTCTAAGCTTTCCACCTATTTTGATGGATCATTTGGTGGGATACAGGATTCTTGGGTTATTGTTATTCTCCTTCAAATTTCAGAAGATGCTACTCCACTCTCTTCTTCATGGTTTCTGCTTACAAGTCTGAGCATATTCTTATCTGATTACCCTTATAGGTGACTGCACTTTTTGCTTTAGCTGCTCTTAGGATTTTCTCCTCCAAGTTGGATAATTTGACTACTATATGCCTTGGTATGTGCTTTTCTTGAGATTCAGTATCATTGGTGTCCTCTCTGCTTCCTGGATGGTTGTCTGAGTCTCCTTCATTAAATTGGGGAAGAGGAGTTCCCCTGCTATTTTGACTGATTTCTTCCTTATGCTTTGTTCTGGTTTTCCAATTATTTGAATATTGTTCCTCTTCATAGCATCAGTCATTGGTCTCAAGTTTTCTTCAACTTCTTTGGTTATCTTGTTTGATTGATTTTCACAATTGTTAAATTCTGCTCAACTATCTTGGCAGCGCTCATATGGTTCTCCACGTCTTCCAGCCTGTTGGTGAGGCCTCTTATCGTATTGTTTGATTCTGTTGCATCGTCCCTTAACTCTTGTATATCCCTTCGGTATGTGGACTCTATCCTCTCTATTATTCATCCTTTTTCTATATTGATTCCCTCATATCCTATATGACTCTAAGCAACATTCTAAAGATTTATTTTTGTAGAGGTTCAGAGTCTGCTTCTGTGTATGTCGCTAAGTACAGGTCCTCCTCAGATATTGCATTTTGTTTCTCTTGCTTTTTTGTAATGGTTGCTGATGTGCTTTTTGGCTGCATGTTATTTTGGTGGAGCTTGCGCCATTCTCCGTGATGTCCAGGAGCCCTGTGTTTTTTCTTGGGGACTGATAAGAATGATTCTAAGAACTACCTGGAGCCTACTGTTGTGGGATTATGCTCCTTAGACAGCCAGAATTGTCTATTTGGAGGGCAGCTTGGGTGGCACTTTCATGCAGTGTGGGCAGGAAAGTCACGGGCAGCAAGGGTTACACTGGGTAGGCCGATCGCATGGGGATCTCGCTGCGCTGTGCTGCCTGGGCACCACTGAGTGCTGTGGAACCCAAGGTCTGCAGGGTGCTGTGGCACCCAGAGTCCACACTGCTCAGTCGGTGCAGGCCAAGGTGGCTGGGGCACCAGGTCACAAGTAAGTCCTGGCAGTTCCACAGTCTATGGGTGGGGGTGGGGGGTATGGAGGGTCAATGCTGAGTGGATTCCATGGGTCAGAGCAGATCCCTGTGGTGCCGCAAGACCCAATTGCATGTCCCAGACACACTCAACCTCTCAGTCCCCAAACCAACAACCACTGAAGAGCTCCCAACATGGTTCCCCCTACATCAGGAGCATCTTACTGGAAGTCGAACCATTTGATCTTATCTATCTTTGTATACCTACTATCTCAGTTCAAGAACAGTTTGCTCTAATAACGTGCCATTGTATGACACCTTCCTAACATGATTGCTGAAGACAAAATGGGTGCACAAGTAAATATGGTGAAGAAAGTAGATGATGCATGACTATTAAAAGATTTAGTATCTGAGGTCTTTGAAGGCTTTTAGTTAAACAAGCAGCCATTTATCAGGGAAGCAACAATGCCCACATGGAAGAAGCACACCAGCTTGTGTGATCCATGAGGTGTTAATGGGAAAAGGTATTGGAAGTTCAAAAACAAGGAACCAAATTGATGTGAAGGGGTGTGGATATAGTGGAGACCCAAAACATACCTGTAAGATAATTGGACAGTTCCTTTCAGAAAGGTCACATGAGGAATGAAAAATCCAGGGTGCAGTAAACCACTGATGAACTACATAACTATTCTCTAGTTCTTTAATTTTTCCTCCCCTTACTATTATGGTTTTTATTTGTTTTACCTCATTGATCATGTTAGATTTGGGTATGTTCACTTGTATATTTAAGATTGCTCAGTACATGAAAGACAAGATAGATAACCCTTCAGAAACATTAGCAGAGTAATGGTTGCCTAGGGGCACAGGAAGAGAGGGCGTGGGAGAGGTGAGGAATACAGAGCTGATAGCATTGATGACTGTAAAATCCCAATCGATGGGATCAAACAATAGAATTGGATGTGAATTGATATATTGGATCATAGAAGATTTGGCCAAAAAACACACACTATTTTAGAAGAAAATAATAAGGGTATGGTGGGGGGAGGAAGAGATAAACAGGAGCTGATTTCAAGGAGTTCAAGAAGAAAGCAGATGTTTTGACAAGGATTGTGGTACCAATTGTACAATTCTGCTTGATATCACTGAACTAAGGTTTGTTATAATATCTGTTAGAGCTCCCAATAAAATGATTAAAATTTAAAAAAAAATAAATCCCATAAGTATGGAAATGCCATAGGGCATGTCTATTCTGTCTTATAGGATCTACGTGAGTCGAATTGGTTTAATGACCTAGTGAGAATTTTGAAAGAGCTGATAAATACTAATTAAAAGTTTTAAAGTATTTTCTCTCAAGCTTGCTTGAAATTTAGTTTAGAAAAGATGTAACTTTATATTTGATATATATATTCTCTTATAGTGAAAAATGAGCTTCAGAAATACTGAATTCAGATAAAAGACAAAGAAATATAGCTTAAAGAAACTAACTTGAATAAATTAATTATCAATTATTTTCAGAGCAAAGAATAATTCTAGTCATGGAAAACAGGCATATTAGTCTAGGGATTTTTTTTAATCGTTTTATTGGGGGCTCATACAACTCTTATCACAATCCATACATACATCAATTGTGTAAAGCTCATTTGTACGTTCATTGTCCTCATCATTCTCAAAACATTTGCTCTCCACTTAAGCCCCCGGCATCAGGTCCTAATTTTTTCCCCTCCCTCCTCACTCCCCCCTCCCTCATGAGCCCTTGATAATTTATAAATTATTATTTTGTCATATCTTGCCCTGTCCGGCGTCTCCCTTCACCCACTTTTCTGTTTTCCGTC
>NW_022111324.1:56635082-56749311 GCF_000313985.2 Echinops telfairi
CATCCTCATATATAAATATATTTGCATATGTACATGTCTTTATCTAGACCTCTATAAATGCCCTTTGCCTCCCAGCTCTTTCCTCTATTTCCCTTAACTTTCCTTCTGCCCCACTATCATGCTCAGTCCCCACCAGGGTTTCAGCAATTCCTCATTGTTACATTACCCTTGATCATGCCCTACCACGCCTCCCACACCCACCTCACCACCAGTTTGGATCACTTGTTGTTCCCTTGTCCATAGATTTGTTAACACCACTTCCTTTCCCCCCACATCCCCCTCTCCCATGTCCCCCTGAAACTGTCGGTCCCATTGTTTTCTCCTCTAGATTGTTCATCCAGCCTATCTTATTTAGACAGACCTGCGGAGTTAATAACATGCACAAAAACAAGACAGACCAAAACCAAGCAACAATATACCAAAAAAACCCAACAACAACAACAACAAACCACTGAGAAAGAACAAAACAAAATACAAGAAAGAAAAGCTTGTAGTTAGTTCAAGGATATTTTGTTGGCCTTTAGGAGTGTTTTCCAGTCCAGTCTGTTGGTGCATCATGCCCTGGCCCCAAAGTCCACCTTCAGCATTCCCTGGGGACCTTGCCGCTCCATTCCCTTGCTGTTCTGCTGCATTCCCCCAGTGCTTTGCCTAGGTGTGGCGGGATCAGATCAGGCGCAATTCCCACACTGTGTCTCCGGTGTTGTCCCCTGCAGGGCCATGGGTCAGTGAGGGGCGTCACGTCTCATAGTGGGACTGGCCATGTGGTCCTCTCTGTGGACTGGCTGCTCTAATTGGGGTCATCATCCTCAAGGCCTGGTGGGCCAGGATGTGATCCACTCTCTCCTACTCCCCCTTCATCTGCTCCCTTGTGCTCAGATCTGATAAGTCCCTCTCCCGGAGCTGCAAATTCAGTGCTGTCCTTTGAAATAAATTCTTCTGGGGGGAGGGGCAGGCATCCACTTAGTATTTGGGACTGGTGCCAGGCCCCTAGACCTCTCCACTGGTTCCCGACTCCACGCCGGAATGTTGCGTTCACACCTTGGGGCATTGGGTTGAACTCTGGTCCCTCTCTCCCTGTGGAGATATAAACAATACCCTCCTTTTGGGTGGGTTAGCGCCCCATGCTCCAGCTACCCATTTCTTCCTTATTTTCATCATTTTTTCCCTTCACCACCTCCTCCCCAGTTGTCTACCATGTGCATCCCAGCATTTGATCTGGTCCCTGCCCTACTACCCAGGCCTCACCCCAGGAATGCTTGTATAAAGTAGCTTTTTCCCTCTACCAATCTGGGGATTTTTTTTGTATCATCTCGTTAAGCAGATAAGTGATCATAGATATGTGATTTCTGTTATTGAAAATAACCATGAATTTGCAAGCACAGTATGAACCTGCTCAATACTGGGAGCTCCTATTGGAGAAAAAACATTTTCAAGCATTGAGCATGTAAATACGTTCTGCTGAAAAGGTTAATTCACCTTGGTCAACATGTTAGCAGTTAAGACAGTAATGTGACCTGAACTGAGTATTTTTCAATGTTGTGATGATTCAATTACATGAGACATATGAAACTAGATTATGTGAAAATCCTATTATGTGAGATAAAAGAAATATTCTTAATTTAATTCAAAAAGTCTATCCTTATTTATGTTTATAAGTCTAAAGATATTCTTTCATCTTACAAAGAAATAATGATTATTGTCTTGTGATCCTGGAAACCTAAAATTGTTTATACAGGCTAGATCTTAGGTATTTACTGTGTTCTTTTTATAGTCTGCTACTTTTGAACAACTGATTATTGCAATGATACTAAATTGTACCGTTTCTCTTAGTAGAAAAAGCTAATAGACACTGAAACTTGGTAAATGTAATGCATATAGTTTTGCTTTGTTATGTTTAGAATTATCTGATGTTGTATAATCAAAGAGGATCATTTGTCTCTTAATATTTTTCATTTTTACCATAAAAATAAGTAGTGAAATGATTAGACTTTGATTTGCATATTTTAAGGGAATAAATTATCATTTTAATTCATAGAAAACAGCACATTTTCAAAAGCACTGTTCTGTATTATCTAATTTTAACATACAGGTAGTACCCAAAATATGGCAGGGTTTTGTTCTGATGATTTCATAGTAACTCATATCTGATTTAAGTTGAATACTACTTTTTTTTTTTCCAGTTTTCATTGTAATTGAGTCATATTACCAGGATTTTTATAGATCCAATTTTTATTTATCTTTGGGAGCTGGAAATATTGTATATAAACTTAGAGATGTATTTTCATACGTACATAAAAGCATACAAATCATTGTAATTTATAGCAACTATGCCATGGTGGCATAGTGGTTAAGCATTGGCACCACAAGGTCAGCAGTTTGAAACTACTAGCCTCTCCTCAGGAGAAAGACAGCTTTCTACTTCAGTAAAGAGTAAGAGTCCCAGAAACTGAGTAAGAGTCCCAGAAGCTCACAGGAGCAATTCTACCCTACTTTATAGGATAGAGTCACTATGAGTCGGCACGCACTCAATGGCAGAGAAAGTGAGTGGTAAAGAAAAGTTGGACATGTTGGGATTTTATTAGTTACAAAGACAAAAGTCAACTTGTAGAAAGTTCTGGATCATCTAGATTATTCCTGGGAGTGAGGATGGCGTTCCTATTTGGAAAATTAAGTGGGCGTTGTCTGTGATGTGGTCGTTTTTCTCTTTTTCTTCCTCTATTTTGCGTTAACATCTCATGGCATCCCAAATCTGCCCATTGACCTTAGAAAGATACTGACTGTCCTCACGTGAATACGTCATAAGCCAGGGACTACCCGTATATATTTCCCTGAAATGAAAGCTGGGAAGGCCCCTTAAGCTGTGTCCCAGCTGTAAAAATGATTTATTTGTGCCAACTCATTTGTGATTTGTCACAAAAGATGAAAGCATTACTAGATAAAAATATACACTTTCAATACCCTAATTATTAGATTTCCAATACCAAGATTATACTTGCATTTAGGAGGGCTGGCAGCCCAGAAGTTGGGAGTGCAGACTTACAGTTATGCTCTGGAGTCTCATCTTGGCTCCCCTCCCCTCCCTATGTGTGGGCCTCAGTCTCCACACAAAAACTACCTCATGCAATTTTTGTGTGAATTAATGAAGAGTAAGAATTTGGTAAATATTAACTATTGTTGTCATTTGCATGTTATTCATTTGGGACCAAATTTAACATTCTAATTTTATAGTAATCTTAATTAAAGACTAGTCCATAAACAAATAATCTTATTCTTAGATTGTAGTCCATATGCAAAAAAAATCTTACATTATGTGTTTGGAATTTCAACATCATGGGAACATAGCAATATGGAAAAGAAGAGAGTGGTGCACTTCCAATCCTCATGTTTTAAAATTAGTTTTATTGGCACAGCCATACTCATTTGTTCCCATTCTGCCTATGCCTGCATTAGGAGCTTTGGTGGAGGAGTGGGTTATGTTTTGGGCTGCTGACCGCAAGATCAGTAGTTATTTTGAAACCACCAGCCTCTCCATGGGAGGAAGATGAGGCTTTCCACTCCTATAGAGAGTTACTGTCTTGGAAACCCACAAGGGCAGTCCTATGGGCTCGCTCTGAGTGGAAATCCACTCAATGGCAGTGAGAACGAATACGTATTCTCACATTTCAACAGCAGAGGAAGCGGTTATGTCAACGATCAGAGGGCCCATGAAGCCAAAATAGTTAGTGGTCTATCCCTTTATAGAAAAATGTTGCTGATCATTTGTTTAGAAGATAGAGGTGAAAAAATAAGAACTCCAAAAAGGATGGGGGAAGACAGACAGGGCTATTAAAGGGCTATTAAACAGGGCATAAGGGCTATTAAAAAACAGATGTTTACAGAGTTGAACAATCCAGGCTGGCCTGACATATGACTAAGATATTAAAGAAGAGCAAGAAAACAGGAGGAAATTATATTAAAAAGGCAAGAAAAGTTGCCAGAGCTGAAGGACTGCAGTCTTCAGATTAAAGACGAATAAAAACATTTAGCCTACACACATTATTGTGACATTTTAGAACACAGGGAGTGGAGAGAAAGGCCTTACGGACCAGAGAGGAACACAAGGCAGCACAAAGGTACAAAGGTCAGAAGGCCATCGTGTTGCGCAACTGCAATGTTTGGTGCTTGGAAAATGCTGGAGAGCTAAGGTTCCAAAATCGATGGCAAAATTCTTCTCCCTGGATTGTGTTTTATCTGTGTTACCTCTTTAAATCTTCATCACAAGACTATAAAAATAGGTCTCATGTGTCCTTATTTTGCAGGTGAGAAAACTAGTCAATGACTTTGGCTATATCCCCAAGTCATTATGTTCTGTTTGATTGCTTGGCAATCTGCAAATAGTTGCAATTCTTGGTAGTTTCCTTCCTGTACTTCAAGAGTGGTATATTTCCCAGTTTCCCTAGAATTCTGGATGTTAACCAGGTTCTCCCATTTGGATGAGCGGGTGAAAAATCTGCAAGGTGGAAAGTGAGGCAAAAACCCTTCTCCTGAAGTAAAATAGTCCCAGAGCCAGTTCCAAGTTTCTTGGGTACAAACAGGCCATTGCACTGGCCACGAAGACTTCCTGATCAAGCCTGTTTTTAACTCAAATGTCCTCTCCACCGTCCTGGAAAAGGTGGTAGTAACTCCTTTAATGGGTCAGTTTTTCTGTCTTCTGGAAGTCATTCGTAGGAGATGCAGCCTCGATCTTGCTCCTTCAAACTTCCTAACAATTTATGAGCATCTGATTTCCTGAATTAAATCCCTTCCTTCCTGAAATATCTGAAGTGATTTCTCTTTTTTTTTCACTAACCGTGACTGACGCATTTCACAATCAACTCTCAGTGTTAACCTCAGAATAAAGGAGTCTGAGAGCTTTCCGGTTTTCAACCTTAAATCAGGGTATACCTTAAACCATGCTGCGTTAAGATACTGCCAGTCATTAGTAGGATTTGGTTTTAATTAAAGCGATTGATTAACACATGCTTTCTGAGAAAGATCCCATTAGTTAAAAGAGAAAAGCTACGTTCACTTGCTTCACTTTTGGATGGCGCTTCCTGTGTTCCGTATTTTATCACTTGATGTACATTAGCTCACTTCCTCCTCACAGTTATCCTCTGCCATAGTGCTGTTACCTTCCATGTGTACCTACGGAAACAAATCTACAGCGGTCAGTGGGATTGAAGAGGGTCATATAGTAAGTCACAGAATAGGGAGTGAACCCCGTCCGTCTCCTGATTGGTGCAGGCAGTTTGCACTCCCGGCCTAACCATGAGCGTCCATCACGACTTCCGCCAAGAAAACCTCACCCCACAGTTCTACTCTGACATGGGGTCACTGTAAATGGCAACAGGTTATACCTAATTATTACATCTTATCATACTGGGTTTTCCTGGGAGTGTTGATAAAACCAAACTTAAAGTACTCCCGTGTTTTTGTGATATGGGGAAACTCACAGAATCTCCAAAACGTTCGCATTTAGTGATGCTTGTTTGTTTAAGCTCACAAACACAATGTTAGCTAGACCCAGAAATGAAAGCAAAATGTTCTCTTTCATTTCCAGGATTGGTATACTTGAAAAAGAGTCTTTTCACTTAAAAAAAAATTGCCTCGTGGGTAAAGCGCTAGCTGTGGATTGTTTAATATGTTATAAACAAAATTATTCCATGAAAAAGGCTAGATTCCCTCTGTATTGCTCTGTGCTGCTTATTTTTACATTTTGGTCCTTTTGGAACTGTTACAATTCTTTGATGTTTCTCATCATTTCCTTCTGAATCTTTTATGCATTTATACCATAGAATATATTACAAAATGTATTAACTCTAACCATCCAAAGCTCTCACAACTCAAATCAGTTGTAAGAGCTTACTAAATTATGTGGGTCACCTGTGTAATAGTAGTGCATGTCATGATGTTGTTCTCCCTAATGAATGGGGGTAGCACAGTAGGAGTTGGAATGCTGATGAGGAAAAAGTATGTTTCTTTATCGGTAGTCCCCAACATAATGACTACATCATGCTTCCAAACTTATGCTTAAGTTGGTGTTTGGATAGTAGGAGAGTAGACTAAGGCTAAATAGCATAAGAGTACTAAAGAATTGTGGAGAACTTCAATACCATTTAGACTTTCTTTCCATTGGGTACTAAGCTATACTCTGTCATCACCTTCACACCCCTGGCAGTGGTTCCAGCAGTATAGAGAAGTGAGATTGATCAAGAGGCCTCCTATTAAGGCATCTGTGGTAGAGGGGCTGACACTTGAAATGTGGCTGGGTTAGTAATGGCTATAAAAGAGACCCCTGCCAACTTCCTCTCAGCTTTGATTGGCTAGGACTTGATTACACATCAATGTCTGTGCAAGAGACACAGGAAATTCAAGTGAGTGGCACTGTCCATCTCCAGACTGAGAGTGGTTCTTCTAACAATCAACAAAGGGATTTGAAACAGCACTCCGGGGACACATAACAGTGTTCACGCACTATGGCTTTACCATCAAAGGTTTTGGTAACAGGCTTCAAGTTTGTATATTAAGGAGTCTGTTTTTATGCTTTTTAACATAAGTCTACCTTTTGGGAATAAAAACATACAAAATTAATTTCTCCTTTAAATTTCCATCCTTTTCTCAAGGATGTAATATTTCCTATTTAAAATATTGTTATTAGATCTAATAGATGGCCATTAATTATTTTCAAGGTAGATTTATTGTGTAATTTATTCACTCGTAAACAGCTGTCAGACTGTAAAAGCAAGCAAAAGTTTGCAGCCCACATACCCTATTTTTCTTTCCTATCTGTATTTGTATCAGTTACCAAATGCTGCTATAACAGAAATAGCACAAATGTGTGGCTTTAAAGAACAGAAATTTATTTTCTCAGACTCTCAGTCAAAAACTTTACTACATCAAGTGGATGCTAACTCATAGTGACCCTAAAGGACAGGGTAAAACTGACCCCTGTGAGTTTCCGAGACCACAACTCTTTACTGGAGTAGAAAGCCCGCCTTCCTCTTCCGAGATGCTGGTGGTTTTGAACTGCTGACCTTGTGTATTGCAGCTGGACACATAACCACTATACCACCAGGGCTCTTCTTCAGACTCTAGGAGGCTAGAAGTCCGCATCGTCTCCACTGTACAATTCCTTCCTTCTTGGAAGCCTTGATTCCTTGACTTATGATAGCTTCACGTGGCATCTGCTGCCCCCTATGTGACTGACCATACTGTCGTTTTGAAGGGCTCAGAAGTAATTAAATTTAGAACCCACCGAACTTAACCACACCAAATTCCCTGCCATTGAATCAGTGCTGAGTCATAGTGACCCCTGGTGAGTTTAATGGGAATAAAAAACCCAGTCTTTCCCCTGAGGAGCTGCTGGTGGTTTCAAACTGGGGCCACGCAGATCACAGCCCAACATGTACCCACTACACCACCCGGGCTCTTACTCAAGAGTGTCAGATTAGCATTACAAACCCTCTTTCTAAACAAGCTCATATCAGGGCCAAGTTTCAGTACATGTTGGCAGGAGCTACCATTAAGTTCATAGCAGCATTTCAATCATTGATCATCTTTTAATAACAGCTTTTTTTAGCTTTGAATTTATTTGTTTCATATGTGTTTTACAGGTATTTTAGAAATGCTACCCACACAACTTAATAGTTTCAATGCAAAACCAAAAGCTGGAGATTCTGAAGTGGATTCACTTCCCAATCCTCTGCTCTCCAGCTTAGAAAGCAGGGATGTCTCTACCATGTGTAGATGTTTTGGAAGAAAGATTTGCTGACCCACTTTTTAAAAATTGGCCGTTGAAAACCCTATGGAGCATAGTTCACCTCTGACATCAGCAGTCAGAACTGACTCACGGACAGCTGGTTGACATAAAGAGATAGAGATTATATTGAGTAAATGTCTGGTCAGTTAAGGTTCTATCCATTTCAATTGAGGGCAAACCAACTCAAAATGGCTTACACAATAAGAAAGGGTTATTGTTGTTTTTAAACTGTTGGCTCAATCCAGTGACTCAAATGATATCCTCAGGCTCCTCACTTCCTCTCACTTTCTCCTGCTCTGCCCCTTTGTCGGCCAACTTCATAATCAAGCTTCACCTAGTGGCTGCCTTCAAACACCTTGCATTTCATTAGGTGACCTGCCCATCCCAGCGCAAATCACCATGACTACAGGGAGAGACTGCACAGAGTAGGGTAAAGACCTGGAGGTGGGTGACAGGTCCGTACGTTAGAGATGGAAATGAGTTAGCTGAACAAGAAGTAATAAATGAATACTAGGGAGATAGCAGCTAATGTCTAGTGACATATTTATTTAAATTTACTGAGTGTAAAATAAAATTAACTGCAGCTTTGATGATTGGACATACCATAAGTAAATTCCTCTTTTAACCCTTCGATGATGCATCGGAACTAGGCAGATTTTTCTGCACATCACTTTAGGAATTTGTGAGTTTTGAGTTTCACATCATAATTAGTGTCTTTCTGACATGCTTAATTGGCTTCAAGCCCAGTCCTGATGACTGGTTCCTAATCCTGATAATGCTAGAATGACTTGGGGAGTCATTTTAAAATAAAGATGCCGAGCTCCCGCAGAGAGTTTTTTGAGTTAAAAATTGAAGTGGAGCCTAAGGAAGTGGATCTCTAAAACGTTCTACACGTGAAGTTTATGCAGAATTTGTATTTATTGCCTTTTCCCTGGAGACTCCATCTTCTCTCCATTTCTTAATCCTCACTGTATTTCCCAGGAGGCCATAAGGACCAAAACAAGGCACTGCCAAATTCTGAAACAACTCTCAGGTCTGACGATAAGATTAAGTATGAGATTAACATGTAATTCACATTTTTTATTATAAAACCTGCAACTAGCCTAATGTATTTTCCCCAATACCATCCACTCAATTTGCAGCCAACTAAGTATTTAAAATTATCTCTAATGCAATAAATTGCATATAAAATACTTGTATCAGGAATTGGGTTTTACTGATGAATTTGAAATAGATCTACATAGGAAGAAATTGTTATCAACATAAGGAAATGTTTGATTAGCCCTTTGATTCACTTTGGCTTCCTGAAAAACTTTATTTCTGGTATATTTTTAAACATTAGAATTATCTCTTCGATTCATTAGCAACTTAGCATATTTTGAAAACATAACAAGATGGAAAACACTTCTAAAGGAATGAATGCCATTATAGCCATAAGGAAAACAAACCAGTGTTTGTTACCAGTGTTGATTATATATAACCTAGAATACTGGGTAGAGTTCCAAATCCATTTACTTAAGCAAAGTTTATTGTTGCTCAAAGACATGAGAACTAAATGTTCAGAGTTTCATAACTTCAGCCTTTGCTGAACTTCACAGGTCTGTTAGGAACACAGATCTGTTCAAATATACCAAGTGATCAATTGACGATCCTGAAGGCCATCTTTATAGTGTTCCTCCACCTGGACCACCCTGAGACTCACACTGTAAATTGACATCGGGAAGGAAGATGGCATTGGAAGTTTTGTCCCAAAATCATGCACATCATGAGAAAATGAAATAAAGCGTTGCTATTTCTCTAGGGGTTTTCTGGGGCCTACTTTGAATGCTCTGTGAGGATATAAGCTAAAGCAACAGTAATATCATTAAATGAAATAACTCACATAGCTAGAGAATTCACTATGAAGTTGCATTTAGACTCAGAAATGTTTCTATATCCATATTTTAATAAACATGTAAATCATATTTTGCCATTTCAGTTGTCAGTAAACCATTCATAATATTCAGTTTATATCAGAACCGATCTTCAAATAGTCTTGTTTTGTGGCAAAAGAGAATTTTCATTATCATTTTAAAGTTTAATAGAGGAAATCTGAAACTCAAGATTGTCATAAATTTAGACTGAACTCATCATTGGCCTATTACTTTCATGATTACAACTTGTGTTGCGTGGTTAGTAATCATTCAACAAACACTAGTTGTGCTATTTTCTTAGCAGCAGCAGCATCACCTGGTGCTGTCACTACTGCCATCGCCACTGTTTCTACCACCTTTTACTCGTTTCTTCCATAAAGATCGTTTAATTTGGTTCCCTTTAATGGGAATTCGTAGTTCAGTATTTTCACAGTCGTTTAGTCCCCACTATCATATTACATGAATAACTTTTAAAAAATACCTGTCGCATTTGTATGGACAATTTTATGAATAAAGATGTGAGAACTAAATGTTCAGAGTTTCATAACTTCAGCCTTTCCTGAACTTCACAGGTCTGTTAGAAACACAGATCTGTTCAAATATACCAAGTAAAAATTATTATAAAACGTCAACGAAAATGAGGATTTTTGAAGTACTCATTTTACCTTCATGTAGTATGTGGCCATACTGTCTTTCATGTGTTACATCATGAAATATTTATTCTAATTTTGAGTCTTAGTATTCCATTGCAATATTTTTGTATGTATGTGGGTAAGTCAAGAAGTATTGCTACTAAGGTTCCAGTTCATACAGGTGTATTCCAAACAAAAAGTATCGAACCTGCCTCTATGATCAGTGAATGGATGCAGACAGGTTTTTTTGTTTTTGTTTTTTGGTACTACGGCTATAATAAAGTGTCCTCAAAAAATGACCAATCACGCCCGGAGGTGACATTCAACCGGCCATTTCGGGCCTCGGACTTTCTCTCCTAGAACCATGGCCCAGTTTCTCTGTAACTTGGTGGAGAAGGCCCCGGGATGGTAAACGCTGCTGTGACTTATTCGAAGCCTCAATTGGCCACATTTTGGCACTATGCCAGGGTGGAGCTGGTTCCTCCAACCCCTGCTGAGATCCCGGCAGCTATTCAGAGCCTGAAAAAAGTAGTTGATAGTGCTAAGACTGGGCGCTGCAAACAGCTCACAGTTAAGGAAGCTCTGCTGAATGGTTTGGTGGCCACTGAGGTGTGGATGTGGTTTTACATTAGCAAGATCATAGGCAAACGAGGCATCATTGGCTATGATGTTTGAAGACCAGTCTTTGACATCTGATTATGTTTGGTTTGCTATTTGAGTTTTCGTGGACCATGTGTGATCCGTCTACTCTAATAAAATAGATCATCTAAAAAAAAAAAATGACCAATCACAACAAATGTGCAAATGTGCTTGACACAATGGATGCGTGTATGGATTGTGATAAGCGTTGTACGAGCCCCCAATAAAGTGATTTAAAAAAAACAATAAACCACTGGGACTTCCATTTCCAATCCGGCCCCTGAAGAGCCACTCTACTTTCTTTTGTTTCAAATTTGTAGCTACCTTCTTTGATAGTAAATTGGCCCTTGTGGTCCTAGGGTGTCTGAGTATGACAGTCCCTCCCCATGTAGTCAGTGTTTCTTCACAGCCACCACCTCCACGCACACACACAGACACGCTCTTCCTCAAACTTGAGTTCCAACTCCCTGTGTCAGTTTGTTCCTCTTGCACGGAAGTCCTCATCACGCCTGGCATCTGAACATCCATCCATTACCCCTTGCCCACCAGCTACTACATGGATGCTTCTTGCCCTGCACAGCTCCTGAATTCACACACAGAGCTGCCCACCACCAACACCAGCACCCATGCAGGAATAAGTTCCTTACCTTGCTTGGGCTCCAAGACACTACCCTAAGCAACCCTTCTATGGAAAACACTGGCTTCACCCTACTTAGGATGACACCCACACTGGCCCACTACTGTGAATAAGTGTCCTTCTTACCCTGCTAAGAATAATGTCCTCCTTACTCTGCCCTCCTTATTCTGGCACCTAAGGCAGAAGATAGCCATCTGTAGAGATGCCCTCTTCCCACCTGCTTAGGACGTGATCACCACCTCCAGGCTGCCCACCAGGTTCTGTCCGTCCATCCACTCTGAGTCATCACTTCTCTTGCCCACAACATGGGCACCCTCAGCATCCTGCTGAGACTCTGGCACCCTCCGTGTGCTACCCTTTTATGGTAATGCTCTTTTGTTGCCTGGACTTCATAGATTTTTTAGGTGACAAGTATTTTTAAGTGACTCCTTAATACCTCATGGTAAATATGATGAAATAAATACTTAACAATGGCAGCAAACTTAAATTGAACACTAACACAGCCAAACTATACTTTGCAATTAATTTAGAGGATATTTACCTTTTCTAGAAGTCTATAAAAATAGCAATCAATTATAAACTTCAGAGTATTACAAGTAGGTATAACGGCTTTCTGGAATCAGGGATTGAGAGAAATTCTTCCACGTTGGAACAATCCTTGGTTCTGTATTCTGGGATAGCTGCCTGGAATCTAACCATCTTGAATCTTGCCCACTGTTTTATATCTGAATATGCCTCTTATCTTAGTCCTCGTAGTAACATCCTTGCTTGCCACCACTTTGAAGTGTCGTGTGCAGTAGATTTACCCAATGCAATGTGTCTTTTGACCTCTTGACGGCTACTTCCTTGAGCTTTGATTGTGGATACAAGCAATAGGGAATCCTTGACCACTTCAATCTTCTCTTTATTTATCATGATGTGACCTAGTTGTCTGGCTGTGAGCATTGTTTTGTTTTCTTCACATGGAGTTGCAATGTGTATTGGAAGAGTGCAATCCTGAGCTTTATCAGCAAATACCTCAGGCCTCCTCACTTTCAGCAAGCAAGGTTGTGTCATCTAAATAGTTCAGGTTTTTAATAAGCCTCCCTCCATTCCTGATCATCAGGCTTAGTAAAGTAGAGGCACAGCATAAAAGAAAAAGGTTCTCGACAAGGCGGATTGGTACAGTGGCTGTAACGATGGACTTGAACATGACAATTTTGAGGATGGCGCAGGACGGGCAATGTTTTGTTCTGTTGAACACAGGGTCCTTATGAGTCGTAACTGACTCGATGGCCTAACATGCCTCTCACCAAGGAGCCCTGGTGGCACTGTGAGTTAGGCATTGGGCTGCTAACTGCAAGGTAGACAGTTTAAACCCAGCAGTCCCTCCTTAAGAAGAAAGCAGAAATGGCTCCTCTAAAGATTTACAGTATCAGAAACTCCACCAAGCAGTTCTGGTTTTCCCTATAGGGTCTCTCTGAGGCAGAATCAACAGCAGTGGGTTTGATTGTTTTTTGATACTTCTTACCCGTACTGTGATCTGTCCTAAACCCACTGCCATCAAGTCTACTCCATGGGGTTTCCAAAGTTGAACATCTTTATGGGAGCAGAAAACCTCATTTCCCCATGTTTGGGTGGAGAGATTTGAACAACTGTTAGTAGCCTAATACATAACCGACTATACCACCTGACATCACTTCCATGCCTTAACTGCTAGCAGCTTATATACGTCTTAAATATATAATACTATTTTCTAACCTCATTATAACATCTTCCTCTGATCTTTTTTTTAGAAGAATCGTAATCACAGTGGTTGAAGGACCTTCCTATAAGCCAGCAGGAAGTTAGGTGGTTGAAAAAGATGGTAACTACTTCTTTTAATTAGGGGTCATGTGGCCCTAGGACCTCCTTACCCTAATGTTGCACTTATACTCCCTCCTAAATAGACATACGTTTCGTGTAAATCTTAGCAGTTGCCCAGATCTAGATTCTTTAGAAAGTCAGGTCCAGTTTGGGAGAAACAACTATTCATCTAAAGGCTAGGAATCCACACATAAACTCCATAGTATCGTGGACGGTAGGCCTGGCAACCTGCTTCCATAAAGATTACAGCCAAGAAAAACCCCTGTGGAGCAGTTCTACTCTAGAACACACGAGTCACTTGAATTGGAGTCAGCTCGACGGCAGCTAACAACAACAACATTCCCATAGCTGCTCTGACGGTACACCACAGGCCTATCCCCCTGGAGAGGTCCTGAGATTCAGATCTTTCTCTTCGTTTAGTTATTAAAAATAGAACAAGAAATGAATAATGGAATTGTGTAGCAAATGGATTTTATTTCATTTGATAGCTGAGCAGAACAGGAAATTCCTGCACGTGAATAGTCAGTTGGATTTACCCAATAGGGGTACCAGTAACGACCAACCTCCTTGTACGGTCCAGTGAATTTATGCAAGGTGTTTCTTGCCTTCCATGTCAATGAATGTATTCCCTAGTGCACATCCAAGAGGACTCAAGACAGTTCAAAGCCTTCTGTTTTGTCTGAAATGCTATTTTTGCCTTTTAGGGAGCAAGTAAGAATCTTGGGATTGGGTGGAATTTTGACTCTTGGACAATTGTCTAGTGGTTTCTCTCTGAGATCCCAGCTCTCATCTAATTGTTCTCCTCTGAACTAAGCCTCTGTTTGCACATCTGTGTCTGAGTTGTGTATGTGTTACGTTAGGATGTCTCAGGTTACTGGCATCTGAGATTAGGCAGAAAGACTTACAAACTGACAAGATAGAATCTTCATTGCTACATGGGGATTTTCTTTTGTAAAGGAGCTAAATTCAGCACATCACATTCAGCAGCCCTAATATCATTAATTCCTTAAAAGTTTAATGAACAAAGAAGTGAGAATTGGGATACAGGGGTAAGTAAATCATAGTCTCTGGTCTTAGTCATCTTATAATTTCATAGAAAAATAATATAGTCAAATAATTCTAATGTAGTTTACAATGTTAAGTATGCCAAGTAAAGATATAATAAAGTGGTGATACTCGTTATCCCCAAAGAAATCAAAGAAAACTTGAAAGGTGAGCTAGCCCTTGAACTAGATCTTAGAAGATGAGTCAGGTTTTGATAGGTGGCCATGAGTGACAGGCATTGTCACTGTATAATAAGCCAATCCCAGAGCTCCATTTTAATAAGAATATAATAAGCACTGTGAAAGTAGAAATTGGAGAGAGACTAATTAGGAGGTTTTGTCAAATGAGAGCCAACATAAGCTTAAATTATTTTGTAGCAATGTGAAACAGTGGAGATGGGTTCAAAGGACGTAACAGAGGAAGAAGCAAAGCAATAATGTAAGGGAATTTGGTGGTCAAGGAAAAGGGACGAGCCCCCAAATTCAGATAGATGTTTGCATGCATAGTGGTGACAGGAACTAAGACTGAAAATCTCACTGCCGTCGAGTTGATTCTGACCCACAGTGACCCTGCAGGACAAGGTAGAACTGCCCCTGTGAGTTTCTGTGACTCTTAACTCTACCAGAGCACAAGGCCCAGGCTTTCTCCCTCAGAGCACCTGGTGCTTTTGAACTGCTGA
Organism: Echinops telfairi; assembly: GCF_000313985.2. Taxonomy (NCBI): domain Eukaryota; kingdom Metazoa; phylum Chordata; class Mammalia; order Afrosoricida; family Tenrecidae; genus Echinops; species Echinops telfairi. The sequence continues at coordinate 56,650,249 of NW_022111324.1, forward strand.
CCTTGCAGTATCAGCGCCAACCCACCCGCCGCTCCACCACCAGGGTTCCTGACAGTAACTGAAAGGGGAATAAAAATTGAGTTGGTTTAAGGGAAATTAGAAGTTTAGTTTTGTCTTGAAGAGTTGAAAATGCCCATCAGAAAACTATGCCAAATTACCCAAGAAACAACTGAAAATGTAGTTCAACCAGTTATCGGCAACATAAAGGTCTTAGTAATGTGTCATGGGTTTAATTGTGTTCTGCTTCCCCCCACCAATCCCAAATATGTGAAAAAATCCTAACCGCTGTACCTATAAACCCAACTCTTTTAGGAAATAGAGGTTTTCTTTTGTTTATGAGATCATATCAGAGTAGGGTGGATCCTAAACTTAATCACTTCTGAGTTATAAACAAACCAGAAGAGGCAAACACTCACAGGGGAGACAGACACCAAGAAACATCTAAAGGTGGGACCTCCCCTTAGATCCAATACCCTGATTTGGACTTTCGACCTCTGGGGCAATATGTTTCTGTTCTTTAAAGTCACCAATTTATGGTGCCTTTTGTAAGAACAGCACGAGGTAACTTAGACACAGAGGGAAACTGCCCTTCGTGAGCAGTGTTCACGTTTGAAATGGAGAAGAAATGGAGTAGAAGTAGCTTAAGGGAACTGAAGAGGAAAAATACAGAGAAGTGTCACAATTCTTAATTCTTCGTTACTCCATCATGCTCTTTTTCCCAGCCCTTGGCCGCTGTGCCAGTAATGATTAGCTCCTGCAGTTAATGAATTGAACCAGGACCTCGTTGTGACAGCAATTAGACGAGCAGAGTGTGCCACATAAAACCATCTGCTGGTGCCCTTGGCATGGACTGTATTTGCTCTCAACTAATGCATGAAACTATCTCGAACATCCTGTGAACCCACCTAAAACGTTTCCTTTGTGTTCTCTGAAGCTGCCTTGGATCATTCATATTTTGACTTGATGGTAGAATTTAAAATATTGCACTATTTCAAGGAAGATAAATGATAAACGCTAAAAGTTAATCAGTTTCTGGAGATTGCACCTGTGACATCTAATTCTAAGATCATCTCATTATTAATATGATTCATTTTATGCATCATGCTTTCAACGTCTATGTCTTTCTTGAAAACTCAGCAAACATTGTAAAGAGGTACTTCTGGAATAATTGTAAATTTTGCAGTTCTGCTGTGGGCATATTGCAACCCTATCAGATTAATTTCTGTCCTAGGGTGACATTTCTTTTGAATCTACAAGTCATGAGACTTTCAAACATCAGGTTGTTTTCCAAATTTATATTTCATAGCCCCTTAAGGATATTAGTTTCTAAATTAGAACAGAACTTTTGACCAATAATGATGGGGTTTGGTAATAGAGATTAATCTTCCTGCTGCAATTAACTATAAGTAATGCAAAATGAGACATGGGAGAATATCCGAGCACTGAAGATGTGATAAATGTTTAAGAAGTAAGAGTCTAAAATCTAGAGAAAGGCTAGCACCCAGAGAGTTAAGTCCAGCATTCAAAGGCATGGAATAATATTTCAGTCAATATATGTATGTCAGTTTTTAAAATTCATTCATCTGTTAATAGAGTCGGGTCACTCCTCCTTTTAGACTATTATGAATAATGCTGCGGTGAACATTAGTGTGTGGTTTCTTGTTGGATTCATTGTTTTCAAGTCCTGAGAGCTGAATTTCTGGGTCCGGGTAATTCCATGTTGAAGTGGAATTCAATGTAGGAGTTGAATTGCTGAGTCATATGGTAATTTCCTGCTTAACTTTTTGTGCTGCCCGATTGTTTCCCATAATGGCTATTCCATTTCTGCCTGCAGTGCATGAGAGTTCTAATTTTACTGCATCCTTGATAACACTTTTTATTTTGTTAACACCTTTTTGAAGCAAAGTACCTTAAGCACCCCAAAAGACTATTGTCGTGACCTTTACTCTTGAATAGTCTACTTTTGCTTTGACTGGACCATTTCCACCTTTTGGTCGCTATTGTCATTGCTTTTGTTGTGTTTTGTCTGGGGTCATACTGCTAAAACCATGTTTCATGCCTTGTTACAATTCTTCAAAGGAACACTTCAGGATCTTGACCACACTGCCTAAAAATTTTATTGACAGCTTTGCCCTTGTCTACAACTGATCGGGATGCAACTGTTGTGGCACTGAGCAGAAAGTTTGCTCAACTTTAATTTTTCAGTCAGAATTGTGCAAGTGAAACTAATGAGTTGTCTGTAGTATGGACTGTTATTTCTGCTGTTAATCCTTGGTCTTCTTCAATTAGGACATAAACAAGATGAATTGTTTCCTTTAAAATTGATGTGGATGGCATGCTCCTGTGCATTTCATCTTCAACATCAGCTCACTCGTTGTTAAATATAGTTAACACTTGTAGACAGCTGACTTGTTGGGGGCATTGCCCACATAACTTCCTGTAAAGCATCATTGTTTTCACCATTCTTCCATTCAAGTTTCAATTTGATGTTTGCTCTTGCTTCAATTTTAGCAGAACTTTTGTTGCTCTGATAGGGGTTCTTTCCAAAGTGATGTTTTATCCTTCTTAGTGCCTCAAACTAGATCCTGTTCAGCATATTATAACAAGTATGTATGAATTTATATTGGTGCAAAAAAGAAATTGAAATCTGTGCATAGTTTATATGTGTGTGTGTATACATATTTTCCATGAACTTTTAGAAGTCTCCTTGTATTTATAAATGCACTTGTATTTATAAATGGCTGGAGCTTTTAATTCCCTTTAAAAGTTTACTTTGTGGACTGTATTATGCCAGTTGGCCTAATGTCACCCTAGAACTATGTCTTAAGCCTCCCGGCCCAATAACACATTCCCTCGAGGTATTTGGTTACGGCTAAGAAGTTTACATACCTTTCCCTCTGCTTCCCCTATTATATATCGGTGTATTTACAACTCACACAAATGTATATGTAGAAATACCATCTGTCCAGCCTCTATATGATTGTGAGTATAATTCCTTTTGTTTGCTCGTACTAGTCTATCTTGCCTGTCTGCCTTTATAGACATTTGTAGATTAGTGTTTGTTACTACTGACATTGCAGGACTGTGCATGTGATCATATTTATCCTTGCAGTCTCTAACTCTTGTTCACCTCATCGTGTCTTGCTTTTTTTCTTCAGTGACATTGTGCTGATCACCTATTTATTGCATATTACCTTTCCCTTCAACTAATACATGTCTATTATCTAATTAATGACTTTCCCTCCCCTATGTCATAGCTGTTTTAATGTCTTTGCCTACAGTTCTATTATCTATGGAATTTCTGGGTTTGTGTTTATAGTTGACTTTTTCCTTACATAGGGCAGATAGATAGGTAGGTAGGTAGGTAGGTAGGTAGGTAGGTAGGTAGGTAGATAGATAGATAGATAGATAGATAGATAGATAGATAGATAGATAGATAGTATATGCTTGGTAATGCCCCGTGGGATACCAGAAACTGTGAACTTTACCTGATTGGATGCTGACTTCCTTTGGAGTCCTTTAAGTATTGTTGAGCTCTGTGCTTGAATGGCGGCAAGTTATGAGGCAATAGTTTGATTCTTTTGAGGCTTGCTTTTAAGCTTTGATAGAAAAGCTTCTTTAGTATAAGGCCTATTTGGCCCCACCTTGGATATGTCCACCAATATGAGTTAGACAGTGTTCTACTGTGACCCATAAGGTCCAGATATTCATTAGCTTAAGATCAATTTGACTCCACTATTCTGACAATAAGTCCTAGTGGCATACAGTTTAAATGCTCAACTGTTAACTTGAAAGTGTGACTGAACTCCCTAGCTGCACCCTGGGAGAAAGAGGTGGCTCTCTACTTCCATTAAAACCACAGCCTTGGGAACCTATGGTACAGTTCTATTCTATTCTGCAGAGTTTTTGTGACTGGGAATTGACTCAGTAGCACTGGGTTTGGGGTTTTTGGTTGATGGGTTAGTTGAGGCAATACTTTATGCCCATATGAATGTTCTGCACTCTGGCTATTTAAGGTGTGAATTTTTACCAAACCCTTCTGTATCTTCAAAATCAGAAGTATAAGGGCTTCACATCTACCTCTCGCCCCACTCCAGGCTCTCCTCCTCATTCTTTTTACCTCTCCATCCAGCTCTGAGTTTCCCACCTTCATCTCCTACGGATCCTTATGAATGCATTGGACCCAGTGTAATGATCCAGGATAACCTTCCTATTTCGAGATCCTTAAATTCATCACATCTGCAAAGATTTTTGATAGGGAATTGTCGTCAACTCAACTCCAACTCATGGAGACTGTATTTTCAACCAAATAAAATGTTGCCCTATCATGCATCATCCTCATAATCATTAGCACATCTGAATCCAACACTCTGGCTACTCTGCTAATCTATCTGTTCAAGAATCTCCCTCACCCTCCTTGGCCATCTACTTCATCAAACAATCCCCTTCTCTAATAATCCTTCCTGATTATGTGCCCAAGACAGGTGAATTGGGCAATGTTCTGTTATGAGCCATGTTTTAAGTGGATACTTTTTAGAAATATATCACTAGAAAGCGGCCTTTGCTGATAACCAAAACATCAGCAGTTCAAACCCACCCACCACTCTGTGGTAGAAAGATGCAGCAGTTGGCTTCTATAACGATTATAGCCAAGGAGCCCTCGTGGGGCAATTCTGCTCCATCCTATAGAGTTGATATGAGTTGGACTTTATTTGGCAGCAATGGGCTGGTTTTTGTTTTTGTTTTTATGAGGAGGGTGATTTCATTTGATTACTAGGCCTTCCTTCCTAGTCTGTCTTAGTCTAGAAGCTTTGCTAAAACCTGCCTATCATGGATTACTCTATGATAGATATATCAATGGCAGACATGAAAAAAAATTATAAATTATCCAGGGTTCATGAGGGAGGGAGGGAGAGTGGGGGAGGTGGAAAATGCGGAGCTGATATCAAGGGCTCAAGTAGAAAATGTTTTGAAAATGATAATGGCAACATATGTACAAATGTGCTTGACCCAATGGGTGGATGTGTGCATTGTGATAAAAGCTGTAAGAGCCCCCAATAAAATGGTTTAAAAGTAATTAATTAATTAAAAAACAGCACTATCAATGGCCTGGCTACCAGCATTATAGTAGCAGCACAGAAGCCACCACAATAGAACAAACTGACAGGCAGGTGGTAATGCATTCACAGGCTTTGAGGATAGGAGGTGGACATCTTTGGAGGCGCCATTATTTAGCCAGCCATGAGTTACAAAAATGTATTTATACCATCTTCTATATGTACCTGGATTTAGAAAACCAGAACGGAAAAGCATGCTCAGCATATCTTACAGTGAAAATACTCAAGAAAAAGGTCAAGTCTGGGGTTGCGATACTGAAAGATTCTGTGGGTAAAATGTTGAGTGATGCAGGAAGCATCAAAAGAGGATGGAAAGAATACGGAATCACTGTATCAAAAGGAACTAGTACACAGATATTCCACCATTTCAAGAGGTAGCATATGATCAAGAACCAATGGTACTGAAGGAAGGAAGCCCAAGCTACACTGAAGACATTAGCCAAAAGCAAGGCTTCAGGAATTGATGGAATACCAATTAGAGAAGCTGGATTTCATGAAGAAGATCTTGGCATCACCGTTTGAGGAAAGCTTTTAACAACCTTCGATATGCAGATGACATAACCTTGCTGGTTGAGAATGAGGTTGTAAAGCACTTGCTGATGAAGATGATGATTGCAGCCTTCAGTGTAGATTGCAACCCAATGTAAAGAAAACAAAATCCCTTACAACTGGACCAGTAGGTAGCATCATGATAAATGGAGAAAAGACTGAATTTGCCAAGGACATCGACCAATGCTCCTGGAAGCAGTAGTCTAGAGATCAAAACCCATTGCAATGTGTAAATCTGCTGCACAAGAGCTCTTTAAAGTGTTGAAAACTCTGAGGACTAAGGTGCACCTGACCAAAGCCATGGAATTTTCATTTGCCTCCTATGCATGTGGAAGCTGGACCTGGAGTAAGGAAGACTGATGAAGAATCAATGCATTTGAATTGTGGTGCTGGCAAAAAATATTGAAAGTACCGTGGACTGTTAAAAGAACAAATAAATCTGCCTTGGAAGGTAGCCTTCAAGCAGTTGACCGGGAAGCGTATAGTAAGCAATCATGTGTTTGCAAACAGCACCTTAAATTTGGCATTCTTATGGGGGACATTGAACGGAATTACTTTTATTTAGGAAAATGAAAGTGGGGCACATCTCCAACCCAAGGTTTCCTCCACGGGAGCCTTGGCCTCCCAGACTCCTTAACATACGAATATTGAGAGTGTGTCTGCACACATTCTTCCCAGTGTTCTGTTTCCCACAGAAAACTGTGCTCTAGGGTGAAGGTTGACAGGTCTCATTTAGATGAGTGTTTTGAGGAGCGCAGTTCTCATAGGTGATATTTATTTGATGAGCCACTCTGTCTTTTGGCTGAGTCATCGGAGTTCCAAACCTAAAGGATACATATCCCAGGATAACAGTCCCAAACATGCCTCTAGTGCAGTGGTTCTCAGTGCTGCCACCCTTTAATAGGGTGCCTCCTGTGGTGGTGACATCCCAACCATAACCTTATTTTCATTGCTACTGTTATGAATCGGGTGACCCCTGTGAAAGGGTGGTTCGACCCCCAAAATGCCTACTGGTCTGGGGAATCTGGCCTTTGGTAGGAATTTCAATTACTCTAATTTTATTTCCCTTCTGCGCAGGACTATCTATAATGGTTCTGGTCAAATGTTTGAGAGTAGCTAGACATCATCTTTCAAGCCTTACGGTAAGTGAGGTTGTGGTTCATGTAGACTATTAATCCAGCAAACTAGCTTCTTCTTTAAGGCTCTTTTTAAAAATTTTACAAAGGTTGATTGGGGGGGGGGGCATTTTTTGTCATTGTTCTTGTTGCCTTTACAGAGGATCAGATTTTCAGATCTATACTTCACCATTCCACCCCTAAGGATTTGGGGGGCGGGGGGTTGTCAGCGTCAATGCCCCGTTTATGGAAGCCTAGCATCGCCGTGTCTGACGTTCCACCCCTTGGTGCAGAAGTTAGTGAGACTGTGGTACGCTGATCTAAAACCGCCTTCAAGTTCAGCGAATCAAAGTAACCAGTGAGTGGACAAGGAAGAAGACCTGCTTCAGCGGCGATCTCTCCTGCGCCTGCTCTCCCCTCATCCCTCGCATCTTCCATTTCCTACTCCATATGCCCAGATGACCTCAAGGATGGTGGTGCATGGGAAGCATTAGAACAGGGTGAGCTACCAGATACCATTATATTACAGAAATAAAGTTGCCTTCTAGTTAGTTATTTTCAGAGCATTAGGTCATATGTTCGTTGTTAGTTCATTTAGTCTTATAACTAGACAGGCAACGACTAAGAATCTGTGTTGTCATGGAGGAAAATGAAACTGGCATTAGAGAAGTTACCCGAAGCCTTAGGGCGAGCAGCAGGTAAAGTGGTTCTTGGCTCCTCTGATTCCTTGAAAGCACTCATAGTGCTGCCCGATGTTAGGATTCTGTCGGGGAGTTTAATAGTTAAGAGCCGATTCTGAGATCATTTCTGAAAGAAAAATCACCAGAATGTAGCTGCTGGATGCGTGAAATCAGAAGAGGAAAGCCTCGTATTTCCTGTGTGAAATATGTAATTTTAGGTCATTGCAATCAGCCAGGGTACATGTGTTTTTCTAATATGGTGACATAAAGATCAAGTAGCTATTAATTCAATGGGAGAATCTCAGAAATAACCATGGAAGATTAAATTTAAGTAAAAAATTGATATATTTTGCTAATTTTCCACAAGATGTCAGCAGCACTTTAAGCACTAACAATCGCAGGGCTCGTGTGGAGCAGGGTCTCTCACTGTTCAATATCATACAGATGGGAGGATATGCTCATCGGTCCCACCTTCCACTTGTACTGTGGTGTCTCGACTAATCTCATATATCCATTAAAACTGCACTTAGTCGTTACCGTCTGCAGTATTATGGCCTCGATGCCTGTAATAGGGTTGCCTTACTGTAATGCTAAAATGAACATTTTGACTGCTCAGAAGACTCACAGTACGTTGGAGAAACTGGGTCAGCAGGGGGCAGCACAGTCTTACAGTATTTAAAATGTGGTCATCGGAATGACCACTAAGGAACAGAAGGACATTTGAATAGCGCGGTTTATGTTTTACAAGCTTTCAAAATATTTGAGCCCATGATTTCAAGTGGAATATCATAACACAGGTCTTTGAGGCAAAAAATGGTATTAACAAAAATGTAATTGTATAATATGTATCTGTAACATCAAACACAGAATCATAGGACTATTTTGATAAAGAAAACATCCAGAGTACATGTTTCCAAAGGGTGCTGTTGCTATCTTCTTCTTACAGATGAAGAAATTGAGTTTTATGGAAATTTTAAAATATGTTCAAAATCAACCAGATGGTAGCAAGTCAGAGCTTGCATGTTTACTATAAAACAATAAATGATAAGCTCCTATACTTATATGGCTGCTTATAATATACCTTATTCTTCAGTTCCCAAGAAAGTCATCCAGTTTATTTCTGATCTTTGTTCTGATTACACGAGATGCGGCCAATTCTGATTTACACAGATAAAGTGTTTGGACAAATAAGAGTACCAATAGCAGAAGCAACCAAGCCCACATGGAAGAAGCACACCGGCCTGTGTGACCACGAGCTGTCGAAGGGATCAGGTATCAACATCAAAGAACAAAAAATCATATTGTAAATGAGGGTGAGTGCCAAATGGAGACTCAAAGCCCATTAGTAGGCAACTGGACACCCCCTTAATGAAGGGTTGCGGGAATGAGATGAACCAGTCAGGGTACAGGGTAGCAACGATGAAACATATAACTTTCCTCTCGTTCTTGAATGCTTCCTCCCCCCCCACTATCATGATCCTAATTCTACCTTACAAATCTGGCTAGACCAGAGGATGTACACTGGTACAGATAGGAACTGGATACACAGGGAATCCAGGACAGATGACTCCTTCAGGACCAGTGGTGAGAGGGGCGAGGCCTGGAGGGTGGAGGGAATGTGGGGTAGAAAGGGGGAACCGATTACAAGAATCTACGTATAGCCTCTTCCCCCTGGGGGATGAACAAGAGAAAAGTGGGTGAAGGGAGATGTCAGACAGGGCAAGTAACATATGACAAAATAATAATAATTTATGAATTAAGAAGGGTTCATGAGGGAGGGGGAGGGGGAGATTGGGGGAAAACTGAGGAGCCGATATTAAAGGCTCAAGGCAAATGTTTTTAGGTTGATGGCAACAAATGTACATATGTGCTTGACAAAATAGATGTATGTGTGGATTGTGATAAGAATTGTACGAGCCCCCAATAAAATGATTTTTTTTTAAAAAGAGTACCAATAGCAACTCTTCTACTAAACAGCTTACTCTGCCATCTCCAGATACTTAACAAATAAGCAGAAATAGAAGGTGACTCTCCAGTTCAAGTTCCAAACACTAATGAGGGAGAACTACAGTGCACATAAAGTATTGGTCTTCACTAGCATGCTAACAATTGGTATAAGTTAATAAGGAGATAAATACAGGGTGTTTTTTTTCACATATTTAAGATTAAAACACAGGCGTGTGCAATATCTCAATACCTTGCCCAAAGTCACTTTCTTATAACTGGCAGAGTTCAGGCGTCTTCTTTCTTTCTTAGTACACGGTGCTGTCCCTCTGTTCTGTAATTTCATTTACATCCATGTGTTGCTCAATTGCTCCTTGCTTGTAAATGGATAAAAGTATATTTTAGAAGTAAAAGTAAATTAAGTCCACTAGCCACAATTATAGATATAGATATAGCATATATATAACGAGGGAAATAGAACTATGTACTCATATCTATATGTTAAGAATTAAGGTTGCAGATGGACATTGGGCCTCTACTCGAGTACTCCCTCAATACAAGAACACTTTGTTCTAACCATCCGGCATTCTGTGATGCTCACCTTCCCGACAAGATTGCTGAAGACAAAATGGATGCATAAGCAAATGTGGTGAAGAAAGCTGATGGTGCCCTGCTATCAAAAGATATACCGTCTAGGGTCTTAAAGGCTGAAGATAAATAAGTGATCATCTAGCTGAGAAGCAACAAAGCCCACCTGGAAGAAGCACACCAGCCTGTGTGATCATGAGGTGTCAATGGGATCAGGCATCTATGACCCAGAACAAAATTATACCCAATGTGAATGGGGGGTGGGGGGCGCGGGGGGACATGGAATAAAAGTATTAAATGAAAGTATTTTATTTAATAGTATTTTTTAAAAAAGTATCTGCTTAAGTATAAACAGTCAGAAGATCTAGTCACATGTTAGAGTAAACATTGTTTCAGAGTTTTGTAATCTAAGCTTTTGCATATAGCCAGAATTGTGACTTCTGTCTCAAAATTAATGTAGCCGACCTCTTACTGTTCTATCAGCTTTCGGACAATTGGAACACCTTTTTTCCTTCAGGATGCTGCACTATTTGAAACACTGGTGACACACACTGGTTACTACGGTAGTAAAGACTGCAGCACCGGAGACTTTTAAAGTGCTAGAACCACAGTCATACCTATGTAATTCGGTGCGTTCCAAATGTGCTCAATGATTTCTTTATGTGGAATTATTTCAATCTACATTTTTAATACAAAAACATGTATATACCTACTACTGGAAACTTAAATAGCCCCAAACTATTTTTTAAACACCTTCTAACTTTTGGGCTATATGCAATGTCTATAATTTTTTTAATTAAATACTTTTATTGGGGGGGTCTTACATATCTTATCACAATCCATACATCCATCCAGTGTGTCAAGCACATTTGTACATATGCCGCCAGCATCATTTTCAAAGCATTCTCTTCCCACTTGAGCGCCTGATATCAGCTCCCTATTTCTTCTCCCTCCTTCCCCCGCCCACCCTCCCTCACGAACCCTTGATAAGTTATAGAATGTTATTTCCATATCTTACATCACCCTCTGTCACCCCTCACCCACTTTTCTGTTGTTTGTACCCCCTGGGAGGGGGTTATATGTTGGTCCTTGTGATCGATTCCCCTTTTGTCCCCCAACCCTCCCCTAATCCTCCTGGTATCCCTACTCTCCTTGTTGGCCCTGAGGGGTTTATCTATCCTGGATGCCCTGTGTTTCGGGCTCTTATCTGTAGCAGTGTGCATGTTCTGGTCTATTCCGATTTGTAAGGTAGAATTGAAGTCATGATAGTGGGGTGATGGAAGCACCAAAGAGCTAGAGGAAAGTTGTGTGCTTCGTCAGTGCTATACTGCACCCTGACTGGCTCATCTCTTCCCTGTGACCCCTTTGTGAGGGGATGTCCAATTGTCTACAGATGGGCATTGGGTCTCCACTCCCTGCCCCACCCATTCACCTTGGGTATGGTAAACAGATACTTTTAAGGTCTATATTTTGCTACAGGATAAAAAAATATGGAAGCATATTTGGTCGGTGAAAAAAGTACCCAAAGGCAAATGCAGTGTGATGAATTTCTTGAATATATGGCCTCTCTGGCCTTGGGTTTATACTGCTGCCAAAAATAATTGTTTGGGCCATTGTCTGTCCTGTCATACCTTCTACATACAGACAGTCTGTCAATTCCACATACCTTCAGGAAGCTGACAGTGCACTGTGCAAGTACAGCACATAAAATCCAAGGAGGCGCTGAGTCAGGTAGTGTGCAGATTAGAGTACTGTGGCCTACCGAGGGATTGGTCAGTGTCTGGTCTCCACGGGAGCCTTTTGAAAGGGCCAGTCACACACAGGTCGTGGAGGATCACACTGCCATCCGAACAAGAGGCTGCAACGGTCCCTTCTCATGCACTCAGCCACGCCCTATGTGTGGTCTGTGACTTTCCTAAGACCCAGGTCGAAGCATGTTATTCTCTTGTTAAAAATGCCTCTCTTGCTTCCCACTGCTTACAGAAGAGGCCCAGTTTCCTTATGCTGTGTCTTGTTTTTTGAACTTTATTCATTTCATTTGGCGGTATTTATTAAGTACCTCCTCTGTGATCGATTTTTTACTAACTTGGGCCACAGAAGATGACAAAGAAACAAAGACTGGGCCCTCAGAAGACTTCCAGGACGGGCAAGCAGCCCAGCAGAGCGGGCCATGCTAGTCTTCTCGCATAGGAATATTGAAATCACACTGGGAGAGTAAAATGTAGCCCCGGGCCTCTTTTCTAGCTGTGTGTTCCCACCCTCTCTCTGCGTACCCCAGCCACACCAGGTCAATTTACATTTGCCATACGTACCCCAGCCACACCAGGTCAATTTACATTTGCCATACGTACCCCAGCCACACCAGGTCAATTTACATTTGCCATACGAGTTACCTAGTTTGGAACCTTAGGTCTCTCTCTGTCTTAAGTAACTTTCCCTTTGCCTACTGAAATCCGTTAGGGCCAGCATCAAATACTTCTTCTCAAGAAAATGTTCTTCACTCATCCCAGAGTTTATCTACGTTCTCCTAGAACACCGTTCAAGGTATTTTTATCATCGGCTGCCTTGAAATCAATTTCTCTATGTCCTGCAGTGCCAGACATTAAAACAACAATGATGAAAATTATTGTATTTCCTAAAGTTCCCATAATCGTAGCACCTGTTGCCCTAAAATATCCCTTTGTGGGAATGGGTATTCCAACACAATGAATAATACATTAATATTTGATTAAATCCTTGGTGCTAACAAATTGGCTTGACTAAAATGAGCCCCCCAGGCGGACATTCAATAAACTTTTACACTACTGAGTTCCAAGGAGCTATTTTGTTTCTATTCTACTCTGTTTCCTTCAGTAAGATAAAACAGTATGTGGCCTATTAATTAGTCTTTGGAATGGATCTGAAGTCTGGACAGGAATAGGGTAAATTAAATCAAATTTAAGGGATGAATTTGAGCTAAGTGTTTATCAGAATTATTAGATAAACTGAGAGGATAAGTATTTTTCTGTTACATTGGTATAATGGACCCAGTTGATATTATACCAACGTTCCACACAATTTTCCCCCCAGCAGTTCAAGCCTACGAAAACCAACATTCCAAACTCACTGCCATTGGGTCAAGTTCAACTAATAGCAACCCCATGTGGTGTTTGCAAGGCTCAATCTGTACAGGAGCAGAAAACCTTATCTTTCTCCCAAGAGATGGCCAGTGGGTGTGACCCACTGATAATGCAGTTAGCAGTCCAGTGCTTACCCAACAGCACTAGCGGGAGTGCATAGTAAAACTTAGACCGTGACTCATTCCAACTGAGAAAATAATCCCCATTGAAAATAGACTCGCAAACAGTTTTTTTGAAGAACAAAGAAATGATTCACCATGAATTAATCCAAAACGAATAATGTGTTGGTATTTCTAGAATGCCAGCTAGTACAACGATGTTAAAGAGATTATCAACCAAGCAGACTTTAAACGAGGAGGAGCAGAAAGGAAGTCACAGGAACAGCAATCAAACAACAAGGGAAAAGAGGCAGACTTCATAACCATATGGAACTTCTAGAATGAAAAATAGAGCCGTTAAGTCAATGGAAAGAAGGCAAGAAGAATGGAGGGTGGAATGAAAATGCTGGACATTTTTCTAATAAGTACTTCAGAATGAGAGACTAGAGAAAATGAGAGGCAGTATTCAAAATAGATAGACCACCAGGGTGAGAAAGCACAAACTCTAAGCAGGGCTAATAACAATGACTACACCTATACCGATTGCAGCAAATATTGAAAAAAACCACCAACGACAAAATGCTAAAACAACTACAGAGGAGAATATACAGGAACAACCATTTGACTGGATGCAGAATTCTCACCTGCCACAATAAAGTCCAGAGGACGGTGCGGAGGCAAAGAAACTACCAATTTAGAAAATAGGACTGCCACTTAAATTGTCACTTAAGGGAAAGCACAAACTCAGAATATTTTTCAAGAATGAGCTCAAGAGACTTTACCACCACCCGTAAACTACTGCTGAAATACATTCACTGTTTAGCATACCAATTACTGTTTTGGTATTTATTAAAGATTACACTACTTAGAAAGAATATTGAACTAGAAACACTTGAGACAGAAGAAATGATAGTGAAAAACGAGATAGTTAGATATGTAGAAAAGGCAAATAGAATTCTAAATAAACAAATACCCATAAATCACGAAAATACTAGTAAGGATTTAGAAGATTTCACTAATACTTAACAAATTTGATTTAATAGATGTATGTGGAACTTCTACAGGAGCACTGGTAGTGTAGTGGCTATTCGTTGAGCTGCGATCATCATGGTCAGCAGTTCAAAACCACCACCACCTATTCAGAAGAAAGACTGGACTTTTTACTCCCATAAACAGTTACAATCTTGGAAACCCACAGAGGGGTCGCTGTGAGTTAGCATTGACTAATGGCAGATAGTTTGGTTTTGAGTTTTGGTTACATGGAACCTCCACCCGGTATATTAAGACTATGTAACTTCTACGAAAGTTCAGTCGTACTCATACTGAAGACACAAGTGCCACAACGAAGTGTGGTGAAGATTTCCCACAGTGCCTGACTCAGAAAGTATAGTGCCTGTGGTTTTAAAAGCTTGTCTTAAAACAAGCTGCTCTCTAAGTGAGATGTCAGCTAAGCTCATATGGAAAGAGCATATCACCCTGTGCGATCCAGGGATTATAAATAATAAAATCGAAGATCAGAGGAGAGAAATGTATTAGAGATTACATTTTCAGAGCAGAAGTGGAGGGCAGTGAAAGTCCAGCATCCATTTATAGAGACCCCACGGGAATTAAGGCTCCATTGAATTCCCTGGGATCATTGGCCAGGCTTGTAAAAAGTGTTCCCCCTGGAGTGCATCAGAAAGTGAATTAATGCAGATATAGTTAGGTTAAATGTTAACATCTTGCTTGATTTCCCTTTGGACTCATTTTTAGTTTGTTTAGTTTTCATTATTTCCTATGTTCTTTTGGATGCAGATTTTTCCGTGATTTGTTTCTGTTGTTGGAGGGTTGTTTTTTTTAATATAATTTTCTTTATATGAAATCCAGTTAAGTCTATAGAGACAGTAACTAGATTAATAGCTCCATAGAGTTATTACAAGGGAATTTGAAGGGGAAAGGTGTGCTAATAACAAGTACAAAAATGAAGAAAATGTTCTACAATTAATTGTGGTGACGATTGCACTACTTCTTAATATATTCAAACAATTGAATTGTTTGGTAAGTAGGTCATATGTCAATAAAACTGTCATAAAAAATGCCAGTCCTATTCTACACTAAATCACAAAGGAAGTCTCCACAAATATCCAAGGATCATTGTCATATAAACTTCATAATTTGATCTCTTTGCAGTTAAATTAGAAATTTATTCAACAAATATCAAGCATGTATTACACACTAGACATTGTTTTAAGTACTCAGTACATATGAGTGAAAAACAGAAATATATTAGGACTTGCATGAAGTTTACATTCTAGTTATGGGAGAGCGAATATAAATGTACTAAACATACTAATTATATGGTATGTGAGAAGTGTGTAGTATGAGGGGAAAAAACAAACTGAGTGTCTTAGGCAGGGTTCTCAAAAGAAGCAAAACCAGTGGACCTTATGTATGTATGTATGTATAAAGGATTTCAACAGTTTTATTGGCATATAATTCATATATCATACAATTCAGTAGTTCTATCACATCAAGAAGAGTTGTACAATCATCACCACAATCAATTTAAGAACATTTCTTTGTTTTTATATCCGTCATTAGCTCACCATTTCCCTCTAATGTCCCCTGTCTTTTCCCCAAGGAACCATTAATCCAGTTACTCTCTATGGAGTTACCTATCCTGGATTTCATAGACAGAAAACATTTTTTTAAATAATAACAATAACAAAGTAAAACATAACAACCTCGATTGAAAAGAAAGCAGAAAATATTTAAAATTAGAACAAATTTTCAGTGGATTACAAAAGAGATCAAATCATAATGTGTTCATAACCTGTGTCTACAGTAATCCGCTTTCCGATGCAGTCTGCATGTAGCACGGCTGCTCACATCCCTGGTCCATAGTCAGAGGGGATTCACCAGAGGCTTAATCCCCTTCACTTGTTTTTCAAAGTGAAACAACTTTAAAATGGTTAATGGGTAAGATACCGTATTTTAACCTAACTACGTCTGCCATAGTTAACTTTACAATGCTCTCTGTGTGATATAATAAGGGTATTCACATCCCTCAGCTACCGTCTAAGGGAATCACTTGAGGCTTAATCCATGTGTGAATCTGCAAATGGATTTTGGGCTTGTACTGTCACCCGTACCAAACCAGGTGTTTACAATTTAAACTCTGCGACCACTCCTGCCTTCAGATTTGGATTTTATTATGTACATGTCTTTTTTTTTTAATTTACAATCACAGGCTGGTGTGTTCCTCCCACGTGGATTTAGTTGATACCTGCTTAGATAGCTGTTTGTTTGAAGACAAGCCTTTAAGACCCCAGACGCTATTTTTTACTGATATCTGGGCACCAACTAGTTTCTTCGCCACACTTTGCTATAGCACCCACATCTTCAGTGATCTCTTCATGAGGGTGAGCATCAACGAGAGCTGTAATTGGGATAACAGTTGTACGAGCCCCTAATAAAATGTTAAAAAAAAAGGGAAAAAAAAAAAGAACTGGTTGTTCTTAGATTGGGGCAAGAATTAAGTACAAGCTCCACATCCATTCATATATCCATGCGTTATATATATGGACCAGATCTACCATATACTTTCTATTTTAATGCCCTCCTTGCTTCATTATAATATGTATTGCTCTGGTAAAGGTGTGGCTCTGCCATTGTAGATGAAAATTATTGAAAGTTTTTTTCTATCACCAACCCCATTGTTTGTATAAATAGTGTCCACTCACTTGAGTTTATTTTGTATACAATTCATGTATTTCAGTTCATAGCTGGCCTTTAGTCCTATAATTCCCTTAACACTTTTAATTCTATACCATTAGCTAAAGTTATGAGACTTATCAGTAGAATTACCATAAATCCTAGGGGGATGATTGATATAGAGAGAAATTTATATCAAGAAAATGACTCATACAGTTGCAGAATAGTCAAGGCCAGGCGGGTTCCAAGTTTTTGGGTCACATCTGAGACTGGAGGTTTATCCTGACTCAGTAGCTTCAGGGACTGACAAACCTAAGACTGGCAGGAAGACTACAGGCTAGGCTGGTGGCTCCAGAAGTGAATGAATCCAAAGTTAGTAAATCAAATGCCAGGAAGCTGATGACTACCAGGACTGGAAGACAATTGACAGGCCATTTGCAAAAGTCTAAAAATGTAGACCCAGAAAAATGCAAGCAAGCTTTTCCACAGCAAGCATTTCTATGGCCACAGTCCATAAAAAATGTCCTCTGAATTGATTAAATCAGGGTTGAAACCTAAGAAAGAATGTTTCGACTCATTGACAATTCATAGCCACCCTGTAGGGGAGAGTACAACTTCCCCTGTGGGTTTCTGAGACTATAGATCTTTGTAGGGGTAGAAAGCCTTATATTTTCCCTTTGGTTGGTTGGTGTTTCAAACTGCTGGCCTTGAGGTTAGCAGCCCAATATACTATGACACCAGGGCATCTAAGGATTTCATTCCTCCCTAGTGTTAGAGGAGAGTCCTTGGCTACCCTGAAAGAGCAAACAAGTGTGTTGTTGTGACGGAGAACGTAGGAAAGGTTTCTTGGGAATGTTCCACTTTCAAATGGTGTGAGAAACCTGTATAGTAACTTTCACAGGACCGTATTTTCCTCTTCCTTGGCTCCTGCAAGACCTAACCTAGTAAGGAGTGTTACCAGTAGAACAACAGTGGCAACATTATCATCTGTTTCCTGGGTAACAGGCATCATTGAAAGACAAGGGGAAGAAATGGGGACAAACTACTCAGTTGAGTAGGCTCTGTAGTAGACATCTATCGTTTCTACCTGGCATTCAGACCTCCTTCGTGTGACCATCGTGGTCACATTTGCTTAGGGCACCTTCCTGCTAGTATGTACTTCCTGCTACTATGATGTGGGCTTCATTCCAAAGCTCCGGAGTTAAATCTCTTGGGGCCATAACTAGCCAGTTCTGATGTTATGTTTGAGCCATCAGGAAGCTGCCTGGTCAGGACGAGGGACAAGGCTGCCTAAGAATGAAGCCAACTTTGGAAAACAATCCAGAGAAAAGAGAACTGGTTCCCAGTAATATAGTTTGAGCCCTGGATCCATGCGTGCTTGAAGCTACATCTTATCTGTAGCCAGCTTTGTCTAAGCCAGCTCATGTTGGATATTCTGTCATTTGCAACTGAATGTGCCCTAACTAACTAGACTAGTACCTTAACTAGAATATTTTTGATAGACTAGTTTCTAATTGTTGTTGTTAGGCCCCAATTTGATAAGATCTGCCCATAGGGATCTCGCAGACTAATCACTATGGGAACAGTCTTTGTCCAGTTCAAGCCTGCAGTTCACAGCCAAGAGCACTGGGCTCCCATCTCTTGTTCCCTCCCTGGGCTTTCCTTTAGATTGGCTTGAGGGGCTTTGCCCCAACCGAAACACAGAGTGGCTCTCCATTTCACCGTGGGGAGGAGGTTTTGTAGCAGTTAAGTCAGCCCCTGCTTTCTCCTCTGCTGCAATTGCCTCTGGCTCTCTCCTCCATAGCTTGCTGAGGACGTTCCCTTCCCTGGGGCTGGGAAAGGGCCTGCCGGGGAGCTCTGCTCTCAGGAGCTGAGACTCACCACTAGTGGCAGCCCTGACAGTGCAGCAGGCGGCTGGCTGGCTCCCTTGCTCTACACTCCAGCACTTTCCGCACCCTCATTGCCCCATTTTCCGAGGAGTCTAATGAAAGCATTCCCTATACAAATTACATTTAAAACTAGAAAAATCTCCTCCAGCCATGATGAAAATGTCCAACAGAAACTACTCAAGTTTATCACCTTTAAAAATTGGGAGCATAAGTGGTTATAAATGCACTCAGTTCGGTGTTACAAAAATTCCAATGTGCTGGTATGCTTACTCAGAGTCCTATTGTATTTCGATTCTGTTTTTCTCTGTATGTTTTCAGTCCCCGCCTACTTTTTAACCTGTGTGAACATCACTAGGGAAATCCAGTGGCACTCACAGGCACCAATTGTGCTTATAGTGAACATTCCATAGATTTTATTCTCTTCTCTGAAAAATGAAATAGATTCTTCCCCCTCTACTTGCACAGGATTGCTTATAATTCTTCTCCCGAGGGCAGAGGAACCAGGGAGAAGGAAGTCTTAAAAAGAAGTAAATATTATGCTAAATGGTAAGAAGTTATACTTGGACTTTGATGCGCTTGGGAGCCCCTTCCTTTAAGTAGACCTACTTATGAATGGACTCTGTTTGACTTTGGGTTAATCACCGTGTATACCGCTCCCTCAGCAAACCCCAGTTAGAAATTAATGATGGGATCTGCCTAGAGCACAGGTAGAAATTCCCAGATAGACACTCAACTGAGCAGCATGCCCTGAGGAATAATCTGAGAAAAGATGCCACTGGAGGATAGAGTACTTGTGTTTAATTTGCTTGTAGCGTAGTCAGTCTGCATATGTCGTTCTTTCTATGCTGTTTGTTGTGTTCAGTGATGTCCTTGGTCCTTGGATGGCAGAGGAAAGGCAGAAATCTTTTAGAGATTCTTCCCCCACACCTGTTATTTGAACACTACTATATTTCAGCAAGGCTAATTCAAATAGAAGGTGTCTCTTTGTATGACAGTATCGTATATGTAATGTGTGAAATTCCTCGAAAGTTTTTCCTTAAAATTTTTTGAAGTTAAAAAAAATTTTTTGAAGTTCTTACATTTATGCAATTGTGTTTTGAATAAAGCTTCAAGACAAAATTTCATTTATTTGTAATTAGAAAAAAATATTTCACAATATATAAAACAATTATTTTCATTGAAACTTCATCCCTGTAATTTTGCTACTGATCTGAATTGGGCGACGCTGGTGAAAGGGTCATTCGAACACGAAAAGGGTTGCGACCCCCAGGTTGAGAACCGCTGCTGTCGGGGGCTAGCACGCGTCACAGCTGACGTGGGTTTTGCGGGGATCTGGCATCTTCATTTTGTCTCCGTGTCTGAGATGGAACCTTGAGGACAGTGGGCTGACCCTTGATTTGGGATCATGACTTCGTTTCTGAAAACTTGCTTCAAACAAGTTGAAGACTTGTTTTAGATTCACAGGTAGAGATAGAAAGCACTCTCACCTTAGCACGCTTGCTTTTTTGTTGGGCTTGTTGCCGGGAAACAAGACTCTCCCCTGTGCAGCAGTGCAGGGCGGAGAACTTGGCTTTTTTCCTCACCGGGAAGAAAGGCCTGGACTTCAGGCACCACTCTGTTGCTCAAACTTGGCAGCTTGCCCTCTCTGTTAACAAGAAAATATTAGGTTCACATCTTCTTATCTGACAGTAGGTTAAATTATTTAATTTGAAATATATGATATTATGAGAAATGTACTTCACAGCATTCTAACAGATGCCGCTAGCGTAGTAGTCTAACGTAGCAAATGCACCAAATGTGCCCGAGCATGTTTTTGACACTGTTTTCATAAGTGATGATATATCCTCATTGAAGCTTACTAAAATTGTGTTTTCTCCTCCAACTGTCATGAAAACATACCAAGCTATGTGATTTGTGTACCCATGATTTAGAAATATAAGATGCATATTCCTTGTGATTTTCCACTCTCGTAGAGTTAGATTTGAAGAAAGGAGATTATATTTCTTGGAGTATAGATCCATTGAGTTAATTCAGTTCCCAGGTGTGTAATTCTTCTTCAAAGAGTTAAAGGCCAACAGTAGATTTAAATTTGAATATTTATAAAAAATATGTTTAAGCTTTCCAGATTTCAGATCACGTGTTCTATCAAGTAATAGATTTATGGTCTCCTGTTTATTTGTTAGTTCAGTGAATCCTTTTAGGAATTAAAAAAATAAGTCTTAAGTGTTTATTTTCATCACTGTAGGTTGAAGGATCCCTGATGTTGTAGTGGATTATATGTTGGACTGCTAACCACAAGATCAGCAGTTCGAGCCCACCAGCTGCTCTATGAGAAAAGATGAGTCTGAGTGTTCCCTTAAAGATGCATAGCCGCAGAAACCCACAGGGGCAGGTCTGCTGGGCCCATAGGCTTATGCTGTGTCAAAATCGACTCCATGTCAGTGAGTCTGGTTTTCGTTGTTGTAGCTCTTCACTTTTGTGTATTACACATTTGCATCTTGTATGAAGGGGTTTCATAAAATTCAATGAAAAATGGAATTAAAGGATACTGGTCATTTTCCATGAGCTTTGTGAAGCTGCCTCATATATCTTAAATGATTTTTTCTTGTAAATGCCAGCACACATTAGAAAAGATTAAAAACAGAATTGTATAACTTATTTATCACACAGCTAATGCATGTAATTACCATCCAGTTCCAGAAATAGGATATTGTCAATGAGACCAGAGCCCCTCTCTTCACATCCGCTGGCCTTTTGACCCCACTCCCATAGTTTATCAGAACTTTGACTTTTACGTCAATCATATTCTTGCTCTTCTTGATGGTTTTGTTTCCTATCTATGCATTTCAGACACTCCGGTTTTGCTTGACCCGGTCTTTTTTTTTTTTTTAATGAAATTGTTCACTTAGGTGTCCTTTGGGGTCCAGCATTTTTTACCCAGTCATGTTTGTAAATGTAGTTGTAATTTCTTTTTGTTATTGTATGAGTTCACGACAAATTACTTGCCCTCATCTTGTTTATGGACTATGGGTTGGTTGGGCCACAATGAATGATGGTGCTGAGAACATCTTTCACATTCCTCTTGATAAACACTGCACATCCTTTTGGTGGGTATATGCCGTATATACTCGAGTATAAGCCAATCCAAATATCAGGCGAGGCACCTAATTTTACCACAAAAATTGCATTAAAAATGTGCTGGACAGATAGGAACTGGAAACGTGGGGAATCCAGGATAGTTGAACCCCTCAGGATCAGTGATGAGAGTGGCAATATTGGGAGGGTGGAGGGAAGGTGAGGGAGTAAGGGGGAACTAATTACAAGGATCTACATATAACCTCCTCCCTGGAGGACAGACAGCAGAGAAGTGGGTGAGGGGAGATGTCGGATGGTGTAAGATATGACAAAATAATAATAATTTATAAATTATCAAGGGTTCATGGTGGAGGGGGAAGTGGGGAGGGAGGGGAAAAATGAGGAGCTGAAACCAAGGGCTCAAATAGAAGGCAAATGTTTTGAGAACGATGATGGCGACATATGTACAAATGTGCTTGACACAATGGATGGATGTGTGGGTTGTGTACGAGCCCCATTTTTTTTAATGTGCTGGGGAAACTCGGCATATACATGAGTATATATGGTACATAGGACTGCAATTGTGGTACCATTTTGTTGTTGTTAGTTGCTCTTGAGTCAATTCCAACTCTGCCAACCCCAGATTTGCAGAGTAGAATAGAGTATATGTATTTTTAACATTTTAAAAAGTGTTATCACTTTATATTCCCAGCAGGGCACTATGAGAATTCTCGTTGCTCCGTGGCAGCCCATCTGTTGGTTGTGTGGTGTTACTTCATGATGTTAGTTCCCATTTAACTATTTAGTAACGGAACGAAGCATCCCTTCACATACTCAGTGACCGAAGTCGCTGGACTAGCACGGGTTTCTCTTTCTGACTGATGTGTGAGTGTTCTCCACATGTTCTGGGCCCGGACTCAGCGTCTGTTGCAGATAACGCCTCACATTTGGTGGTTTGCCTTTTCAACTTCTTAATTTGTGGAATTAGCCAACCTT
This sequence comes from Echinops telfairi, assembly GCF_000313985.2. Taxonomy (NCBI): domain Eukaryota; kingdom Metazoa; phylum Chordata; class Mammalia; order Afrosoricida; family Tenrecidae; genus Echinops; species Echinops telfairi. Next base: position 56,673,112 of record NW_022111324.1, read on the forward strand.
TTCTTTATGATCGGTCATTTTATGCCCTCTTTAGGATGCCTTCCTGTGATTGACCCTGTCTATTAACATAAAAGCACTTTGTTGTTTTATCTCTTACATTTAGAATTAGACTTGAGTTTTTAGGTATAGGTTGATTTTCATTTATCCCTATGTGGATAACCAATTATCTTATCATTTACTAAAAACATTACCCTTCCCCTACTGCTCTGTAAGTTCCAGATTTGCTGTAAATCACTTGTCCACATATGCATAAATGTATGTGGGCTTTCTGTTTGATTCTGTTACGCTATTTCACATTGCTAAAGAGTTTTTGTAAGTATTTATCAGGTTTAAGACATTCTATCCTATTCTTGTCTCATGAGTGAATGTTAACTTTTATATGCTTTTTTTTTTATAAATTATTTTATTGGAGGCTTTTATAGCTCTTACGACAATCTATACACCAGTTGTATCAAGCGCATTTGTACATATGTTGCCATCATCATTTTCAAAACATTTTCTTTCTACTTGAGCTCCTCTTCTTCCCTCCCTTCCCCACCCTCCCACCCATGAGGGCTCTTGATAAATTATAAATTATTATTATTTTCATATCTTATATTGTTCAATGTCTCCTTTCACCCATGTTTCTTTTGTTTGTCCTCCTGATGGGGGCAAGCTATACTTCAATCATTACAATCTGTTTCCCCTTCCTCCCCCCATCTTCTATACTTTTATTGAGATAAATTGTTCTCATTTTTTCTGTTAATATGGTGAGTACATGCTTGGTTTTTCTAATATTAAATTAACTTTCAGAACACATCCACAAGAGTCAGAAAACAGCCTGAAGTATAGACCACATGAATTTTGAGAACATCTCAAGAGTTCATTCCTTGAGCCCCGATGACCAAAGAACGGAAGTGTATGGAATGACATCAATATCATCATACAGGCAGAAAGAAAAGATTCATTTAAAAGAGAAGACATGAATAAAAGACCAACACAGGTGTCAGAAGAGACGTTGAAGTTTGCTCTTGAACACAGAATACCTGAAGCAATTGGAAGAATTGATGAAGGTAAAGGGCTGAACATAAGAGTCCAACGGGCAGCTCAAGAAGACAAAGTAAATCATTATAATGAAATGTGCAAAGATCTGGAGTTAGAAAACCAGAAAGGGAGGCGTTTACTCTGCATATTTAAAACTGAAAGAGCTGAAGAAAAAAATTAGGCTGTTAAGTTTCAATACAGAGGGATTATATGGGCAAAATATCGAATAATACAGGAAGCATCAAAAGAAGATAGAAAGAATAGCCAGACTCCCTGTACCAAAAATACTTGGTCGGCATATATGCAAATACCTTGAAGAAATGAAGCTCTGAGCCTGGAAAATCAAGACCAAAATCTCAGATAATACCAAGATGGATCAGCATAATATCGTTAACAAAGACAGTGTCCCACATCCTACTTTGGTGAGTAATCCTGCCGTCTTAAAAGCTTGTGAGCAGCCCTCTAAGGTGCAACAATTGGACTCGCCCCATCCTGAGGAAAGAATGGCAGAAATCAAAAAAAGACACATGGAAAAAGTAGTCCAATTGACTAATAGACGTGCAAACATCAGTCTCCACAACCCTGAGACAGGAAGAACTAGATGGTGCCCGGTCACCACTAGCAACTACGTTAGAAGGTCACGTTAGAAGGTCCTAGATAGACTAAGAGAAAAATGTGGAACAGAACTCCAAATCATAAGAAATCAGACTTATTAGTCAGAGAGTGACTGGCAGACACCCCCGGACTATGACCATTAGCCACTTTTCAGGTCTGAAACGGAGCTCTCTCCAGGGTAGAATAATCAACCATTTAAGATCACAAGGGCATCATTTACCCAGAGACAGAGTGTTCGGAAAGAGCGAGTAATTGACACAATAAATACTGGGAGGAAGCCATGGTATATTGAGGGGATTGAAGTGGGTGAGTGGAAACCAAATGTGTACAAATTCTTGAATGTGAATGTTCGCATCTGCTCTGAAATCCCTCACCTGACTCATAGTAAAAAGTTAAAAAAAAATCAGAAACACTTAAATATTAAGACAGAAGATTGACTAAATAAATTTCTGTATATTTTTAAAAAAAAGAAGAAATTCAACCACATATTGCATTGGGCAAATCTGCTGCATAAGACCTTTTTTAAAGTGCTAAGGAGCAAAGATGTGACTTTGAGGTCTGAGGTGCTCCTGTCCCAAGCCATGTTTTTTGTTTGGTTTTTTAATCATTTTATTAACGGCTCTTACAGCTCATATACCAATCCATACATCAGTTGTAGCAATCACATTTGCCATCATTTTCAAAGCATTTTCTTTCTACATGAGCCCTTGGTATCAGATCCTCTCCACCCCACCCCACCCTCCACCTGGCCTCCCCCCAAACCATGTTTTTTTCAGTTGCCTCATAAGCAAGTAACAGCTGGGCAACGAACAAGAATCATTTGAACCCTGGGGTTGGTGAAGAATAATCACAAGGACCGCCAGGTGACCACATGAATCTGCCTTGGAGAAAAGACAGCCGGAATGCGCCTTAGAATCAAGGATGACGAGCCTTCCTCTCACATACTTGGCATATTTATTGGGAGAGACCAGTCCCTGGAAGGGACATTGTGCTTAGACAAGGGAAAAGAAGACCCTCAAACTTTTAAAACGGGGCCAGTTCACTGTCCCTTGCACCGTTGGAAGGCCGGACTATAGTTTTAAAACTATGAACAAATTCCAGTGCACACTGCTCTTTTTTTTTTTTCAGGGGCAGGCCAACAAGGCTTGCTTTTATTGAGTGACTGATCAATAGAACTGCCAAGGCCACTCTGCACGGAGAAGAGAGGGGGAGTTTATTTCTTGGTCTCTTCCTCCTTGGACTGCGTCTTCATGAGCTCTTCTTTCTTGGCTGGAGTCGCTCCTCTCGGCGCTTGTGTCCTCCTTGGCCTTAGACCTGCGGGCCTCACCTGCGCAGCCAGGAGCTTCTTGCGAGCCTGGTCTGCCTTCAGCTTGTGGATGTGTCCATGGGAATCCGCTGGCTCTTAAACACGTTCCCCTGCCCCTTCAGGGACAAGCGGTGATACCTGTGGCGGCCAATCTTCTTGGACTCCCGGGGTCTTCTGAGCAGCCGGCGCAGAATCCTCATCCTCCTCTTCCACGTGACCTTCTCGGGCACGCGAGCATTGGCAGGACCCTTTCGCTTACCTGTGCCCATATGCCTGCCCTTCCGGCGGGCTAGGGTGTGTTTGCGGCATCGGGCCGAGAATGGACGGTCACAGGCTTGCGGATGATAAGGCCCTCTTTGATCAGTTTCCGGATGTGCTGACCGGAGTTGACATTGGAGTTGGCATTGGCATTGGGGTCCAACCAGACTGTCCTCTTGCCGCAGCGGAGGACGCTGAAGGCGAGGCTCGTCTGAAGCCAGAGCATCCTCAGGACTGCGGCCGAGCGCCGAAAGGCACACATATCTTATTTTGAAGTGAAAAAAGAAAACGGGCAAAAACACCCGGCGGGCCGGATAAATGTCCTCGGCGGGCCGCAGTTTGAAGACCCCTGCTCTAGTGGCTGCAACGCTGGGCTCAAACATGAGTGCGGGGATGGCGCCGGACGGGCGGGTTTCCTTCCGTCACACACAGGGCCGCTGTGGGTTGGCGCTGACTCGGTGGCTCTGCACCACATATGGACTCTCCGTTCCTGTTGTCAACCCCACTCAATACTTGAAACATGGGACTGCAGAAAGGCTTGACGTTCAGGTCCCCCAGTGCGACCTCAGGAACAAAATCCTGGCAGTCTGCTTCTGAAAACAAAACCCCTGTGGGGCCCACTTCTAACTCTGACGCATAAGGGGTGTCGGGGAGTTCTGACAGCGGCACGTCGTCCGAGTGGCTAGTTGTGTCGTTGCTCTTAGCTTGGTTAGTTTTTTAATTTGGTTCATTAAGCCAGCGTTCTATGTTTTGTCTGCCCTATCATGTCCTCATCTGGGGGCTTTGCTCCATTTGTAAAGGAAGGTCAGGGTCCACTCTCTGGAAGACTTTAGGTAAGACTAACATTATTTTAGAATTCACTAGCGAAGTCATCTGGACTAAAGTTTTGTTTGGTTTGGGGGGAAATGTTTTGAATTAAAATTTTTAATTTCTTCAGTGATCATAAGTTGGTTCCTATGTTCTCTTCCTCCTGCAGTCTATTTTGATCAGCTATATTTTTGTGGAAATGTGTCTATTTCTTTCAAACTTTAAAAAGTTTTGCGTATGAAAATTTTTCCACCCTTTTCAGTCTCCAGTATCCATAGACTGTGTAGTACTAAGTACCCCCCTCCCCCGACTCCTTATTTGGAAGGGCAGATATTCTTCCAATCTTTTCTCTTCAACTTTTCTGTATCTCTGTGTTTGAAATGTTGGTATATAAATAGCTGATAACTTTATTTTGTTTGATCATGTGTGATAATCTTTTTTCTTTAAAGGCAAGGTTAGGACATTTCACATTTAATGTAATTGGGTTTAAATCTGTATCAGTTCTTTAAGGTCAATAATTCTTTAAACAATAAGTTTTCCCATTCAGAAGATTAGCAGTTTATTAACACCTATGAGTTGATCTTCTCCGATATGTATTTAAGTATGCAGAGATTTATGAAACCTTCTCCTTTCCTATTATTACTCTGGCTGCTATGTAATGAATAGAGAGCCAGGGATTAAAATACACGAAGGACAATATTTCTACTCTGGCACTTTGGGAATTCGCCTTACAACTCTGTTCGTGTGATTTAGCTATTTAATGCCAATATACAAAACATTAACAATGCATCTCTTAATGTATTGCTTTAGCAAAACGGTGTAGAAGTGTTAATTTTAAATTACTTTTTTTTTTTTAATTTCAGGGCTGCGACTCCCAGATGAGCATGTCAGAAATGTCCTGCGGTGAAAGCGCATCCTCCTGTCAGTCCCTGGAGCCCGGCGCAGTTCCGGAAATCCTCGTCGGCCTGCTGTATAACGCCACAACTGGAAGACTATCTGCAGAAGTGATCAAAGGAAGCCACTTCAAACACCTGGCAGCAAACAGACCACCCAGTGAGTGAACCAAAAGAAAATATTTTTTTAAAAATGTTTTTAACCATTCGAATGTTTTCTGCGTTTGTGGGACTTTCAGTAGTAGGACCTTTGGTGCTATCATTGAATGTGAACCAGTCAAAAGGGTACGGGTCAATGAATCGGTGTCAGGTTTTCTCATTCCAAGCAGAAAAATTTGAAATTCAAAATATTCATTGCAATGTGACAGGACTTTTAAGTTTTCACAGTGACTGGGAAAGCAATTGCCCCCGTGGAGCCATTTTATTCAAATGTTACAAAAGTTAGAGGGTTTTTAAATGCCAGTATCATTCCACAATTAGCAACAGCGTTATTTGTTGCAACCAAACACCGGTGCTGTGTGTTTTCTGTCCCCACACAGTACTCCGAACAAATGTGTCGGCTTCTCCCCTTTCCTCCTTTTCTTCATTTGTTTTTCTCCTTTGAGACCATGAACCAGTGCTTCCAGCAGAGATCTCTAAAAGGAGGTATCCCTTGCCTTTGCCAGGGCACAGCAAGGAAGAGCTTGCTACGCCCCCTGGACACAAGGAAGGGAAAGCTGGGCGGAGGGAACGAGGAGTGCGTGGTGGGAGTACACAGTGGTTGTCGCCTGGCATACCTCCAAAACTGATTGTTGACACCAATGAGAAATAAACTGGACAAGGAGCCGCTTATTTGTACTTTTCTACAATCAAAGATGTTAATGCCCTCCAGTGGAAAATTTTAAAGGAACCCTTGATTAATAAAGCCCCTTAAATTTGCATAAAGATTCCTTGAAAATTTGCACACAAAAAAGATTCTTCATAGACTTGTGAAAGGCCGTCTCATAGTCCAGATAGCAAACATTTATTGAAAGAGAGAAAACTGCCTCCACTCCTGAAATAAAATCTCCCTCCTTCTCACCATGCTCAAAATGCCACAGGTAAACAACTCTTTTATTCAACGACAGTGAAAAGTCATAAAAATAGACTTGGATTTTCCCAAGTGGAACTGGGAACCTTCCTTCTTTTTTTCTTTTTTTAATTGGAACCTTACTTCTTAACATCCTTCACAGACTATGACCCCTGTATTGAAAGTCAGAGGGCTAAAATCATATCCATATTTATGTCCTTGGACAGGTACCCTAACTCCTCTGTTTCTTGATGAGCAACGGTAAGGTCATGTCTGACACGGTGATTGTCAGACTCAAATCAGAGAAAGGTGCAGAAAAGAAGGATGGAATTACTATCGCCTCCCCCTCTTATTTCAGAAGGGAGAATTTGGAGGGAGTAAAGAAGCAATTGCTATAATGAACATTTGAAATTTACTTGATCATTCTTATTTATGCACATCTAGAGTGCAAATTCAAGTATATGGGAGGTAACTCAATGCTCAGTATCTGGGCATGAGCACTGTGGAGGGTGGTGGACCTGTGGCACACTCAAGAGTGCATGCCCTGGCCTGGAAGACCTCAGTTTCCCGCCATACAATAGGTAGTGGTATATGAGGGAACAATAAAACTAGTCAGGTATGCCCTCCTTAGAATAATCAACCATTCCTTTGAGATCAAAAGGCCAAGGTTCAGAAGAGTTCGAAAGGGAGGAGGAATGGAAACAGCAAACACAGGGAGAAAGTGGGATGAGTGATGTTTTCATTGTCAGGGGGGAGGGGGGAGGGGGGTGTTGCAATCAAGGAGATGAAACAAAATGTATGTCTGATGGGAAAACTGATCTACTCTGTAAACCTTCACCCAATTCACAGACAAATGTTAAAGAGAGTGACCATGTCCTGCCTTCAGAAATTCAAATGATTGCAAATTGGATATACTGTACCAGGTTAACATTATTTGGGGCCACATTTAGCCACCAGTTCTAACAACTCTAACTTCAGCTGTAGTTTAATTTAAAATTTTAACTGCATGTACTGCCTTTCTGCCCCCACTGCGGCCCCTCTGATGGAAGCACTAGAGAAGAGAAGTAGTAGATAATACACAAGGAAGAATGACTTCCCACAAGAATGGATGCTCTCAACCTAAATGCCCAACAATCTACTGAGTTGTGATAGAGACATTCAAGTGCTTAGCCTCACAACCTAGAGTGTATCTTTCAGGGTAAAGAATAGGCTGCCACAGTAATTTTCATGAATTATTTTGGAATTAAATCTTTAGTGCCAGCTAACTAATGGTTTGTCGGGGAGGTATTGAATGAGTATGTGTGTGTGTGTGTGTGTGTGTGTATGTGTGTGTGTGTGTGTGTGTGTGTGTAACATTTCAAACAACTCTGAGAGTGGAATATTTGAAGAGCACAATCTAAGACAGTGGTGTCAATTTGCCTAAACTGAATGTACTACCTAAGGTTGTGACCCCTTTTTTATTCCTCAAAGCTTTTGGACTATGCTATAGGCTGAATAATCTAGTCTTATCCAAAGAAACAATAGCAATCTTTCAGAGCAAAAATTTTTATATTTATCTTTTATTGTGCATAACTGAATTTGAAATTAAATGGTGAGTAATACAAAGGTGTAAAATACTAAATACTATATGGGTAACCCTAACATTCCAAATAATCATAAAAATAATTGCCCTATAATGACTTTATTCAGTCTTTCACAATCTGCTAGTTTGCATGATCCTTTATTCAATGTGTTTTAGGCCAAAAGGATAGCCTCATCAAGATGTCCCCTTTTTCAAAAAGTGTTTTTTGTTTAAGATTACGAAATGACCTGAAAAATCCTCACTCCATGAAATTTACCCCACAAGCTTTTGGTTAACCCTTCTACCTGAATTAAAATGAAAGGTTTTGTGTTCTTCCACCCCAGTGAAAAATGTTTCCTCTTTAATTCTAACCTTTGACCCTCTCTCACCCAACAATTGACATCTGGTCATTATTTCTTTTACTGCTTTCCACCCCCTGTTGTCAGATGGACTGTTCTGTTGTCTTAAACACTTGATAGGTGGACAGGTTTATATAATCCGAGGTGAGTTCCTGCAGAGACTAATTGGATGTTGTCTTTTCATGCAAAACAAAATGCCCTGGAAACTTGCCAGCAGGGAAGCTGTCCACCATGTGGGTTTCCAAAACAGAAGCAAAGCAAACCAAAAAACTGCACATGTATTATCTGTGGCACTTTCAATAAAACTAACTTAGACGTTATCTCTGATTATGGATGATGGTATTCAGGATATCTGAAAAACATGCAAAACTTTTTTAAAATAAAAGTTTTAATTTTTTTTCCCATTCATTATATTTTAATTCGTAGAACAGAAATAAAGGAGCTCTTTTGTGGAAAAGATGGCAATTTTCTTTAAAATTAATTGACATTTTGAAGTAAGTACACATGATGGATCAACATGCTGAAGATCATTTGCATGAGTCTAAACAACTTGAAAGGCAATCTTTTAAAAAGAAGATTGCTCTCCCAAATAATCAATGAGCGTTTACATTTCACACTGAATACTAAACATCACATCAGTTTTTTTTCTAATCCATGAAAATACACACGATACCATGTTCAAAACCACATTAAATTTTGCCAAAAAAGGAACCCTGTCATATTTATTTTAATTTGCCGAAAAGCACATTAAATGTACTCTTGCATGAAACCAGGAGAAAATTTCCCTTGGTTTGCTAGCCTTTGAGCTCCTGATGTATTTGGCTTCATTGGGGGCCTTCGGTGTTTTTAAAATCAAGTTTTAAAGCCTCATCCATGCAGAGATTTGTTTGACATTTCACCCTAAGCTGTTTGATGTCATCTTTGCACCCTTGTCTTCCTCTTTCCCCTTCACCATTTGCCTTCATCTCTAGTTGTTTGTTTTCTCATTCTCTGGGAACACAGTGGGATGCTTTACAGTGTCGTGGCTATGGAAGCTTGCTAACTGTGTATTAATGCTATGACGTCCCGCTTAGTGATGCTCCATGGGAAGGGGCTGGGGTGGTAGTGGGAGGGAGGTCAAGGATGGGGTGGGATGAGAGGATGGGGGAAGGATTATGAGGTATACCTTTAAATTTTAACTATAATGTAGAAAGAGTTAGGTTAAGATATTAGTACCCCCATCCCCCCAAAATTTTTGTATACATCTGGCTACTTAGCATTCACATTTCTTAAGCCTCCGGTTTAAAATGGAATGGTTGAATTTCCATTTAACTTGGTATACTCTTGGTATAGTTCTTAGCATTCTTAAGCCTCTAGTTCAAAATGGAATGGTTGAATTTCCATTAAACTTGGTATACTCCATATCCTTAAAAAGTGTACATGCTGACTCTTCTAGGGAAGTGTGGCAAGAGACCTGCTTTGAACTTGTTTCAAATGATGTTTCTGGTATGTTGTTTGTTTCGTTTTGTTTTTCCTGTAGATACATATGTTAAGTTAACTCTACTGAATTCCATGGGCCAGGAGATGTCCAAATGCAAGACCTCCCTCCGCAGAGGGCAGCCAAATCCAGTGTACAAGGAAACCTTTGTCTTCCAAGTGGCCCTGTTTCAACTTTCTGATGTGACACTCATTCTCTCTGTGTATAACAAACGCAGCATGAAGAGAAAAGAGATGATAGGCTGGATTTCTCTAGGTCTGAACAGCTCTGGAGAAGAAGAACTCCATCACTGGACTGACATGAAGGAGTCCAAAGGACAGCAAGTCTGTCGGTGGCATGCGCTGTTAGAGTCGTGATGAACAGGAGAACGGCACAGTCTCCATCCACGGCAGCAGCATCTCGGGTTACAACACCACCGTTTTTATCTAGCAACCGTTTCCAGACCCCTCCCTTACAGAATCAGAGTCCACATTCTACAAAATGCTTTTCATTCTGTGGAAAGCACAGCAGTGCTTGCACTCATGCAGAAAAGATATGTCTGATAGAGCTTCCTGGGGAAAAAAAAGAATCAGAAACTTTTATCATCGTTAAATTCATCATCCCCGAGAGATCTAATAACATGCTTTTGAAGTTTAGTTTACTTTCGCAGAAGAGCCTGTAATTTCATTAAAAAATCAAAATTATAAGTGACTAAAAAGATTCATAAGTGTAGTTGTAGCCCTCCTCTAGAACCATTCTCCCCATTCCATAAAACATGTGTTTACTGGCCAGTCCCTGATGTTTATAATCTTCTTTAATACGAGAAAGTAGCCCTCCAGTTCCACATAAGTCGCAAGGATTGCAAGCACCTTGAAAATTGTTTCACGCAAACTATTCCTCCTTCCATCCTCTGAGGTTCAGTGGGGCTCTGCTCGTCATAGTAGCGCCAAGTCTAAGTGCACGCAAGTATTCATTTCCATAAAGAAATTGTTTCCAGTTATCAGTGAAATTCCGTTCTTTATTTGCCTCTGCTATTGCCTGATCCAAAGAGACCAAGTCCCTGCACTGGTCCCTTGGGAGTCTTTCAGACAGGTTGTCCTGTAGAACTATGTAGCTTTCTGTTGAAAGCACTTCCTGTATCCCTGTATTCCAATGTGGGAAGCTAATCCAGCAGGACTTTATGCTTTCTTTCCAGGACTGACTCTTTTAAACTGCGGTGAATTAAAAATGTTTGGGTTTTTTGTTTGTTTGTTTGTTTGTTTGTTTTACAAACTGAAACATACAGCAGCTAAGCTGCTGAAAATCAAAAACGATTCAAGGTGAAGAACATTTTAATGATCTGCTCTGGGTATTTCAGTAACCAACACTGCATCAAGCAGGCAGCATTCAAAAGAAGCGGTTCTCTGTGTAAATCCTCGCTCTTACTTCTGACCCTTGATATTTGTATTAGAAAGACTATCCAGCGCTCAGTTTGAATTAGAGCCACGTGGTCAAGCAGAAGCACCAGCAGCACCAGCTCTGGGCTCACTCTGAAGTTCCTGGGACCTGTGACCAGGGGTTATGACATTTACAGTCCGTTCTTCACTCGGATGTCTTCCTGTGCCTTCCGTGTAAGCTAAAATTTGCTCATACAGCTTGAAAGTTGTATTGGCAAACCTAGGCCTTCGAATTTTTATAAATGTCAAGATTCCGCAGAACAATGTCACGAAGACCCGCAACTTGCTCCGAGTCAGGCAGCAGTTGTATAAGGCGCTCGGGTTTTACTGACCAGGCACCTTCATTGTCTTATATTTAGGAAGGCTGATGAACCAGGACTGTGATAATGGCTTTCTTTTTATTTTTCTTCTGACTTCATTTGAGAGTCTACTTTGTATAAATGAAAGTATCTTCTTTTCTCCTCCTTCCTAGTGAAAGCAGGCAAAAATGTACCACACACCAACGACTGGAAAGGGGTATTGCATTGTTCCCGTCCCAAACAAGCTGTATTGTCCTGAGATAAGGTGTGCTATTATGAAACCAACAAGATCATGCCTAAATATTATCGCTTCAGCTTGGCTGGACTGAACAGCCTTAAAGAGAGATCCCCAAAGACGGTGAGCTCCCATGTGTTTTCATTGTTGCTTGAAGATACGGCAGCTCTGCACAGCTACGCATCCATCCACATACATTTTAAGAAAAATGCAAATGCTGTCTTGGGCAGCATGAAGTTTAAGAATGTATGTAGGGAAGGTACATTACAAGGGAAAATCCTTTATAGTTATACCAACGAGCTTTTTTCCGAATTTTTTTTAATGGTTAGATAATAGAGTTAGCACCTGAATCGAAAGACGGTTTGAAGCACTTTTGGGGTGGGTTGGGTTTGGGTTTTTTTGTCAACAAGATGGGAAAAAATTGGAAGAGATGTAGTTTTGAGAAATTGGATTTAGACATTTGATGCTACAAATATTTTTTTCTGCCTGTAGGACAACTGACTACATTGCTAACAACTGGGATTCTCCTTAATAAAATGAATTGTCAGTCATATTTGTAGCTGTAACAAAGCCTCATCAAACACATTAATCAGACCAGCGTGGTGCTTTCACCTATAGTGAGAAAAAGACGTAATGAGTTGTCATTTATTAAACTACTTTTCTTCCAATTATGCCCGGAAGTCTTGCGTGCTTTGTTACATCCTTAGGGTTTTACCTGGTATACGTATCAAATCCAGTATGGCCTATCACAGTAATCAACAATCAAAGAGAAATCTAGAAAGATGTAGCTACCTCCACCCCAGCTGGCACATTCTCTGTGATTATGAATTAGCTGTGTGCCTGGGTGTATGTGTGTGTCAGTATGCACACACACACACACACGTACACACAGTGAATTTTTTTTTTTAAGACTTTTGAGACCTGGCTTTTTCCCAGGTAACTGAATAGAGAAACACTTCTCAAATTGGGGGTGATTTTTCTCCTCTGTACTGATCAGGGATTATGTTTGGTTTGGGGTGTTCTCTACTGCCATTCTCCTTCACCCATAGCGAGAGATACATCTTTTTATCCTGTGGATTGACTTAACTTAGAGTAATCACTCCCCCCAAAATGTCTATTCTTTTAGAAAAGGATTAAACAGGGCTCAAGAGACCCACTTCATGCTACTGAATCTATAATGTTCAAGACAGGACTACTGCTTTTTTGTGTGCCTGAATTTGCATGAAAGCTTAGAGGCAAATCCTATAGTTCGGTAATTATAGCAAATAGGGCCCACTGGTGGGCAGCAGGTGTTGGCTCAGAAACTTGAGAAAGACAACCCATTTTCTTATTGTTCTGTGAAAATCCCTCAAGTTTTATAATAAAATAAGATCATCCAAATAAGCCAATTGGCTGCTATTTATGTGGGCTCCTGGGCCTGGAATTACAGTTTTTATTTGCCTCCCAGATGACTCTAAAATGAAGCTGTTTATTACCGTCCAGGAAACAAACATATCTCAAATCAGTAAGAATTTGTTTAGGATAATATTCCCCTTACCTCTCAAAAGCTGTCTTACCTACACTTGTGCCTTCATTGCTTTCTACATTTTATGTGAAATTTATTTGCCTGTTAATCTTACTAAGGAACCCTGGTAGAGTAATGGGTTACACATTAGACTGCTAAGCACAAGATCAACGATTCAAAACCCCCAAACAGTCCAGGGGAGAAACAGGAAGCTTTGATTCCTGTAAAGAATTCCAATCTGGGAAGCCCACGGGGACAGTTCTACCCCATCCCGCAGGGTTGGTCGGTGTAAGTTAGAATCGACTCGGTGGCAGTGAGTCCAGTATTATCTTACTAGGCATTCGGCGAATCCACAATAATGTAGTTAGTGACAAAAATAATCAATTAGATTACAATGATTGAGAAGAACAAACCAATGAGAAAATAATCTGCAGTAACCTGGTGACTGCTGTCAGTCAGCCCCAAACTCAAAGGAAGCCTGTGCCCAGCAGGATCTGGTTCTTGTGATCCACAGGATTTTCAGATTTTTTTTTGGAAGTGACTCACCAGATTTTTATTTAAATGCTTGCCTCTCGTGGCGAACCCTGCTCAGCGCCACAGCAAGCCACACTCCTCACTGACAGATGAGTGGCGGCTGTCGGTGAGGTGCAGAGGCTGAGATTGAAAGCGGAGTCTGTCTCCCTTGTGGCAGGCTTGATTTCTACCCTTGACCCGCCCGCGACTCCCTGATTGAGATACACATGTCTAGATGTCGGACCTTATCCTCATTATAGTCCAGTCTACTGCAGATGCCAGGGGCTCTCCACGCTTAATGAAATTTTGGGTTCCCATCATTTTTATTTTGCTCCTCACTTGAATCAGATACAAAAGCAATGATTGCAAAGCAAGGTCGCATCCATATAGAAAATGCAAACAGCGGTGAGGGTGCTGTTCAAGGTGAAGAGGGGCGGGGCACTGAAAGACTTGAGGCTGTGTTAGCCCTGGTAGACTAGGGAATCAAATTCATCGACACTCATCTATGTATAAGAGAGAATTTTATATCAGAGTAATTGTGTATTAAGAAAACACCCCAGCCCAGTCCATATCAAGTCCATAAGTCCAATATTAGCCCATATGTCCAATATCAGTCTATAAATTCAGACTCACGCAACACAGGCAATGATGCCGAATGCAGGAAGATCACAGGTCAGTGGGTGTAAAGTCTTGGGAGTGGAAGCATCTCAGTGCTGGCAGGGGTCTCCTCCAGCTCTCTGAGTCTCTGCACAGCAGGAAAGGGAAGGCAGAGAGAGTGTGTGTCCGGTCAACAGAGAAGAAGATGGGGGTTCCCAGAATCCTCAGGAGAAGGCCTCACAGAGGCCTCATTGGCTATGACCTGATAGACAGGCTAGACTCCACCCCTTGGCTCAAGTTGACAGGAGATTATGTAGCTGCAGCAAGTCTCTCAAGCGAAAGGAGACACTGGTGTCTGAAGGTGTACATTTAATTGGAAGGTCGCTGAGAGTCCATTACAGTGAGTTTGGCTTGGTTGTAGGTCAGTAAGAACAGCAAAAACTAAAACCAAACCCACTGCCATCGCGTTGATGCCAACTTAAAGTGACCCTGGGAGCTGAGCTGCCCCTGTGAGTTTCAGAGACTAATTTTTGTTTGTTTGCTTAGTTGGGTTTTTGTTGTTGTTGTTTTTTTAACTGTAATTTCTTAAAGGACTTGAAAACCCCGTCTTTCTCTCAAGGAGCTGCTTGGTGATTTTGGACTGCTGACCTTTCGGATTGCGGCCCAATGCACAATCACTAGGCCACCATGACTTCTTGTAAGAACAGTAGGCACCATTAAATCTTTAACAATATCCATATCTAAATGTGACTAGAAAGGCAGCATATATTTGCATAAAATGGTCACTTGCCTAGATAAATTAGATCATTCATAGAGCATCTTCACTTTGATAATTATTGTTCCAAAGTTGTCCTATTCCTAGTTTTACCCCCATTCACCGTAGCCTACTCTGGATGTAGCCATCAGTATCATCAGCAGCAAGCAGATTGAATATTGAACACACGCTAATGAAAGTTTTTTAAACTATGATCTTTGTCCTCCAAAATATGATCTGTGTCCTTCATGATACTGAGTCGTAACAGCCGTCATTTGCTGAGAGCAGCACACAAATGAATTGTTTTACTCAGGTTCCCGACTCCATGAAGTAGGGGACGTTATGGATCTCTTGCCAATGAAGAGGCCGCGGCCCAAAGAGGCTAACCTGACTTGTCCCCAATGATCCACCTAGTAAGTGATAAGGCTAGGATTAGAATGCAGGTGTAAATTATTGTAACACCCAGACTCTTTACTACTCTGGGTATTGTAATTGTATCCATCTTTACAAACTGTATGATAAGTGCATTAGCAAGCCCACCCACCTTAAAGCAATATTGAATGGTACAGCTTGGGGTGGGGGCAGGGAGTAAAGAAAAAGCAAAAAAGAAGTCCAAGACAAAAAAGACTAGATCAAAGCACAGATTGGTCATTTTGTGTCATACTTCATAGACGACTTTGAGTTTCAAAGAGTTGGTGATTCATTTATTTAATTTCTGTCTGAAAACATAGCGTTGATTTGGTTCTGTTCTTTGACCATGCTTAGAAGGCCAGCGTATGTTAATAGTAACAAGGTCAGTCTCCTTTTTACTCCATGAAGTGGGTATCTCTTGCCTGTGTTGACCATAGCTTACCCCTATCGAGGTGAGAGAGAAAACTCTCGTTTTCTTCTATGTTCCCACTCGTATTTATTTCTAATTCTTTTCTCTCCATTATGGGATTGAACTGGAATCGCAGCTAGTTTTATTATAGACATCTATATAGACATTATATATTATATACATCTCTTACCTCCATCCCACCCCACCACCCCCCATAGCCACCACCACTGCCATTGAGAAGATCTGACTCACAGACCCTATAGAAGAAGCCTGGTTGTACAGTCGTTAAAGAGCTCCACTGCTAACCAGAAGGTCAGTCTTTCAAAGTCACCAGGCGCTCTGCAGAAGAAAGACCTAACCATCTACTCGGTGAAGATTGACAGCCTTGGAAACCTTAAGAGGCAGTTCTGCTCTGTCCTAAAGAGTCATTCTGATACTGCCCCCTTGTTTTGTTGTGCCCATGGCATTGAGTCGGTTCCAGCCCATAGCAAACCATGTCCCTCCACGCAGAACAAAACACTGCCATCCTGCTGCATCCTCACAATGTGTTCTTACCTTTGAGCCCATTGCCCTAGCCCCTGTGTCAAGCAGCTCCCTGAGGATGTTGCTCTTCGTCGCTGACCCTCTACCAAGCAGGATGTCCTTTTCCAGGGCCAGGTCTTCTCTCCTGACAACGCGTCCAGAGTACTCTAGGCAAAGGCACGGCGCCCTTGAGTCTAAGGAGCATCCGTCGGAACGGCTTCCAGAGACGGCTGTGCTTGTTCTCTCGGCAGCCCCGCGTGCTCGCAGTGCTCATCACCAGCACCATCATCACAACGCAGCAGCGTTTCTGCGCTCTTCCTGCTCTTCCTTATTCGCTGTCTACCTTTCACACGCGCACAGAGCCATTGAAAATGCCAAGGCCGAGTCATAGTCCTCAAAGTGACCTCCTTGCTCTTCAACTCTTTAAACAAGTCTTGTGCAGCAGATTTACCCAGTGTAATGCGTCCTTTGATTTCTTGACTGCTGTTTCCGTGAATAAATTCCTCATCTTCCGTGCCCCTTTGAACATAGTAAGCACTCAGTAAATCCTGAACTAAATTCCTTGTGGAAGAAATTGTATAAAGTCTCAATTTCTGTAAATCCTGTATTATGTATGGATTTATTTATACCTTCACTTAATCTTTCTGGGTACCTGTATGTACCGTGGACTGTGCTAAATACTAGAGGTGCAGAAAGAATAAAATTGATAGACATAATCTTTGACCTCTTAGAGTTTGTGCTCCAAAGTGGGAGACTAGTCACAGCAGGATGTCGTTCGGCCTAGAATGATGACGTGTTAGAGAAATGCAGGACCGGAGTATTCAAGGCGTAGGGTGGGAGCACAACATGGAGTTCAGAAAAGCCTGCCCAGAAGAGACAACCCCAAAAGGGGTCTTAAAACACCAAACCAGTTAGATCTCCATAAAACTCCTGGCCATGTATTCCCTTGAAAGGCAGAATATGGAACAGTAGTTTCTAAACTTTAATGTATTTAAGGATTATTTGGGAGAGTGTATTCCAAAACTCCATGTCCAGAGATTCTGTTTCTTTTAGTCTGAGGTGGGACCCAAGAATCTCTCCAGGAAATGCTGCCCTAGTTAAATTGGTGCAAGCAATGAGCGCCTATAGAATTATTGACAGTGGTGTTCCAGTGTCCATAAATTAAGCCATGCAGTTTTGTCAGAGAAAAAAAGAGAGTCACAATTTGATTCCCCAGGCTCAGCCACCCCGTCCCCCCAGGGGGGATGGGGTAGGGTGGGGGCAAGCTGCTGTGTAAATAAGAGAGTTAAAAACTAGGGTTAGTATTTTTCACCATAGCCTTACGCTTCCATAAAAAGTTATTTGATGAAAATAGATGTGGTATTTAATTAGGAGCACCCGTGTATATTCACAGTCAACAGAACCCATTTTTCCAAAGTGTTCTTTGCGATAAGAAATGAATGCGATCCGGTTTCTGCTAGGATTCCTGAAAGTTTCTTTGAGTTTTTGTCAGTCCCTTCCAGCCTGTCTTTACGAATGGTCGGTGTGCAGCAAAGAGAGGCTGAGAAGGTATCCTCTGAAAGACAAGTTTGCTAGCAGTCATATTGCTCGTGTTGTGGAAATTGAAAAAGTCGCTTAAAATACCTCAAAACCAAACAACAGTTCATCCTTTTCCGCCCCCAAAATGAGGGGAAAATGTGACCATTAGGGTAAGAGATTTTTAAGAACGTTTTTGTTTTGTTCTGGTTTGTTTTTTTTCTAATGAAATAATTTGAAGCATCCCGACCCCATTCTTTCCTTTTTTTGGCCACTTATTTTCCTCCATGAGCGTTTCAGGTCCCGAGAACCCTGCTCGTAGCATTCCCATGACTTAAGCCATTGTCCAAAGAATTTGTATTCTGACTGTTGCTTTTTCCATAGCTGTCTGACCCCCTGCCATTTTATGAGTGCAAGTGAGTCCCTCTAAGGAACATTTTAAAAGCTTGACTTCAAATTCTTCTGGAAGCTCACAGATTCTCATAGAAGATTTGCCAGCGGGAGAGAACAGCTCCCCAAGTGTGAATTTAGCCACGTACTGACCTTTATTTTCTGAAAGTCAGGACCTACCAGGATGAGCCCTGTGCTCTCGTGCAGATGTTGCTTTTAGAAGGAAAGCTGCCGTTTGTCAGGAGAAGACCCCCATGAAGTGCGATGCCCAACCCTGGTGGAGATTGGACCGCAGCTCTGCTTCGAAACAGTGCTGCTTCGTAGCGGGAGTCTGGCTTCCTCAGGTCCCCTTCTCGTGTGATAACAGCCTCATCACGGAGCTGCAGTGGTCATTGTAAAAGTGAAGCACCTATTGACAATGAATAACGTCTACATTTGGTACAGATAACTCTAAACTTCGTTAGAAATCCTGAGAACATCACCTGGAGCCCCAGCCGGTTCTCCAGATTCTGACGCCGAATCCCTACCTGCAAAGGGTGAATGAGTTTCCGCATGCTCATTGAAACGTCCATCCTGCACACGAGCATGCGACAGGCAGGGCTTGCGCTCGCCCTTCTTGGTGTCCCCTCGGTGGTTGCCAGTCGTAGCTGTCCAGTGCCTGGCTGAACTGTCCACTTCTCCAGACAGCTGTAAAAGAAAGAAGCCCGCAGTACTTTTGGTAGTGCAGAGGTAGTATAAAAAAATAAAATAAAAACTTGGTCCACCATGTGGACTCGCTGGCGTCAGGCTGCCGCCTTTCCGAAATGAGTTAGCCCAGCAGTGTTGTGGATGTTGCTCCACACCCTTCGATTCCCTTCAACTCCCTTCCCCTCACCCAATGGGAAATCCTGGTCGGAAATAGAAAAGGTCATTGGGCAAACCATGGCACCCAAGCCCACACTGCCAACCTAGCACGGTTCACTCATTAGCATAGTCCTCTCAGTCTCCTCCACGAATGAGGACGGACTTGTGAGTAAATGTCCTAGTCGCAGCCACAGGGCTGGCATCTTTTTGCATTGGCGTCGTGCTTACCAGAGGGGCAGCTAACTGCAAGGTCAGCAGTTGGAAACCACCAGCCACCCCTCCTCAACTGAAAAGCCTTTCCATTACAGTCACGGACACTCAATCCTGTCCTAGAGAGTCGCTCTGAGTCAGCATCCACTGGACGGCAGTGAAACTCGGTTTAGCAATCTGTATAGTAAATGACTTAGAGTCGTTTTATCATGATCCTAAGTGGCTCTGTTGTCATCACGCTCAACAGGAACACATTGCTGTCACCTCTGCTCTCATCTCTCCTCTGTGACCACTGCGTCCCTTTGCCCCATCCTTTACTGCAAACAGCAAGGCAGTACAACCTCCTCAGGCCTCCTTTCGCCCGCAGAGCCAGTGCTCTGGGCCGGGTCCCACTCAGTGGGCTTCGGTTCTCCCTCACTTCAACTGTATCCACTGCCTTCTCCAGTACTCTTTTGCATGAGTACAGAGAGCAGTCAGAACGTTTTTTTTTGTTTTGTTTTGTTTTTTGTTGCTTGCCCTCCCCCCAAAGATCAGAGGGCACTAAATTAATTCACTGAAAAATGAGATGACTGGACATTTGAATTAATTTAGTGACCAAGTATGGTGGTCTCGTGGCTGCTTTTGTGTCGCTAGTTGAGCTGGTTGTGGCTGGAGGGCTGATTCGTCTGTCTGTCTCTTTCCCCACTCGCATTTGTCACCATTTCCACAAATTCTCAGGATTCGTTCATCAGAGCTGAAGTCGGCCTCTGGAGGAGTGAAGTGCTGGCGTTTCCCCTCGGAATCCCAGGGCCTGGCGGGAGGGCTGCTGGAGGCTGTCAGACAGGCTTTCCAGGAGGAGCAGTGCACAATGCTTCTATCCTCAGAGGTTCGTTGTGGCCCCAGGGATTGGAGTTGTGATGCCCCTTATCCCGATAGTGTGAGCCGGAGCCTCAATCATGGTAGATGGGTTGGGAACACATTAGGGAGCTGACTTACTCTAACAGAGGTTTGGCATCATGATACTGTAGCATTTCCACCCCTTTGTACACGAACGTTGCCAACACGTTGTAACAATGGGAACAGTCGCTGCTGTGACAATAGTTGCGTGAGGTTTTTGACATTTTTTTCAATGCCAAGTTGACAGTCTGCATCTTAAAATACCCTCTTTCCCCCCTCTACTTTCTTATTCTGATTTATCAATAAACCTAATTGGTACTCTTTGATATTTCAGTTTGTCTTTTCAATATCCAAGACAACTCTCAAAAGGAAAAACCCTAAGCACTTTGCAGTGTGTTCGTTGAGCATGTGATGTGTCCCCTGACACGGATTGTGTTTAAAATGAATACCCAACAGATGAAACAATGCTTCATTGTACACTGAAATACATAATTCTCTTAGATTCGTTTACATGGGCAGATATTGATAGAGTGCTGATTTCCACAAATCGAAGCAGTTCATATTCAATGCACCTATTTTGTTTAATAAGGAAACAGGCATTTCTCTCCCCCTCCCACCCGCTTTCGTCTGTGATTTAGTTTCTTTTTGCCTTTTCATACCGGATGAAGGGCGATGACTATGAACCTCGTAATAGCGCTTCATTTATCAGTGTCTGAGGGTGCGGCTTTCCGGCTGATGCTGTCCGTTCAGGAACAGTCACCCCCTCATCCCCTCAGGGGCAGGTCCCCGCTGTCACGTCTGCTCCTCTCCCATCAATGCTGATGAAAGTCAAACTAGCACCATAGGGGCAAAGACCCCACGTGCAACAGAGGGACAGCATCCCACCCCAGACGGAGGACACACCTGTAGGACCCAAGTATGAAATTGCGAATTCAGTGACAAGACAGTAGAAGTCAAGCCTTCCTGGGAATGAAGAATTGTGGGCCGTCACCTCATGGTCTCTCGTTTTAGTCTCTTTCCCACCTGCGTGCAATTGTTTTGTTTTTATATTTTGTGAGGAGAACAGAAAAAAAATCCGGCTGCTTTTTAAAGTTTTCCTATATGAATTTGCAATTTCAACCGCTAGAAGTTGAGGTAAATACCATAGTTAAAGGGGTGTGTGTGCGTGTGCATGTGTGGTTAGAGGGATGGCACCTGTTTTCTGTCCGGGACAGTCCTTTCAGGTAATATCGGGAATATTTGCTGTATTCTGTAATGATGTCAGCCTTGTTGTATGGGACAAGACCTGAATAGCTTTCCCATATGAATTGGTCAGAACTTCAGTGAACAATTCTTGAAGCTGGAATATAATGACGATACTTCCAACACAGGTTTGATGTCAGAACTGCCGCGTGAGGAGGAGAAGTCCAGGAACAGCTGCATGACAGAGCTGCTCGATGGCGGCTCTGCATTTCATGAAATGACTTCTCCTGCTGGGGGGTGTGGCAAGAGTTTTGAGGATCTTCAAAGCTGTCGTAGAGGGGCCAGCCAAAAATTTTGTCAAGACTTTTACCCCAATTTTGAAATAGGAAAGTGTAAATATCACTTCTCAGTTAAATTGTTCTTGGGAAAGAAGAGTTGTGATGGGATTGTTTAAGATCTTGGCAAATACGGGGAACTATTCTCTTTCTAAAGCAGGAGGTTGATCACGGCTTCAACCCTCTTGGGTTGGGTTTGAGCTCTCCACAGAGCGATGACCGCCCTGACGACGAGTAGGACCTGTATTCAGTATTCCCTTCCTTCCCCTGCGCCCCTTCCTCTCGGTCCCTGTCTCTCCGGTCCTGCCTCCGTCCCCGTCTTATTTCATTCATGTGTTTGAGGCACAGAGCTTCCCTAACAGCATACCACTTTCTACAGAGCTTTCTTACTTATTTTTCTAATAGTGGATATACCAGTATGATGCAGTCTCAGTGCTCCGCGAGCAAAGCCCTCGTGAACAGTCTGAAGAACTCCACTGTGGTTAGCGTTTTCCTTGGTCGTCAGTTGTCTCCAACAGCTTTGCTAGTGGCTCTAAACCATTCATGGATCTTATTGATACAGAGATATGCCTGTGTGGTTATCAGTCGAGTTGTATTATGGTCACATAATAATTTGCATTTTAGTCAAAATATAAACAGATGTGTGTGTGTGAAGCCATCTATTTTATGGGAGAAGCATATACCTACTGATTTCCATGTGACTGATAATGTGCTGTATGTTGCATTTTAATTCACGTCAAACTTTTCTACTATCTATACATTGATTGTCTCGGTGCCTTTTTTCCTTTTGTATTATTGTACTACATAAAGAAATATGTGTAAACAGTATGAAAAATGTTAAAACTATTGTTCCAGGAGATTTCAATGGCAGTTTAATTTTTCAGAGAATAAACTTTTGTGTGGGTTAAAAGTTACTTCTGCTCACCTAATATAAGACATCTGTACTCACTTGGAATAGGTAAGCATCTGTCTTCTCAGGTTGATACACATACGTTAGTCCTAATTTTTATCATTGGTAAGTGTTCATACGAGTGTTACACAGCAAAATCATATGTTCGGTGACATCAGCAAACATCCAATGCATACCTCTCAATGTTACTGAGATCTCGGTATTGAGAAGAATCTCACTTCCATGTGCTCCGACATAGTGCCTGCAACTGTTTGCATCAGACTCTCCTCTTGACTTGTAAGTCAATCCGGCCTACAGAGAATAAACTGTGGAGATTCTAAGCTTTTTAAATAGTCTCCCTTATGCATCGATCACTGAAGAATGCAATGACTAGCCTACATAATCTCAATATCTTGAGCTGAGATGTGGATATGTGTACACTTAACCTGTCTTGCTCTTTCAGTTAATGTGAATCTGTTATAATTCATATCAGGGCTGTCATTCCGTTGATAAGAATCCTTTTCTATTGGATAAGAGTAATTTTTAATTTTTAAAAAATTAAGTCATTGATCATAAGGCAAGGTGTTTTACCTGTTCCATTATCTTGTCACTTTCTGATTTCCAGCAACCAGTATCTATAGGAACCGACTCCACAAGTACTACTTTGCAGATGGGAAGAGAGTCTGATCTTTCAGCACTTTGAAACTGACAGGCATGAAAAGTGTGACGTTGTTCATCCGGGTTGTTTTGGGACCCTTAGTTCCAGAAACTCACTAGAAGTCTCAACAGGAAAATGCAATTCATTTTTTAAAAAAAGAATGCATCACCAATGTCAATTGGTCTGTTTTAATCCCCCCCCCCACTGCCATTTCCTAAACTATTGAAGCATACAATGAAAACATGAAACGCTTATGCTAAAAACGAGTGGGTTCGCGGTTGAGGCTCCAGCTACAGTGGAAGAATTTGTGTCCTTTCCCAGTACCTGCTCCTGAATTGTTGCCGCTCAAATAGTACGAGCTTACATGATGAAGATATTGAAGTTTCAAGAAGCAAAAAGAATAAACTTGCTTTTTTTTCTTTTAGCGCACGCACATAACGCGCGCACACATACACACACACAAAGATTCTGCATTGTGACAATGACAGAAGTAGGGATTATTTACTAGTTATTTAGTACTTACCCTGAAAAAAAAATCATTGTCATCTGGGTCATGGCTTACTGTCTTTCACAGAATGACAACTGATACAGAGTGGAATTGCAGAAGGAAACAGGCCCATCTGTCTTCTAGTTATTAAAATAAAGCACTGTGCTCATTTTCTGTTGTTACACTGGAGTTCAGGTAGTTTTTTTGGGTTTTTTTTAATCACATCGTATTATACTCTAAACCTAAACCCAAACAAAATCCAAGCCCACTGTGGTTGAGTAGGTTTCAATTCAGCAATGCTGTGGGACACACGAGAGCTACCACATAGGCTTGCAAAGACTTTGATCTTTTTTGTGGGAGCAAGTTCAAAACCACCAGCAGCTCCTTGGGAGAAAGACTGGGCTTTATTCCTGTAAACAGTTACAGTGTCAGAAACCACAGGGGGAGGGTGGTCAGCGTTGACTCGAGGGCAGCAAGTTCGATTTTGGGTTTGGATCTTTCTTGAAGAAGATGGCCACGCCTTTTTTCTACAGAGTGGATGGGTTTGAACCACCATCCTTTCAGTTAGGAGGCAGACACTTAACTACTAGGCCGCCCAGGCTCCTTGGAGGCCCTTGTAACCATGAAAACCAAGCCCACTGTCTTCCTGGCGATTCTCACTTGAGTGCCTTAGAAACCCCTTTTAAACTACGATCTTTACCAATGGGAAAGTCTCTTTGTTTAGTTTTTTAAAATACAAAACAACACTGCCCTTGAGTCAATTCCAATTCATGGCAACCCTGTCCAGCGCTCTGAGACTCTCTATCTTTACAGGAGCAGACAGCCTCAGCTTTCTCCCACTACGAGGCCGGTTGGTTTGAACTGCTGATCCTCCACCTGGGCTCCTTTGAAGACCCTTCTCACTCAAAACCAAACTCCCTGCCTTCAAAGTCGATGTTGACTCATAGCGACCCTATAGAACAGGGTAGTACTGCCCCTCTGAGTTTCTAACACACTCTGTCTTTCCCACTGAGTGGCTGGTGGTTTTGAACTGCTGACCTTTCAGTTAACAGCCCAACGAGTAACCACTACCTATGCCATCAGGGCTCCTTATCACCAGCACTAGACCTCAAGAATGACGATGTAAGACTGATAACGGCTTTGAATAACACAGGCCTATTAAGATGGTCACGTAAACAAGGACGGAACTTGTCTAGGGTCACATGAGTCAACTAATGGTAATGTGGTTTGGTGAATGCTGGTTTGGGGAGGGGGGGTTGTTGTTTTTAACTAAAGGACGAGACTCTGCCACGTAGTAAAGGCCAGATTTTAAAAATGGGTTGCCCCTGTTTCAGAGCAACCCCAGATCCACTTGCAAATTATGAAAGCTACCGAGCTCTCAGGAATCTCAATACCTTGCTCAGTGAGACCCCAGAATGTAATACCTGGGGGGAGGCCTCACCTGAGTCAGAGCAGGGGCCATGGAGAAAAGTGGGCGAAGGCGTTCCTCTGACAAGGTGGACGCAGAGTTGAACAGCCTCTACTGAGAGGGAAGTGGTGGCTCCTGGACTCGCAGTCAATGCCTGCTGTGGGTTGCACACACTTCCCTCTCCCAAATAGCACCTCGACTTGCATCTGTCCTCTTCCTGCGCGATGTTGTCTATTTGGTGGGAATTGGGGGCCAGATAACTTGTCTTGAAGTTACAGGTCACTGGGCCTGCTGGAAAGGCTAGTACATCACCAGACAGGTTGACAGGCTTGCAGTCATTGGGCGGGAATTGACGTCCTGTTCCTTAGGGAGAATGCAAACTATTTAGCAAAATATGTGCTCACCTTCTCTTGGACACGCAGTGATTTTTGCAAATGCTTTAGCGATGTGCCTGGGTCCTGGCAACTGGACTGTGGGAAAGTGACACACATCATTTGTAGGTCAGACACGTCCTTGGGGCTTCCTTTATCCATCGATTATCTGGTGACATCCTAGAAACAGATGGAGCCACAGGTGAAAGGAGCCTGGGCACTTGAATCATTGCTTGGAGGTCGTCGTCCCTCCAGCAGTAGTATCTTCAGGGTCACAAACGAAACTTCTGCTGGGTGCTTGAGCTGTTCCCATTCGGGGTTCATTTGGTTCCTGTGTCTCCTACGCTGATGTTCGTAGGTGAGTTTATGGATTCCAAGTTAGCAACCGAGGCATAGCTAGATGACCCCAGATAGAAGCAAAACCTCTAAGCAATGTGAGGAAAGACCACGCTTGAACCTTAATCATTTGAGGAACAAAACCGAAGAGTGAAATGTGACCCAAGAACCCTCTCTGCCAGCACTACTTAGAGGACTTCCTGTGAGCAGTGGATGTTAAATATTTGAGGCCATGGCCTCCAATATTGACTGTGCCTCCAGCTTGACCCAACTAAGAGAAACAAATTAAATGATGATCTGAGAGGTGGGATGAAGTCATGGGATAACTAAAGCCCATCCATCATCCCTAGAAACGAACAGAGACCGCACCGCGCGGGAGGCACACAGTTGGGTGAGAAGAGGACAGATGAGGCACTAGTTTTTATCTTCCTTCCACCTTCATTTACTTTATTTTGGATTCTTTTGTCCTATAGAGTTTCAAAAATAATCGTATTTTCTTGGGCTTTGATTCATTTAGCAAAAAGTTATTAAATGCCTACTCTATGTGGGAGCTATATTTGGCAGTGAGGATATAACTACAAATAAGATGTGATTTTTACTCCCAAAAGGAGCAGTGGGCTGATAGAGAAAGATATAACCTAACCTAACCATAAAGGCAGAAAAAGTTTATCGTTAATAATCGTTTGCAAAGTACCAAGCACTCGTAAATGAGATTTGGTTGGTTCTTCTGTGGGAGAACAAGATCAGGAAAGGATTTGCAGGCTGCAATCCATGAGCAGAGTCTAGAAAGAGGAGTCTATATTTCTTCAGAAATTGGAATGAATGAGGTAGCAGTTTGAGCACAGCATTATAAAGACATAAAACACTGTTTATGCCTATCGATAGTTGCCATCAAATCAGTTCCCAACTCCTGGTAACCCTAGACATAACAAAATGAAGCAATGCCTGTCTGTGCCATCCGGAGGAGCAGGGATGGAGAGAACAATTGTGGTCCATTGGGTTTTCATCGGCCGAATTGCCGAAGTAGATCACCAAGTCTTTCTTCCTACTGCATCTTAGTAGGGAAGCTCTGCTGAAAAAACTTGTCCATCACAGCAACACATAAGCATCTTCAGCTGGCAAATGGGTGATGCTTCTGCAGACAGGACATAGGCTGGGAATCAAAGACAGGTCTCTCAGGTGGATGGTGAAAATTCATCCACTAAACTCCCAATCCCCATAGAAGTGCCTCAGTCGTTTAGATGGGAGGGAGCATAACACGTGAGGGTGGTAGGATGAAAGACCACACTGAGATGGGCGTGGAACAGGTCATGCAGGGCCTGTCTTCCCTCCTAAGAGACTCACATTTACCAGCTGGCAATGGAGAACCTCTGAAGAGTGTTAAGCAAGACGGTAGCATCATGATATTTCTATTTTATTAAAGCCATTCTTGCAGCCGTTTGGAGGATGGGTTGGAACAAGAGAAAGGCTGGAAGCAGGGCCTCTTACAGGCTGGTGCAGTATCTAGCCGAGCAGTGAGAGCTTGGACAAAGGTAGGAGCAGAGGGGACATAGAAAAGAGGAAGGAACACGGATGGAATGGGCTCCAAGAAGTGACTGCTTGTGGAGGATGCAGGCAGAGAAGTCTGGGAGGATCCCGAGTTTCTGGCTAGGGTGTTGGAATAGAGTGTGCCCCACGGAGAGAGAAAACAAGGTGACTGTCTCCAAAGGAGGATACTGAGTTATGGTTGTCTCGCATACATCGCTTTCAAATTAATTAACATAATTAATGCACAGCTCTCTATGCATTATTATTCCTCTGGCACTAGATTGTTCTTGAAAACTAATTTTTCCACCTCCTCCTTCCTTTTCTTTTCTTCCTCTTCTCTCCTTTATCTTTCCTCTCTGTGTCTTCCTCCCGTTTCTCCTCCTCTGCCCACTTCCTTTCCTGACCTAGTTTCTACAAGTAGGGTTCGAGGCGCTTGGATAAGTGGACAATAAATAATACATGCTTTAGCCCTGGTGGTGTAGTTTATACATTGGATTGCTAACCGCAAGGTCAGCAGTTTGAAACCACCAGCCTCTCCTCGGGAGAGATGGGGCTTTCGGCTCCAATATACAGGTGCAGTCTCGGAAACTCAGAGGTAATCACTAAGTCACGATGACACAATATTAACTCAGTGGCAGTGAACTGGTTGTTTTGTTTTTTACAAAAATTTGGATTGGAAGGTTGATCCTATAAAATAAAGCTGATTTTAAAGCTCCTTACACATTCCAATCAATGTTGTCTTTTTGTAGTCTTAAAACATAGGATTCTACTCCTTCACTAAAACAATACTGCCTAACCCAAAATATTGCGAATTATTTTCAGATCTTGCTTAGCCATCAGTAAGAAAAACATCTCATTGCTTTGTAATCCAATCTATTTTTTGACAAAAAGTCAGTGCTTTAAAAATTCATTTAAAAAACACTTCCTTATGGAAAACTGAAAGGCATTTGCACAGTAAGTAGAGTAGTATAATGAACCTTCTGTGTGACTCACTAGTTTTAATCGTTATCAACGTATCATTTTTGTATGCTCCATGTCTTCATGCCCTGCTTACCCCCACTTAAAGTTTATTATGAATAACTTTTTAAAAAAATGTGAAATAGTGTTTGGTGTGATTCTAGCTTAGAAAACTAATGCAGAATATAAGAATAATCCAGGTTTGTCATGCATAAATTTGTTTATTGCAAAGTAGTCATGGGAAGGCATGCAAGTAAGAACTCAACTTTCATTTACAACTGGAGAATCAAAGTGAACAATGTCAATGTTAATGTAATGGCAGGAGCCCCAATCTTTAGACTTCAGACTTTTATCTTTCATGAGAGATCGTGGGTGGAAGGCTGGCTCTCTGCAGAGGTCCCCTGTAGCTCAGGTCCAAGATCGGTGGTGGTGGAGACAAGATCTTAATTCCATCTCTGCCTTCTATTAGTGAGTAAGCAGACACTTAGAATGTGTATGTGAATGTATCACCACAGCATCTATTATGAACACTTATAGGTATGTATTTTGAAAGTGTGACTCATACCCTACGAGCTTTGAGATCACTATGGAAACACACAGGACACGTATACAGACCTCGAAATGCGAGCAGATTAGCTGTGTGCTTCTGACAAATGGATGCACCCTTGTGTCTTTATCATGATGCAGATCATTTCCATTTACCCAGGAAGTTGTGCTATGTTTCTTGACGCGTCGCACTCAGCGACAACCTCGATTCAATTAATTCATCTGATATGAATGCTGGCTGTCCTAGAATGTCAAATAATGGAATCATCGTATAACATGTGCTGTGTCCGACTGCTTTTGCTCCATCTCAGGTGTGGGCGCTGTATCTCTGTCAGTATAAGCTGCGTTTCTTTTCATGCATTTGCTGTTGGACGCTGTCAAGCTGGTTCCAATTCACAGGGACTCCGTATGGAACAGAGCAGAGCTCTGCCCTGACCTGAACCATCCTCACATCGTTGTTGTTATATTTGAGCTAATTTTTGCAGTCGCTGTGTCAATCCATCTTCTTGAGGGCGTTTTCCTTTTTCACCGACCCTACTTTACCAAGCATGTCAGAGAATGCTTATTCAGGGACTTGTTCCTCCTGATAACATCTTCCAGGTACAGGAGATGAAGCCTCACCCTCTTCTGTCTAAAGAGCATTCTGACTGTATTTCTGGCACTCCTGCCATCTTCAATATTCCGCACCAGCCCTGTAATTCAGAGTCATCAGTTCTTCTCCAGTCTTCCTGAATATTCCATTGTATGTTTTCTTATCCATTCACTGCGTTTCAGTTTTCTATGGCTACATAACAAGCCAGCCAAAAGTAAATGCCCTCAGAGAATGACAAGCATTTATTTTCTCCTGAACCTGTGCTTTGCACGAGGCATAATAAGGATCAGTTCTCTCGGTTCTACACCGCTTCAATTAGGGTGACTCAGAGGCTGGAGGTGATTTATTGGTGAAAGGTTGGAGTCATCTGAAGGCTGACTCCCATGTCCAGTGGTTGATCCTAGCTGTCAGCTTCTTTGCACCCTCGCGGCCTGGTAGCGAGGTTCCAGAAACAAGCATCCCAAAGAGCAAGGCAAAAGTGTGTGGCATTTTTATTGGATAGTCTCCAATGTCACATAGCATTAATTCCAGCATAGCTAATTGGTCAACATGGTCACAATGTTTTATGGAGGTTAAGCATAATACAGCATACGAGGGAGTACCCCCCTAAAAACAGATTCCCCCCCACCAAAGCTATGTATTTAAAAAATTTTTTACAAAGCAATCTTATCAAAATACTCACTATTACACCTAATATATTTGTCAAACCTGTGATTCCATTCTTGGAAACACTTTTCAAACATATCTGTTTGGAAGGCTGACAGCACCTCCCTCCTTTTTCTTCACCTCTTGTACATCATCAAATTGATGTCCTTTCATGACTCTGTTCATTTGTGGAAGCAAAAAGAAGTCTCACGGAGTGAGGTTAAGTGAATAAGGTATGTCGGGCAAAAGAGGAATGCTGGGGTTTTTTGCCAAAACTGGCACACTGAGATGGCTGCGTGAACAGTGCATTGTCATGGTGAAAAAACAGTCCCTCATCTTGCCACGAATAGGCCTTTTTTGTAGCACACAGTTATGCAATCTTTTCAGAACCTCTAAATAGAAAGCTTGATTAGCAGTCTGACCTGGTGGAACAAACACCAAATGCACTACAAATCGACATTTTCATCTGTTCAGAAAGTTGACGAACTTTCAGAATGAGGTTTGTCATCAATCGACATTTCACCTTTTTTGAAACAAGAAAACCACTCGTACACTTGAGATTTTCCCATAGCACTGTCCTTGTAAGCTGTGTTCAACATCACAGCAGTTTCTGCAGCATTTTTCCTGTGCAGGAAACAGTATTTCACAGCCACACTCTGTTCTCTTAAATCGACCATCACAAAAATATGAAGTTTGAGTGAAACTACTTTTATGAAAAAGTTCACTGAGACCAGAGAGAATCTTCCCAGGCGAAACCACTGGGCGTACTATCCTTATCCTCAGAGCAAGTTGTTCCATGCTCACCTAATGGGGAAAACTGTGTACTATGAAGGCTCTGCTCTGCGCAGTTTCGTGTTTTGGGGGGTACTCCCTTGTAGACTCAATGATTTGATGATAAAAATGACAATGTCCCATTGTAAGAACATATAGGAGACTGCATTAGTGTTATCTTTGGACAATACAGTTTGCCAAAGTCCATCTCTGGCCAGAGTAGCTCATATTCTTTTTATAAACAAATATGCTTAACTCTTCTACCAAGAAGAATCCAGAGTGCCATAGTAGGTGATGCATTGGACGGCTAGTCACAAGATCAGCAGTTCAAAACCACTCTGAGGAAGAAAGATGAGATTGTCTACTCCCATAAGAGTTACAATCTCAGAAACCCACAGCAGCAGCTCTACCCTGTCCTAAGATGTCAGTCGATACTCACTCAGTGGCAATGAATTCTTTTGTCTTCTTCTATGAACCCTAAATATCTTTCCATTGTGGTTTTGTTAGTCTGGATAGACTAGAGAAACAAATCCAGGGAAACTCATATGTGAATAAGAAAGAGCTTTATCTACAAGAGCAATTGAGTATTGAGAAAACATTCCAGCCCAGTTCAGATCAAGTCCATAAATCCGATATTAGCCCATACATCCGATACCAATCTATAAAGTCCTCTTCAGACTGACGAAACAAATGCAATGATGCTGAATGCAGGAAGATCACAGGCCAGTAGATGGGAAGTCTTGTGGATCCAGTGGTGTTGTAAGCATCTCAGCATTGTCAAGGGTCTCCACGTGGCTCCTCCAGTTCAGGGCACTAGTGTACTTACATATGTATTATCAGTTGTAATGTCTCTCACGGAGTGAGTGGTGTCACATCTCCAGTGAGCTATTTATCTCCTTAGCACCTCCAGATGAGGTCATCACGCTGCAACCTGATTGACTACCCCTTCACTCGTAAGTCTCAAATTGGCAACAGATTATGTAACTACCACAGTGGTATTAAAATTCTGAATGGTAAGGGTGGATGAAGCTCCTCTGGAGAAATTCTTTGAGATCAGCTTCTTGAGCAGAGTTCTGAAGAACTGTGGACTAAAGAAACAAGTTATACACATGCAACATGTGAAGGGGTTTCAAAAAGTGTATGCAAAATGGGAATTAAAAGAGAACAGAATTTTCCTACAAACTCTTTGAAGCCCCCTCATACAAGGACCATATTTGGGGTAGGCTATATATATATATATCTATAGCTGTTCCCAAACCATTCTGCCTTCTGTTTGTTCCCTCGTGTTCCATAAAAAGTAGTTCATGTTTTCAGATAAGCAATTTCATCAGACTACTTCTTGCCCATAGAAGTTATCAAAGCCAATGGTCTATTTCACTCTGCCTTAGTTTTGTTTCTTTCTATCCAAGTAGTGTATATAAACTTTTAAGGCTTGCTGTGTATCAACTTTCAATCTGGCTTATTAGACAAAAACCATAACGGCAAACCTCTTCCAAGCAAGTTCTTCTCTATCAAGGGATCTCTACGGGTTTGCTGTGGGACAACACCCTTAAGTTGTTTAGGTGTCCCATTTTTAACCAGGGTGACCTGTGATTCATAGGAAGATTTGTGATCTTTAAGATCCTTAGGAAAAAAAATTGGCTTGTGCAACACAGAGGAGCTCTGGTGGACTGTGATACAAAAGGTCTGCAGTTCAAAACCACCAACCACCACAAGTTACAGTCTCATAAACACACGAGTCAGATCTACCTTGTCCTGTTAGGTCTCCAGGGGTCAGCATCGACTCAATGGCAGTGAGGTTGGTTCTGGTTTGGGACAACACCACCCTAAGTCTCTGTAAGAAATTAACAAAAGAGCTTTTCAGTCGCTCCTTCCGCGTCCTGTTTAGACCACACTGTTGTGAGCAACATTTACCATCTGGAGATGCCAGAAACTTAAAAAGTTTAATTTTTGAGCCCAGCAAGCCCTGACTTCTGATGTTTAACTGATGTTTGGGTTGTTTTCCCTTTTTATCCCTCCTTTCTTGTATTTTTATTGTAGCCAGTGAGAAGCCAGATGACACTTTCGATATTCTGCAGATGTTCGTAGGTAGATTATTGGATTTATGAAGTACAGCTCCTATTTTTTCATATTGCCGCAAGTGACAGTAGTGACAACGCTCCACCACTGTGAAGCTGAGCTCATCTTTCCTCGGGCTCTCCACAGCATGTTTCCCCATTCCTTCTCAGCCTCCACTGACAGCCTCTTCCAGTCCTAAGACTCGTGCTAATATTTCCCTCCAGGCCCTTTCAGCTCCTGCCCTCCACCTACTTCCCAAACCACATATTTTAGGTCTGTCTTTCAGCAACACCCTGCCTCCAGGTACCCGACTCTGTTCTAATTCTCTATTGCTGAATAACAGATGGCTCTACACTTATTGCCTTAAAATAACCACGCCCATTTAATTTGCTTGTGAATCTGCACTTTGGGCAATGCTTGCTGGAGATGCCTTATCCCTGTTCCAGGCAATATCAACTGGGGTAATTCAACAGCTGGAGTTGACTCCCTGGGGAGGGACTGGAAGCACCTGAAGGTTTGCATACCTTCCTAAAGGCTGTCAGCAGGGCCTCCTTGGAGTGTCTGGCCGGGCTCCAAAGCTAGCATTCCATGGCAACAAGGAAGCAGGTAACACTGAGCTCAGAAGCGACACTGGCACTTTTTCCATTCTCTGCTCATTGACACAATCACACGGGCCTGCCCAGATACAAGTAGAGGGACTATTGGTCATCCCACGTTTTAGGGGCACGTTCACGTCACATTGGTTGAACAGCTTGGAAATGAGGTCTATTTTGGTGGGCATCTTTGTGAAATAAAATTTGACACGCTCCTCTTGGGTGATATGATTTAGTTTTAGCCTACAGTTTTCACCTTCATGTGATTCAAAGTCTCTATTCATTTTTGTAAAAATAATAATAATAATAATAACTATTTTGGGAGCTCCAACCCATTTTCAAGTAACTGTGCTTGAGGATGTAAAGATATTTGTCCTTGCTTAAAGAGAAACCTAGTCATTGCCCTCCGCTTCTGGTAGATTATGGTACTGGATAGGCATGTCTTTGTTTTGGCTGGAGGCTGGTCACATGAGAACTTAAGATGGGACATACCACATCTGATAGTCCTAAGGGGACAGCTGGCCACCTGGGAAAGGTCAAGCCATCAGCATGGGGTCTTTTGGTCATGGGATATCAGTCAATCTGGAGACTAAGGCTAACTAACCGCAGCAGAGTGGCTGGGTTCCACCGTCAATTAGGGTGAGAACACTGGACCCAGAAACTCAGGCAAACTTCCCAATTTGGCAATACTCCATGTGTTCTGTCACACATCCATTCTGGAAGGGTCTGGCATCCTGCCTCCGCGTGGAGAGGACCAGGGAAGCTGTACACTGGACCGCTCTTTCTCTCTTCCCCTGGCTGGCTTTCCATCTTACTCTTCACTATAATGCACTGCTGCTGTGAATGCAATAGCGTTAGTGAGTGTTGTGTGCCCATCGAGCTGTGAATTCTTGCAGCAAATTGTCAAGCCAAAGGATGGTTTTAGAACTCCTGAACTTATAGTCAGTGTCAGAAGTGAGGGCAATCTTAGGGACCCTCTAACTTTGCAGTGTGGTTAATTCTGGGGAAAAGAATGAGGTGGGTTTTCACATTTCAAAAGAGTTTTGAAAATATTTTGAACAAAGACACCATCATTAGGAAGAATGTTTAAACTTGTGTATAATGCTAATTATTAACCCCTTAAAATAGATTAGTTATATGTATAATTAAATGCATTATCTACTCTAACTATAGTATTATTAATTATAATGGTTAGGTTAGATCACTTATCAAGAAGAGAATTAAATTTTACTGACAAGGGGTAGACTACTTGATTCTTCAAGCTCCCTAACGCCTGCCAATAAATTTATAAAAACACTCTGAGACCTTTGGTATTAATTATTAATATGCTTGATTTTTCTTTCCCACTAGCATATTTCTATGAAGAGAATCAAATCCTATATACTTTCCAGTGAATATAACCCAAGGGTATATCACAATCTAATTGTATGCTTAATTCTTTCAAGAAATAATCTTTTAAAGGTTGGTTTTAAGGAGCTCTTTTGCTAATCGGTATTACAAAGGAGGCCATAATTTAAACACACTTTTAAAGATCTCCCTAAAAAAAAGTCCTTATTATACCAGGGTAAGTAAGAAAGTATTGCTGCAAAAAAATCATAGACACCTTCAATAAAAAAATAGCAAAATGTGCAGCTATTGTCTTTAGACAGGCCCTCTGTCTAGGTCCACCCACTTCTGAAGGCAGTACTTGCATCTTTCTAACCCTTCTCTGTGGAGCCCCAGTGGTGCTGTGGTTGAGCGTTGTACCGCAAGGTTGTCAATTCAAACCCAGCCATCACTCCTCCAGAGAAAACGGGAGCTGCCTGCCGCAGTCCAGAGCTACAGTCTCCGAAACTCCTGGGAGTGTCTGGGAGTCAGGATGGCCTCAATGGCGGCAGACTGTCTTCTCTGAAGAATTCGGTGCTCTTCAATTCAAAACAGCACTTGGAGCATCCTGGAGAGGGTCACATCATGATCCCTTTAAATGTTCCTTTGGTGTGGGGAACAACAAGAAATCTGGACAGGGCAAGATTAGGGCTGAAAAGCTCATAGGAAAACTCTTGTTATCCTAAAACAATGAGTGTGATTTTTTTTTTAAATCCTCATTTTAATTTTCTTAGCCTTTTTAAAGGCTATGTTAGTTCGGATAGACTAGAGAAACAAATTCATTGACACTCATATCTGTGCAAGAGAGAATTTTATATCAAGAGGTAATTATGTATCAATAAAACAACCCAGCCCAGTCTAGATCAAGTCTATAAGTTCAGTATTAGCCCTATGTCTGATATTAGCCCATGAATTCCTCTTCAGACTCACGCAGCACATAATATTATGCCGAATGCAGGAAGATCACAGGCTGGTGGGTGGAAAGTCCTGTAGGTCCAATGGCAGTGGACACATCTCCAGGGTTTTGGCTGCTGTCAGTGTGACTCCATGTGGCTTGTCAACAGGAAGGTGAAGCAGAGAGAGCGTGTGTGGCCCTCCTCCAGGGAGAAAAAGAGGATGTTCCCAGAATCCTCATGAGAAAGCCACGCCTTGAGAGAGGCATCATTGGCTATGACCTGATTGACAGGCTAGATTCCACTCCTTCACTTATAATGTCCTCAAACTGACATATGATTATGGAACTACCACAAAGGGCATGTAAATTTTGCAAATTTTATTAAAACTTCTTCATAAGAAAGCTGATGGTGCCCGGCTATCAAAAGATATAGTGTCTGGGGTCTTAAAGGCTTGAAAGTAAACAAGCAGCCATCTAGCTCAGAAGCAACAAAGCCCACATGGACGAAGCACACCAGCCTGTGTGATCACAAGGTGTTAAAGGGATCAGGTATCAGACATCAAAGAACAAAAAATCATATCATTGCAAATAAGGAAGAGTGCGGAGTGCGGACCCCAAGCCCATCTGTAGGCATTTGGACATCCCCTTACAGAAGGGTTTTAGGGAGGAGATGAGCCAGTCAGGGTGCAGTGTAGCAATGTTGAAACATACAGCTTTCCTCTAGTTCCTAAATGCTTCCTATCCCCCACTATCATGATCCCAATTCTACCCTACAAATCTGGCTAGACCAGAGGATGTACACTGGTACAGATAGGAACTGGAAATACAGGGAATCCAGGGCGGATGATCCCTTCGGTACCAGTGGTGAGAGTGGCGATACCAGGAGGGTGGAGGGAAGGTGGGGTAGAAAGGGGGAACCTATTACAAGGATCTACATATAACCTCCTTCCTGGGGGACGGACAACAGAAAAGTGGGTGATGGGAGACGTCGGACGGTGCAAGATATGACAAAATAATAATTTATAAATTATCAAGGGTTCATGAGGGACAGGGAGTGGGGAGGAAAGGGAAAAAATGAGCTGATGCCAGGGGCTTAAGTGGAGAGCAAATTTTTTGAGAATGAGGAGGGCACTGAATGTACAAGTGTGCTTTACACAATTGATGTATGCATGGATTGTGTTAAGAGCTGTATGAGCCCCTAATAAAATGATTAAAAAATACAACATCTCCATAATATGCCCCTTGACCATCCTGTGTCCTTCAAGAAAATCTATCAGTTTTGCTTCTTTGTCTTCCACAAGAGTCAGCATAACCTTCTGAACTGGCCTGTCTGTCTTAGTTTAATAGGCTCAACAGATCCCCTCGAAACTTCTATTCTTATTGGACCTTTTTTTTTTTTTTCCCTGAAGGCCCCATACTGAAATAAGACAAGTGGAGTACTGAGAGAACTTGTCTGCAGCCACCCACAAACCACAGAGATGTGTGTCAACAGGCTGTTTGGTATAAAGCTGTGCCTGGATGAGTTGGCACTCTGGTTTCTGCCCAGGTCTC
The DNA here is from genome assembly GCF_000313985.2 of Echinops telfairi. Lineage (NCBI taxonomy): Eukaryota > Metazoa > Chordata > Mammalia > Afrosoricida > Tenrecidae > Echinops > Echinops telfairi. Next base: position 56,710,118 of record NW_022111324.1, read on the forward strand.
ATTCTTTCTGCTATATTCACACCCACTTGTGTTCTGTGGGCTTCATTGAGCAGTCTGCTCTTTTAAGATGTATCTGCATTGGATCAACTGGATAACAGCACTTCGAAAAATTAGATAGAAACCTTAGGGGGCTGTGGGCTGATGTTATTAGAGGAGCAACAACTCCAAGAAGCAGGGTACGAATGTTTGCCCCACTCAAAGAATGTAAGCCAGTCACTGGATTGTACATGGAGAAACTTGAAGTGGTTATGTTTCTGCTGTTGGTATATTCTCAACAGTAACAAGAAAAATAAAACAAATTATTTAAAAATACTCTCCTGTAGCTATAGAGAAGATAACTTTCCCCTTGAAGCTTGCTAACCACAAATAGATCATCAATTGTTGAGAATACACGTTTTATCACTCCTCTGCCATTTATAGAGGGAAAGGCAAGAAAAATACAAAGAAGTATAGAAATGTCAATTATAATCTTATTGTTGGGGAGGGAGTGTGTGTATTGAAGAAGAAGAATTTCACTTGCTAAGAAAGTGAAAGAGTCACGGGGTGAAGAAGAAAAGCGAGCCCAGGGATGCAGATGCCGGGAGAGGTTACAGATAGCCCTGGAGCACTGGACTCACCCCAAAGAGGGCTTTTACTTAGAAGTAAGAGGGGTGGGCTGAGAACCGTATCTCTGTTACATCATTGCTAAGTAACAACAGAAGGCCTCCTTACCACTTAGTGTTGTTGTACACCAATAAAACGGTGGACTGCTAACTGCAAGGTTGGAAGGTCAAACCCACCAGCAATTCCGCGGGAGAAAGATGAGGCTGTGTGCTCCTGAGAGATGTACAGAGTCAGAACCATATATAAGGTCACTGTGAGCTGGAATGGACTCGGTGGCAGTAGGTTCGACTCCCCTTGTTAAGGAAGGAAGCACACAACCTTCTGAGTTCAGACACAAAGTCTAATCATCGGAAGGTTCATAAGTAATTTTTTAAAATACCGTTTAATCATCCTCTGGGGGCAGAAGGCAATTCTATTGGTAGTGTCATTAATTTAGCCAATGATAGGGAGAAAAATCTGAATTGGAAATGATCTCTCTGCAAACATAGCTTCAAATTGAGATCGATTTCACGTGTATTACTTACTACTCATGTGTATAGGGTCATTATAAGGCAGAATCGACTCGGTGGTGGTGGGCTTTGTAAAATAGTGATGGAATGGCTATAAATTGCTACCATGCTCTAATCAATTTCTCGCACAAGCATAAAAATATACAGCGTAAGTATAATTGTACAGAAAAGCTGAAGGGAGATATTCTTCTTTACATTGCTAAGCTCCTCACCAGTCTCCCCTAGCTTTAAGCAGTCACCTGTTTCCCAAAGTTCCATGGTCTTTTCATTGATTCTTTAGTCCTATTTTCTTGTTGAAAATATTTTTTCAGCTAAGAACCCTTCTATGGCATTATTCGTATTATCCGTGATCTATTGGTAATCTTGAAAGGAGAAAATGAATTTGGTTATTCTCTTATTCAAGATTTTTAAGCTTTATTCCTTGAAGTCCACTAGGACCTCATTGCCTTGTTATTGCCACTATAGGCAAAACGACTTCGAGCTCAATAAAGTTACTTTGGATTTTGTTAATATTGAGTTCCATTTTATTCTAAATGTGTCTCCTTTTAATAGTAACAGTGAAATGTCTTAAAGAATATATTACTTCATATGATCATTTTGAAATATAATACCTGGCCATTTGGATTTGATGGAGCTCTAAAGGCAGTCTTGTGAGTAATAAGTAAAGAAGGTATTTGCCATTAAAAAACCTTTGGATAAAATAATTTCTGAGTCGTAGAGCTCAACGCTTCAAGATGTCAAATGTGAGCTTATGGAATGAAACTTAAATGCTAAAAAAAATTCTTTAGATACTATAGAGATATGGTTAAGGCCTGAGGCAGAGAAAAAGAGGAAAAGTATTTTGATTATCCAAGTTTTTTAGCCTTTTTTACCAGAAAACCATTAGTAGATGACCATTATTGCCCTCTGTTTCTATTAGAAACATGGTCACTTTATTCTTAGGGAAGTTATTTTTGTTTTGAGCCATGATTTTGGATTTATTCTAAACAGGTCTCTCCTTCATAGCAACAGAATGAATTGTCTAGAAGGTCATTTAGGAGGACAGTCTGGGCCTGGGGACAGGAAAAAGATTCAGATTATGCAGTGGTTCTCAATCTTGCTTGTGTTTAGGAAGCACCTGGAAAAGGTGTCTTGTAAAAAAATGCAGACTTTTAAGCTTCATCTGCACAGAGAAGTCCCAAGACACCCCCAAATATCACTTATATTTTCCTTTTGGGTCAACAGAGTCGCTCTGCTTGGATGTGTGCATCAGAGTCTCTCAGCTTTATAGCACGACTCTTCCTGAATTCTTTTCTGCAAAGTTTATTTTGAAGTAGTTTGGACCTACAGACCTGCAGAATCTAGTCTCAAGCACCATAAGGCTTTGAAAGAATCTTTGTTCTCAGAGGTCTTAAAAAGTATTGTCCGGATTTAATGTCATTGTAGATGCAGAGTGGTGGCGCAGAACTAGGAGACTGCTGCTGTAAGGGCTGTCATTCAAAACCAGGGGGAGCATCAAAGGCTCATCACCCGCATGGTGGTGGGGGTGGTTCTTGTTGTTACTGAGTCAAATCAGTTCCGACTCACCGTGACCCTGTGGATGACAAAACAAATTGTCATTGCGAGCCCATTGTCACTGCTACTGTTCCAGTCTATCCTGTTGAGGATCTTCCATTCCACTGCCCCTCTACCATATACCAAGCACAATGTCCTTGTCCAGGGTCTGTCTCTCCTAACAGCCTCAAACATGACAGGAAATCTCCGCATCCTGGCTTCTAGGAAGCATTCTGTCTGTACTTCTTTCAAGACGGATTTGCTTGTTCTTTTGGCAGTCCGTGTATTTTCGCTATTCTTCATCAGCACCGTACTCCAAATGCATCGATCCTTCTTTCTTCTTCCATATTCAATGCCCGATTTTCACATGCCTATGATACCATTGAAAATAGCACAGCTTGGCCCAGGCGTAACTTAGTCTTCAAAGTAACACCCTTGGCTTTCCACACTTTAACGAGGTCTTGTGCAGAAGATTTATCCAAAGCAATGCTTTGTTTGATCTCCTGACTGCTGCTTCCGTGAGTATTGATTGTGGGTCCACACAAGATGAAATCTTAACTTCATTTCCCCCCTCTATTTATCATGATGTTACCTATTGGTTCGGGTGTGAGGGTTTGGGGGTTTTTTATATTCAGTTTCAATCCATATTGAAGTTGAAGTCCTTGATCTTAATCAGCAAGTGTTTCAAGTCCTTCTTACTTTCAACAAGCCAGGTTTTGTCTTATGCCAATTGAAGGTTGTTATAAGTCTTCCTCTGATACTGATCTTCTTCATATATATAATCCAGCTTCGCTGATGATTTGCTCAGCATGCAGATTAAATAAGCAGGGTGAGAGGACACAACCCTGAGGCACACTGTCCTTTATTTTAAACCACGTAGTATTCCCTGTTCTGTTCAACTGACTCTTGGTGATGTACAGGTTCCTCGTGTGCACAATGAAGCGTTTTGGAATTCCCATTCTTCTTAAGGCTATCTATAGTTTGTTATGATCAACATAGTCTAGTGCCTTTGCAGAATCAATAAAACCCAAGTAACTATCTTTTAGGTTTTCTCTACTTCAGCTGAGGAATCACTAGTGCAAAGTAATTATAAAATCCAAGCCAACTCATAACAGCATTTTCTTTGCTTTTAAGCTATTTCTTCCTTTGAGAATTCTTGCTGAAAGAACATTGTTATAAATCATTCCATTAGTGGGACTTTGTTATACAGCAGTAGGAAACTAATCCAGGCAAGAAGCAGGAGGCAGTCTGGCAGCTAGCTTCTAGAGCAGAACAATCGTGGCAGAGACTAGGACTAAATCTATGATTGAATATGTGGTCTGACAGAAGCTATGTCTACATATGTATTTGCCTTTGCTATAAATATATCCATGAATGTAGGAGAGTGTCCATGGGATAAAGCTAAGAAAATGCTTTAACTGTCATCACACACTTGTAGGAAATGAGTCACTGGGCTTAGGGGCTAAACATCATTATCTCAGGGGACTTCAAGGTCAATTGGCATAATAGTCCACAAAGACAGTGTTCTACATCCAAGTGAGTAGCAACTGGGGTCTTAAATGCTTGGGCAGTCATTGGAAGTGCACCAATCGGTCTCCCTGCTCAGAGCAAACTAGAGTGAAAAATATAAAAGACACATGAAAACAATTAGTCTAATAGACCCACCGGCCGCACAAGCCTCGATCTCCAGGGGCCTGGAACCAGGAGACTGGCTCCTCGCTGCACTGTGGACCCATTTGAAAGACACCGCGTTCGAAGCGCCTGGGTGGAAATGGAAGAAAAATGTGAAACCAAACTCAAGATCATAAAAAAGACCAGGACTACCAGTCAGATAGAGACTGCTGGAATCGCTGAGACCAGGGTCTTTAGACCCTCTTCAGGTCTGGAACCAAGTTCGCTCTCTTGGTTCGATTATCTACTAACCCAGGTTGCTGCTTTTAGGGGCTGTTGAGCCCGTCCCGACTCAGGATGGCCCTGTGCACACCCAGAAGGAAGCCCTGCCAGGGCCAGCCGGCCCTTCTCACAGCTGTTGCTGTGGTTGAGCCCGCCAAGCAATGGACAGGTCTATAAGGTGAACAATAATACCGGGGAGGTGAGCCGTGCTGCAAGTAATCAATCACTGGAGAGCAAGAGGGCAGCATTTGCCAAGAACCAAGCTCAGACAGGAGAGAAAAGAAGGAAGAATGGAAACCCAGGAGGAAAATTCAATAACTGATGTCTCATGGCAGGGACTACAATCAATCACGTGGAGCAAATGCATATGAGTTGTTAAATGGAAAGTGATGTTCTCTGTAAATCTTTACCCAATTCATGTTTAAAAAAATTTTTTTTAAGATACAGTACACAAGGAAGAGACAGGCATGCAGTCAGGCTGCAGTATAGCACCGATGAAACACAACTTTCCTCTAGTTCTTTAATGCTCCCCCCCCTACTACCATGACCCCAATTCTACCTTACAAATATGGCTAGACCAGAGCATGTATACTGGTACAGATAAGTGCTGGAAACACAAGGAATCCAGGACAGATAAACCTCTCAGGACCAATAATGAAAGTAGCAATACCAGGAGAGGAAGATGGGGGGCCATAGGGGAACCAATCACAATGATTTACATATAAACCCCTCACAGGGAGATGGACAACAGAAAAGTGGGTGAAGGGAGACAGCGGTCAGTGTAAGACATGGAATTTTTTTTAAATAAATTATCAAGGGTTCATGAGTGAGGTAGGAAAATGAGCTGATATCAAGGGCTCAGGTAGAAAGAAAATATTTTGAAAATGATGGCAACATATGTACAAATGTGCTTGACACGATGGATGGATGGATGGATGGATGGATGGATGGATGGATGGATGGATGGATAGATGGATGGATGGTGATAAGAGCTGTAAGAGCCCCCAATAAAATGTAAAAAAAAAAAAACTAGTACAGAACATACCTGATACCACAGCTCCTTGATCAGAAGTTGGTAACAAGTTTCGTGGTAGAGGTGAGTTCGTTTCTAGAAACTCAGCCAAGACTGTCTTCTTTTCTTTTCTTTCTGTTCTCCTAAGAATTCTATAAGCAAGAATTGATTTTGTTCCCTGCATTTACCTAATAGACAGTTGTTTTTACCTACAAGCCATGGGCAGCACCAAGACCTAAAGGTCAGTGGAACGGCTGCTGGTTAGTACAGCTGGTACAGGAAGTTATCCGATACCAATTTTCCTTAGCATCTGATACTAGCTTAGCGTTTATGCATCTTTGTATTTAAAAAACTAAACGAACTAGGGGGAATGCAGGGTGGAGATCCAAAGCCCATCTGTAGGCAACTGGACACCCCCTTACAGAAGGGTCTCTGGGAGGAGATGAGCCAGTCAGGGTGCAGTGTAGCAACAATGAAGCATACACCTTTCCTCTAGTTCTTTCATGCTTCCTCCCCTGCCACCACCCAACTATCATGATCCCAATTCTACCTTACAAGTCTGGCTAGACCAGAGGATGTACACTGGTACAGATAGCAACTGGAAACACAGGGAATCCAGGACTGATGAACCTCTCAGGACAATAATGAGAATTGCAATACCAGAGGGGAAGGGGAAGGTGGGGGAGAAAGGAGGAACCGATCACAAGGATCTACATAGAACCCCCTCCCTGAGGAGGGGTTATATGGGGGACAGACAACAGAAAAGTGGGTAAATGGAGATGTCGGACAGTGTAAGACATGACAAAATAATAATTTATAAATCATCAAGGGTTCGTGAGGGAGGGGAGGAAGGGAGGGAGGGGGAAACTGAGCTGATACCAAGGGCTCAAATAGAAAGCAAATGTTTTGAGAATGATGAGGCCAACAAATGTACAAATGTGTTGACACAGTGGATGTATGTATGGATTGTGATAAGAGTTGTACAGGCTCCCAATAAAATGATTTTTAAAAATAAAAAAATAAAGTGCTGAAAAGCATGGATGCTGCTTTGAGGACTGAAAACAAACAAAACTAAAAGACCTATCCTCTTGTTGCTGTGAGTTGCCACCATGCGGATTCTGAGTCGAGGTGACCCCATCTGTGCAGAGTAGAACGGCCCAATAGGTTCTTCAAAGCTACGATTTTTCAGAAACAAATCAACAGGTCTGTCTCCCAAAGAACTGCCGGGTGGGTTAGAACCACCAACCATAAGGCTAGTGGTTGAGCATGCTGGCTCACTTTTGCCACCCTGTATCAGATGGGTAACAAAGTGCCAGTTATACAGTGACTCTTGTGAGAGTCAGAGCTCAACGGGACTGCCTTCTTCAGAGCCTGGCACGTATTCTGCCTTTGATCGGGTGCTTGCTGTACTCTATCGCCACCTTTTAGGAACACTGCTTTATAAATATTCAGAGTTTTCTTTCTCTGACAGGCTTCCACCTTAAACAGGTCCCAGCTCCCACGTGTTTGGCTGTAGATGTGAGTATAAGCCCTCCGGAGACTTCTTAAGAGTATGTAGAGAATGAACCCTCAGCCAGGCTTTAGTGGAGTGTCAACGTCAAAGACCTCGAATAAAGACAGGTCAAGTTTATTGGTTGCTTCTGAGCTAGTTGTACACGTAGTAAAAATGAATGGAGGGTTCATGTAGATGCTATTATATAGCATAATATAGATGTTATTCAAAGAAAGTTTTAAAAATAAGGTCTGGTAGATGGTAGATCCTTAGTAAATATTAGTGCTGAGATTTTTTTGTTTTGTTTTTTTACACAATTAACACACACGTGAAATTTTGTTAAATTTTATACAAAATTATCATTTTAAAATGTGATTCCTTCTTTCAAAAGTTTCTAAACCATCATGGGGGAATGTTTACAATAGTCATTTCCTAAATAGTTACTGAGCTAAGGGGAAAGTGGAAAGTGTCTGTAACACCTTTTGTTTCAAATATGTTAAAGCAATCTACCTTTGTGCCAGATTTAAATACTTAGAACATAAATATTTCTTCTGTATCACAACATCAAACAATAACCCACAGTGTGGAAGCAAATAAGTACTCTGATGGACGAGTAACTATGATGCAGAAAACATCCCAACCACCGGAATGGTGAAGTAGACCAAGCTATACACTAGGCTTCCTACTCGGATTCTTTTGGCTTTGAAATTTTCTCTCAAATATATTTAGACACAAGGTGTCCGCACAACCTTGAGCTCAATTAATTCTCCTCAGGATATCTAGAGAGGGCAGTTTGGTCAAAAGACAGCTATGCAGCTTAGTTTCTCTATTTCATGTTAGATATTTTATTACAGAGGAGTTTAGTATTGATGATTCTAAGATGCTATAACATAAATGCAAAGGCATGTTAAGGTTGTAAGACAAATAACGTACGCGATTCTGTCATTGTTGGGTGTTATAAAACCCTGTTTATAACAGAATGAAATGCTGCTTGGTCCTGTGTGCCATCCTCACAACTGCTGCTATCTCTGCGGCCGCTGTTTCAGCCACTGTGTCAGTGTGTCTTGTCACGGATCTGCTCTCTTTCACTGTCCCTCCGCTTGACCAAGCACGATGTCCTTCTCCGGTGTCTGGTCCCAGGTAAGTGAGAGGAGCCCCACCCTCCTTGCTTTGCAGGAACGCTCTGGCTGTTCATCTTCCAAGAGAGATGTGTTCACTCTGGCAGCCCGTGGTCCTTTCCGTATCCGTTGCCCATGGTATAATTCAAAGCATGAATTCCTTTTTGGTCTTCCTGATGCCTCGTCCAATGGTCCCAGGCACGACTTGCGTCAGACATATCTTAGCCCCAACGTGACATCTTTGCAGTACGCAATACCTAGTTTAAGCCTTTGCAAAACACAATTTGATTCCTTGAGTGCTGCTCCTGTGTGAATTGATTCTGGATCCAAGTAAAATGAAATCCTTAACAACAGCAATCCTGTCTCCATTTATCATGAAATGATGTCTATTGGTCTAGCTCTGAGGACTTCTGTTTGGTTGAAGTCGAGATGTAACCCGACCAAAGGCTGCGTTTGATCATCAAGAAGCGCCTCCAGTATAATCTGACTTGAACAGTTGATTCACACTTTGTCCGTAGACTCCCCTTCCCTGCTACGTGCTCCACCTGCTCCGGTTTCCTAAACTGTGTGTAGCTTTGGTTTGTATTGTGATGTTTGGTTTCTGCGTGTCCATATTAGGATGTATCTCAGAGGTGTAATGACATTCGAGGGCACCCTCTTGAAGTTGTGTTATATTATTTTTCCATATCTGATTTTTTTGTTTGTTTTTCCATTTTTTGATATTTGAAAGCCAGGATTGATGAACCTATGGAGATGCCACGTAGAATAACAGTAAACTTCCTACATCAAGTAGGATGTTTCTGGGGGAGGAGCTTCAGTGGTGGAGGCGGGGTAAAGGGGACATGATGTCAAGGGGTCCATGTAGAAAAAGAATGTTTGGAAACTGATTGTGGTAGCAATTGTATAATTCTGCTTGATGTGATTGAATTATGGAAAGATTTGATATGTATATTAATTTTTTTTTAAAGAGAAAATCCAAAGTCTCAAAAAGAAAAAAAGAGAAGTGTCTCAAGTCTTGCTCACGTTCAGCAAGCAAGGTTGTGTCAGCTACACATCACGGGTTATTACTAAGCCTTCCCCCAGTCCTGATGCAGTGGTTTTCTTCATGCAGCCCAGCTCTTGGATTATTTGTCAGCATACATATTAAATAAATATGGTGAAAGGATACAACCCTGGCGCACACCTTACTTGATTTTAAACCATGCAGTGTTCCCTCGTTCTGGTCACACAACTGCCTCTTGGTTCATCCGTGTACAGGTCTTGCATGAGCACAGCACAGTTCAGTGTTCTGGAATTCGCATTTTTCCCAATATTATCCATAATTTTATGATACACCCAGTCAAATATCTTAGCCTAGCTAATAAAACACTGGTAAACATTTTTCTGAATGTTCTTCTCTCAACCCAAATCCAGCTGACATCAGAAATGATGTTCCTTGTTCCACATCCTCTTCTGAATTGAGCTCTAATTGCTTGCAGTTCCCTGCTGGGAATTGTGGATTGGGATCCTCATAAACGGTAGGGATGTTTCCTTTGGGCTGGTTGGTTGGCTGGCTGGCTGGCTAGTTGGTATCTTGCAATTAGAAAGGTTTGACTTCCCAGCGCTGTTTGACAGGAAGCTGGAATGAAAGAAAGAAAAGAATAAACCCTGTCAACTTGATTCTTATTTAACAGTCTCACAAATTTCAATTAGCACCATCTTCTTACAGGCGCTTAAAAGCATTCGTTATTCTTTATTAGTCTGTTGGATTTTAAATCAATCCACTATAATACAAACCCTCACAGAATGCATTGCAGATGCTTACCTGGAACAGAAGAGACTTTGTTGTTTATACTTTTAAAAAAAACTGCGTCAACAATATGCATTTCATCTTTATTAAAGAGTCTGAACTGTTGACAACTGTCAAAATGTTACGTGTGTATGACCTCACCCCGTGTGTATGGTACGTTCCTCTCTCCCTCTCTCTTCGCAGGACTAGGTTTTATTTTATGAAAATGAGGGTAAATTTTTCAATCCAGTTAGAATTTTATATCTGAGGGGAAAACTCATAAACCTAGTCTAACTCGATTAGTCTGGAACTTCTGTCTATCAAATGCTTTGTGTTCATGAGAACGGTCCTAAAGGATGAAGAGTTTTGAAATGCGCTCTGACTTGTCAAAGACTTCACTACACTGGATGTAGTTGTGCTCGCCTGTGTTCATAGGAGTTGTAAATTGGTATTGCCTACAGAGCCATTACAATGTGCAGTGATTTTGGAAGCTCTCAAATCTGGCCACATCTTTATACCCATAAGAAAATGGGGTCCCAGATAGCTCTATCAGTGGGGGAGCTGGGTTCCAAGCACATTGAGTCGTAGCTCACTGACGAATCCATAGATCAGCCAGAGTAGCCAGTTCTTTCTTCTGCTGACCATAATTCCTCACCTGGAGGATTGAGATATTAATGTAATAGTATGTAAAACAATTATAGGTTAAATAAAAGATTGGCATAGAAGATTGATTCTGAATTATAGCTCATTTCCCTCTGGTCTGATTATTCTAAAATGGAATCTTTCAGAATGAACTCTTTCAGTCTAGGATTCCACTTAGGGTTTGGGTTTTTAATATTATGCATATATTTTTAATGCTATGTGATGTACTGTACCATGTTGACACATGTTGTTGCATGTTGACACATGTTGTTGAGTAAATTCTTGCTCACAAGGATCCAGAATGACATAGAGTTTTCTAGGCTGTAATCTTCACAGGAGCACAGCGCCCGATCTTCTCCCTGAGCAGCTGCATGAGTTAGGACTGTCCTCCTCCCAGTTAGTGCCTGTGTGTTTAACCAGTGTGCCACCAGAGCTCCATCTTTTTCTGTATTTATTTATCTCTCTCGCTTGAAGACAATTCTAAGCATCTGTTACCTGCTTGTTAGTTAACAATGAAGAATGATAAGAAATCACAAGATGTAGCTCAATCCTCACTTCCCCCCTCCCTGCTTAATCATCAGGTTAAGCATCATTATCTCATTAATATCTGACTGTGAAACCCCTTGACACCTGAATAGACTAGCAATTTATTTTTAAAGATACGGTACATGATTGTGAAGCTTTCTGCTGGCAAAGATTGTTCAAAGATTTATCTTTCTGCTGGAGTAAATACCATATTTTTAATTATTCATAATGTTTCTCCTGTTTTTCTATAGACTTCTTCAGAGGACAGAAGTGCGTTAAGGCTCTTCTGTTACTATAACAGTGAAATGTGAATAAAACGCACGCGCACACAAAGCAGTCTATTGTTATTCTGGGCAAACAAAACTAGATACGATTTGCTAATGCTGCAGTCAGAAAACAACAAAAGGTGTAAGATGATGCTCTGGAGTGTATACTTCATGCACACCAGCCAACGTAAATGAAAAATACTCGTAACTGAAGCGGAAAGCGGAAAGATTTCTTAACAGCTATTTCAGGGCGGAAAATGTGAGCAAACTTAGAAATATGACCAGAAATGCTTTATTTAGATTTCTGCTGAAAGAATACTCCACAATTGTGAGCGGCTTCTAACCAAGCTAAATTTGGTAAACTCCCTCTTGTCACACTGAATAACTAGTCAAAGGGAGGGGGCGGTGGGGCTGGGAGGAGGATTGAGATTCCAGGCAGAGTATATGATCACCTGGAACCATTGGATTACTCTTGCAACAATGTTGAAAGCAACCTTCTAGGCTCTTTCCCTCTCAGTTTTATCGAGGTATAACTTGCACACAGTAAAATTCCCTGTTTTCAGTGTATAGTGTATCATGTACAGCCCTCTCAGGTCCCTGGGAGGTATAAATGGTTTGTGCTAGGCTACTGATGGAAAAGTTCACAGTTCAAAGTCACCTGGCAACATCGCCAAAGAAAGCCCTGGCCATCTGTTTCCGTAGAGATCACAGCATCCCCAATCATAAAACTTGAATAGACATTTCATCAAAGATGGCCACCCAAACACATAAAAAGATGCTCAGCGGCAGCATCAGCGAGCTGCAAATTAAAACCACAATAAGATGTCATTGCACTCTCCCTGGAATGTTTAAGGTAGAAAGCATATAAATAAAGACAGACTACAACCAGTGTTCGTGAGAATGTGGGCAGGTGGGAACCCTTATCCACCGATGGTGAGAATGCAAAATGGCACGGCGCTGGTAGAACACAGCACGGCAGCTCTTCTTCAAAAACACTCAAACTAGAACCACCATACGATCCAGCAGTTCCACTTTGAGGTATGTTCCAAAAACGATAGCATATGAAAACAGTAATGATTTATAATCTATCAAGGGGTCAGGAGGGGAGGGGCAGGGGAGGGAAAAAAGAGGAGCTGATACCAAGGGCTCAAATAGAAAGTAAATGTTTAGAAGATGATAATGGCAACATATTACAAATATGCTTGAAACAATTGATGTGTGGAAAGTTATAAGACCTGCAAGAGCCCCCCAGTAAAATGAGTTTATAAACCACCACCACCCCCACAACTTTATGGCAGCACTCACTATTCACATAGCCAAAAGATGGGAACAAACTAAATGCCCACCAGCAGATGAATGGATAAACGAGATATGGTTGGATCACACAAAGGAATCCTACTCATCCCGTAGGAGAAATGTAGTCTTCCATGTAATCTCGGAGTGAAATTAGTCCATTACAAAAGGACAAACAGTGTATGACCTCGCTTACATAAAAAGACAAAACAGACAAATGTATAGCGAAGAACAAAGTTTATGGTGGTTATCAGGGGTTAGGAGGAAGAAGAAAGGACTAACGGTAATAGGAAAGTTGCTGTAATTAAGGGTAGAGTTGAACACTAGATTATTACAATTGTTGTCTGTAAATTCTATACCTATAAAAAATTGACTTGTTAAAATCTGTGACAGATACATTTATTATAACAACAACAACAAAACAAATGAGTGGCTACTGAGGCTGCTTATGCACAATCAAACCCCTCATGGGCTAGGGTTCCTTGGTTTGGAGGTTTAGGATCATGGTTGCACAGGACATCCCCATTCGTGATATGTTCAGTGTTTCTGTTCTACCTTCCCATTTGCTAGATTGTGTCTTAAAAGCTTTCAAGCGGTCCCCCCAGGCCTAGAACACTGTAGGGAGGAAAGCTGAGAATCAGAAACAGGAGGGGGATATGGACTATGTGACTTATTGCCTCCATGAACAACTGCCTTCTTCTATGGACAGATCCTGATCAAAAGAGAAGAATACAAAACAGGAGAAATGCAAGATAGAATTTAAAATGGTCCTGGACTCCAGACTTTCTAGAATCATGGGGATGTATGAACCTCTGAGACTATTGCCCTGAGATTATTTTTAAGACTTAAAACAAAAGTAACCCCCAATGTCTTCTTAAAACCAAACAGCTGTGTAGCTAAACAAGTAACAAAAGGCTCCCTTGAGCATTATGCTCTTTGGAGAACTATCTATCTGGGATCAAGGTGACAACAGCGACTACAGGTATTAGACAGCGGCGAGGGGGGAAGAACAACTTAGAAAAGGAGAGGTGAGACGGGCTGCACAACTTGAAAAATGTAGTGAATGTCGCTGAAATGTACACAGAAATGGTTGAATTGGTGTGAGTTCAGCCGTGTATATTCTCACCAAAAACATCAAAATAATCACAGGCAAGAAAATCTTAGGGAGTGCTTGGTTCACCTAGAGTCACCGTGAGTCAGAAATGACTCGATAGGGTTGGGGTTGTCATCATCCTGTAAGTGTGAACAAGCCCATAGTTGCGTAACCACCACCATAATAAGGGGCCCTGGTGGCACTGTGGGATAAGCATTGGACTGCTTACTGCAAGGTTCAGGGTTCAAACCCAACAGCCACTCCATGGGAAAAGATGAGGGTGGCCTGTACCCTTAGAGATTTGCAATCTCTGTGAGTCAGCATGACCTCAATAGCAGTGTGTTTGTAATCAGTTATAGAATAGCGCTATCATCCCAAGAAAGCCACCTTTGTATTCAGGCCTCACCCCCCACCCCACCCCTCAGTCCCATGTAAGCACCAGGTTTTTTCCTATGGTTTAGTTACTGCATTATATCTTTTTTTAATTAATACAATATAAATGGAATCATACAGTATGTAAGTTTTGAGTCCAGTTACTTTCACTTAGCATCATGCATCTCAGATTCACCTGTGTTTATACTCGTCTGTATCTTTTTATTGCTACACTCTATTGAAGATGGTGCTTAAGCACCGAGCTGCTTCATGACCGGTTGGCTGTTCAGATCCACCGGTCGCTGACTGGAGAAAGATGATGCAGTCTGCCGCCACGAAGAATCCAAGAAACCCAAACTCAGCTCGCTGCCATCAAGTTGATGCCCTTCCATAACGATATTTGAGGTTCTGAGACTGTGTCTCATTCTGGGAGTGCAAAGTCCTGCCTTTCCCCCGCCGAGTGGCTGCTTTTAAAAAGCTGACCTTGTGGATCGCAGCCCACAGTGCAGCCACGAGACCTAAAAACCCTCCGAGGCAGTGCTCTGCTGTCCCCTCTACAATCTCCACGTGTCAAAACCAACTCCACCGCAAAGAACGCCATAGCTGATGGTGTGCATCGCCCACTCACCAGTTGATGGACACGCGTGCGTGGGTTGTTTCGGTGTGGGGCAGTTTTAAATGAAACAGCTATGAGCATTCATGTAAAAGTGTATTGTGTGTGTGATTAGAAGTTTTCATGTCTCTTGGGAAAACAGTTGGAAGTGGGATTTTTTAGTCAGATGGTGTGTGTTTAGCTTTATAAGAAACTGCCAAGCTGTTTTCCAAAGGAGCTGTGACCTTTTGCACTCCAACCAGCAGTGTCTGACAATTCCATGTGACTCCTATCCTAGCCAGTACTTTATAGACTAACAGTTTGGGGTTTTGTTTTATTTTTTTCGTTTTAGCCATTAGCAAATGTGAATAGTGGTAACTAATTTATTGTGGTCCAAATGTGCATTCCCTAATGACTAATAATGTTGAGCATTGTTTAAATTGTTTATTTACTATCTGTATACCTTCTTTGGTACATCCCCTGCCGCCGCCACCCCCACCCCAACCCCGAATCATACCCTAATTTTTTAAATTAGGTTATTTGTACCTGGATTGTTGAGTTGCTTTTGCTTTTTGCTTGTTTTCAGAGATTTTCTACATATGAGTTTCACGGTGGTCCTTAAAGCAGATATGTTTTGCAAACGTTTTCTTCCAGCCCATGATTCTCATTCATTTTCTACTCTTGTTTTTCCCCTTGCATTTGGATGTCCCATTGCTCAAGCACCATTTCTTAGAGAGCAGATCTGCTTCTGAACTCTGCTCAGTTCCATTGATATCTGTGTTCGTTCCTTCACCAAAAAGCATCTTGGCTACTGTATTTTGATAGTAGGTCCTGAATAGGTAGTATGATTTCTTCTTCTTTACAACATTGTTTTATTCTGGCTTCATAGCCTTAAAGATCAGCATATATATGTATGTGTGTATATGTATGTATATATAACGTGATAGTTAGGTTTACTGTGCCAACTAGTCCTCTACAGGAACATGTGGGCAGAGTTTAATCAGGTCACAACTTGATTGTTGGGTGACCTCTGCAGCTGGCATCCCATCTCTCTTCCTCCCTGGTGATCGGACCAGCATGCTGCTTCTTGAGTTAGTTCCTTGCCTCAACCATGTGCTGCACTACCTGTGGGTAGAGCCAACCTGTGGTTGTGTCACTAGTGCTTGAGGCTCCTTTGAGACCTGGTGCATGTATCGCTTGAGTTTGACATCCCATAGGGCCTGCTTTGTCAAGCTCCCAGTGCTACTGACTGTTGCTGTCCACCCTGACCGTCTTGCCTGAGGGCAAACTCCGATTTCTGCTTCCTTGATCTTGGACAGGCAGCCTATGTGAGTTGAAAGACCTTCAGTATATTAATTGTTCCATGAAATTGAGTTGAACTGAGCCCTCTACTGCTGTGTGGACTAATTAGCCATTATACAATTTCTCACTGTATAAACCTATCCATATACACACACACACACACAAATATATATATGCACATATATATCTGTGTGTGTGTATATATATGTATGTATGTGTGTATATATGTGTGTGTGTATAAAATCACAAGTGTTCTGGTTTTGTTTATCTAGAGAATCCTAACACCAATATATAAAACTATACACACATATATATGTATTGATAACTTTTTAAGTTCAAAGGGGTTTTGACTGGGATCATTTTAAACTTATAGATCAGTTTGGGGAGAACTGTGTTCATCAGAGCATTGAGTCATCCAATGCATAAACACAGTGTGCATCTCCATCTATAAGATCTCCCTTGATTTCTTTCAACACAGCTTTGTAGTTTTCACCATACATATTTTGTTACCTTTATATCTAGTGTGTTATCTTTTGTTGTTACTGTAAACAATACTTCCAAAAAATTAAGCTTGTGTTAGTCTATAGAAATATGATTATTTTTTTGTATATTAACTTTGTACCTGGTGAACTTGTTAAACTAACTTACTGATTCTTAGTGTAGATTCTGTGGAATTCGGGGATAGACAATTGGGTCATCTCTGAATGGAGACAGTTATATTTCTTCCTGTCCAAGCTATATGCCTTTTCTTCCTTTTTCTTGCCTTACTACTCTGGCTAGGACTCAAAGAACTGTAATCAAGAGGAATACTGGGAGTTGAGAACTTTATTTTGTACATGATTTCAGAAAGGAAGTATTCATTTTTCACCATTAAGTGTGATGTTACTATAGAATTTTTATAAATGCTGTTTATAAATTCAGGCAGTTGCTGGGCACCCTCCAAAATATGTAATTAAGTTCTGGCTCTCCTATTTGTGAATATATCCTGTTTGGAAATAAGATTTGTTGTTATGTTAATTAGGCCATACCTAAATAGGTGGATCCTAAACCTAATCACACTACTCAGTGCTGCCATAGCAACTCTGTAGGGCAGACGAGAATTGCCCCTCAGGGTCCCAAGGCTGTAATCTTTACAGAAGCGGGCTGTTCCTCTTTTTCCTGAAGAGCGCTCCTACTCTTTGCCTAGCAGCTGTGTGCTAAGCCATTGCACTACCAGGCTTCCTAAACCCAATCCCTGCTACGTTCTACACAGACACAGACACACTAGGGAAAGGCAGACGCCGAAGAACACCAGGGACTACCCAGAAGGAAGGACCCCCTCTTAAGGCCAGGCTCGGAATTTGGGCTTTTCGCCTCCTAAACTGGGAGAAAATGCATTCTTGTTCTTTGAAGTCAACCACTTTTGTTGTTTGAGTTTTGTCAGCCATAGGTAGCAAGGGCGATGATCAGCTCTTTGTTGTTGTTTTCTCTTTTCTTTCATTTGTTGGCTTGGTGAACTTTTGCTGTTAATTTGAGTTGCCATTGAGCCGACTCTGACCGCTGACTGCCGTGCGTGTGTGGAGTAGAACTGCTGTACAGCACATTCAAGGCTGTGACCCTTCGGAAGCAGATGGCCTGGCCTGTTTTCCAATGTGCCTCTGGGAGGTTTCAAACCACTAGCTTCTTGGCTCATAGTTGACTACTTAACCATTTGCCCCACCCAAAGATGTGGTCAGTTATGTTCATTATTTTCCAATTTTGAACCAGTCTTGCATTCTCAGGATAAACCTCACTTGGTCATGATTTTTGAAACTTGGCGTAGTTCAACAATACTTATCTTCAGGCTGATTCCAGTTTGGTAATTGCCAGCTTATCTCGGAGGAGGAGTTCCTGGTAGAGCTCTTGTACCGGGATAATCCTTGCAGGACATTCTTTGCCAACCCTCACAGTGCCAAGGGCTTAACCTCTATCAAGATGTGCCAGTTTTCCCAAAAGAAAGAGGAACTATCTTCCAAACTCTCAGAGAAGAAGAGAGTATACAGGGCTACTAGCTTACAAGAGTCATAGCCTCCATCTCTCCTGAGGCCAGAAGAACTAGATGGTGACCAGCTCCCACTATTGACCAGTCAGATGATCATTCAGATCAGGGCCACAATAGGTGGACCCCGAAAAAATGGGGGGACGTGTTCTACTTCTTTTCTTTTTGTACATAATTTGAGCAGCAGATGGTTGAGGCAGCAGATGAACATGAACAGGTTTCAAGTTCAAAGACATCAATCATTTTCTATTTTTTTAAATCGTTTTATTAGGGGTTCATCCAACTCTTATCACAATCCATCCATACATCAATTGTGTAAAGCACATTTGTACATTCATTGCCCTCATCATTCTCAATCAATCATTTTCTGAACTAATACAAATAGTTATGGAACTTTCCCTTTTGTGTTTGGAGAAAAGATGAAGAGGGCTGCAGAAAGCTTGGTCTGTGGGTGGAAGTGAACAAGATGGTGCAGGAGGAAAGTAACAGTGCATCAATGTTAAGATCATAGAAGGCAGATCTGGGTTCCTGTCCTGGCTCTGACACTTACTAACACGCCATCAGGGACAAGGAATATATCTTCTTGAAGTCTTCGTTACTTCTTTGTGAACGACCTCTCTCCTAGGACTGCTGGATGGTGGAGGGGAAGAGAGAATCTCTGCATTTAACATACAGTCAGGCCCATGGACAGAGCTATCAAAGTTGTTACTATAAACAGGAGGTTTGTGACTAGAAGACAAAACTGTTTAAGGTGCCACTAGTTTGCAGGTGGTGTATCTGAATATGGATAGTGCAATTGTCCATGTGCGGGGCTGCCAACTGAAAGGTTAGAGGTTTGAGTCCATCAGAAGTGGGCTCAAAGCATCAGCCCCGCCAGCCCCACAGAGCACAGTCCGACTCGGACACATGTGGAGCCACCATACATCAGAATGGCCTAGATGGCAGCTGGTTCTTGGTTTGGGATTTCTGTGACTTCTTGTGGCATCTCCCATCTTCAGCTGAGGAATGTGATGGCTGGGTCCTTCGTCGGGGGTCCAGTAATGTCGCCACTCTAGCTTCACCCCTCCCGAGTCTTCCTCCTTTCCTTTCACTCCGTCCTTCAGCTGAGCGGGCCTTCCACTTTCTCTCTAGGCAAGGGGGACCTGTTTATCTCCCCAGTCCTCAAATGCAAAAGTTAAGGTTCACATCTTTGATCTCTCATTTTGATAGATGAAGGAAAAATTGGCGTTTTCTTTTTTAATACAACCTGATTTTAAAGACTTTTCCCTCAGTCAGGGCTCAAAAAAGGAAAGTTTTGACTAGATACCTTGAAGGAATGAGTAATTGGGATTGGAGGGCTTCCCACCACAGGCTCAGGGGACATGTAGGTCAATTGGTATAACATAGTCCCCAAAGACATTGTTCTACATCCCGCTGGGGGAGTAGCAAGGGTAGTCTTAAACGCTTGTGTGTTAGGCTGGTTTGACTAGAGAAACAAATCCAGAGACACTCAAAGATATATAAGAAAGAGCTTTATATCAAAGAGCAATAGTATATTAAGAAAACATCCCAGCCTAATGCAGATCAAGTCTGTAAGTCTGATATTAGCCGATATGTCCTACTCTAGTCCATAAATCCCTCCTAAGACTCATGCAGCACATGCAATGGATGCTGCATGTAGGAAGATCACAGGCTAGTGGGTACAAGGTCTTGTGTTCGATCCAGAGGCGGGGGCAACATCTCTAGGCTCTCGCAGGTCTCAGTGTGGCTCCGTGTGGCTTGTCAACAGGAAGGTGAGAGCAGAGAGTGGGGCTCTCGCAGGTCTCAGAAAGTCTCCACGTAGCTTGTCCACAGGAAATCGCAGGAGGAGACAGAGGAAGTTCCCAGAATCCTCCTCATGAGAAAGCCACGCCCACAAGGAGGCATCATCAGGCTGCGACCTGATTGACAGGCTAGACCCCACCCCTACACTTCTTTATCAAGTTGGCATGAAATTATAGAACTACCACAACTTGCAAGAAGTCGTCTACAATGCCACCATTGGTCTCTCCCTGTCCAGAGCAAAAAAGAATAAAGGACATCGAAGATTTGAGTAAACAATTATTCCAAAGGACTGACAGACCTAATTAAGAACAGCCTCCATGGCGCTGCGAGCAGAAGGACCACATGGTGCCTGGTCACCACTCCCTACCGCTCTGTTTCGACCATAGAAGGGGGTGGGCATCACGGGAGGAAAATGTAGAATGCAATTCAGAATAATTTTAAAAGACCAGACTGATAAGAGACGAGTGGAGCCTGAGGCTACGACCCTTAGACATCCCTCAAACCTGGAACTTGACCTACCCCCAAGGACCAGCTTTCAGGCAAACCATAGGCAGGCGTCTGAAGTGAACCAGAACACAATAGGCCAAGTGTAGTCCTCAGAACAATGGACAGTATGAGACCCACAGGGCAGCAGTTGCCTCACAAGGCAGGAAGGAAAGACAAAGGAACGCAGGCAACCCAGGGAGCCTGTGGGAAGAACAGTGCAGCATCCAGGGGACCACACCAAATGCGTACACGTTGTTCTAGGGGGAGCTAATTGGTAATGCAAACTTTCACCCAAATTACCATTTTTTTTAATATAAGATTTTGGCAGTCAGAACTGAGCAATAATTGTGTTGTTCTAACTGGTTTCTGCCCCATTCTTTAAAGCAATGAAACACCACGTCTATGAGTAAGAAGCACAGAAATTAAGGGAAAAATTTAACTACCTTGGTTTAATATTTTAAAAATCATGATCTCTTGCTAAGGTGAATATTTTTTTAAATTTCTAAACAAAAAGAATTGTGGGATTTTAAATTAGCTTAGACTATTGATGATAACGATTAAATGCCGATATTTTCGGACATCGTCATGGCAACATGAATTTACTAAATGAGTAAACCTAGTGTTTTCAGTGGACGTCTGCCTTGGTTCAGAACCTTTCTCCTACTGCTCATCTGTCCCAGCCCTCTCCTCTCTTTCTCTGAAAATGCAGAGAGGGAACAGGGGATAGGGACTCTCCCAGACTGAAAAGCATTGAGAAAGAAATATGTCAATGAGTCAAACGGCCAAACTCACTGCCACACAGTTCATTGGGACTCATCTCAAAAGAAAAAACAAAAAGCAATTCACTGCCCTCAATTCAGTACTGACTCATAGTGACCCCGGTGTGTTTCTGAGACTAACTGTTTGTAGAAGTAGACAGCAGTCTTTCTCCCGCAGAGCTGTTGGTAATTTCGAACTGTTGACCATGTGGGTCACACCCCAGCACATAACCACTATACCACCAGGGCTACCTATTTTGACTTATAGTGATTCTATAAGGCAGAGTAGACCTGCTTCTGTGAGTTTCTGAGACTGTAACGCTTCTTGGGAACAGAAAGCCTCATCTTTCTCCCAAGGAACGGGCTGGTGGTTTTGAACTGTTTACCCTTGGGATAGCAGCCCAATTTGTAATTCACTACACCACCAGAAATCCTAATTCAAATCACAAATGGATTCAGAGATATTAAGGGCATGACTTCTTGTTTCCAGATATCTTTGAGACATTTAGATATTTTATATATTCTATCAATATCTAGTGATGCATTTTCTCCTCATGAAGATATTTATTGATTCTTTTTCATTTTGGAAATCTTTTATACTTTCTTAATCCACACATTTTGTGAATTTCCAACTTACTGTCACTGTTGATGTCCCTATGGGACCAAGTAGAACTGCCCCCAGTAGGATTTTCAAGGTGGGAATCTTTCTGGAAGCAGACCACCACACCATTTTTCATTCTGCCTTTTATACTTCCCTCCCGCTGCCCCCGGAACTTAAGAAGGAATGAAGAGAGAAAATGAAGGTGTCTAAGGACCTAGTGCTGCTATAACAGAAATACCAAAAGGGAGGGTCTTTTTAAAACAGAAATTTGTTTTCTCCTCTTTCTGTAGGGTAGAGTTCCAACTCAGTGTCCCAGTCTGTTGATTGCTTCCTTGTTGGAGGTTCCAGGTACCCCTAGACTATGTGGCATGCAGAAGGACCTCCACGGTGCCTGTCTTCCCCTGAGGGTGTGTCTCTGCGGCTACTTAGTCTGCTCTGTTTATCACTCAGAAATGACTACATTTAGGATCCACCCTACACTGGTATGGCCTTATTAGCATAGGAGATCCTTATTTCCCAACAGAATCACACGAACAAAAACAAGGGAAAGGAGTTGGGGGAGAGGACACAGTTGAATCCCTAACAAAAGGGGATGGTGGTATTCAAGAAATAATACAAGAGAACAAGAAAAGCCTTTACAGATCATGCCCCAAATTTGATTCAGTCCAAGACATACCATGAAACCTCAGAACCCCAGAAATAAAGAGAAGACTCTGAAAGCTTCTGGGGAAAAATTAACAAACAAAACACATCGTGTTTGCTTCGGCAGCACATGTGCCAAACCAAAACACGTCACATACTACAGATCAGGAGTCCAAACAACCTCAAACAATAGGAAGAATGTAACGATGTTCACAATTCTAAGGGAAAATTTTAAGATATGCAAAGTATATCAATCAAAATATAGCTGGTTTTCTGACTGACACGGGGGCAATATGATATGAACAGTATTTTGTAAGTAAAGATAGTCACTTACTAAACGGGGCAAAGCAGCTGCTGTCAAGTTCATTCCAACACATGCTGGCCCTATGTGTGTCAGAGTAGAATTACATTTCTTTGGGTTTTCAGGGAGAATTTTTTGAAAGTAGATTACTAGGCCTTTCGTCTAAGACTTCTCCGGATGGACTCCAACCATCAACCTTCTGGTTAGTTGTTGTTAGGTGCCATTGATCTGCTCTGATCCCGAGAGACTCCACGCACGACAGAATGAAGCAGTGCAGGTCCGGTGCCATCCTCACAATTGTTCCTATGTCTGAGCCCATTGTTGCAGCCCCTGTGTCAACCCATCTCATTAAGGGCCTTCCCCTTTCTCGCCACCCCTCCACTTTACCTAACAGGAGGTCCTTCTCCAGGGACTGGCCTCTCCTGACAATATGTCCAAAGTGTGTAAGATGAAGTCTTTCCATCTGTGGTAGTTACATAACTTCATGTCAACTTGAAGTTATATAAAGTGTAGGGGTGGAGTTTAGCCTCTCAATTAGGCAATAGGCTGATGGTGACTCTTGGAGGGCATGGCCTTCTCATATGGAGGGTCCTGGGAACCTCCCTTCTCTCTCTCTACCTTCACCTTCCTGCTGGCAAGCCACTCTGAGACCTGCTAGGGCCCTGGAGGTGCATCCACCACTATTGGATCCACAAGACTTTGCACCCACCGGCCTGTGGTCTTCCTGCATTCTGCATCTTTGCATGTGGCTGTGTGAATCTGAAGAGGGACTTATGGATTAGTAGCGGACTTATGGATTTGCGTCGGCCTGGGCTGGGATGTTTTATTGATGTATAATTACTTCTTGATATAAAGCTCTTTCTTACACATATTTGAGTGTCACTGATTATGTTTCTCTGGTCATCTCAGCCTAACACACCATCCTTGCTTCTAAGGAGCACTCTGGCATTACTTCTTCCAATAGAGATCAGTTTGCCCCTAACGAAGTCTATGGTACTTTCAATATGCTTCTCCAGAGCCACAATTCAAATCCATCCAATTCACAATCTTCTACAGTCTTGCGTATTCAGTGTCCAACTTTCACATGCATAGGATGCAATGGTGAATACCATGCTTGGGTCAAGTGCACCTTAGTCCTCAGAAGTAGCATCCTTGTTTTTCACCATTCTAAAGAGGTCTTGTGCAGCAGATTTACCTAATGCAACTTGTCGTTTGATCTCTTGACTGCTGCTTCCATGAACATTGATTGTGGATCCAAGTAAGACAAAATCCTTGACAACTTCAACCTTTTCTCCATTTATCATGATGTTACCTCTTGGTCCAGTTGGGAGGATTTTGGTCTTCCTTACATTGAGTTGCGATCTATACTGAAGGCTACAAACCTTCATCTTCATCACACGTCCTTCAATCCCTCCTCACTTTCAGCAGGCAAGGCTGTGTTGTTGATAAGCCTTCCTCCAGGCCTGATGCCACATTCTTCTTCATATACTCCAGCTTCTCTGGTGACTTGTTCAGTATGATGGAAGGATACAGCGCTGACGCATACTTTTCCTAATTTTAAACCATGAAGTATTCCCTTGTTTTGTTCCCACAACCGCCTCTTATCCATACACAAGTTCCAAATGACCACCATGAAGTGTTCTGGAATTCCCATTCTTCTCAAGACTATTCATTGTTTGTTATGATCCACACAGTCCAATGCTTTCTCATAGTCAAAGGTAAGTAGCCAAGCTCATTAACCCTTTGCACTGTCCAGGACAAAAGGAGCAAAAGAGAATCCTCAAGAACACGTTATTGTTGTATCCCATTGATTCCATGTGGACTCATGGCAGCCCTCAAAAAAAGCAAACTCATCGCTTTCAACTCCTAGTGACCCGACAGGACAGGGTAGGACTGCTTTTCTGAGTTTCTCGGCCTGTGACTTCTTACAGGAGTAGAAAAGCTCATCTTCTGAGGAGTGGCTGGTCACTTGAACTGCTGACCTTGAGATTAACTGCCCCCCAAGCCTCCCCTGCTCCTAGGTCAGCAGGAGGGTGATGACAATGGAAGACTCGGGTTGACAGCGGGCTTCAGAGGACCTGCAGCATATGATTGGAGCAGGAAGATAGAAGGCTCCAGAAGGGATGGTGACAAAAAGGGAGGGGGGGAAAGAATAAATACTTGTAAAAGGAAAAGAAGATAATATGCTTGAACGTTTTGAAAGAAGACATATTACTTTGGCAAAGAATTCATGATAGATCTGCTGAAATTAATCAAAACAAACCAACAATGAAAACTGACCATAATTAACCCCGGAGAAAACAAAACATGTACCAACAAAGCAAGAATAGTAACAATTCACTGCATGGCTAGTTGTATAATCTATTTAAATTGTCATAAAAATCCGAACATAGATTATGCGACTTGCCCAAACTCACGGTATAGCTATGTTAGGAGCATGAGTTGAGAATGAGAGAAGAATAAAAGATATAAGACAATTGAAGCCACACCTTACAATTTTATTTTAAAAGTTTTACTGGCATATAATTTACATACTATACAACTCAATAGTTCAATCATATTAAGAAGAGTTGAGCAATCATCGCCATTATTAATTTTAGAACATTTTCTTTTTTATTATACTCACTGTTGTTAGTTCCCCACTCCCCCTGCCCCACCTTCACCCCATCCTCCCCCTGCAATGTCCTTAGGAAATTATAATAGACAGTTACTGTCTGTATAGATTAACCTATCCTGGATTTCATCTACTGAAAAACATACCAAATATCAACAACAATGACAGAATAGTACTGAAAAACCTCAATCTGAAAGAAACGATTAAAAACTGTAGCAAATTCAAAATGGATCGAAAGAGAGATCAAATGATAAGGTCTTACATTTTAACCTAACTACATTTGTCAAAGTCACTTTACAGTGCTCTCTGTCTGATAGAAAGGCCACTCACATTCCAGGATTAGGGTCTGAAGGAAGTCACCAGAAGCTGGTGACTTTGGTGAGTTTTGGACCTCCACGGTCATCTGTAGTCTTCTGCAAACAGGGTGTTGAGAATGTAAACCAGACCTGTTCTGTCCCCCATATTTGGATGATAGTATTTACAATCCTTGGATTACACAGGCTGGTGTGCTGCTTCTGTGTAGATTTAACGGGCATCTTCCTTAGAAGTCTTTTTGTTTTAAGATAAATGCGTAACATTATTCTTTCTGATACCCAGAGGTCATCTTATTTCTTCTTCACACTTTACTGTAGCACCCACGTGTTCAATGATTTCTTTATGAGGGCGAGGAGGGAGTAGGGCGTTATCATAAGAACTAATTGTTCCTAGATTTGTCACCTTGCATTTTTAAATGTCAATAGATGACCAAAATGGAAATAGAGGGAAATAAAATCATCACAATCTTTCTTAGGATAATGAAAATGTACCAAGAGAAATATCTAAATATGTTCAGAAGTAGATGATTCTGGGTAGCATTAATTGGGGATAAGGTTTATTGTTTGTAGTTTTAATATGTACAGAACTTTGATTTTTTAAACTATGTTTTAAATATCTAGAATAATTTTAAAAATTTAAGTAGCCAAGAGGAAGTTC
The DNA here is from genome assembly GCF_000313985.2 of Echinops telfairi. Lineage (NCBI taxonomy): Eukaryota > Metazoa > Chordata > Mammalia > Afrosoricida > Tenrecidae > Echinops > Echinops telfairi. The sequence goes on from NW_022111324.1 coordinate 56,736,325, forward strand.
TTAATTTGAGTTGGAATTTAGGTCTAGGTTAAACACATGCCTTCAATATGTTAGAAAAGTCTTGTTGCAATTAAATGTGGGTCCCAAGGCTCTGCTTTGGACGTATTCTCACAGCATCAGGTCCTTGAGCAGCGTTCCCTTCTTAAGCTGTGTGATCAGCAACACCAGAGTGTCCGAGAGAAGGAGAAAATAGAGTTTTCTCTATTTTGTTATGCCGTCATTTCAAGAGAGAATTCATTTTACCCAAGAGAAACTAACAAAACCTTTATATGTTTTAGAAAACTGACCTATGTTATAGAGTGTAGAGGAGCATTCAAATACATTTCTAGGTAAAATCTCATGAAATGTGCTCATTCTTGTTATTCTTGTCATTCTTGTTGAAATATGCCATTCTTGTCAGCTGTTAGAGATAATTCAGAGTAAAAATTAAGATCACTAGATTACCACTAGCTGAGACCAGAAAAACTAGATGGTGCCAGTCTACCATTACCAACTGTTTTGATCAGGAGCACAACAGAAAGACTAGATGGAGCAGGGTTATAAAAATTAGGACAAAAGTAAAACACATAAAAAAAGACCAGACTTACTGGTCTAACCGAAACTTGTGGAGTCCCCTGATCCTTGGTCTTAAATATCCCTCACGCTTGAATGCACCCTAAGAGATCACTGTTCAGCCAAACAATAGACAAGGCTATAAAGTGAGTGGTAAAGCCACAGAGGAGTGCAGTTCTCGGTATAATCAACTGCAGGAGATCCTGCAAAAAAACACAACTCACTGCCATCAAGTTGATCCCAATTCACAGCAACCCTGTAGGACAGGCTAGCACTGCCTCTGTAGGTTTCTGAGCCTGTAACGCCTTCCAGGAGTAGAAAGTCTCATCTTTGTCCCTCAGAACAGCTGGTGGATTCAAACTGCTGACCTTGCCGGTAACAGCCCAATGTGTAGCCTACTATGCCACCAGTGCTCCTTCTAGGACACCAAGAGGGTGATATTTCCCCAAAAACAAATGTCAGAAGGTAGTAAAGGGCCGGAGAGGAAAAGTAGAAATGGGAAACCCAAGGAAGAAGGGGGCGAGAGTTGTTACATTTTAGGGATTGCAACCAGTGTCACAAAACAAAAAGTGGATGAATTGTGGAATGGAAAACTAATGTTCTCTGCAACGTTTCACCCAGACTACGATACAAAAGAAGGATGAGGAGAAAGGCACGAATTCCACCACCGAAATTTCAATGTCCCCTTAAAACACTAAATGTGTGCCTGTTGTGCTTTTTCTGCTTAGCAACTGTCTATTCCCCAGAGAATTTTCTGTTCCTTGCAAATACTGCCCAGAGGATCCAGATTGAGTATATCTTGCCAATGTAGCTGTCTCATCATTTAAACTAAATTCCTCTGTGTAGCAACATCTGCATAGCGAATTAACAAAACGTTTCGGGAGGAGCTAGTAGAGAAAGAAAATGTGATTAGCGATTGCTTTGGACTGAATGAATAAATTCGCTTAAATCTGGGAGCCAAAGAAATCAAACACTTGAACAGTTTCCAGGTACCTTACTTACCAGATTTTCTAACCACCACAGGTCCTTTCTGGGGACATTTGGTTTGTAAGTTTTCTGAAGCTATCGGTGGATGCTCTGAAGCTATGGTGCACGCCTTGCATTACATCTATAGATACACTGTGGGGAAAACAACAACATAGACAGTCCCTATGCAGGTGATTCTGTTCAGAGATCCTCGGGTGTCTAAGAATAGAACTATGTGCCATGGGGTTTTCAGAGGCTGTTTTAGGGGGTCAGAAGTAGCTTTCCAGGCCTTTTTTCAGAAGCACCCCTGTGCAGACTCAGACCCCCAACTACTCCGTTACCAACTGGGCACATGAACCATGTGTACCACCTGGGGACTCGGCAAAGCAAGAAGAAACCTGTCTTTCTGGGGATGGTACAATGCTGATGGTCTCAACTCAACAACCTTGTCCCGGGACCGAGGTAACTTCGAGTACTTTCAGGATCTGTGAACACGAGTGGAATTGTAGCTGTTTGCCACACACCGAAGGCATTCCTAATCACTAGTACACACCTGTCTTGGTGCGCAGTCTATTACAGCTGTGACTGGAAAACGGGACCGCTCTCCGTCTGCACTCTTGGAGTATCTCGTGACTAGGGCCCTGAAAAAGTTGTGTTCCTCTTCATATTAATAGGAATTTCAATTCGGGCACTTGAATCTATGCTTTCGATGGAGAGTTGAGAATTGTAATAGAGCTCAGCTGACAACTCAAGTTAAAAACACCTTTTCTTGGATGATCTGGATGCTGTTCGAAGGTATCAGCAGCTCTCAGCAGGCTTATGACCCCGCGAGTCGAGTCCATTGCCCTTTCACGTGAGCGAGGCCTAAAGGAGTTGGTGTGGCACATCCCTAACAATGGCGTGCGCTTAAAATCTTGGTTAAAAAGTCATTCTTAGCTAATGGTCCAACAGCAAGTAATAGTGATAGTAACTCCTTACAGGCATGAGGTTTTCCCGTATCAAGAGAGTTCTCCAGGTCTTGTCTGATAGAAAGGCCTCTGCGGATGTCACTGGCTACTCATTGAGCTGCTAACCTCAGAGTCAGCTGTTTAAACCCAGCAGCACCTCCAGAGAAGGGTGAAGCAGTCAGGCCCATGGAGATGTAAGGTCTCAGAAACCCACAGGCGCTGTCCTGTAGGGTTGTTTTGAGTTTGAATCGGCTCAATGGCAGTGAGTTGGGTTGTCGGGTTCTAGCTGATTTGATTTTTCACTCCCCCTCCCCTGCCCTTTTAAAGCGGGTAACGGGGAGAAAAATAAGGGTCCTTGAAGTTAAGCGACTAAATGAAAGACATGCAACCCTGGAGTCATGCGTCCTGGCTCAGTGCTCTTCCTATCACATTGCCAAAGCTCCGGCCAAGCCAGTCTCTGTTCAATGGACTTAGGCTTGTGGCAATCCCATGCATTTCAGAGTGCATGTGGCAGTTAGATTTTATGTCAGCTTGGCATCTGTGTAGGGGTGGAGGCCAACCTGTCAATCAGGTTGCAGCCTGATGATGTCTCCTGGGAGGTATGGCTTTCTTATGGGAGATGCTAGGGACCTCCTCGCCTCTCTTTTTCTGCCCCTTCACCTTCCTGCTTGCTGGGACTCTGTGCCTGCCTCCAGAGGTGGCCCCAACTCTCCAACTCCAGAACTGCCCAACCCTGAGAGCTGTTGGCACCTTGTCAAATTGCCACCTCCTTTGGATCGTTGGGACCCTGCACCCACTGGCCCGTGATTTTCCTGAATCCCTCTTCACCTCTCTGCAGCGTGGGCCTGCACGATGTGAGGGTAAAGTGGGCTCTGGCTAGCGTCGGACCCATGGATTTATATCGAAGTGGATTGTGATGCCTTCTTGATACAAAAATCACACTTTTTTCCTAGTCAGATTAAGCCTCCAGTAGCTCCCTTCTGGTTACAGTTGAGGTATGTGAACCGCTTTGCTATCAGCCAGAGATTACTGTAAACTTGATTATGGTGGGTGGAAGGACAGTATAACATGATGACACCTGGTCAGTGGACCTCCCTCATGACTCAACTTGAATTTGCTCTAGGTTTAAATATCTCTCACTTGTTCATGACAAAAAGTTCTTCTCTGGCTTTGTTTTTTATTTGGTTTGTTTTAATACTGCTGGTGGTCTTTTCTTATTCTTTGTTTTCATTTTTATCTTTATATTATTAGTACTTCTTTCTGTTTCATTTTCTTTTTGTTTTATTTATTGTTCCTGCTGAGTTTCCCAGCTTATAAAGCCCAGAAGGACTGGGTGCATCGAGACAATAACAGATGCAATGGTTTATCAGGATGGGGGTGAGGGAGGAGGAAGAGGAGGATCAGGGAGCAAACAATGAATGCAGGAGGGGAGAGGGAGCATTAGAATTGATTGTGATGATGCATATACAGCTCTTCTTAACTGTGACTGAACTATGGAAATGTATGAGATGTGGCTTTTATATCAATAAATCTATTTTTAAAAGATTACTTCTTGATATTAAGCTCTTATATATATATGAGAACCATATGTATGTTTCTCTAAGCAACCTAACACAGTAGGTTTTCTATGCTTTTTGATGACTGAATTAGATTTCTAGGCCTTGCTCCCAAGCCACCTCCATGTGGATTTGAACTATCAACCTTTCAATTAATAGCCAGGTATTTGACCACTGTGCTTCCCAGGGACTTAACTTCTTTATTAGGGGACTCAACATATTTTTGTATTCTGATCCTTTTGGGGAAAATGAGAAAGTTTTTGGAAACCTCAATAAATTTTTTTAAATGCATTTTCAAATGAGAGGATTGAAAAGGATATTGATTATATGAAAATACATTTATGAAGATATTTTGAAGTTTGTATATCCGTAATACAGGTGCTTCTTTGTTAATGCGTTAAATAACAAAATCCCACAATTTCAAACTAGTGGTGAAGACATTTGATATTGCTAGATATCTACAATTGTCACCTGATATGCAAATGTCTGTGATTCTTATTGGTGATAAAGTCCCTGGCACTGCACTTATAAGGCAGTGGGAGTTCCCAGTAAAGTAGTAATCCAAACATCGTTGCCATTTGAGTTCTGAATTGAGTTCATTATTTGACCAGTTGCTGGAGTGATTCGAAAGCTCTTGGAGGGCTCTGAAGAACAAGGCTAAGATCTCAGGGCCGTTCACTAATGGATCAGGGTCCCGGGGGAACCACCACTGAGAACTCTGAGACCCAGCCTGGATTATGTATGTCCTGGATTCCAGAAAGATCTGTAAAGATCGGTTGCAGTGGCATTTATTGCTGGGAGCCAAGACCTAAGTGGAAGCCTTCCTCAGCAGCTTGGCCTAGCCCCAGATATTAAAAAATAGAGGAATACCGTCCCAGAAATCTATCAGCAACAGCAGTCCACTGAGTCAGACAAAGCCATTCTTCTTGATAGTTGCACTAGACATTCAAGAGAGACAAACAGTCCATCTCCAGTCATGCCACGGGCTCTGTCTTGACCCGTTGACTTTCGTGTGTGTGTGTGTGTGTGTGTGTGTGTGTGTGTGTATACGCTGCCAAAATACTTGTGTGTAATTTACTCCTTTAGAACAGTTTTAGACCTAGAGAAAAGTTACTATAAAAATAATGAGAGTTACCATATTCTCTGCAGCCACTTTCCTATATTATTAATACATTACATTAGTATGATCTATGTGCTATAACCCATGGTCAATATTGATAGATTGTGAGGATCTGTAAGAAAGAATTGGTGCATTTAAATTACTGTGTTGGGGAAGAATATTGGAAGTACCATGGACTGCCAAAAACAAATAAATCTCTCTTGGGAGAAGTACAGCCACAGTATTCCTTAGAAGTGATGACGTGTTTGGACATGCTATCAGGAGAGTCCCGTCCCTAGAAAAGGACAGCAGACTTGGTAAAGTTGAAGATCGGTAAACAAGAGAATGACCATGAACAGGAAGCAACCAAGGGCTCAAACAAAGCAACTGTGAGGATGCTGAGGGACCGCACAGGGGTTGGTTCTGTTGGACACAGGGCTGCTTTGCACCAGAGATGACTGGATGGTACCCAACAACAATAGCAATTAACTAAGGTTAACTCTTTATTCAGTTTTACCTGTATCCTCTTCCGGTTCCAGAATCCCATCCACATCACCGCATGACACGTCGTTGTCATGTTTTCTTTGGCTTCTGTTGGCTGAGCTAATTTCTCAGACTTACCTTTTTTTCCCCCTTCAGGCTCTCAACAGTTTTGCGGAATACTGGTCAGGGATGCTGTAGAATGTCCCGCTATTAGATTTGCCCTTCTATTGGATGTGCTTTTATTTACCTCCCTTTATCGTGGTTAGACTGGGGCTATGGATTTGGGTGAGGAAGACCCCAGAGGCGAAGTGCTGTGTTCCACACATCATGTCAAGGCTGTGTGCTATCAACAGGACTTACTACCATTGATATTGACCTTGATCATCTGGCTGAGGTTGTATTCGTCAGGTTTCTCCACTACGAAGTTTCTCTCTCTGACCCCTGCCCAGTCACTTTGATCTTTCTGAACATTTCTCATAGAGCACAGTGCTTTATGAAGCATCGGTCTAGAAGAGATTCGGGGGCATTCGTTAGCCCAGTCTCTGCTCTCATCCATCTGGCACAGATGGGTTTCTGTCTATTCTACTTTTAAAGATTGAGAACCAAAAAAGGAGGAGGAAGGAAGGACCTCCACAGTGAAAGAATTCTGAACTTCTGATGTCCTACAGCTCAATCCATCAACAGCTACACAGATAGCGCCCACCGTGTGCAAGCGGCTTAGAAGTGTGTGCAGCTCCAAGGCATTTACACCGTCTTTAATCATTTCCGGAGCAAGATGGTGTGTAAGTACATACATCTATGCGCGGAGAGACAAATGACTGAGTTAAACACAAGTCAGTAAAACAGCGGGAATCAGTACCAAAAAACAACAACTAGTGGCTAGAAACACAATGTCTGGATTCATCATCTCTAACTTTAAACTCCAAATCAAGGCATGGGATTTTAGACAAGTCATTTACTTAACCATTCCAGGTCTCCGTTTCTTTATTGTTATATTGGAGATCATCCTAAAACCTGATGATGTCGAATGGCTTCCACATTCTGGCAATCCCATCCCTGGGTTGCCGAGCAGAATAACTTCTTAGGGTTTTCTTGGCTGTAATCTTTACAGAAGCAGATCACCAGACCTTTCTTCCATGGTGCTGCTGGGTGGGCTTGAAGCATCAATCGCTAGGATAGTAGTTGGGTGCAAACCTGGGCACCTAGAGATAATCACATCTACCATTAAAGGCGATGAAAATCAAATGGCATAGAGAAATCACCCGGCACATGGTAGATCCTCAATCGATCATAATTATTGTTGTTTTACAGGCAATAACTAAGAGACCCGTGCGAATGTCACCATAAATTAGGATCGTTTTAAGATGAGTACTTCCCTGCTGGGCCCAGACTTAGGAACAGGCACACTGTGCATTTGTGCATCCCATTTCGTGTGTCTCCCTTCTCCAACCTCGTTCCACTCTCTTCTTGCAGCCATTTTTTGTTTGTTTGTTTCTTGAATTCCGTTACCTCTTTCCTGTTCTCCTAACTGCCTTCCCGCTGCCAAGCCGCTCCTGTCACCTGCCGCTTCTGAAGCAGCAGAGCTTCTTTGTGGAGGATAGGAACTCCTTCTCCGCCAGGTAGTCAAGAGAGCTGGGAGAGCCGGGAGAAGCCTGCTCTGTGCGGGAGTGGATCCTGTGTTGGTTCTAAGTGGTTGCGTTGCTGATCCTGTTACTGTAAAGGGTGATGATATTTGGGAATAAAAGTCTATGAATAAGTAATGATAATAGAAGAACCAGAATGATGGGGTATAAAGCTTGCGTTAAAAATAGTCTGTCATTTTCAACTCTGCCTACTAAGCCTTTTCCTAGATGGCAAGATGCAGATAATAAATTCCTCGGTGAGCAGAGCGAGACACTGCATGGGGGCATTTCATGCCCAAAGCCCAGCAAGGACTTCTTTGATGTGGTCCAAGTCCCTGTCAGCCACCTCCATCGGAACTGAGCTGTTCCGATGCAGGAGGGAATGTGCTCCCCCAAAGCCCAGTGGCCAGAAGGACCAAGGCAGACGGTATTAACAATGGAAAGGGCAACCTGGGACCATTTCAGGGTCTGCTTTGAGAATCTTTTGTTTATTGAGGTTGTAGTTTTTCTTCCAAGGAATTATACTTCCCAGGCCACACAAGAATCTGAAGAAAGGTCAGAAATGAGCAAGATTGAAGGATAAGAAAACAGGAGGAGACTGCACTTCCAAGTGAGAATTCAAAAGGTAGCTTCAGAAACAATGTGCGAAGTTCAGGGACATGCTGAAGGTGAAGATTACAGCCCTGCTCTCCAAGGTCCTTCCCAGCCCCCTATTCAAGGTGAGTAGACAGCGGTCGGTAGCCATGGGACAGCCGAAATGGCTTCCCCTTCCCTTATCTTGTTCAGCTGTCCCATTCACGTACCTTTCCTCCTTGTGGTGCCTTGGGGTGTCGCTCCAATCCCTTCTGGCACCCCCTTAGCCTTGGGGACAAGTGACCTCTCCCCGCCTCCCATACCTCTGAATATCTGCCATGCTCGAAGAAGGGCATTGGTCAGTACCAGGTTAATAGAAACTGCTCAGTGGCACCTCCTTTCAAGGCTACCCCCAGGGTCTGGGTGCTTCCTAAGAGTGGCAGCCCTGTGAGCTGTTTACTCTCTAGAGCAGCGATTCTCCACCTTCCTCATGCTGCCACCCTTTCATCCAGTACCTCATGTGGTGGTGACCCCCAACCATAAAATTATTTGCATTGCTACTTGATCACTGTCATTTTGCTGCTGTTAGGAATCGGGAGACCCCTGTGAAAGGGTCGTTCAACTCCCAAAGGGGTCGCGACCCACAGGTTGAGAACCACTGTTCTAGCAGATGGGCCAAACTGAACTGGCAGCTCAGCACACACGGCTGCCAACCCCCAGGTCTCAGTGAGCTAAGGGAAAACAGACCGCTACGAGCAAAGACTTTGTACTCAAAACTGTCAGCCCCCAGCTCAGAGGGCGAGAGCCCAGGCGCGCAAACCAAAGGCATTACAACCGATGCCAGCACTGGCTCCGGTGCCCATCGTGGCCCGGGATTGATTGCCTTCATGGCTACGGTCACAGGCTAAGGCGCTCTCCAGACTCTGCTATTGAATACAGACACCCTCCACCCTTCGTGTCCCCCACCCCCTCCGTCAAACACCGGGAGTCTGCGAGGGCAGAACCGCACCAACGGGAAACACCCATCAAATGCAGCAGGAATATTAACTTCACTAGGAAGCCTTTATATGCCATTACTTTAGAAAGGATTCCTTGTTAGGCCTACCATTAAACAATTAAACTGTCAGAGATGAATTCTGTGCCTGCGAGTGCGGAGCGCATGTGTCTGTGCAGGATGTGTAATTTCCCTCTCAGGTGATGTCTGCTGCACACTCTCGCTCGCTCTCACCCCCACCCCAATTGTATGCTTTTCCCTTTACATTGTTGAAAATAAATACATCTTCCTGCTGGCACACGCCGTTTTTGTTATGAATTTGGATATGCCTACATACTTTGAAGCTGGGAATACAAAATGAAATGCTTGAAAATCAGTATTAGTTTTTCCTCCAGGTTTCTCCCTTCCCAGAACAGGATTCCTTACTTCCCTTTCCCGGCGGTAGGTGTCATGGCATTTACATCCCAGGCCTAGGAAATGGCCGGTCTAGGAAATGGCTCTCACATCCAGCCAGAGGGAATGGGCACAGAGGGGAGGCACGATCAGGGTTTCTCCGACATTGTCATTCTAACCTGGGCATTCAGATTGAGGATTTGCTTAGGCGAGGTCTCCACTCTGGGAGGTTTGACCTCTGAAGATCAAGCAGGCTTATGAGAAGCACACATATTTCACTTACACGTGATATCAGCTATTTTACTCAAGAGGGCATACAATTGAAAACACACTAGATCACATTTAATAAATATAATTATGACCACACCTGTCTCTGTGTAGGGGGGTTTAATTACAGCATACATATTTTTCCTTAGCAGAATGTATTTTCGCTTTTGAGTTTTGCTACTGAAACACTTCTTTGAGGGTTTTTCTTATAAAAAATTATAAAAACAAATAAAGAATAGCCTTATATCAAATGAAGAGAAAGGCTGTCTGGAAATGGTTGATGGGGAAGGAGAAGGGGGCGTCCAGGCAAACAAAGGATGCCGTAATCCACAAGTTCCCCAGCCCTGAAAGAACCAGGTGGGATGCGTTGTCTACATACCCATACAGTAACTAGTCCCTTAATAAATGCTGCTTGATTGTGAAGATGGACTCAGTATCACAAATATTCACTGCTCCCAGAGATTAGCTTTATAGAAAATTTAACTTATCTGTTTTATAACACAGTGCAGACAAGATTCATGAGGAAGGAAAATGATTTTGAAGTCAAATTATGAGTGATTGTAGCTTTGGTGATATGTTCGGTGTTGGCTTGCTAACCTCAAGGTATGCAGTTCAAGCTTATCAGTTGCTTCCAGGGAGAAAGATGAGGCTATTTGGCTCGTATAAAGATGGGCAGTCCCAGGAGCTCAGTATAACATCCCTATGAGGCTTTAAAAAAAATCATTTTATTGGGGGCTCATACTGCTCTTATCACCATCCATACATGTCTCCATTGTGTCAAGCACATTTGTATATTTGCTGCCATCATCATTTTCAAAACATTTTCTTTCTACTTGAGCCCTTGGTATCAGCTCCTCACTTTCCCCTCCCTCCCTCACAAACCCCTGATAACTTATAAATTATTATTTGTTCGCCTGTGAGTTATTTTCAGTTGCCTCATAAGCATGTGAAAGTTGGACAGCAAATAAGGACGACTTAAGAAGAATCGCTGCATTTGAATGATGGTGCTGATGAAGAACATTGAAAGTCCCCTGGGCTGCCAAAGGAACAAACAAATCTGTCTGGGAAGAAACACAAGCCAGAGTGCTCCTGAGAGGCAAGGATGGTGAGACTTTGTCCCACATGCCTTGGGCATGTGGTCAGGAGAGATCAGTTCTTGGAGAAGGCGTCATGCTTGTAAAGCAGAGGGGCAGTGAAAAAGGGAGCTAGCACTATCAATCTCTCTCAATGAACTAGTTGATACAATGGCTGCAACAACATAAACCAAACATCAGACCAATGGTGAGGATGCTTCAGGACCAGGCAGTGTTTCATTCTGTTGTGCATAGAGTTGTTATCATTGGAACTGACTTCCTGGCACATAATAACAACAACAACAACAACAATAGCCGTGAACTGGAAGTGGCCCACTTGATGGCAATAGGTTTGGTTTGGCTGTAGTTTCTCCAGAGTCCCTGGGTGGTGCAAATGGTTAACATATTCAGCCAGTAACTGAAAGGTGGATGGTTCGAGTCCACTCCGAGGTGCCCTGGGAGAAAGACCTAGTGATCGACAGGGAAAAATCAGCCTTTGAAAACCCTGTGGAGAATCGCTCTACTCCGATACAGAAAGACTGACCGCTCACAGTTTCTCCACAGACTACTGTCCCTCTTTGGGATCTCATGGCTACATCTTGGGGTTTGAAGCCTGTTCTCGTTACAGGGTCAGATTTGTAGTTGTGCTGAAGGTGATCAGGACTACCTATGCTCAGATCCCCTCCTATGTCCCTTGCTCTAGACCCCATCCCCTCCCTGGCCTCCCCCAAACAACCCTGCACCTCTTTCTCCAGTAATTTGTCATTCTAAACCCATGCTTGGGCACAGTGTAGAGTCATGTGTTTGGATTTTCAGTCAAGAAAAATCTATATGGGCCCTTTGTTCCAGAGGAAGGAAAAGAATATGGGGTCAGGAGGGCAGGGAATCTCCTTGGGAGAAGAAAAGGAAAACAGAGTGAAAAAGAAGTAGTGTTAGAAACCATTGGTTACCATTTTTCTTAGTTTTCATTTTAGTTCACAATTAAGACTTTAAACACATCCCACTACTAATACACACACTCCCCACACATACACAACACACATACCCCAAACCAAAAACAAACGGACCAACAAACTCACAGCCATCAAGCCGCTTCCGACTCATAGAGACCTTTGGATAGGGTAGAACGGCCCCTTTGCATTTCGGAGACTGAAAATCTTTACGGGAGCAGAAAACCTCACCTTTCTCTTGTGGGGTGATTGGTGGTTTTGAATTGCTGACCTTGTGGTTAGCAGCTCAAAATGTTACCCAAGATGCCACCAGGACTCCTAGAAACACACGTGCACACACACACACACACACACATCTATTGTTCTCATAACTCTTCCACACCCCAGATATCTGTTAGGCCTCGCAGTCATACTGGGTTCATCCAGTACCCTCATCATCCCTGCAGCACCCCATGCTCTTGCCTACTACACATAGGACTACTGAATTGAGGAGCTTATTCTCTAACCCTATGGAAGGTTCTCTCTGCCCTCTCCCCTGGTTACCCACACAACCTTCATGCCTAATTTATGGCCTACCTTTGGCCTGAAGACTTAGGGCAGAAGTTGGAGTTGATGCGCACCTGGTTACCACACTCTTTCAGCTAAACCAAGATTAATAACAAAAATATATATTTTCATGGAAATTATTACTTAATTGAAAAAAAATTGTGTCAGAAGAACATCTATTTTCAAATAATTGTTATACCTACTAGAAAGCAGTCCTACCTATTCATAAATGTGAGTCTCCCCAAATAGTACTCCGAGCAAGAGGCCCCATATGTTGTGTCATCTGAAGGACTCCAAAAACCCACCGCCTGGAAATAATGCTGCTTGGTTTGCATCACATTGTGTTGAGTTCATGTCACCAGCTATTTGTTCCTTTGATGAAAGTTGTGTACCATTTGGGAGACACCTATTAAAAATATCCCTGAGGTGGCTAATACTCCAAACTCCTTATCAATGATTAGTTTCTTTTCCGGGGTTATCTGGTGATTATCTGACACAATATCAAATCATCTTCCACCTGGGATAGTCAGTCAAGTCAGCCACATGAGCACGTAGCCTCTTCTGTGCTGTAATTAAAGCAAAGTTAGAGAGACACCTGATAGCAGAATCCCACCTTTTTTCTTTTATATTTTTCACCAAAGGGACTTTGTACAAAACTCATGAAAACAAACAAGAAAACACTGCCATCAAGTCAATTCTGACTCATAGGGGCCATATATATATATATATATATATATATATATATGGTTTTCAAGGCTGAAACCCTATATGGGAACATGAAGCCTCATCTTTCTCCCAAGGAGCACCCAGTGGTTTTGAACTGCTGACTTTGCAGTTAGCAGCCCAACACGCAACCCACTATGGCACCAGGGCTAAGTACATTACAGTGCACCCTGTTTGTACTTCTCCACAACAAGAAGTCTCATGGTGCCGAGATGGAGAAATCCAGATTTGTACACAGTCGGA
>NW_022111324.1:56749411-56755908 GCF_000313985.2 Echinops telfairi
GGTTTTCAAGGCTGAAACCCTATATGGGAACAGTCAACCTCAACTTTCTCCCAAGGAGCACCCAGTGGGTTTGAACCACTGACCTTGTAGTTAGCAGCCCAACACTTACCTGAGAGTGCCACCAGACTTCCTTCATATATTAGCCTAAAATATATTTTCATCACTGAATAAATGCATTTGTCAGATTCTTCCAAGTCCTGCCCTAAGCCCTTCCATTCTTTATTTTTCTCTGTTGTGTCTTCCATAGTTATATTAAGCCCTAAAACTTCAACCTCAATATTGATCGAAATAATTTAAAGCCTTATTCTTTGCTCACAAATGTTGTCCTTTACTAGACCAGTTGTTTACTGAGATTACCATCTGTCTGTTCCATAAACAGCTCATCCTCCACATACCCAGAACCAACATAGTCTATTCTCCTCACACCTGCTGCTTCTCACTTGTGATGGCTTGCTTGGTCACAGATGGGCTCAAGTAGACATCTCTGTGACACCTGTCCATCATCCCTGCCCACAAACAAGTAGAGACTATATCATCAGTTTCCAAGGAGGAAACTCCTTCTTCCCAGCTAGCCTCCGGCAGTTCTACCCTGTCCTGTAGGGTCGCTATGAGTCAGCATCGCCTCAATGGCAGTGAGTGCATAGTCTCCCATAGGCATGTAATTGCCCTCACCTAGACTGTGGAAAGAGCTTTCTATGTAGTATTGCTAGCCCCACCCTCCAGGTCATGCTTCTCGTCTGGAAGCTCGCTTCGTTTGTCATTCTCCAGCTCCAGGGCTTTCAGTGCTCCCCATTGCCTATCAAATGAAAAACAAATTCATTTCTTCCCAATATGATTGAATGATTAAATTGTACGATCTGTGAATTATATGCCAATAAACCTATTCTTAATGAAACCAAAAAAAAACCCCCGCCCAAATCCATGTTGTATTTTAACATTTACTATGACAAGACTTCCCCTTCTACTTTCACATACCCTCATGGTCTAGCAAAACTCAATACTCACTGTTCTTTCAAGATGTTTTCTTAGCTTTCCAACCTTTGCACTTCCCCTCAAATTGTTTCCTCCCCTTGCAGTACTTTTCATCCATCCCATTTCCACCAAGTGAGAGTCTACCTAGCCATCCCTCGGGGTCAACTTCAGATTTGACTTTTCTAAGCTGGGCTTTCCCTCTTCTTCCCACCCTTAGTTGGATGTGACTTGTCCCACTGAGCTCCCATGGTACCTACTATTCCCTGGATTATTCTATAGTACCATTTTTTTCTTTGTTTGTCTTATGCTATCCACTAGATTTGACAACTCACTAAGTCAATGGAGATGACTCACTTAAGTGTCTTATTTATCTCTACTCCACCTGCACTACTGAGCTCAATGCCTGCATATAAAATGCACATAATTATTGAAGTGCCTCTGAGGAGTTTTAAAAGAGGATGAGAAAGACCGTGAAGAAGTTCATGGCTCCTGAAAGGGTGGCTTTGCCAAGAAATAACATTACAGGGTCCTGGAGAGCAACTACATCGTCTGTAATTATTTTTCTAAGACAGTAGCTTGGGAAAAGTATCTTGGCAATGAATGAAAAACTGGGAAGTAGGGAGGGAGGGCTACTAATCCAGAAGGCCAGCTTCCACTCAGATGAAATGTCCTGAGGATCCTTAAGCTAGTACAGGCGTCATGAAACCACCGGCTGCCTGGAGCCCTGTAAAGATCTTCAGGTCTGGGAATGCTACAGTGTTAGATAAGAGCACTGGACCAGAGAAGTCTCCAACGGGCCAGTACATTGGTGATAAAACTAACTGCTTGTGTCACCATTCTACATACGCTTGACTAGAGTGGATCTAGGGCCCTAGTGTCATAGTGATTACATATTGGGTTGCGATCTCCATGGTCAGCAGTTCGAAACTACCAGTCACTCCACATGTAAAAGACAGGGCTTTCTCCTCCGGTAAACAGTTACTGTCCCAGAAAGCCATAAAGGGGGCGAGGGGGTCACTGTGCATCGGCATGGACTCAATGGCAGTGAGTAAGAGTGGATCGTTTTTGGCCTTGTTTGGGCTTCTGTCCATATGGAAAACTATCAGATCAATTGCTCAATCAATCTATTTAGTGAATGTTTTCAGTGTTCCAGGCACTGTGCTATTTCTATAAACCAAAACCCAAACTCCCTGCCATTGAGTTGGTGTGGGTGACTTGAAAAAAGGATAAAAGCCCTGCCCTCATGCAAGTTGTTGTCTAATAGATTCTGGCTCATGGCACCTAATGTGTGAAGTAGATGGAAGTGTGCTCTCTGGAGTTTTCATGACGTGACTTTCGGACCACACATCCAAGATGCCTTTGAAGGTGTTCCACCAGTCAACTTTTCTCAAATGCCTAACCAATAATGCTCTTCTGAGACTCCTGCGATTGGCATGTAAAGAAAGCCAACAGCAGAAACAAGGAATCACCTAGGAGCCTTTTAGAGTTAGTTACCCAAGCAAAAGTGACTGATGTTGTTTTGAACCAGGCTGATGATGAGAGGTGTTCAGATTCTGGAAACATTTTCAAGATAGTGCAAATCAATGCCAATGGAGGGCCAGAACTGACCTCCTCAGGCTTCCCTATTGCCACCAGGCAGGGGTCAGACAAGCTTCCTTGATCCATCCAAACAGTCCTCCCATATCTCTCTTTCTATGTGGGTTCAATCATTCCTCGCCACAGAACTCACAGACGATATTCACAATTAGTGGGGCTAATGAGGTATATGTTAACAGGTTTCAAGTCAGGATCAACACACAGTAAAGATAGTCACTGGTCTCCTCAGGTGGCAGCTAAGTGGCTCTCTGGTTCTCAGTCTCTCAGTCACATGGTAGGCAAGTCTCTCTGGTTCTTATTTTCTCAGCCATGTGCTCCCTTGACCTTGGCCTCCATGGGCCAGAAAGCTAGGCCACCTGTCCCTCCGTCCCACAGTTCCGTAGTCTCGGGTCAGATGAGAAGGGACCCCATAGTGTTGGCACTACTCCCTTGAGCCTCTCTGCCACTGTCTATGAGGCAACTGGTATCCGCAGCTGCCCCTCCTGCAGCCGGGGGTCTTGCACATGCTCGTCCAAGGTCCTCAGGGTTTCTTTCTTTTCTCCTGCTGCTTTAGAGATGGCTCATACTCCTCCCTTATTTCATAGCCAGGGCACCAGTAACAAAAACTAATCAATCCCCTCTCTTCACCCCGCCCAATCATGTGGTGGGAGTTAGAGACCTGGGTCAGAGAGCCATCCTAAGACCTTGCACTCCACCACAGGTAGAATGCTCACAGTGTTCTGATGTATTAAGTGTAGAGTGCGAGGCTGGTTGACATCAAAAGGAGTCAATGATGAGAGAGGTCTGGGCTGACCGTATAAACAAGGGAGTAGCCTGGGCAGCCAAGCCATGAGCATGGGAATCAGCAAGGGAGGGGCAGGAGAGAAGAGATAAGGTTTAAGGACTGAGCTTGAGATAGCTTGTCAACATTGAGGCCGCAGAGCAGAGGAGGCAGCAGCACAGAAGACTGAACAGGAACAGCCAGTAAGGGAAGAGTCAATTAAGTTGGGTGTGTTGGCCTGGAAGCAAAACTAAAATGTATTCCAAGGAGGTTATTGTTG
Source organism: Echinops telfairi (assembly GCF_000313985.2). Taxonomy (NCBI): domain Eukaryota; kingdom Metazoa; phylum Chordata; class Mammalia; order Afrosoricida; family Tenrecidae; genus Echinops; species Echinops telfairi. The sequence continues at coordinate 56,753,020 of NW_022111324.1, forward strand.
CTCAAGAGCATGACTGCTAGTCAAAATGTCTGCGGCTCACTCCTCACTCCACAGGAGAAAGATGTGGCGGGGTACTTCTCTAAGGACTACAGTCTTGGAAACCCTATGAGGAAGTTCACTGTGAGTTAAAATCAACGTGGCGTCCAGGGGGTTGTTACCATCCAGTCAGCCTGGATGTTGACCTCATCGATAATAGAGGTCATTGTTTGGGCTGAAATGATCAGCTGGCTCAAATGTTGCTTACAGGTCAAGTAAGAGGAGACTCAACAAATGACCTTTGACTTGAGCAACCTGGGGATGGTTGGTGACATTGACAAGAGCAGCTTCAATGGAGTGGTTTGATGACAACCTAGCGGGACAGGGTCTGAGAAGGGGAGAACTGGAGAGGTGCAGTATAGATGACTCTGTGTAAAGAAGTCACACATGAAAGGGGAAAAAGGTTGACATTCGGGTTACGATTACCATGTCTTCATCAGTCTGCTTGCGGAAAATTTGACTTGTGACATCCCACTTTCCAATAGTAACCCCCCCTAACCCCCCCAACCCCGCTTTTTTTGTGTGTGAAAGACCTTCAGCTGTTTTATGTCTGGCACTTTCTTTGTTCCCGGAGAGGGATAAAATAAAATTAAAAAAAAATAATCATTGCCTTCAGTGATTTTGTTATTGCACGTTTTGTAATCAAACTCACTCCTGCCTCAGAACTTCATAGACATGCAAGTACTAGAGCATATCCCAAAGTGAACTCATTCTTCTCGAGTTGGGAATTGTAACTCCCTGATAAACGAACAGTCACTCGTTCCAAATGTCTCATTATCGATTTATAGTGACTTCTTTCCCTCCATCATAGCCACCGCTGGCTCGAATCAAATGTTTACATGTTACTTCTCAGTGTAGTGAAAATTTAACTACCACCTTCTAACTCGTGGGCACAGGTTCTTGATGTCAACAGTTGGGCATAGACTTTCAGAAAATGTGAAGCTTGAGATGAAAAGTAGAGCAGGGAAAGTTGTCGATTAAACCTGCTAGCCTAAGGGATCCGAGCAGGGCGGTCAAGTTCCTACAGATTCACAAGGGAGCTGTAAAGCACAATGATTTGATGTGTGTGTTGTGATGTCATTTTGTGGGAACATTAAAGCCAAGAGTCCTCCCGCCCATGGCAATGCCAATTTCCCAGAAGGCCTGTTTCTCAGAGCCAAAGCTCCAAAGATGCCAGTGCAACCCATGCTGATACTTGGTCTCATGTTATTTCTCAATTTTATGCTTAATTTGCTCCTTTTGGTTTTATGTATTTTGACACAGCCAAGTGTACATGGGGATTTCCCCACAGTCCTTTAAATGCTATAAAACTTTAATATAGGGAGATAAAAACAATAATAAGCCATGCCTCCAAGCCCTCCCATTTACTTCCTGACTCAAGTTAGACACGGATTTGGATTTCCAAGAACTGGCACTGCTTTAAATGCCTTGGACCCTTTCTCACCAAGGCACGGAGTCCCCACAGGTCGCACAAAATGGCACCACTGCCATTCTTAATGATTGCCATCAAAGCCCTCACAATTGCCGAGCCAACACAATTTTTAAAGGCTCAGAAAAAAGCTAAGAGAGATGCCTGAGTTCCAATTTAGGCATCCAATCCTGGAATGTTTTTTTGGAAAACCTGAAATAATGCTTCTGAACGTCCGCTGGGTTATTCTGTTTGCAACCTAATTGCCTTTCCTGAGCTTCCCAGTTCCCTGAAAACCTTTGAGAGTCTTTAAAGTATGAAGTTCAACAAAAATACCTTCAAAACATTACTTCTAATTATGCTTAATATTTGTTGGCTGTGTTGTTGAATAAATCACATGTGCTTTAAAAAAAGCACTTAACTGTATGTCAGTCTCCCAAATTTTAAGTGTACAAATGAAATGGAAAACATTTATTACACAAATTTAATTACAATTCTAAGAAATAAACATGCAAATTAGATAGAGTTCAATTTGCAGATGCTAATCCTCATCCTTGATCTTCCTTTCCTCTCTGATTTTCAGTCTGTGTGTCTCCTCGGTTCCTAGGGTGCCAGGCAGCAAGAGGTTTGGTTGTTCACAGTCGGAGGATCACTGTTTTAAGGAAGTGTTATATTTAGCACATCTGGCATAGTAGCAGTAAACAAACATTATAGTCTTTGTAACACTTTTGTGCAGGTGCCTCTCCCGAACTTGATTAGGTCTCTGCCTTCTAAGCCTCTGCCTTCATTACACCTGAAATGACCCATCTCGACTATGGAGGGGTCCCTAGACAGAAGTTATGAATTAATGTTTCAAAAAACAAACTCCAATTGAGCCCAATTCCGGGGAAAAGAACTATTGGCAAAATAATGTGATCCCGGGGTTTAAATTACATTTCGCTCGACAAAGGACAACCTCCTTTATTACTTTTCTTCTCCTTTTATTTTCCACCCCCTGGGAGGTTTCCCTGAAGGCTCCCCACCCAGAAAGAGTTGCCAATTCAAGTTGCTGCAGGACCAAGGTCGCTTTTTTATACAGACGCAGTTGGGGTGGGGGTGGGGGTGGGGGGCAGCGGGCGGGGCCGGCGGCGAGGGGAGAATAACTGTTTAGTCCTGCGAAGACATCTGTTTCTCATCTCCGTTTGCTGTGGCAAAGGAGAAGAAAGTCTTTTGCAAACGGTGGGAAAGGCACCGTTTTTTTTTCCTTTAAAGCACACACACACACACACACACAGCACGCACACCACACACACACACACACACACACAGAGCATCTCCCAAGGTTGCAGAGTGAACACAGTATTCGGCAGCAGCCAAGCCCCCGAGGCTAGGGCGGGAGCCCGGAGCGCGTGGGGTCTGGTCTGCGGGCTGGAGCTGGGCCCGCGTGTTCCCGGGCACCGGGAGGA
>NW_022111324.1:56757266-56776274 GCF_000313985.2 Echinops telfairi
CCCGCGGCCAGCCTCGTCTAAGCCCTGCCAGCCGCCGTGAGTCATTTCCTTGGAATTCTACCTTTGGTGTTTATTTCCCTTAGAAGGAAACTCGGTTAAAAAAAAAAAAAAAGGCACAAGAAGAAGAAAGGAAGAAAGAATAATCATAACGCTTATTCTTCGGTGGAAGAGGCACTCCGCTCCTCACGGCGTAAAGACAACTTGTCCTTTGTTCCCAGACACTTGGGGTGTTGTGTACTTTCTCCTGCGGACGGCGGCCTGGCGGGCGCTGCCGGCTACCCCGGCGGGGGTCAGAGGCTGCAGCACCGAGCCCCCAGGGTGGGGGTGGGGGAGAGGAGTGCGCGCGCGCGCCAGGACTCTGGGGCCGCTGACCCTCCATAGGTCTTAGAAACCTCGCACCTTCTTACAGGATCTGGTTTGGGGCGAACCCAGCGCCAGACCCCAGGGACCCAGGCAGCCCTGGCTCCGCTCAGACCCAGCAGCAGCGTTGCCAGGCCCAGGAACGGACCGAAAGCTTCTGACCTCCTGGGGCTATAGCTGAGAAATGTATTTCCCAGAGCAGACAGGTGCACTGCAGGGACTGGCAGGAAGTGGCTTTTTAGAAGGATGGAAAGATTTTATTCTGCCCATCCAACCTTCGACACCTCTAATACCCAAAGCTGGACCAGCTGTTGCAATCTTGTCGCTGGCAGGGCGTGATTCCACCTGGGCAGAGCGGCAGCTTCAATGAGGGATTGGAAATAGCAACCTTTATTTCCACTCCTTTGTAGTATTGGAATCCGACCCCTAGCTGCTCTGAATATTCAATATTCTCCTATTTCCAGTGGTAAAGGTAGAGAGGAGGGCAAAGAATGACACACACACACACACACACACATCATTAGATTAAAGGTGCCATGGCCATGGAATTTTGGGTGTCCTTTGTAGGGTGTCAGTTGACATGACAATGACTCAGGGGAAAGAACAAGTCCAACTTACCTGGAAAAAGCAAATGATGTAGAAATACCAGGTAACTTCCCTATGAACATGTGCTGGAAAAGCTTGACATTTTAGCCCTCAGCCTTTTGGGGATGCTGGATGTCATTTCACTACATCCACTTACCTGACACAATAGACATGGAGGAGCCTGAGAGTAAAGGGTTAAAGGTTTTTTGTTGTAGTTTTAAGACGCTGTATAGGCGGCACACTTTCCTACTAACCTCTGATGTCAAAAAAGAAAGACAAGAACAAATTGCACTCCAAATATAAATCTTTGTGCCTCTATATAATATTAACAGCATATAAATTTGTGGGCTTAAATTTCTGAATTCAGTAGCAGAATGACACATTGCATCCTCGTCCTTTCACAAAGAGTGGGTCGTTTGGACCTGTACATGTACCATAAGTAAAGAACCTCATGAAACATTGATGCTTGACACTGCACACGCGTGTGTGTGTGTGTGTGTGTGTGTGTGTGTGTGTGTGTGTGTGTGTGAGAGAGAGAGAGCATGTTAAAGGTGCTGCTAACCAAAAGTTCAATAGTTCAAAACCACAAGCTGCCCTCCAGAAGAAAGACGAGGCTTCCCAGTGACAGTCTTGGAAACCCACAGGGGAAGTTCTGCCCCGTGCTTTATAGGGTAGCTTTGAGTTGGAATCGACTGTCTGGCAGTGAGTGTGTGTTCTATATAGACAAGGAATGCAAAAATCTCCCAGCCCCCAAAGAATTCCCAGTCATTCATGTTTTATTCAGACTTCCGTAAATCACTTTCAGAATTTAGCCTTTCCAGCTTAAGATTTTGTGTGTAAAGGTTTTCCAACTCAAAAAGAGAAAAATCCACTGTAATTAGATATTGTAAAAAAAAAGAAAAAGATGAGGTCAAAAAATGATTATACCAAGTTTCAAGTTCACATGCAAAATGATGAAATTGAATATGCTGGAATTAATAATAGCAACTCGAAACACAGAAAAATCTGTAACAATCCAAAAAGTTCCAACAGTAAGTCATTAAAGTATAAACCAACTCTTGACTAATGTAAGACAGCAGTTAGTCCATAGAAGGGCGGATTAAACAAAGGTAATTGCTGCTAGAGGCCTGTAAGTGCTTTACTTTCTTCAGGGACATGTGGTCGTCAACGTGTTTTTGTTTATATGTAATAAGAGTTGTGTGTAATGAAGTTATAGGTAATAAAAGACAAAAAGATGGAATCTGAAGTGAGTGTAAGTTTTTAGCTGGAAAAGATTGTTGGAGCCCTTAGGAGGGGACTACTGAATCTGATAAAAAAAACCCAAAAACGCTCTGACCCATTTGCTCCTGAAAATAGCATCACCTGATATAATTATCTCTTAGAATCAGTTAAGATATTGGACCAGTTCATGAGAGTCTTCCAGGGAATAAGTACTCATAAGCCTTGCTGAGTGTGAGGGAGGGGTAGTAGACAGAATGGCTTGGTTAACTCCATGCCCGCTCAAATTTTTGGTTGATGGCTCAAAGGGCCAAATAAGTGACATGCCTCCCCAGTTCTTTATAGAGAATAATCGAACTTTTTCCCCCTCTTGTGATGAGATGTTTTAATGAGTCCTTGCTGCTGTCTCTTTAGAGGTGCCCTAGGGCATCTTAAAAGAGAAGGGATAACTGACTTGGCAGTCTACCTCAGCTTCATCCCAGCCACTGACAAGGCACCTTCTCAGCCCTTCAGAAGGTTGTTTGAAGGAGCCTGGCTGCATTCTTTAGGGTGGCTGAGACAGGATTGGGGACCTCAAAGAGAAACCTGGGTGAAGGATGGAGTCATTGTTGCCAGGAGGGCCTCTGTTAGCCACCAGGAGGACCTTGTCACTTGAAAGAACCTCTTTCCTTCCCCTGGAAGTGGATAGACCCTGGTACCCTGTTAGAACATGTAGGTAATGATGGTCTCCATCAGACAACGGTAGTCCCTTTCCTCCCCCCACCCCCGAAAGTCTTACAAGCTGTAGAATTTGAAGAAGAAAGGGAGAATTAAACCCTTGGTGTATATTTGAAAGACAGTCAATCGTAAGAAAGCGGGCCTGACATCACTCTTATTGGCAGTTCTTTAAACCACAAGGTGGGCTTGTGGCAGCGGTGGTCTCCTGAAGGAATTGGCATCGAGGCGGCTCTGTTGAGGTGGTCTCTACTATCGCCACTGATCTGTGACCCCCAGGTCTCCTGACTAATACCAAATTCTGCTGTGAATTCACTTTTTGACATTTTTTGTTGTTTTGTTTTCCCTTGGTAAACACATGTGCAACACAGCTGGCCCGTCGACCATCTTCACACGAACCCTCCATTGACATGAGTGAGGGTCATCGCGTGGCCCCGCCACCAGCCATCTGCCCTCCCAGAAGCTCAGGCTCCCCTTAGTCTGGAGTCTCCTTGTCCCTTCTTCCCACGAGTAGCCAATATGAACTCACTTTTGACCCTGCCCTAAGCCTAAATGCAAGACCCACCCACCGCCTGTTGTGTGCCAGGCTCCCCGACTCCCTGCAGGCCTGGGTACCAGAGTGAACCAGAGCAAAGGGCAGTGCTGTGCTGCCTCCTGGAAAGTTCCTGCCTGGTGTCTGGGCGCTGCCATGTCGAGCCGTGTCGGCCGCCTCTGGCTCCTGTTTAATATTCCGCCTGCTCCGCTGATGTTGTGCTTGGCTCCTGCGGGACTGCAATGCATGGCTGCTCCTGGAGCCAGTTTCCTGTCTTCATCGCCCAGTGTTTTGACTGGAGGCAGACCCAGTTCAGTCCAATCGGGGCTGGTGGAAACAACGACCAAGCGTCTCTGCTGGCTTGACTTGGGGAGAAGGAAAGTAGAAGGGACCCAGCATGTTGTAGAGGGCCTGGGCCTGCAGGCACATGCGGAGGAGAGGCTGGGGGCACTGTGAACCTGAGCTCAGTTGGGATGAAGGTGGAGACCCCCACCCTCCTGCTTTTTTTCTTTCTTGCTTTCCTTTTTGATTGATTAGCAGGTTTCCATCAAAGGAAACTCTCAGGGGATTGACTAGAAAATTGATTTTTGTTCCCCCTTATTCATAGAAAGGAAGCGCAAGGGTTTCAGCCCTGCCTCTAAGCGGTACATTTTCTGCAGGAAGGTCATGAGGAGAACTGTGTTTAGGAGGCAAAGCAGCTGTCTCTGAGAGGCTGAGGGGACTGGGAGAACAATAAGAAAGGGGGTTTTAAAGAACCGCCCCTGAAATGCAGATGGCTGCACCCAGAGGCTGAGCTAATAGCGGTAAGAGAGTTTGCTGAGGTCCTTGGAAAAAATAATCAACTGTTTCAGGGCGAAGGGGAGGATGAGAAGGAAAAGTTTCCTCAAAGCAAAGGAATGAAGCCCTGGACTGGCCCCTGATGAAGCCTGCTTTCTCTCCCCTCCCCTCTCTACCCCCACCTCCACCTTTTTTTTTTTCCAGATCCGAGGCTGTCAGAGATGACTCTGGTTCTGTCCATGAATAGATTCTGCGAGCCCATTGTCTCGGAAGGAGCTGCTGAAATTGCCGGGTACCAGACGCTATGGGAGGCTGACAGCTATGCAGGCCCTGGTGGCCCAGGACCAGCGCAAGCCCCTCTGCAGGGAGACCGGGGAGCCGGTCCCCCACTGGCAGGTAATGCCCTGGACTGTCCCCTGCTGCCCTCTGTGGCCCGACTGGCAGGGAGGAGGTGCTGTCTCTCAGGTGCCTTATGAGTGAAAAGACTTTGAGCTTCAGGGATTTCCCTGGCTGTCTAAGTGCCTCTCATAATCCAGCCCAGGGCTCCAGGGGCAGGACCAGAAGGGATATTTAAATGGCATCCAAACTTGCATCTACATGTGCTGCTGCCTCAGGTATAAGCCACGCTTCTCTAGTTTGAAGAAAACCAAACCAGATTTTCAAGCTCTGGATTTAAGCTCGGGTTTTCTGCTCTGTGAGACCCTATGGCTTTACAATGAAATCCCATCCCATGAGACATAAAAAGAGTCTAACCCTTTGGGCCAGGCTCTGTGGGTTGATTTCCCTCCCCCCTCCCTTTTATTTTTATTAAGCACGCAATTGGCTTTGGTATTATGAGGGGAGGGTTTCTTTTCAGCCAAGAAGATAGAAATATTTGTTCCTGACACTATTCTTATAGTCTAAGTTCCTTTGGTGTTTTTTCCTACAGTAGCTGCTATGGAAGAAAACAAAAATGTAAAACAGAAGCTCAGGGAAGTTTGTTTTACTCAAACAGGGATAAACACTCTGAGCTTTAAAAAAATAAAACCCTCAGACTTGATTTTCATTCCTGGTTAACATTTTGGGGCGTGACCTTGAGCTTTAGTTGTCGGCACTTAGTTTTAAAAGTTTAAATGTGTCTCGTCCTTAATTGAACGAAGGACTAGCCCATCCTAATGTGAATGTGGGTGTACTAAGTCAGAGTCGATCATATTTTAAAATTGGCTAATCGGCTAGCGTTAAAGATGTTAAAGGTGTGTGCATTTCAATAGTGGCATTATTATATTCTCCTGGATTTAAGTCAACAGTCTGCCTTAAATAACCATACTACCTCAGAGTTGTTGCACCCTTTCGCTGTATGGATTTTGCTGTGCATAGAATTAAGATCCTGGTCACCAGTAAATCAGGAGCATTGTCATTTTTCTGTATAATTGGCTAGGAATCAACCTGGGTCACAGGATTCTGTATGAGAGCAGCTACAAAGACAAATGTTTGTTTTTTAATCACCACATGCACAGACAAACCAGGCAACCCAGTTATCTTCTTGGAAGAAGGAAATGAAAGTATTTTGTTTGGAGAACCTCTGGCAAGCCGCATGTCATTTGTCCTATCTGATTTATTACCACAGGATCACATTACCGGGGAATTTCAAAGCCTCTAACAACATCCAAGATCACATACTTTAAGAGGAAGTATGTGGAAGAGGAGGATTTTCACCCACCACTCAGCAGCTGTAGCCATAAAGTATGTTGTTTTTCTTTTAAATAGTCATTATTTTTATTAAGAGTTTAAGATACTTAGTAACAGTTGCTTGATCCATTTCCAGAAATTAACTTGTTCCACCCAAGCAATGAACATGAGCCATTCCTAACAGGACCATATTCATCACTGTCACTTTTGGGGGGGGTCCTGTGTTTGGGGGTTGTTGTTTGTTGTCTGTGAAGTAGTTTAAGAAGGAACCAGCAAGAGCTCCTGTACTCCGAAAACAAAACAAAACAAAGCACAATTTAAGAATCCAAGGATTGCCTTTTTGCCTTACGGTTTCGTTTTCCTCGAGAGGCATGGAGGGTCAGCATCATCCTGAGCTCTCAGCTGCCCACGCAGAAGTGTAGTTGGTCCATTCTGGCCGTTTTCCGCCCGGAGCTGTGCCTGCCCTGTGCGTGCTGGGGGCTCATTCAGGGCTTTTCCTGACCTCGTAGCGGTAGACTCGCAATTCCAGCAGCGTGTGCATGAGAGGACCGCGCCCCCGCACTGTACTTTCGTTACCTATGCACCGCCCCCAGAAGGCTGCTGCGATTGAGGTGATTCTGATGTTGTGCGACCTTAGGTAGGGTTCTTTGACAGTACATCTTGACTGGCACAGACAGCCTCATCTCTCTCCCAAGGAGCACCTGGTGGGTTTGGGTTGCCCACCTTGGGAGAGCCACCAGTGCTTATCCCACAGCTGCACTGGGCTCTTTTCGGACTCATTCTCAAAAACAGGATCAAAGTCAACTTTTTTCCTGATGGAGAGGAAGCAAATAACGGGATCGGGCAAGTGGGTAGAATTACGACACTGGCCATCTAAGGGTGTGAAATAGCCATTCTTTTTCTTCACGGTGATCTTTTAAAGCTGGCCGCGATTCGACACTTACGGCACGTACACCAAACACAAGAAACCAAGCCAGGTGCCAACTCCTGGGAACCCCACGTGTGTCAGAGCGCTCTGTTCTGCAGGGCTTTCAGGGACTGACTTTTCAGAGGTTGATCACCTGGCTTTTCTCTCCAGCTACCTCTGGGTGGAGTTGAACCTCCTTGTCCTTCTGCCCCGATTGCACCACCCAAGAATAACCCAGACCTTAGTTGCATGAAATGCTCGGAGTGTTTCTAGTTCTGTAGATGATGCTTACAGCGGCATCTGGATGCCTAGGCAGATGGGTTCCCTACGTAGGTCCTGCCTGTGGTCAACCTCAGCCGCTTTCGTTCACAGCTCTTCAAGTTAAGTCACAACTCCTCAGGTGAAGCTGCCAGCTTGCTTCTTTTTTTATGACCTGAAAGTGCTGTTCCTGGGGACACAGCAGTCTATTTCCTTTTTACTTCCTGCATTGTGGTTGTAGCAGTTTTTCAACTGCTACCGGAATAACACCAATCACCACACAGGAGTAAGTCCACTTGTGTTTTTGCCCAGTGCCCAAAGGAAGCCTGAACTGGCCCTGCAACTGGCGCATCCTATCAGAGTTTGAGCCTCATGCAGTGTTGGTGTCTTCCTTCAAACAAGGATGATCGCAAGGGCAGAGCACAGAGACATCAAGTGAGGCAGAACTGAGAACCGATCGCATGCTCCTTGGGGCTGGGCCAGGATGGAAGGACAAGCATTATGATCTGCCACTTGGCATCCTCCAAAAACATCTTATTGAAGCATATTCTGTATATGTCCTATATACTAGCTTGGTAATCAGAAGGTCAGTGGTTCGAACTTGCCAGCCTCTCTGCGGGAGAGCATGTGGCAGTCTGCGTTTGTAACGATGACCAAAAGCAAACCCAAACTCACTGCCCGCAAGTCGATTCTAACTCCCAAAGGACAGAGTAGAACTGCCACTATGAGTTTCTGAGATTGTAACTTTTTACAAGCGTACAAAGCCTCATCTTTTTCCCATGGAACCGATGGTGGTTTTGAACTGTTGACCTTGCCATTAACAACCAACTACACCACCAGGGCCAGGGTATTTCTGTTGTGTCCTAAAAGGTTGTTATGAATCAGTCTATTCAATGTCAGTACTCACTACCATCAAGTCGATTCGGACTCATCGCAAGCCTGTAGGACAGGGTAGGACTGCCCCTGTGAGTTTCAGAGACTGTAACTCTTTACAAGAGCAGGAAGTGCTGTCTAGCTCCTGCAGGGTGACTGGCAGTTTTGAACTGCTAACCTGGTTAGCACCAACATGTAGTGTGTGTGTATTATGTATATAAGTGTGTGTGTGTGTATTATGTATATAGTGTATATATAAACATACATACACATATACACAAGGGGCTTTCAAAAGTTTGTGGAAAATTTCATTATTCCATTTTTTGATCAACTGTTGAAAGCTCCCTCATCGGAATTGGGACAATTGTGAGGCTGGTACAGGATGTTTCGTTCGTCTTCTACTATGAGCCTTTGGGCTGTTAACTTCAAGGTCAGCAGTTCAAATGCACCAGCTGTTCCTCGGGAGATAGATGAGCCGGCCTTCTCCAGTAAAGATTTACCAGCTCAGAAACCCTATGGCGTAGTTCTGCTTTCTCCGATTGGGTCACCGTGAGTTGGCATGGACTCAGTGGTGGTGGGGAGAGTGGAACTGTGCTCAGGAGGGTTTTCAAGGGCTGACCCTTTGGAAGTACATCACCAGACCTTTCTTCCAGGGTGCTGCTGGCTACATTGGGATTGCCACCCTTCCAGTTGACAGCTGAGCGCCTAAACATTTGAGCAGCTACAAAGGGGCACTCATGACGGCATAAGTATATGGTTTCAGCTGGATGAATTTCCCCAAGGTGAACCTACCTGGGAAGTTCGCTTCTAGAGCAAGATACAAAACATAACTATTAACCCAGTAAACCCCTTGCACCCTGCTTAGTCATGACTCTAGCCCATCCCCAGAGTAATGTCTCTTCTGGCGTCTAACAGCATTTCCCTCAGGGGCCATGGATGAGTGAGCAACCCAACTTCCTGTCACTGCTGAGGCCTGCCTGTGGCTGAACTCTCTCATGTTTGACCCCACAGTGAGTCCGGAGGGGGACTAATAGGCTGGCCGGACCAGGTGAGGAAGGCGCAGCAGTGGCAGCGGCATCGCTCATCAGCCCCAGAGGCAGCAAGACCCCAGCACTTCTGCCCAGGGAGAGAGGCGGGCAGAGAGAGGCTGTGATGATGTTTGTGTCTCACCCATTTCCTAAGCTTTCTCTTCCTGTTTCGGTTTGTAGACCATCTCGATCTTTGAGGAGCGAGCCCACATCCTCTACATGTCCTTGGAAAAGCTCAAGTTTATCGACGACCCTGAAGTATACCTCCGAAGATCCGTCCTTATAAACAACTTGATGAAAAGGATCCACGGAGAAATTCTCATGCAGAATAACTGGTGCTTTCCCGCCTGCGCTTTCAATGGCGCCTCTGCCCAAGAATGGTTTATGGCTCAAGACTGTCCTTACCGGAAGCGACCACGAATGGCCAAAGAGGAGTGTGAAAGGTTCCATGCCTGCTGCTTTTACCAGGAGTGTGGCGGCCACTATCTAAATTTACCCCTTTCTGTCAATGCTAATATTGGAAGTGCCTCCACTGTCTCTTCCTCCTCTTCCTCCTCCTCCTCTTCCTCTCCCCCTCTGCCTTTACCAAGTTGTTCCCACCAGGTGGATTTTGAGGTAGGCAGACCACCTCTGTACAAGAGTGATGGCCAGCTATCTGGCAGTGAAGTATTCATCACTCCTGCCAGGCCCCTTGGTGTTCAGGAAAAGGCCAAATTACATGATGAGAAAGCCAGTAGTGGCACCGGCAGGGATGGTGGCCTCCTAAGCCATGAACCTGTGGGACACGACCTTGCGTTTGAGTGCAAAGGCCAGTTTTACGATTATTTTGAGACTGAATGTCACGAGAAAAACAATGTGAGTGAGTCTTGGAAAAAGTCCTTGAGGAAAAAGGAGCCTTCGCCGAATAACAAACTGTGCTGCAGCAAAGGAAGTAAAATATGAGCCATCTTTCCACAGGAACTTTGACGCATGCACAGCATGATCAATTAGCTCTCATAAATTTTATTTTGAATGGATTTTATAGTTTTGTACAACGGATGAAATTATGCCAGGAACACGCCGTGTCGTTTTAATGCCTGGAGAGCAGATTGCATAAAACATCTGTATAGGAGGCATCCAAGAGCGACTCAACCAATGTGGTGGTGTTAGCGAGAAGGCAGCTTGACGTCATGCTTGAACGTATCTGTCTTCGTTTTCTCACTGAAAAGATCAGTAGATTAGATTGGGAAGGGCGGACAATGTGCCCTTGTGATATTTCCATTGCTTCACACCCCGCCCCCTTCCATCCCTGCAAGGAGCCTGTCACTAGTTAAGATCCATCGACATGTTTGCCAATGAATTAGGTAGTGATTTGGTGAGCAGATCGATATAACCAGCAAAGGAAGCCTGCTGCTTCTTTATGATACAGTATTTTTTTTTTTTTTGCCTGAACAAATGCCTGAAGACGGGGCACTAGATGACACAGCTGCAGCGTGCTGTTCAGTGTTTGTAATTCACCGTCTCGTGTGACAGATGAAATGGGATGGAACGCAACGAGCACACCTGTCTAGCGGTGGCAATCCACAATCCACAGCGAGGGCAATCCCTGCAAGTTCCTGGCTAGCCTGTGATGGGTGAGGAGGCGTTTAGAGAGGCGTTATACAGGGCGAATTTTGGTGCCTTACTTGATCTTAATTTTTGCCAGTGTGAAAATTAAGGGTAAATCAAGAGTTACAGCAGGGATTTAACACACAGAAAAAAAAAATTTTAACACACGCACACACACAGGGTGGATCCATATTGTTTGAAAACTTTGAACTATTGCATTCAACTTTTGATTCAACATCTCTGTTCTCCCTAAATTTATGTTTCGATGCCCAGTCACTTTGGGATCTGACGTGTTTGGAAAGGGGCGATGGGGACAATAGAGAGAGCTGTTAGAGACCAGCTTCACGGCTTCAGCGTTTCTGTGGCCACGATCGGTTGCTGGGGTTTGGGTTTCTTTGGGGGTTTTGGTTACTCCGTTTCATTCTGTTTCACTGTCCGATGGAGTCCATGGACCCGTGGCATGCTTTATACTTTACCCTGGTTTTGCAACATTTCACTCCTTGAGCTTATCGGCGCATGTGATTTTTTTTTTAATATGATGACGTTTGCTGTTGATTAAGAAGCACAATGTTAATAAATGATGTGGTAATCGATAAGGTTTGATCTTAAAGAATGTAAAGACTAGTTTGGGCAGAGTTATTTTGGAGAAATGGGACTGGCACATTTGGCCATCGTTTTCCTCAGTATTTCTTTGATGCGTACGTCCATACGCATGTTCAGAGTTCCCCTCTGACCACCCCCACCCCCACCCCCACTCTCCAGCCAGCCCCTCCTACTAACGTGTGTTCCCCTTCGAAAGCTCACTGACTGACTCTGGCTTCCTTAAAACAAGGCTTCCCGGGAACCAAATGCCAAATGGAGGGGATCACAAAGTCCTCCCAGTTTCTCCAAGATAAAAGCTTTGTTATTATTGCTGTCAATATTGAATATCGGTCTCATTCATACAGTGTATGAGTAGGGTCATCCTTTTGGACAAGTGTCCACAGGACCAATTTTTAATCCGTGTTCTTGTGTTATAGCTAACTAGTCTAGGAATGTTTGTTCTTTATTTTCAATATTTGATAAACATTTGATGGTGGAAACCTAGGTGATAGATGCTTGTATATGAATGTGTTGTAATAAAGTGAGGTTTTCTTGATATATATTTATTAAAATGATCAAAATTCATTAAGATTTTGGTGTTTGCATGTTACTGGCCGTGTTTCCCTTTTCTCTTACTCTGTTCTCTCAGGGGGGGAAAATGCAAATGTCTTGAAACTATAGGAACAGAGGCCATACAGGACTTTTCAAAATAAAGGTCGATCTGAAGGTGTTTTGGAATGGTCCTAGTTTATGGGCTTAGCATGATGCCCTACTCCAAAGGCTTACTGGTCGCTTTTTAAAAGGGCAAATTGTCCAGAAGATGACCCGTATCCGAGGGCTTAGAATCTATGGATCACTGCTAGCCGAATCCCACACCATTCTGTATTGTTATTCTCTGAAGCTACTATTTCATGTGATAAAGGGGAGACAGCTGATGAATTTGTCATAAGAGTTGAAAATCATGGAGATTTAAATATGTACAAAAGGAAGAACATAACTCTTTTGCTTTCTAAAAGCCCCTGACATTACTAGATATTGTTTTCCTTGATAGCCTCAGCTGTAAAATGCCTTGCTCGCTGAATTTCCGCAGTGCACGGGGCAGTGGGCGCCTGCGTGTGCTCAGTCGATACCGCTGGGTTGCTGCTTTTCAGGGTGCATGGGGCCCCTGGATCCAACAGCAGAAAACTTCGTTACTTTTTGTCACTGAGGTTTTTTGTTTGTTTGCTGGAAACTAGCTCGTGTCTCATGGAAGTCGGCTTCCATTGTGCTTTGCCACCGTTTACCGCCCTCGCCTGGTGTTTGGTTCGAGGCGGAAGACATCAAATTTTTGTTTCCAGGGCTTTCCCAGCAGATTAAAAGAGTTGTTTCATTTTTCCTTCATTAAAATGTCATCCCTAAACACTTAGCTGAAGAACAGAACTGTTCCCACAGTGGCCTACGAGTGCCGTCCCCCACCACTGCCGTGTGCTCAGCCCTGCCATTTCCATTTCTTAGAGATTTAAGCTGTTTTCAGAGCGACCAAGTTACCTCTTCACAGTGGGTTTATGAACTGGTGTTTGGAGCTGTATCCTGAGTGACTTGGAAACGCTTAAGACACCCAACACCCCACATCACTGTCTGCTGTCCAGGAAGTAACACCTTTCCCACTGTGCTCTGCATTAAGGAAAACCCGATACTGCAGAAGCCAGACTGAAGGAAAATCAAAGGCAATCTTTCATTGCTACTCACTTAACAAATCTAGGTGCCTGCCAGCATCCAAATCGGCATCTTTGCGCTCTGAGCCCTCCTTCCTAAAGGTGAGCGATCGTGGAAGATGGTCCGCCCAAGGTACTTGAAAAGGACAAAAATGTCATCAGTATCCCTCTACCCTCCAAATCCTATCATTCAAGACTTCACCTCAAAGGAGTTTTAGAGATAGGGCTTGCTGGGCCAGGGGGCAGAGGAAAGGAGAACGCAGGCAGGCAAAGAAGCGACACATCCATCAAAAATGGGGGTGAGGCATCTTTGGCAGCAATCTTTTGAGACAATAGGCATTTAGAACAATGTATGCCCCATTTTGTGAAGTAAATGCTGAAGCAAAGTGAATGAACACACTTCTTGATAACCGTCAAAGTTGACCCCATCCAAGCGTGACTGCGCACCCCTTCCATCGGGAGCTTGGATCTCTGCTGCCCCTGAGGACAGTAGTACTGCTCTCCGTGTAGTGGGAGGAGAGGAGGACAGCTGGTGCAGACGGCCTGGTCTTTAGATGTCACCTTCACACCGAAGGTATAAGGGTCCCTATGGGATGCAGCTCGGCATTTCGTGTGCCTCAAACCAATGCGAGCAGTCAGTCTTTTTGCAAAGAATTCTTTTTCATTTCCATTTTCCTGGCAGCTCCTTGCATTTGAAATCAGTTTGTGCGCACTTAAGGATCTTACCGTGTTGTCAATCTTACTAGGCATTTAAAAAAAAGCAAATGGGTCCCTGCAACAATGGTTTTAAACTAGGGGCAGGTTTGGGGCCGTGAAGAGAAGAATGAAAGAAGAGGCCTGTATGGTTTCCAGTCTTTCAGCCTCAGGTGGCTGTGTTCTGATCCGGCCGTTTAAAGTAACCACCAAGAACCCTGGAAGTCACTGGAGGGCACCTCCCTGGTTTCAAGGCAGGGAGGCCTAGCTGGTGGGCAGTAGTCTCTTCACAAGCTGACCATTCTCCAGCTAAGTGAGATCACTGCGTGAGCTGGGGTGGAATTCAGAGAGGATTTCCAGCCCCGAGTCCGCGGCGTGTTTTAGCTGGGAGAAGACGCTTAGGAGAAGCACTTGCAGAGACGTTAAGTTATGAACACTTGAGTCTCGCATCCTGCCATAAAGTGCATCAGCAAGTGAGTTTAATAAAACATGCTGTTTAAAATAGTCCGTAATTTCCTGTGGCGGCGGTTCCCTTCGGCATCTGTGACAGGCTGAAGAGCGATGACTCAACCAGGGAATTTGCACAAGCGAGTCTGGTTGCAAACCATCACCAGGAGCTTCATCTTTGGTAAACAGTTCTCCGATGGTGGTTTGGTTTCTTGGTTTTTGTTTTTCTCCCTCTTTGGTATTGAACCAGTTTGTTCATTTTGAAAAGGTATAACTACCTCGTCATAGCCTGGGAACACCTGCTTAAGACCACAATGAACCTGATAGAAGGTATGCGGATGGATTCGTCATTTCTCATGAAATTTCCTGTGTTTCTAAACGTTTTTCTTTTTAATTTAACTGTCTCCTTGGTTTAAAAATCATAAAATCTTATTAAATGTCATGTGCTGGGGGGGGTACACAGAGAAAAAAACTGAGGGAGCAACAAATTGAGATCTTGCTTCCTTCAGACATCCTCAAGACCAAAGATCTCGGAGGTGAGGTGGGATGGGGGTGGGGGGGAGGCGACACACAAGGAGGCCAAGCACACCATAACCTGGCCGCCCAGTTTGGATCCTTCACTGTTTCCATCCAGCCTCAGCTGTGAGCTGGGGAGTGCAGGCTCCACCCATGTGATCCTCCGCTGCTCCTTCTGATGGGAACTAGCTGGGACAACTCCAGAGACTTTAGAGTGCTTTGCATTCGGATGTGCCATAACCCATGTAACCTCCCAATGAAGAAAGGAACAGCAATGCACTTCTTGCACAGCTACCACCCGCCTGCCAAGGGACATTTGCACGTTGCTCTTAAGGACCCCTGGTCGTGTAGTGAGTTACTAAGGGCAAGGTTGGTGGTTCAACACCCACCCCCAGTGGCTTCTTCAGGAGAAAGATGCGGCTGTGTGCTCCTGGAAAGATTGGTAGTCTTGGAAACCCTAAAGAGAAGTTCTGCTCTGCCCGACAGGGTGTCTGAGCTGGAGTCCACCTGATAGCAATGGGTTTCCTATGCTGCTGGGCAGATTTCAGCAGAGCTTCCAGACTAAGACAGATTAGGAAGAAAGGGCTGCAGATGCACTTCTGCATACAAGCTGGTAAAACCGTATGGAGCACCACGGTCTGGTCTGCATCCAGTCAGGGGGAGATGCAGGACCAGGCAGCATTGTGTCGTGTCTCTGAAATGCACTAGCTCTAACAGCCGGTCTCTGAAATGTGCCTGGCATGGTAGTTATAGGGCATTCACATCATCTTCAAACTTCGCAACCCCCGCTGAGTACAAGATAAGAAAAAGATGAAGAATGACATACTAGGGATTTGGGCAAAAGATTACTCCATCACTGCCATCAAATCAATATTGACGCAGAGTAACTATAGAACCAAGAATAGATCTGCCCAGTGGGTTTGCCAAGACTGTCTTTAACTCCTTACTGGAGTAGAAAGCCTGTCTTTCTTGGCATGGCTGGTGGTTTTAAACTGCTGACGTTGCAGCTAGCAGTCCAACAAGTTAGCTCCTATGCCACCCGGGTTCCTTCTCCAGATCCTAAGACAGATGCCAAAGTAGTCCCTGGCATCCCTGAAATCTCTTTAATATTTCCCCAGTCTCATTGGAAATCATAACATTTCCCGAAAGTGGCCGCAGTCTAACTCGTGTCGGATTTCTTCTCCGCTGGCCAGACTGAAATAAAGTCCTCAGGTTATCCCAAACTGAGAAAGAACCCTGGGGTAAACGAAGCCATTAGAATACGTGCAATTTGTTTAGTAGACAAAATGCTTCACAGCACTGGTTTTATGACAGGAGGAAATGCCCCCGTGGAAGTGAGAAGATTGAAAAACCACTGACCTCTGACTCGTCCAAATCTCAGGTTTATTCTGTTACTGTATTGAACAGTTTCCTTAGACTGTTTTTACTGAAGGAAAACATAGGCTTGAGTAAACATGTGGATGATTTGGATGAAGCATAACCCCTAGTATTTCTATATCTGATCATAATGGCTGGAGTAGGATTTTATGATTAACTATAATTTTGAGAATATGGCCTATCATCAAATAATTAAGATATAGTTGGTGACCCTCATTTCGAAATCTTGTCTCTTTAAACCCAGAACCCAACCGGTGGCTTCAAAACACAAATTATGTACAAAAAAAAAATCATCGTATTCCCATCTCATGGTTTTTCAAATATTCATATTTTCCTGTAAGGTAAAGTACCACTGTCATGGTAGTATTTGAAATGAGAACTAAGGAGAACAATGTCTGAAGAGGCTTCAAACATTTTGTGGGGGCGTTCCACTCTCTTTCCATTCCATTTTTCCGTGAACTTTTGAAGCCCCCTTGTATGTGGTTTGGGAAGGAGAAACAGACATCAGAATGTTCTAAGAGTGACTTCAGTGTTGTGGCGAGATCGTTCCAGGACTTCTAGGCCTTCCTCCAGCCCTACTGGGTGTTCTGGGATCTCACGACTGGTCATTTGAGCCGAGAGACACAAGGATCCTTTGTTCATGTTGAGCTGCTAATAGCAAATTCAGCTCAGTGGTTCAGACCCACCAGCAGCTATGAGAGGAAAAATGATGAGTCTGCTCCGATAAAGATTTACAGTCTCAGAAACACAAGTGGGGCATTTCTACTCTGTCTTTCAGGGTCCCTATAAGTCAGAATCCACTGGCTCAGCGGTTCTCAACCCGTGGGTCCCCACCCCTTTCACAGGGGTCACCCAATTCATAACAGTAGCAAAATGACAGTGATGAAGTAGCACCGAAAAATTTTGATGGTTGGGGGGTCACTACAACATGAGGAACTGTATTAAAGGGTCGTGGCATGATGAAGGTTGAGAACCATTGCACTAGATGGTAATGGGTTGTGAGATGCACTGCATTGTAACACCAGGACACCTCCGCCTGTCCCAGGAGATCCAGACTGAGCCTCTCCAAATCTTGTCCTCTCAGGACTTGGCAATCCAGCAGCTGGAGACAATATTGTTGTTTTTTAGTGGGCAGGCCACGAGATGGATGGACACTGGCTGCAACAAGGGGCCTGAGCATAGAACAATTGTGAGGATGGCGTAGGACAGGGCAGTGTTCCATTCTGTTGCTCGTCTGTTTACTATGAGTTCGAACCCACTCAATGGCATCTAACAACAGGACTCCAACTAGTGTGGATAATTAAGGTAGAATTCTAAACAATCCAGCCTTGACCTAGTTAGGTCTAAGGGGTATGGGAGGGACAGGAATCTTGCTGTCTGGAAACAATGTTAGTCCCTAAATAGATAGGGCTCTTAAAGCAATACTGGGGCCATCTGCTCATCTATCCATCTTTATTCAGCTTCTCCAGCCCGATTTGCGTGGAGGATGACATTCTCCACCAGCCAAATTCTTTTATTTACCTATTCTGGAGGGCACGCCCCCCCACCCCACCCCCCACCCCCCCTCACTCCCTAGTACATACTTAAAGCAGGGAAATGAATGGATCAATCATACAGGGAAGAAGCGCAGGATGGTTACAGAAATTGATTTCCAATTCTTATTTTCATTATTGATCAGACAAGGTTTAAACTCAACCATTCTAAAATGTTCCAACACGGTCATTTTCTTAGAGTCTGTTGGATTGGTTTCTGGCCAACTGTCTGGTTGGATTGGTTTCTGGCCAACCAAGTTAGTGGGGAAAACACAGGAGTGGGGATGAGGGGCCAGGTCCTTGCAGGGCTCTGCAGCCCACTATCTGCCTAGCCTCCAGCCAGGCCCTCCACTTCTCTGGGCTGTGATTTCCCTTGAGGCAGATGATGAGGCTGGATTCACAAGGCCCCAGGTGGCTCTCTTCTGATCCTGACATTTGTAGTTCTAACAATCTTTCTGAAGATTTTCGCTTAAATTGTCTACACATGTCAGCATTCCACCCTTTCCTTCTCCAGAAGCCCACTCCCCACCCCCAAGTGAAACTGAGAAACTGCTTCTGAATGTTCCTGAAAGAATAAATCACTGGGTTTTCCAGTCCAGAAGGATCGTTTTCTGCATATGGCTGCTAACCTATTGTCTGGAACGCATTCCTCCAGAGAGCCCGTGCTCCCCCACGGCTGCTCAATACAGCCACCCTCCCCCACTCTGCCGCGCCTCCGCTCGCTCCCAGCCCCCATCAGCGCCCGTGCACCCAGAGGCAATCAGGCTCAGCGCTGCTCCTCCTGGCACAAGACTGTCCTCCCCTTCCAGCCACCAGCCTGGCTGCATCACGCGGGGAGAGAGCCGAGTGCCCCTTCCCTCGCATGTTTATGAGTCATAAAATAGCGGACTTTCCCCCCTTCTTTTTTATAAAGACAATCCTTGCAGCTGTGGCTAAGCTACCCCCCCCTTTTTTTTCCATACAAGCCAAGATTATGGCCCCATAACCCAATTAGTGTCATTTGGTGGTGGTCCAAGTGCTTCCCCTGCACGAGTTTTAATTTGGGGATCCCCGGAGGCTGCACTCCACATCTGTAGCCGGCCTGTTCTTCCTCTCTCCTTATTTGCTCGAGGTTTATAGGAGGATTAGCTGTGTGGTCTGGGAGGCGGCTGCTTCCCTTTCATCCGCACTGATCTTGAGCCCCAGAGGAGAGCCTTTTACTTTCCATCAAACCCTGGCACCTGGAGGGCGGGCAGCCCGGGCGCCTGGAATGAATCAGTGGATGCCCTGCAGGCCCCAGGGGCGTGGCCTTGAAAGCTTGCTGGGAGAGGGGGTGGGCAGGGAGAAGACTGGAAGGCAGAGGGTTGTTTATTGGGCGACTCACCACCGGGCCTAGCTGGGCTGGGGCGCAGGGCAAGTTGCCCCCCACCCGCGCGCGCGCCCCGCCCCCACTCCCTGGCTGGCGAGGACTGGCGAGGGCTCCAGGCGCTCATTGTGCAGGCAGCTGGCACCAGCTGGGAAGGGGAATTAGCATAACAAAGAGTCGGAGCCGCGCTGCGCGGCCTGGCGGGGGCTCTGCATAGCGCCCCGGGTTCCGAGGAGCTGCGCTGTCACCCGCAGCGGCGCGCCCAGGGCCGCGGGGCCCGGAGACCCTCGGAGCAGCCGGGCCGGGCCCCAACGA
>NW_022111324.1:56776374-56809665 GCF_000313985.2 Echinops telfairi
GTGGGTATGGGCGTGGGGACAAGTGAATGCGTGTGTGTGTGGGGTGGTGGTGAGTGTAGGGCTGTGCGTGTGTGTGTGTGATTGTGTTTGTAAAGGGATCACCAGCCGAGGGGAGGGCACCCCGCTTCTTCCCTTGCCCCAGGAAGGTCTCTTTGTTTATTCCATTCTCCAAACCCGGGTGGTTTTGCTTATATCACGGCTCTCAGCTCTGGCTTCGCTCCAAAGTACCCGAGAGTTTTTAACA
This sequence comes from Echinops telfairi, assembly GCF_000313985.2. Lineage (NCBI taxonomy): Eukaryota > Metazoa > Chordata > Mammalia > Afrosoricida > Tenrecidae > Echinops > Echinops telfairi. The sequence goes on from NW_022111324.1 coordinate 56,776,619, forward strand.
AGCACCCAGGTCTGTTCCCCCCCCCCACCACCACCACACACACACACTCTAAAAACTCGAGTTATTGGCCTCTGGTAGGCCTGGATACTGGACTTTCTTACACCCTAGCCTCGTGAGAACCACCAAACCCGGTGCTGAGAACTGCAGTCTGGGGAGCGAAGGGCCTACGGGGCTCCGATTGAGGACTTGGAAGCTTTTTGCAGTCTTCCCCGGCTAAGGTGACAGCCCCATTCCGCCAACACGAGGCCTTCTGTCTCTCACCTCAGACTGGGCAACGTCTCCCACATTGCTGCATCGAATTCTTACAGCAGTCCCCTTTGGAAGAAGATGCTTTAGAAACGACGGCTCAGTTAGTGTCACAAAAGGTCACAGCTCGAAATTTGGCCCACCACATTGGAACGCAGGGCTGTGGGACTCCAAAGCCCACGTTCGTCTCCCCGTAATAGTTTAAAATACAAAGCACCGTGTGACCAGCGCTCTAGGATGAACACTGGGACCGTGGAGAGGGCTTAGGGGCGCAGCATGACCACCCTAGGAGAAAGCAGATAGTGCTCACACACATCCCTGGGAAAGGCTGGGAAATCTATGCCTCTCCAACATGAGTCTCCTTCAGTCCCGTCCCCACCCTCCCCTTCGACCCTCAAGTGTGGCAGATAGGCCCCCCCTCCTGGCCCCCTCCAGAATCGGGCTCCTAACCACCTCCCTACGGAAGAGAGATGACAGCTCTAGGCGTTCGCTGTCACCCAGGGGCTGTCAGCAGCTGCGCAGCCTCGGGCTGAGTGAGGAGGCGGCGGGAGGGAGCGCGGCGGCCTTGGACCTGGGAGCTGCACCTCTGTGCTACGCGCCTCCTGCCTGGGCCTTGCGCGCTCCAGCGCGCTCCCTCCGCCTGCTAGGAGACTGGCGTCTCTGAGGCCTTTCATTCGCTTCCTGGTGGGAGTCCCCTACCTCGACTGCCTGCTCAGAGCCCCCAGAAAAGAAGGTGAGTCCCCAGAGAGGAAGGTGAACTGAAATGAGCCGCCGTGTTCCGGCAGCCGCAAATTCTCCCACCCCACAGCAGTGTGTGCTTCCCCGAGGGGCATGCCCCATGATCCATAGATTTCCCAGCCTTTCCCAGGGATGTGTGTGAGCACCGCATCACAGTATGGGAGACGAAGTCCGGGGTCCTGAAGTGCGCTCTGGAGGGGTCCTGCCCCCCATGAGTCATGCTTGACCAGCTTCTGGGTGCTTTGGCCTGGAATCCGCTTACAAAATACTAGCGTGCCCTGCAGTGCTGGGGCAGGAGCACCTGAAGGGATGCACCTAACCCCTGAAGCAGCCCAAAGGCGGCCAGGGTCAAGATCCTGGGCCCCTCCCCTGAAGCGAGTGGGCGGGTGAACAGGTGGTGGGACACGACTGGTGGTGGCTCCTGTTGTTGCTATGATGCGTTCAGAATTCTCATAGGTTCTACCGACTGTGTTCATTCTCAATAAATGGTTCCTTAATAATCGTTTTAATTAGCAAAAGGCTGTCTTATTAAAGCTAATTAAAGGCAATTTGGGAACTTATTTTCATACAATCATAAAATTAGAGAAACAAGAGGCTGGAGAAATGGAGGCTGTCTCAGCCTGTCTGGTGAGGGGCCAGGGAGAGGCTGGGAAGGGAGGTCATAGTTTCCAGCCGGGCCTGGAGGGTAGGGGTATCCCTGGGTAGGGGGAGCCCTGAACTTGGGTGCATGCTGCCTGCAAGAAGCATCAGGTGAGGTCTTCCAATCCCACCTCCTTCCAAAGCCCACCTCTTCCTCTCTCTGCTCCGGTAACTAGCCAGTCTCCCCTTCCACCATACCAGTGGTCGTGGAGAAAATCCCACCTCTTGGAAATCCCACGTCAGTGTCAGGTAGAACTGCGATCCATAGAGTTTTCAATGACCGGATTTTTGTTTTGTTGTTTTGAAATCAATCTCCGGACCTTTCTCACAAGACGCCTTTGGAGAGACCTTTGTTTAGCAACCAAACTCATGAACTGTTGGCCAAGCCCAGAGATTCCCTCCACTTCTCCAGTTACCTTGAGCTTGGAAGAAAAAAAAAACCACCACACACAGCCTTGAAAAATGTACATCATCTGCCAAGCGGAACTTTCAATGTCTTACAGACTTCTGTCTACTCCACCTTCTGTCCTTGGGGGGGCCTCATGTGCTAATCACGTCTGCCTGCCTCCTGACCTGATCCTAGTCACCTCCTAGCCTTCACCTGGGCTCTCCTGAGCCCAGGGACAATCAGTCCCTGCCCACTTTGACAGCGGAGAATAACTTCCTCTTGGGACTACAAAGCCCTGTCTGTCTCCTGCACGGCGGCTGGTGGTTTTGAACGGCTAACCCTGTGGTTAGTAGCCCCAGGCATAACTCACTAGGCCACCAGGGCTCTATAATATTCCACATTGTCTGGAATTACCTTTCAACTAGAATAATCATTTTTTGGTTCTTGGGTGTTGTTGTTGTTGTTGTTGTTGTTAGAAAGACACTAAGTAGGAATTAGACGTGGATTTGGGCCTCAGAGCCCTGAGCCAGCCCTGGCTTCACAGACATTGTGTCCTTGAGCAAATTACTTGGCCTCTCAACTCTAGGATTTCTTTGTGAGCAAAATAGGGATAAGAACCATAGCTGGATTTTAGGCTGTTGGGGTGTGTAAATAGATAAAACATGTAAACACCTTCAGACAATCCCTGACACATAGTAATAATAAGTTGCTGTTATTGTTGTTAGGCGCCATTGAGTGGCTGGCTTCCAACCCATCCCTTTGTACAATAGAGGCAAACACAATAGAAGATGATCCTGCACCAGCCTCACAATTGTTACCAGGCTTGAACACCTTGTTGCAGCCCCTGTGCCAATCCCCTTCTTGAGGGCGGTGTTTTTTTTCACTGCCTCTACTTTACTCAGCATGATGTCCTTCTCCAGAAACTGGTCTCTCCTGCCAACATTTCTAAAGTATATAAGACGAAGTCTCACCATCCTTGCCTTTAAGGAGCACTCAGTCCCTGGTACTTGCAATATTCCTCTGTGGTCTTCCTTATTCAATCAAGTTTCACTCGTCCAATTTTCCACATGCATATGAGACGATTGAAAATACCTAGGCTTGGGTCAGGTGCACCTTATTCCTCAGAGGAACAGCCTTGTTTTTCAACATATTAAGGAGGTCTTATGCAGCCGATTTACCTATGCGTCATGTCTTTTAATCGCTCGACTCCTGCTTCCATGAGCATTGCTTGTGGATCCAAGCAAGACAAAATCCTTGACAAGTTTAATCTTTTCTCCATTTATCATGATGTTACCTAGAGGTCCAATTGTGAGGATTTGGGGTCTCCTTTGCACTAAGTTGTAATCCATACTGAAGACTGTAACCCTTGATCTTTATCAGAGAGTATTTCAAGTCCTCTTCATGTTCAGGAAGCAGAGTTGTGTCGTCTGCATATCGAAGGTTGGTAATAAGCCTTCCTGAAATTCTGATGGCACTTTCTTCTTCGTATAATCCAATTTCTCTGATGTTTTTGCTCAGCACCCAGATTGAATAAATCTGATGAGAGGATACAACCCTGACACACACTTTTCCTGATTTTAAACCATGCAGTGTCCCCTTGTTCTGTTTGCACATCTGCCTCTTGACCCATATACAAGTTCTAGAAGAGCACATGAAATGTTCTGGAATTCCCATTCTGGATCCCACATAGTCTAATGCCTTGGCAGAGTCAATAAAACACAAGTTAACACCTTTCTGGTGTTCACTCTTTTGAGCCAAGATCCATCTGACATCAGCTTAAGATCAATAGCTCTGTGATTGATTGTCCATGTTGTTGTGGGGGACATTTCAGGGATGAGGCCCACCAAAAAAGGTTTCCCGGGCTGCCTGAACTCACACTAGCCTGGCTCCTAAGGGGTTTCGTCTTTAGTATCTGCCTCCCATCTCTTTTCACCCCAGACTCTTCCCTGGGGTCCAGGTTTCCCATCTACTTAGGGGTTTTGAGGCACATTCTTACTAGAAGGGCCTAGCACCAGACCTCAGCTCAAGTAAGACATGGGATTCGGTATCAATCCCTTACCCTTCTTGCTTTTAAATTTCTAATCCTCCATCCTAAGCAGGCTTTGCTATAAATATCACAATGGGGATCTAACCGTTGGGAAGGACCCTCCAGTAAGTCCCACCAGAATGCTGAGGATTCTTGTGTGCCCCTGAAAAGGTAGACTTAGCACAGTGGGCAGGCCTTCTGGCTCTCCTTCTGTTACTCAGGCCATAGGACAGTGAGTAGCCATGAGTCAACAGGGGGGGTCCCCCTTTTACCCACCCTGAGCATCCCCTGGATGAGGCCCAAACTACAGCCCAAATGACCAAAGGTGGGCAATAAAGTCGGAGACAGCGGTGCTTGGTGGGACTCTTCTTAAAGTCATTGTTGAAGTAGGGGGCTTCTGCCTGAATTCTAGTTATTATCAAGCAGGCTTTTGTTTACTGGAATCTCCTCACCAGAAGAAACTACAAACTTGTGACATTCTGGTCTGAGAAGCAGCACGCTGTCACCCACACCAGGGGCTGTAATCAAAGCAGAAGTGGAGCACAAATTGACCTGCCCTCCTTCCCAGCAGCCTCTGTGCAGATTTTCTTCATCTCAGCAGAGAAGGGGACTTGTCTCTGGTCCCTGAGCATCAGGGGCCTTGCTCACCCGCCTCAGCGGCTGATGGGTGGGAATTACCCTGGCACGTCTGATTAAAGCTCAGTGTTCTACAGCTGTGGCCCCGTTTTCAAGGAGCTGGAGGAAACCTCACAGGACCCCCGGGGCAGGACACAACACTGCTCCTCAGAAAATTCCTTTTTAAAAAGTTGTCATGGAATCCAATTAACCAGCTGGAAGTCCAGCGCGGGCAGCCCTCCTCAGGGTTAATAAATAATAGAACATGCCCAGAGTCGGAAGGGATCTCTTTCTCCTGGAGCTCCACGGTGTGACAAAAGCCCTCCCAGCAGGAAGAAACATGGTCCACCCCTCCCTGCCCATGCCCTTGAAACCCCAGTGGATCTGGCAGTGAAAGTCCCCTAGACAGACAGCGCAAAGTCCTGGGGATAGCAGCCCCTTCTCCTCCCACCGTCAGCTATGAGAGTTCGTCTGTCTTGCTCAGAGAGTGGGGCCGAGGCAGGCTGGTCCTAAGGGAACAGAGCTGTGGAATATTCATTGGTCCTAGTTACAGGCCTGGCTTATTCTCCGGTAAGCTGTTCAGTGGCTCATGTCCTCAGGGTTACAAGTTGAGTTACTAATTGCAAGGTCAGCAGTTCAAAAACACCAGCTGCTATGATCAGGTGAGGCTTTCTACTCCCCTAAGAAGTTACGATCTTGGAAACTCCCAGGGGCAGTTTTCATCTGTCTTGTAGGGTTGTTGTGAGTTAGCATTGACTCCTTGACCATGAGTTTGGTCTTTCTGAGTAGTTCCTGGGGAGGTACTGTGTGTACACATTACAGACCCCCATCGGTAGCCCTCTCCCCAAGGCTAACCCCTGGGGTGGGCTATGTGCCCTGCTGTTGCTAGACCAGGACGGTTCAGTAGAGACAGAAAACAAACCACACGTGAGATTTACATGCTCTCGTTGTTGTTGGCTACCATTAGGTTGTGCCCCCCAGCATCTCATCCTGCCCCCAAACAATGAAATGAAATATCACCCAGTCCTCCATGATGGGTTAGTGTTCGCCTCTGTGACCCAGGTGGGTTTGATCAGCTGATTTTCAGATCTAGCGCACCACGTCTTTCCTTCAGGTCTGTCTCAGTCTGGAAGCGCAGCTGAATGCCGCTCAGCATCATAGCAGCACACAGGTCTCCCCCGACAGACGGGGAGAGGCTGGGCACCCGGTGCACTGGCCGAGATTGGAACCCCGGTCTTCCCCAGAGAAGTTAAAAATTCTAGCACCACCCATTAAACAAGGAAGAAAGAAAACTTCAGAGAAACAGGTGACCTTAATTTTAATACTTTATTTTGTATAAAACATGATTGTGTCAGCATGTGATCAATAGAAAAACTGTCAACAAGCTGGTTTACTTACTGTCTTATACTAAGTTTCACCTTACAAACACATATCCATTTTGACCAGACACATGTCAAGGGCTCAGTTGCCACACATGGTGAGTGGCAACCATGTTGGGCCTGGGCCGTGTGGTCCTAGAGTCTAGAGCCTGGACCCTTGGCCTAGTCTGTACCTGTATCCCAGGATTACTGATGCAGCTCTGCTTGACTCAGTCTCACCCCTCTCCTCCCTGCCCTCTGGGCTCTGTGCTCTTACATCTTGGGTCCCTTCCACAAGAAGCTGCTACCATTGCCACCCACTGCCCAGCGACACTTCCAGGCATAGGAAGGCCAGGCTCCTGGGCATTGTTGGGCTCTGGCTCATGTTCCCCCAACACCCCCAAGATGATTTGGGTGGGGCCATGGTGTGGAGAGTACAGCCAGGGCCGGGCAGACAGGTGGAGAGGAGAGGAGACAGAATTGCCCCCAGGGTGGTGAAGGCCTTTGTTAGGAGTGGAGGGGGAGGGGACCTTTAATCCTCTCCAACACTCCGGAAGGGAGAATGTGGGTGGCAAGTGAGTTCTTGTTGGGGGAAAATGCTGGCAGGAAGGTGAGCCACATGCCCTAGTAATCACTGATTCCCCACTCCCCTGCTTTGATGTAGCACCAGGTGCCATGCAGGCCAGGTCAGGCCTGTGCCAGACACAGCCCTTCCGGGTGGATGGGGCTGGTGTGTGTGTGTGTGTGTGTGTGTGTTTCCTGATGGGGCTGGTGTGTGTGTGTATGTGTGTGTGTTTCCTGATGGGGCTGCTGTGTGTGTGTGTGTGTGTGTGTGTGTGTGTGTGTGTGTTTCCTGACTCCTGAAAATGCATATACCTGCATTCCCCAATCTAAAGCATCCCCAGAGGGGAATGAGTCCAGGTACCTATGCCTAAGTCAATAAATGTAAGCCTGTGGTCTGAGCAGTGGGAGAGGGCCACAGGGAAGACACGTGGTGCTGTCCTCACTGCCTCTACTCTTCTTTGGCTGCTGTGCTCTGCTACCCTGTGAAAGAGCAGTGGGTGGATGAACGAGGATCTGTTCCGGGCCGAGGGCAGGGTCTGAGAGATGCTGCCAGGCAGCCATGGTGCGCTGAGTGGAGGTGACAGAGGTGGGGAGGGGTGCATAGAGCAGAGCGCTCTCCGGAAAGTTTTGTTCATAGGCCTGAATCTGTGGCTCTGCAGCTCCTATGAGGCCCACTGAGTGGGGGCAGGGTCTCCAGCTCAAAAGAGGCTACCACAGGGGGAGGGTCAGTACTCAGGCCCTGGAAGGGCAGAGCTAGGGTGGGGCGGGCCCATGGAGGGGAGGCGTGAGGGGCTGAGACACTCACAGGAGCTCAGGAAGAATGCTGCCACCCTCCGCAGACTTTCCAAAAGGGAACCCTGAGCTGCCTAATTGCTCTCTCACGCTTCTAAAACCTTTCACAGCTTACAAAAGCCTTTCACCTCTATTATGGTATAATTCTCCTAACAATTCCACGAGGTTGCCAGAGCAGGTATTACTGTCCTTATTTTGCAGATGAGAGAACTGATTTGATGAAATGTACAGCCTTGCTGGGGTGGGTGTGGGGGCGGGGGGCAGTCAACAGCCTCCCTAGGCCTGGTGTTCTCCACAGACCCCACCTCAGGAGAGTTTAGGATGGGGTTTTACCATGCCGGTGTGGGGACCCTTTGGAAGTTATGAACCTTTGAATCACCTCATGGACTGAGTAGACCTTCAAAGACTAGGACCAAATTTTACCCCCAATGTTGCATGTGTACTTTTTAGGGGGTGAGGGCAAGAAGATGGCATTTTGATGGGGTCAGCCTGTGATGTCCAAAAGCTTAGGAATTCTTCCTCTGATGCAGCCTTTCATTAGCAGCTGAGGAAACTGCACCTCTAAGAGAGTCCTGGCTCTTCCTGAGGCCACACTAGCCTTGGGGCTGAGTTGGAACTTGAATTCTGAGTCCAAGTGCTCTTTCCACTGGACACTAGCCTAATGAGGTCCACAGATGCCTAGGCTGCGCCTAGCCAAGGCGGGTGGAGGGTACGTCAAGCGTCTACAGGAACAAGATCCAGAGTAAGGATGGATGTGTCATCCCAGCTCCACCCTTCGCCAGCGACACGACCGTGTCCAAGACCTCTGCCCTCTCTGCCCATCGTTCCCTGTTTCTGCACAAACCCTCACCTCCCTGTGTCCGAAGCACAAAGTGCAGATCCAGGAAGATGACATGTGATGGAGCTCCAATGATCAGGGGCCCAGGGGTGCGGGTGGTGGTGTTGGAGGGTGGGGTGGGGTTTAGAACTACAACCTGGATAAATGGGATGGTGTTGCTTTATGGCCCATTTTACTGCCTGCAGCTAAATTTCCCCTGGACCAGCCCATCCCTCAGACTGCTAGTAATGAAAGTCTCCTGGAGACTATTCCACACAAATCCTCTGTTTTTTCCTAATGCCAGCTGCTCTCACACCCAGGCCCTGAAGGGTTTTAGGCAGGGAGAGTGGTGAAATATCCTGGTTCATCTGGCAGAGGTTTAGCTTACGACGATGGTCCGAGTGTAAGTGTGAATATCAACCCTGGTGAGACCCAGAAATGTCTCTATGTCAATGATATGGTCCCCTTGTTATTGGCGAACACCTGACAGGTCTCAGGCCCTGAGGATGTGCTGTTGGAGATGCTACTACAGCCTGACCAGCTACCCCAGAGTGCTGTTAGGTGCTATCTAGTCCATTCTGTCTCAGCACGATCCTTTGTCCATCAGAAGGCAACTGCTGGTCTGGGCCATTCTCACAGTGGCTATGTATTGAAGAGCCCTAAAGGCAGGGGTTGAGCTTCCACCCATTAAGCTGTGGGTCCCTAAAGGCAATCATTCTCTCCCATATCAGATGGGAGCCCCCCAAGGGCAAGAATCTGCTCATCTGAAGGCAAACATTTCTTCTCCTCCTCGCTGTCTTGGCCTTCAGTGCCTGACCTTAGCTGCCAAGGTTCAAGGGTTGCTACAGGTATGAGATTCACTCTCACTTGGGTGGGTGGAGGAGTGAGATTTGTCCCTGCTACACCCCTCTCCCCACCCCCCTCCGAGCAGTTCTGATTTTTCCAGTCTGCCTGGGCCTCTAGGCTGCAGAGCGGACTCCGTGCTTAATGAAGCGCATTCTCCATCTGTGGTCTGGCCCTCCTGGCAGCTCCAGCTGCCTGGGGCCTGGCTTTGGGGAGAGCCATAAAGAAGTTCCCTTATCCTCAGCCCCACACACCAGGGGATCCACAACCCCCCCTTACCCCACCCCCCCAGCCAGCCCTACTCCACCCATTGGAAGCTAATGAGTCCCAGACCCCACACCAGAGTGGTCCTGATTGGGTTGACCTACTTAATTAAAACAGCAGTTTCCCAAACTGGGGGTTCTGCTCAAAGGCTTCGCCCCTGGCCACGTACACAGACCCTGGCTGTCTCTGGCCAGTTCGGTCCTCGGCAGTCCTTCTCAGTCTCTGTCTTTCTTCTGTCCCCCTCCACCCCCCTCCACCTTTTTCCAACATCTGTGTCCAGAAAGGAAGAAAAACCCTGTTTGGACTGGCCTCCTTCCATCCGTCATTTTTAACCCCCCTTTCCAACGTCTTGTCTAAAGCGGAGTCAGTTACAGAAACATTCCACCTCTTTCCATAAATTGGCTGCAGCGTCTGAACAATAGGGTTACTGTGAAGGGGAAGAGGGAGCCCAGGGCCACACCCCACAAGTACTGGTCACTCAGCCAAGTAGAACCAGAGACTCATTCTTTGAAAGAACCAAAGAGGAAACTCGGAATCTTCAGGCGAGAGCTTTTCTGTTGTGCTTGGATCCGTTCCTCCACTGCCCTCCCTCCTGCCGCCCTGCTTCCAGCTCTGTTGCTTCAAGCTGTTTGAGCTGATGCCCATTGCTGGTTTTTCCCTCAACTGTTGGACAGCATGTCACTGTTCGTCCCTGTCCAGAGGGCAGAGCGTGTGGATGATGGTGGCGGTGGTGTGTGTGTGTGTGTGTGTGTGTGTGTGTCTGTGTGTGCGTGCGTGTTTTGGCATGATTTTGGGAGGCACACCCTGAAGACTTTGTTGCCGTTTTCTTTAAATAGAAACAGTTGGACCTTGCTAATTTGGACCAGTTGGAAAAAAGTCCAGAGGGAGCGAGGGAAAAGTCTGACCTAACAGAATACTTGAAAATGTAGACATCTCAAGTGCATTCAGTTATTGGAATTGTGCTAAACACATTGGCAGATATGGTTCTATCAGACATGCTCTGGGAATAGGTACATACAACGGGGCTCTACCTTCTTGCATATCTAATTGGATGTGAGGACTATTCAGTGTATGGACACCCCCACCACCATCACCATCACCCTGCATCAAAGGTCGGATATCTTCAACATTAGTAACACTTCTCACTAGCTTACCCACCTGTTTTCTCAGTCAAAATGTATGTTCTTTAAGGACATGGCCAGATCTTAATGAATGTACTACATAGTGCCCATTATAGCTCCCAGAACAAAGTAAGTGTGCAAAATATATTTTGAGTAGTGGATGGATGGATGGATGGATGGAAAGAGCTAGTGCCACATATGTGGAGGAATGAAGAAGGAGATTTGGTAGAGGAAATTTGAAGGAAATGTGAATTGCCTGCACCTGATACGTGGGGAATAGTAGCATAGACCTCGATCAGAGCAAGAACGTGTAAGTCAGAGCATTTATTTCAGCTGTACTCCCAAAGCAAGTGGTAGGAGATGGGAAAGGCATGTGTGGTTGGAGATATGATTGGGCGTGAGCATTGAGCCTTAGTGTAAAGCAGAGGTAAGATCCCCTGTGATTCCAAGGAGAGTGTGTGAGGGGCCGGTGAGGAAGTGTCGGGCTGGAAGGCAGATGTGAACATCCGTGATAAAAAGAGATTCGTCTATTATGGAGAAGTAATGTTCTACATAGGGTTGTCGATCACGTAAGATGTTAGTGATTGCAAGTAATAGAACGTTTTGCTCAGATGCTGAGATGGTTCTCAGCAGAGCACACATGCCCTTCAGGGGAGGTTTGGCAATGACAACATTTTCAGTTGTCACAATGGAGGCTTGGAATGCTACTGGGATTGAGTGGGCAACATTTTGAACAAGGAATGCTGCCCAACACAACAAAGACTTGAATAGTCCCAAATGTCAGTAACGACAGAGCTTAGAAACCATGGTGTAAACCAATAAGAAAAATGTGTTGTCTCTTTTACTAATCCAGGGCTGGTTATTTTATCTGCTTAGTGAGTAGACTTGGCTCTGTTATCTCTGGGGTCTTCATTCCCACAGGACCACAAGAGACAACCGTGCCACCAGCATCCCGTCTTCACTGAAGCACGTCTTCCTGTCTCTTTTTAAAACTCTGTTTACAGCCACTTCTGTGCAGATTGCACTGGCTCTGTACGCCATACAAAATCAATTTCTAAATCAATCCTGGGCAAGTGAATTACAATATTGGTTTATTTGAATTGAGATCCTTTACACCCACCCATCCTGGTACTGGAGTAGGGGATCTAGAATTTAGAAAATGAATGTTCTCTTAGGAAAAAAGGAAAAGGGGAAAAAAGGGAGCTTCTGGGAAGAAGAAGAGGTGCTGAGTAGGCAATCTTCCTGACTCTGAGCTCATGAAACTGAAGAATGTGCTCTTGGCCTTCCAGGCTGCAGCTTGCTGCTTGGTTAACCACATTAGGTCCACCCTGAAACCCCTCACTCTACAAACAAGGATAGTTTCCACACATCTGCTCACTGTTTCAGAAGCAAAACAGACATGATGCCTGTGATCTGAAGCTGTTTATCTTCTAGGGGAGAGATTACTGCAATGATGTCCGGGTGATGTGCGATTATGGTCAGAGATATGCTATGGTTACATGGTCCTTGCAGTGATGAGAGTATATAGCAAAGGATCTTACATTGGTGGCAGGAGAAGGATCAGGAAAGGCTCCCTTGGTTGAGTTAAGATCTGAGTTATGAGTGAAAATTCACTGGATGAAAAGGTGAAGGATGGAGGAGTTTGTCCTGAGAAAATAACAAGATGTGAAAGTCCCTCTGTCAAGAAGAACACAGAACAATCCAGGAACCGACAAAGTGCAGTGTTGATCAGAGCAGAGATCCAGGGGAGGATGGTAGGGGTTTCGAAAAGATCAGGAAGGGTTAGAGCTCATTGAGCTTTGTAGAACATATTAAGGATTTTGGTCTTGATTTTTAAGAGTAAAGAAATGTCATTCAGATGTTCTAAACAAGGATTACTTTGATTGCAATGAAGGATGACTTGGAGAGACTCAGCTGGATCTGAGGAGACAGGAAACTAGTGCTGAAGCGAAGCATGAGGGGACCACAATGGTGAAGAGTAATTGTTAGATTTGCAAGACCTTTAAGAGATAAGGTGATAGCCTTTGTTGATGATTCATTGGGGGTCAAGAGAGAGAAGGATGGGTTCAGGATGATTCCTAAGTTTCTGGACTGTGAAAATGGTTGGAAGATAGAACATTTACTGGGAGAGACACCACTGGAGTAGATCCTTGGGGAAATTAGAGAGATTGTAGCCCCTCTGAGGGACTGGAGTAGACATAATGAGTCAGCGATTGGTTATAGAGAACTGGAGATTCGAGGAAAGAACTGGAAACACACATTTAGGAGATACCAGCATGCAGAGAGGGTAGTCATTATGTACTCTTGAGTAATAAGTTACCCCAAAACGTAGTGACTTAAAACTAGGACTTTAAACTGGTTCAAACCAATTCAGGCACAGCAAAATCGGAACAGATGCAAATTTGTAAAATATGGCCATACTGAAATGATAACCCAAAGAGAAAAACCCATGGTTGAAGCCCTGGGATTGGAGACTGAAAAGAAGAGTCCTGGCAGGAGCTTGATGTGGGAGACTGGGCTATTGGTACAAGCGTGGAGGGCAGGACCCACTCACAGCAGCTGAGCTGGCCCCATCTTTGAGCCAGGCATGTGGTTTATGACTGACAGTCAAGAGATTTGATTGCTAGGCAATGTGCTCCATGTCTTTGTGTTCTCGAAGAGGGTTCAACCCCTTCATTTTCCCCCTTCCTCTTACCATTCTACTATATTCGCATTATACACATGTGAGTCCTTCTGGTTTCACTTTGTTGGCCATGACTGAATGGAGCAGAACTGATTCGAAGATCTGCTTAAAACAATAATCATTTAGTGTCTCTTCTGGCTTTAGTGTGTTTGCGTTTTTGACAGGCTAGAGTGGGGATAGCTTGCCACTGCACTGTTATCTGAAGTATCGGTCGGAAGCCTCCACAATTGGAGCTGGAATTTTCTGATGTTGATATTGGCTGTTGGCTTCGATCTTGGTTGAATTGTTGGCTATAGCACCTACATGTGGCCTCTTCGGGTTGCCTGGGCTGACCCACAGTAAGGTGAGTGGGCCCCAAAGGTGAGAATACTGAGAGGAAGAATGCCAGGTAAAAACGGTGTCCTTTACATGATCTAACCTCAAATGTCATCTGATGTCACTTTCCTCATATACTCCATTACCCAGGAGAGCAGAAGCTACCATCCCAGATTCAAGAGGAGGGAATGCCAACACCACTTCTGTGAGAGAATAAGTTATACTCTAAGAAGAGAATCTGCGGTGGGTCAAATTCTAGTATATAGGCATGGTCATCTTTGAACAATACAATTTGCCACAGATGGTAATTGAATATAATGAATTAGATCTCCCAAGATAAGAGCATACACAAGAGCCAAGAGGGCCCAGGATGGTGTCATGGGTGATTCTACACAGCAGGATGAAGAAGAGGAATCTTCCGAGGAACAGATCAGGAGGTAGAAGGGAAGCCGGGAGAGCATAGTGCGACAGAAGCCAATGAGAGAGAGTGAGTCCAGAAGAAAGTTCACTCGCTCATTCGTTCATTGAGTAATGAGCAAACTCTCACCATTTGCCAGACTTCTCTACGTGCTGGGGATATAGCAGTGAATGACAAATCCCTTGAGCTCATGATGATTCCATTCTCGTAGGAAAATATCTAATTAGTTCAAGACTGGGGTGGGGGAGAGTTGGGGAAGTGCCTTAGATGTAATAACATGAACGTTATTGATGCCCTTCATAAGAATGGGTCCGAGCCAAGCTGGGTAGTAAGACGCTAGGCCGGGTGGGTTGAAGGAAGAGTAGAGGTGGTGGTAGGAGGAAATGAAGTGGAGGGGTAAGGCAGTTTGGGGTCTCGCCAAAGATAAAGAAGATGACCCCAGAAGCCCACACAAGGACTCTATTGCATCTCTCCTATGTCTTGTGGTCAGGCTGTGAGTGTGCAAGTCTCTTTGGACACAGGGACTCAGAAATTGAAAGACACTTAGGTCCCACTGTACTTGGTGGAGAACCTGGATGGATTTTTCTGGGCTCCAGTCGGTGTTATTTAGTAGAGAACTGAGGGGGTATGCTACATTGTATGGGGGATATGCTACATTGTACGTCCTTCGTCTCCAAACCTCAGCCCACAGCTCTGTTGTCGCCCCCATTCTCACTGCCTGTGCCTTGAATGGCTTCTCAGCTGCTGACCAGCCCCCATCCTGGGCCTGCCCCCCAGATTTCAGTCACACTGGTCCCCTTACAGGCCGGCCTAGGCCTCCCTGACCTTCTGAATTACCTAGACATTCCTCCATCCTTCCATCTCTCTCGCTTCAAGACTTGGTTTCTCTCTGAAGAATCCACCCCAGCACTCTTGGGACGACTTCCAGTCCTGCCCTAAGCTTGCACCTGCATCTAGCAGCATTCTTCTCTGTCCATGATCTGTGTGTCCTTTGCGGTTTTCTGATTCCATAGCCAAAACTTCCTTGCGAGAGGATCAGGATGGAGCTGTTTCCTGTGTCTTCATTGTGACCCCCAGCAGAGATCGGCATTGTGTTAAGTCAACAGCAGGTGTTGAATATTTGTTGCATGCATTGAATGAACTGATGAAGATCCTACCAGTGGCCTCCCATCCTTGCCCTAGCTTCAGGGTCCTGTGAGGCTGTAGCAGCAGATTCAGAACAGGAATGTGGGATGGTCTGTTAAGAATCTGATTGTTGAGTTCCTAGGGAACAAAGGGCAAGAAAGGTTGTCTTTGTACCCAAAAAGGGTAGCATGTGAACCATAATGTGTGGTTCTTGATGTCCATAAGTACCCCCCAAAACAGGAGTTAAACAAGTCCTGGTACAGTGATTGGGTAAAGAATAAACAATTGACTGTAGCAGGATGGTCCTCTTGGATAGTCCACCCCCCCCGCCCAAGCAAAAGCAGCTTTCCTTTGATGTGGGAGAGACATAAAGAATTATTTGTAAGTTGTATCACCTAATTCAAATCACATAGCCCTTAGAGGTTAAGTATTACAATCTTTAAAATGGGGATAATAATGCCCCCCCTCAATATGGGATTGTAGGAGGCATGTCTGAGATGACATAGAAGCACTTATAAATGTCTTGTTGGATAAGAATATTGAAAGTACCATGGACTTCCAGAAGAACACACAAATCTGTCTTGCAGATAGTACTGCCTGAATGTTCCATAAAGCAAGGTTGGCTAGACTATGAGGGGGTACCCCCCAGAAAGGGAATTTTTTTTCAAAGCTATGTATTTAAATTTTTTTTACAAAACAACCTTATCACCTCCAAAGTACTCTCCATTACACTTAATACATCTGTCGAGTCTGCGATTCCATTCTTCAAGCTCATCTGTTTGGATGGCTGACAGCACCTCCTTGGTTTTTTCTTCACCTCTTCTACATCTCCAAATCACTGTCTTCATTCTCAGAATCAAAAAGAAGTCACAGGGAGTGGGGTCAGGTGAGTAAAGTGCACGAGGCAAGAGATGCATGCTGGTTTTGCCAAAAACTGGCAGCACACTGAGATGGCTGCGTGAGCAGGTGCATTGTCATGGTGGGAAAACCAGTCTCCCATCTGCCACAGATCAGGCTTTTTTTTGTTGCATACTGCCATACAATCTTTTCAAAACCTCTAAATAGAAAGCTTGATGAACGGCCTGACCTGGTAGAATGAACTCCAAATGCACTACAAGCCAATATTTTTGTCTGTTTGGGAAGTTGATGGATGTCCAGAATGAGGTTTGTCATCAATTGACATTTCGCCTTTTTTGAAAAGAAAAAACCACTCGTACACTTTTTCCCATAGTTCTGTCCTTGTAAGCTGCGTTCAACATCACAGCAGTTCCTGCAGCATTTGTTCCAGAGCAGGAAACAAAATTTCACAGTCACACAGTTCTATTAAATCGGCCATCACAAAAAAACGAGGATTGAGCGAATGCTTTCACGAAAAAATTCACTGTGACCACAGAGAACCCTCCCAGGAGATGCCACTGGGTGCACTAAGGCAGAGTGAGTTGCTCGCCTAGGGGGAAAAATGCATAGTATGAAAGCTCTGCCCAGCGGAGCTTTTTCCATTTAGGTGGGAGGAGGCAGGTTACCCCTCGTACGTCTTACATACGTTGAGCATGTTATCAGTAGAGACCAGTCCCTGGAAAAGGCCATCATGCTTGGTCAGAGAAACAGAAGACCCTCAAGGAGAAGGACTGACAGTGGCTGCAACAATGGCCTCAAGCCTGAGTTGTGAGTTGTGAGGACAGCAATTCAGGACCAGGCAGTGGTTTGTTCTGTTGGCACTGCCAGTTGGAGCTGACTCGGTGGTACCTAACAGCAACAACAACAACGACAGTACCTAGTGTCGAGCAGTGTGCACAGGATGTGTTGACTTGACTCTCAGTCGGAAAAGGGTGGGCGGGACTCCAGGTAGTTATCGCCTGTTATCTGTGCTTTGACAGGAATTTGGTTCTCAAAATTGTCCAAGAGGAATTTTCTCACTTCCCAGACACCATTCTCTACTGTCAGAGTCAGTGTTACAACAATGGGTTGTAAGCTCCCTTAGAGCTCTGTCCAGCTGCTGCTAATTATGTTCTTGTTAATATGTTTCTGCCTCGTGCCTTTTATTTCCCGTGGGGCCTCATGTTTCTGCTCCCAGACAGGGAGCTCCAGGGAGGGGCTGTCCCTCCCCTTAGCCTGGGGGACTCATAGGGGTCCTGCTTCTTCACCCTGCACCAAGTCTCCTGGAGTTCCGTGGGTCCTTGCACTTTGGTTGGATCTGGGGAAGGACAGAGCAACAAGGGCTTCATTGAGGTCCAGGCTCCTTGGCATGGTGTCTAAGAGGAGCTTCGAGACAGCACATGCTCCGGAATGGGACACTCACAGGAAAGACCTTCCTGGGCTAGGCCTCTCCTGCCCATCCCCCACGAGGCAGATGGGCGTTGCCGTAGAGGCAAGAACAAGGACAAGGGCAGGGGCCTGGAGGCTTTCTCGCCATGTGGGTCTGATTAGACTCCCATTCCTGAGGCTCTCTGAGCTTGCACACTTTCCCCCGTGAAACCAGGCTGTGGACTGGCGAAAATCTCCAAATCTGGCTGGAGGCTGGGGTTTTCCGGAAGGCAGCCCCAAGTGAAATGGGAGGCCCTCCTGCCTCCTGGTCCCCTGCCAGCTCCTGGTAGGCAGGATTCTGGGAGTTCAGAGCCCTAGGACTGGGTGACTGTCGGGATTCTATGATGGTGGCCAGGCCGGCAGCAGGGATGGGGGATGCTGCTGCTTCGGCCAGCCAGGTGGGTGGGGATGCTGGGAGGAGGACACCGACCAGCAGCCTTTGGGGCCAAGCTCTTAAGGGAGGAGGGGGCTTAGCTGCTTGTCTTGCCTGTCTCTCTGCTTTCTCGGAGTCTTCCCTTTGACCCTCTTCAGGGAGGGCCGTAGAGTGACAGAGAGAGCAATACCAGACCTAACAACAACACTATGTGCCAAGCACAATTCTGATGGATTTACACATCTGAACCTATTTAATTCTCGAAATACCCCAACTTTACAGACGAGGAAAATGGGACAGGCATTTCAGCACGGCTTCGCTCCCCCATTCTGGACTGCAGCCTCTTCATCGCGATTAAGACAGGTTGGCTAACATGAAATGCAAAGTGTTTGGAATCTCTGTTTCGTATTGCCGTGCTGTTGATTTCTTTTCATAACAAGGAGGAGGAAATGGAAGTAGAAGAGAATTTCTTGAGTCCTTGCTATTTTGGGCTCTTTCACAGCCGTCAGTAAACAAACAGGTCAGAGGGTAAATCTTTTCAACTTTGCAATCTATTCCGTTTCTGTCATTATCATTCTACTTTGCCACTGCGATGTGGAAGCAGCCAGGGACAGCACGTGTAGCTGTGTGCCAATAAAATGTTATTTACCCAAACAGGAAGAGGGCAGCCTTGGGCTCTCTCACTTAATCTGCTCTATGAGGCATCAGGGTGCTGCCCTCAGAAGGCTTACACTCAGTTCAAGATTTGCTGGGAGATGCATGGATGTGACAAGTATATTCCATTTGTTAACAAATGTATCTCCCGAGGTGCACACACCCACACATGGAGATGGTTTCTTCCCAACTGTGGTAGTCACCTAATCTGGTGTCAATTTAAGGATTAAGAGTGTCAGGGTGGAGTCTAGGCTGTCAATCTGGAGATAGCCAATGAGACTTCTGTGGGCATGGCCTTCTCCTGAGAATTCTGGGAAATCTGGTCCTTCCTCCGTGGAGGTGGAAGACACCTCTCTCTTTGTTACTCCCTGGGAGAAATGGCAGAAGACACGCCACATGGACGCAACCAGACCTCGGAAGCCGGAGAAGCCACAGAGAGACCCCTGACAGCTCTGAGATGCTTACAACACCACTGAACCAAAGACTTTCTACCCACGGGCCTGTGATCATCCTGCATTTGGCTTCAATGCATGTGTGTCATGAGTCTGAAGAGGACTTTATAGATTGGTATTGGACATATGGGCTAATATCAGACTTATGGCCTTGGACTGGACTGAGGTGGGATGTTTTCTCAATATTAAATTCCTCTTGTATATAAACTTCTCCCTTACATATGCATATTTATGAATTTGTTTCTCTAGTCTACCCAGAGTAACACTGACACATGGTTTATCAGCTAGGTTCTTCAGGCATTGGGCTTAGTGTTCATATGCTAAAAATACTGGCAGCAAAGGAAAGATAGCAGTTGCTGGGAACCACGAAGACACAAACCACGTGATTCCAATCAGCGTTGTCATTGGGTAATGATGACAGCTCTCACTGGAGTGCCTGACAGGTTCGAAAAGAGTTTTAGTTGTGGAGGTCTATTGACACATGTTTTGGTTGTTATAACTAATTACAGGGATATTTTCTAAAACTAAATGATGCTGAAGCACTATGGGGAAAAAAGTCAAAACAGTCATGTTGGGGCCATCCACTCTGACAGTTATCACTCAGTATGGCCCCCCGCCCTTCTAGTGACCCCAAGAGCCTGCTATTTACTTAAAGGGTGACTTCAGGGAATAGTTTCACTTCCAGGTTTAAAGGGTATCGCAGGACAACAGTCTTGGGGACTGTCAAATGGCAAAGCCTATTTGAAACGAAACAGTCATGAGACCATCTTTCCATCACTGTAGGCAGGACAAGCATACGTTTTGAGTATTTGCTTTGGACTTGATTCCCTAAGTAGCAAGCAAAACCCTTAAGCAAGTAACTGAGAATTGTTCTCAGTAACTGAAATTGTATACCAAGCAATTTTCTCTGGCTACAGTAGATCATGATGGGCTACATTCCTGATGCAGGAGTTACTTTTGATTTAAAATGGACTTTTTGGCCTCAGACCCTAACAAAGCCACCATCTCCTGTTGAGAGTCCTAAGTTAATTTAGGATACACTTACTCAGTAATCCTGTAGTCTCAATGGGTCCAGTATGTCTGGAAGCTTGAAGAATTTGAAGTTTTGTTCCACATTTCTCCAGGAAGACTTACTTTATTCCAAGGGCTTACCAAAAAAAAAAAAAAAAGTGCACCAGGTCTCAAAAGACCATGCTGGGCAGCTGATGAGGACCTTCCCAGGATGTCTTTAATCACAGCTTCACAGAAACAGGCCCTACCCAAGGACTGAGACACCCCCAAACCCCAAACCAAACTCACTGCCATCCACTCAATTCCAGCTCATAGCGACTCTGTAAGACAACGGAGAACTGCCTCTGAGTTTCCAAGACGGCAAATCTTTACAGGAGCAGAAAGCCTCATCTTTCTCCTGAGGAGCGACTGGGGGTTTCAAACTGCTGACCTTGTCGTCGTCGACAGCCCAACTTGTAACCTACTATGCCACCAGGGCTACCCTGAGTGACCACCCCACATTTCAGGTCAGCAGTAGTCTCAGGGAAAAGGCTGGGCATTTGTCGTGGCTAGGTGCCACTTGAGTCCGTTCTGACTCAGTAGGGATCCTGTGTCCAACAGAACAGAACACCTCCCGGTGCTGCACCAACCTCACAGTGGTGATGCAGGAGTGCCTTGTGGCAGCCACTGCACCAATCCACCTTGTGGAGGGTCTTGCTCTTTTTCACTGCTGCTCTACTTGACCAAGCATGATGTTCTTTTCGAGGGTCTCTCCTGATACCATGTCCAAAGGACGTGAGTGGATGTTTTGCTGTCCTTGCTTCTAAGGAGCGTTCTGGTTTACTGCTTCTGAGACAGGCTTGTTTGTTCTTTTGGCAGTCTACGATGGTTACATAATCTGTTGTCAATTTGAGAGGATTAAGAGTAAAGGGGTGGGGTTTAGCGTGTCACTCAGGCAGCAGATTGATGACCTATTTGGAGGCACTAAGGAGATAGATAGCTTACTGGAGGCAGTACACTTGCTCACACCCTGGGAGATACTGCAGCTGACAAGACACATGGACCCACACTAGTGCCCTGCCCCATGGAGACCCTTGGCTAGGCACTGAGATGCTTATAACACCACTGGATCCATAAGACTTCCCACCCTCTGGCCTGTAATCTTCCTGCATTCAATGTCATTGCATGTGTTTTGTGAGTCTGAGGAGGACTTTATAGATTGGTATAGGACATATGAGCTAATATCAGACTTAAGGACTTGATCTGGACGGGGCTGGGAAGTTTTCTCTATTGAATTGCTCTTGTATATAAAGCTTTTTCTTGTACACATATGCATGTCTATGAATTTGTTTCTCTAGTCTACCCAGACTAGTACACAGTCCATGGTACTTTCGATATTTTTTTGCCAGTACCATAATTCAAACTCACTGATTCTTCTTCAGTTTTCCTGATTCAACATCCAACCTGCACATGCGCATGAGATAATTAAAAATATGACGGCTTGGGTCAGGTGGCACATTAGTTCTCAAATAGCATCCTTGCTCTTTTTAACACTTTAAAGATGTTGTGTGCAGCAGATTTACCCAAGGCAATGGGTGTTTTGATTTCTTGACTACCGCTTCCATGAACATTGATTGCGGATCCAAGCAAGACAAAATTCTTGACAACTTCAACCTTTTCTCTATCTACCACGATAGGACCTACTGGTCCAGTTGTGGGCGTTGTTGGAGGTCACTAAAGACAGTACACAGGGCTTTTTGGGTTATGAATATAGTTCTCAAATGAGAAAGCATCATAACTCCTTGCCATCCGTAAGGCTTTCCAGAGGATCCTTAGTGGTTCTCTAGGCCCAGCCTACAAATTTCTTCATCAGATCCCTTCCATTTCAAAAAGAATGCATTTCTCCTTTTCTTGCCCCCCCACCTCCCCTTTGGAAGGCCCTGCTCTTTCTTTACCTGTCATGTCTGTGTCAAAAAATCCCACTGCATCAGTAAAACAGCTTGCATCTTTTCCAGCTTCTTTCTTTCTTTTTTTGAACAGTTTTCTTGGCACATACACAATCCACGTATCACATCATCCAATCACATCAAGAAGAATTGTACAATGATTACTACAATCAATTTTAGAATATTTTCTCCCCGCCCCCCCTCCCCTGATTAAATCACCTTTAAAATGAGTTGTGGAATCGCATTCAGATCCAGTACTCCCTCCCTCTCCAGCCTTCATTGTTTACTCCCCAAATCTCCTGACCCTCCCCCCACCCCACATCCCCTACAAACCTTTGCATCAGTTCTTATCTCTACGCATGCACTCCTTCTGTGCCTCACAAACTGGTAACCTCAACAAAAGAGTAAAAAACAACAATGAAATAATGTGGTAAGGATCAAACAGTAGTAATATAAAGATAAAAAGGTAAACAATAAGTCAAAAAGGAAAGACCACCGTCAATATTTTAAGAGCCAGGCAAGAAATTTTGGTCATGGAATAAGCCAGAGACCCTTGCACCTAGAATAATTTCAACTGACCCAGCATCAAGTTAGATCTAACATAATTAGGATCGCAAGGATCTCTGTTTGATGGTAAAGTTGTTCCAGACTTTTGCCTGAGGATCTGCCAGTGGTTTCATCTGACTAGATAAGTGCAGATGGGTTTTGGGCTCCCAAAGCCTTCCGCAAACTGGGCGCTCACACTTGTAGCTCTGAGACTCTTCCCTTGTCTTCTTTGAGTTTTGTTATCATCGTCTCTGCATCACACAGGTGGGTGTGCTTCTTCCCTGTGGGCTTTGTGATCTAATTGTATAAAATCAGTTATTGAAAACCATTGAGAGATCAGTTGGGGTCTCAATGAGTTGGCGTCTACTTACTAGCAACCGGTCTGTATTCCTTCAAAACCCAAACCACGAGCTTTCAACTCACACTGGCCTTACATAGGATTCCCAAGGCTGTAAAACTTAGATGGAGACTTCCCTAGAGGGGCACAATGGTAGATTTAAACTGATAGAAGAAAGAATTAGTGAAATTGAAGCTGATTGCTAAAGACTACGTGATCCAAAACCAGAGAGAACGAAGAATGAAGGAAATGAGGCTACCCTCGGGGACTGTGGACAGCAGGGGCGTGTCCATGTCAATGTAACGGGAGCCCTGAAAGAAGAGGACATCAGAAAGAAATGGGGGCAAAAGATTGAAGAGATAATGGATGAGAATTCCCTCAAATGGATTGAAAAATACCATCCCACACAGCTAAGGGAGCTCAGTGAGGTTCAAGTAGAACGGACACAAAGTCACACAGAAAAGCTTCACAATATAAGTGTGGAAAGACTAGGAAATACACTTAAAATTTATGAGAGAAAAACAACTTATCACTTCAAAGGGAAGCCCTAGAAGAAAAACAACTGAATTACCAGCAGGAACCATGGAAAACAGATGTTGGCTGGAAAGTGCTCCAAAAACCCAGGAAAACTAAACTGTCCTCCAAGGATCCTAGATCTTTGAAAAATGGAAGTAAAACGAAAGTATTTCAAGATAAACGAAAAGGAGAAAATCTGTTGTTAGCAGGTCCGTTGTGTAAGAAATACTCAAAGATGTCCTACAAATGGAAATCAAGTGGCCCTACATGGTATTTTAAATCCACATGAAGAAAGAGCACCAATAAAGTTAATAAGTAATTATAAAATGAATACGAGTGCATATTTTCTCCTATCTTCTCTTATCTGATTAAAGTACTAATTGTATAACATAATGTGTATTTATGTATTGTTAAGCCTCTAACAAACAGAAAAGCAGTATATATATAGACTCACATATATATTACATCTATTGATACATTCTGTAGTATTTCCTTAGACTTGTAGAACTTTGTTCCTATCCATCTTCTTTGATCTGTTAATGACAACTATATTACAAATATATGAGGGGGTACCCCCCAAAATGGAATTTTTTCAAAGCTATGTATTTATATATTTTTTATAAAACAACCTCCTCATCTTCAAACCACTCTCCATTACACTTAATACATTTGTCAAATCTGTGATTTCATTTTTGGAAACATTTTCAAACGCATATTTGTATGGCTGACAGCACCTCCCTTGTTTTGCTTTTTCCTTCACCTCTTCTATGTCATCAAATCACTGTCCTTGCATGTCCCTCTTCATTCACGAAAACAGAAAGAAGCCACTCGGAATGAGATCAGGTGAGTAAGGTATATGGGACTAGAGAGACATGCTGAGTTTTGCCAAAAATTGGCACACAAAGTTGGCTGCGTGAGCTGGGGCATTGCTGTGGTGGCAAAACCAGTCCCCTGTCTGCCACAAATCAGGCCTTTTTTGTTGCACACTGTTATGTAATCTTTTCAGAACCTCTACATAGAAAGCTTGATTAACAGTCTGACCTAGTGGAATGAACTCCAAATGCACTACTATTCGGGAAGTTGATGGACAGCCAGAGGAGGTTTGTCATCGACCAACATTTCACCTTTTTGAAAGGAAAAAACTACTCATACACGTGAGTTTTTTCCAAAGCACTGTCTTTGTTAGCTGTGTTCAACATCACAAGATTACTGCAGTATTTTTCCTGAGTAGGAAACAAAATTTCACAGCCACACACTATTCTCTTACGTTGGCCATCACTCAAAAACGAGGGCTGAGCAAAACTGCTTTCATGACAAAATTCACTGTGACCAGAAACAGCCTTCGGAGGCAATGCCACTGGGTGCATTAACTCCGTTGCTGGATGCTCGCCTAGCAGGACAAATTCATACTATGAAAGCTCTGCTCTGGCCGGCACAATTCCGGATTTTTGTTTTTGTTTTTTGGTACACCCTCGTGTGTGTGTGTGTGTGTGTGTGTGTGTGTGTGTGTGTTTGTGTGTGTGTGTGTGTGTAAAGCTATAATACCTAATAAAAGATGAAATGGGGAAAGAAGTAACATTTCTAAATTAAGCTAGTATAAATCTGAAACTGATTCTAAAAAGTTAAAATATAGGAAGGTAAATCAAAAAGTCTTGCTACAAAACCAGAGAAACCTCTATTAAACATAGATATCCAAATGTGACACTGCTTTCCAACATGTCCTCCATATGGTCTGTGTGCTGCCGACGGTGAGACTACTGTCTCTCTAAGCCTTCAAGCCCAGAGAATTTGGAGCTCTTCGGTTGACACCAAGTCAAAATGGCCATTTTGGCATCCTCAAAGTTCTCAAATTAAGTTCCCTCTTCAAAGTTGTTTGAGTTTGGGAATCAAAAGAAGTTTGAAGGGGCAAAGCAGGGCTGTCGGGTGGGTGGGTGGGGTCTGGTTGCCAATGACATTCCTGTGGGACAGCCCTTGCTCCCCTCAAAGACTGAACAGCTCATTGTCGTAGAGGAAAGTTCCTCAGCATCACTTGTCTAGCCTTTTTCTACCAATGCAGTCTTCAATTTTCTTAAAAATCCTTTCCAATGACCTCTCATGAACATCTGACGTGTTTTGAGAATACTTATCAAGATGATCTCTGTAGAATCTCCCTGGTAAAAAGAGTTGCCATAACCCTCTGGGCTGACCTCTCTGCCCTGAATTTACCTGGTTCATCAGATCTCTCTGAAACCACTACTCTGATCAGAACTTTGTGTAGCAAGGCATCCTAACAAAACTACGGCAAATGGGTTACTTGCCTGCAGCCATCTACTGATCATGTTTAGACATGTTTTGTTTGGAATAAACACATGCATGCATGAACTGAGGGGTCCTGGTGGTGTAGTGGTTAAGGCTGGCTGAAGTCTGAGAGGTCCGAAGTTCAAAACCACCAGCCATTACTCCAGAGGAAGACAGCTTTCTTCTGAGAGTGACAATCTCAGGAAACTCAGAAACAGGAGCAGGTCCTACTCTGTCCTAGAAAGTCACTCTGAGTCAGCATCGACTCCATGGCAGTGGGGTCGGGGTGGGGTTTTTGGTATGTATGAACTAGAACTCTAATAGCAATACATTTTAACTTAACTTTGTATACAGTAAATCCTAGATCGACCACTAAAAACAATGCCTGCTCTTGCAAGACAAATATACAAGTGGCCAATAAGGAAAAAAAAAAACATGAAAAGAATTTAAACATGATTTCTCATCAGGGAAATGTAAATCAAAATCACGAAGAGAATGCATTTCGCATTTCGTAGGATGGCTAGGTTAAGCCATCTGCTCATGAAAAACCAGCAGTTTAGACCCACTAGTCATGCTCACTGAGAGGGTTGAAGCTGTATACTTTGATAAAAATTTACAGCTTCGGACAAAGCCAAACAGTAAGTGCTAGTGAGGAGGTGGGTGGGAGAAAGGTGTCAATTTACTCTCATGGTGGTGACAGCCTGGGAAATCGATGGGACAGTTCTCCTCTGTCTATAGTTACTATAAGTTAGAATCCACTCAAGGACACCTACCAGTGTGCATCTGGTGAAATCAGCGCCTGATGTAGTGCTGGAGAAAATGTAAAACCGTTCAGCTACTTTGGAAAACATACCGGCAGTTCTTCAAACATGTAAACACAGAATTACCACATGATACTCAAATTCTACTCCTAGGTAGGTACCCAAGAGAAATGAAAACGAGGCTGTCAACGAGAGTCAGAACACTAGTTACATAGACATGGAACAAATGACCTATCACAAATCCATGATTGATGACACATCAGCATATCACAGTTATTGGTGGGCTTCAGAAGCAGGAGGAACCTGGCCATGATTGGGACATATACATTATGTTAGATAGAAGGGCTTTCAAGGTTGGACCAGGTCCTTCAGGACGGTCAGGGCATGGCTGATAGGGTATGATCCATGCCTATACAAGCCCTCGGACGGTGGTCTCCATCTAGGACACACCAGGCAAGTCCCTAAGAGAAGCTGCCTCTCCCTGGGCAGGCTAGAGATGGGTAGAGGTCATCTACTTTCCAAATGCACTCTGCTTGAGGCCAAGATTATCTACCTCTTTGGTTAGTGATCAGGAAGAATACAATGGAGGCTTCATCTACGTGGCGACTATGCAAATACATGTTGGGCCTTCACTATCATTCATAGCCTGCTGCCAACCAGAATTTAAGAAGAATAATTGTTTGCTGCTACAGGTGTGCATGTGCGTGTGTGTTAATTTCCCATTGCTTCTGTAATAAATTGCCATGAATTAAGTGGGTTAAAGCAACACAAATGTGTTATCTTGCAACATTGGTGGTCAGTAGTCCAGAATATGTTTCACTGGGCTTATATCAAGCTGCAACATCTATTTCCTTGTCTTTTCAATTTTCTATAGGCTACCTACACCCTTCGGTTCATGTCTCCTTCCTCCATCATTAAAGTGCATCATTCCAATCTCTGCTTCCATCATTACTTCTCCTTCTTCTCTGACTCTGATTCTCATGCCTTCCTCTTATAACGACCCTTGTGATTGCATTGACATAAGATAACAATAGCTCCATCTAACATAGTCATAGCTTCCAGGGATCAAGGCATCTCTGGAAGACCATTACTCAGCCTACAGCAACATGAATGTGTTTTTAACAAATGTTTCTGCTTGTTCATAATGTGTGGATTCCTTTCTTAGCGATCAGTTTATATTAGCAGGCAATTCTTTTTTTTTTTTTAATCATTTTATTGGGGGCTCTTCCAGGTCTTATCACAATCCATCCATTCATCCATTGTGTCAAGCACATTTGTACATATGTTGCCATCATCATTTTCTAAGCATTTTCTTTCTATTTGAGCCCTGATATCAGCTCCTCATTCCCCCCTCCCCGACTCTCCTTCCCTCATAAGCCCTTGATAATGTATAATCCCACCCCCCTATGTCTTACACTGAACGCTGTCTCACTTCACCCAATTTTCTTTTGTCCATCCTCCTAGGAAGGGGTTATATGTAGATCATTGTGACCGGTCCCCCTGTCTCCTCCCACCCTTCCCTGCCCCTCCTGGTATGGCTACTCTCATTATTGGTCCTGAGGGGTTTATCTGTCCTGGATTCCCTGTGTAATGGGCTCTTATCTATACCAGTGTACATGCTCTGGTCTAGTGAGATTTGTAAGGTAGAATTGAGGTCATGATAGTGGGGGGTGAGGAAGCATTAAAGAACTAGAGGAAAGTTGTAAGTTTCACCGGTGCTATACTGCACCCTGACTGGTTTGTCTCTTCTTTGTGACCCTTCTGTAAGAGAATGTTCAATTGTGTACAGATGGACTTTGGGTCTCCACTCTGCACCACCCCCTCCTTCACATTGGTATGATTTTTTGTTCTGGGTCTTTGATGTCTGATAACTGATCCCATTGATACCTCCTGATCACACAGGCTGGTGTGCTTCTTCCATGTGGGCTAGCAGGCAATTCTTATTGAATTATATAAGCTGAGTCTAAAATTTATATGAAAATGTACAGAACATTGAATTGCTAAAACAATCTTGACAAAGAAAAATATTTTTCTTTTTATGTATTATTGGATTGCATTAGCTAACTTTTATTAAAAGGGAAGACTATGTCAAGGAGTCTAGGAAGGAAAATAATGTTTGGAAACTGATTGTGGTAGCAATTATACAATACTGCTTGACATAATTGACCTATGGAATGATATGATGTGTGTCTTAACTCCCAATTAAAAATAAATAAATTTAAAAAATGTATTTGCATTTGCGTCTGTGAGGAAGATTGGTCTTTAGTTTTCCTACAATGTCATTGTTTTTGTCTGATTTGGGTAATGGGGTTATAATGATCTCATCATAAGAGCTGAAAAATATACCCCCTTAACGCCCCCCAACTAAGGTGACCAGATTTTAACATTGGTAAAACAAGACAAAAGCGGGACACCATTGATAAAACTCATATCCCGGCGGAATAGCCACATGGCAGCCAAAAACCGTATACCCTAGCTTGTTGTGCATTCTTTCCAAAAATCTTGGGACTTTAAAAAAATGCCGCGGGACATGGGACAAATTGTTAAAAATCGGGACTATCCCGTCAAAAGCGGGACGTCTGGTCACCTTACAAACCCCATTTCATGTTTTGAAAATGTTTTTGTAACTTTAACATTATTTCTTTCTGAAGTGTTTTGTAGAATTACCAGTGAAGCCACATAGACATACATGCAGTTGTCATTGTTGAAAATTTTCCTTATGAATTTGAATGCCTCAGTAGAGACAAGACCCACAAGATTTTTTCTATCCCTCTTACATCCATTTTTATAATTTTTGTCTTTCACAGAATTTTGCCTGTTTCATCTAAATCATTGAAATCCCTTTGCTTTGCCTTTGAATTAGAGAAGATTAATCACCTCTGTTTTCAATGCAGGTAAGTTGCTTATAGAATATATTTTCATTTTCTCTGCTTACAAGTGTAGTAATTACTAGCTTATTAAGACAATTTTGAGAATTCAGAAAATACAGTAAAAATCATGACTGATCCTGCTACTGAGAAACTGTCACCACTAACATTTTGCTTTCGTTTTGTTACTATAGCCCCTATTATTCAAATGTTCATACAGTCAACTTGACCTTCCCAATTCACGACTCTCAGTGGTCATGAGAACCACTACAAAAAAATTTCAGAAAGGGCCATACCCTGGAAATGTGTTTCTCTCTCTTTCTCTTCTCTTCATGGGACTGCAGTCCAACGGCCTTAGTCAGTGCCTGCTCTAAAGAAACAAAACCAGCAACATTTATCAGGCCAAGTCCCAGAATTCTTAGGTTAAGCAATAATGGGAAGAGTGAAAAGTGATGGATTTATGGCAAAATGGAGGCAGGGCACCCCCTTGGGAAATTCCCTTTTTACACTTAAGGCCTCCAGTAGATTGGATGAGGCCACCCATGTTGTGGTAAGTAATCTGCTTCCCTTCTGCTCACTCATGCTTTATAAAAGAACTAAGGATGGAGAAAGTAGATGAATGGAAAGGAGATGGCCAGAATGGAAACACGGAGAATGCTTAAACCTCCTGATGAATGTCACCCATGCCACTGAACATGTTGAATGAAAATCTAAACTGTCCTGTAAATCTTCCCTGAAAACACAATCACTGAAAAACAACAACAACCCACAACCAATTGGATATGACAGCACAGCCAAGTTGACACACAGAATTAGCCACCCCACCATCTAGGGACTGTTCTGGGTGGGAGGTAGGGAGGTAGCAGCATTCCCAGGTTCGTCTCCAAGTCCCTATGGACAGTAACCAGTCTTCATGGGTTACGTGTAATCCAGTGGTGGTACCTGGTCCAGGATATAAATATTTAAATAGAAAAAGGATTGTTTGGGTTTTATCCCATAGTGGTGAGGTTTAAAGTCACCCTATCCTGAATGGCAGTTGGGGGGGGTCTTTCATCTCCGGGCAGAGTTTGTAGATGGTTCTCCCCACACCAGAACGCAGCACAGTGGGTAAGGAAGGACCTATGTTCTGAAGATTTTTCCTTAGCTGAGTCTTTGAACCAATGAGATGACTCTCCAGAGCTGTAGGGTGTTAGTGAAGGAAATTAGGGGAAGCGTCATCGCCCACCTCGGCCACCCCAGGATTTCCTGAGGACACCTGCTAAGGTAGCATGCTAGTTACCAAGTAGACTAGGAGAGATGGCATGTCTTAACAGGAGCCTTGGAAACCTCTGCCTTGGATCATCATTCCTATTTCAAGCTTGTCTATGAGGAAGTACCTGCCCTACCCCCGCCCCCCCACTAGCTTTTCTCCATTAGCCTGTCTCTCCTGTCCTCTCTTTGCAAAAGCAAAGACTATTTAAAAGGCCAGAAGCTTTTGCTACTATGGAAACAGGATCTCTCACCTTATATGTATTCAAGGGAACAACTCCTGTATGTATTACTAGGTCTTTACTTTGGGGAAATGGATCCCAATATTGAATCTCTCTTCAGTACCCTGTGGGAAAGGGAGTGCTATGACTCATAGAGCCAGCCTGCCCTGTGCTAAGGAGGCCTGTGCATTTGAGGGAGTCCCAGGTGGTACAGGTGGTTAATGTGCTTGCTGCTACCTGAAACGGGGTGGTTCTAGTTTATCAAGCGAAGCTGGAGTTGACTGCATTGTAACTGGTTTGGTTTGGGATCTGGTGCATTTGAGATTAATAGTAACAGCTCTTAAATGCTAGATATATGCCCATCGAGCACAAGCGAGCATGCATCTGAGAAAGAGTTGTGCAGGTTTCATAGTAACTTAATGCGAGGGACCCAGTTTGTCAAACTCTCAACCGAAGACACCAAAATCGTAATGGAAAATGGCCCTTGGTCTGAAGGGAGATTAGAACCTAGGCATGGGAGGTCTTTCAAGGAGACCACAAGGAGAGCTCCAGGCATATCTTGTTGGATGGTATGTTACTTTATTGCACCCCATAGATAATTCCGTTTTTTCAAATGGAAGGTGTGTGGCAGCCCTACATCTAGCGAGTCCACGGCTGCCACCTTCCCAGCAGTGTGTATTCCCTTCACATCTCTGGGGCACATTTTAGCAATTCTCACAATATTTCAAACTTTTGCATAATACTATGGCTCGCTGAACAGACTACTATCTAGTGTAAACACACATGTGTCTGCATTGGGCAAAGCAAATGCAAAAAAGAAAATCTGTGTTTTCTTTTCATTGCACATTTCACTGTGATACTTGCTCTATTGCAGTGATCTGGACCCCAACCCTTCAATATCTCCCAGGTATGCCTGGTTAGATGAATAGAATCTGTTTCCTGGGTAATAAAAATTATTTTTAAAATTTTATGCATTAACAAATCTTAGCAGAGAAGGGTCTCATCAACTGTCCAGGGGGGCCTATGCCAGCAAGAAAAAAAAAAGGTTAACAACCCTACTACCCCCCCCCCCCACTCCCTTTTTCCCTCCTTTCCCTTCTCAAACAGCATAGCAGGGCAAACACAAGACAAAAGGTTCTCAGATGCTAATACAGACCCTTTCAGAGCATACACTTGATGTGTTTGGTTTAAAAAAAAAATCATCCCTCTCTATCAGACAGCGGATAAGGGAAGGCAAAGGGGACGACTCCACTCTCCGTTTCCAGCGGGATGGGGATCCGGGCGATGGTTTGTTTGTCCCATAGTGCCCTCCAGGAAGAACTTGAACAAGCAGAAGCATTCCAGCACTGTCAACCTGTGTCCTAGACATTGGATGGCAGGACAGGGAAGAGGGGCAAGGGGACCGAGCAGCCCGTGCACAGACCTCCCGCTGCTGTCGAAATTAGCATTCCTATCTGGCTCCGTTCCCAAAAGCTCCCTCATCACCTTCCGAGCATATCTCAGAATCTAATAATAATCCACCTCAGTATTTTTGTCAAACTTAAAAAGCTTGGCATGTTCTGTCCTCTAAAACTCCTCTCTCAGAAAAGGTAAGCTGCTTAATAAATCTCAGTGGTAATGGATGGAGTCAATCAAGAGGGAAAAAGTTAAATTAATAGTCACTCAGATGAATTATTCTTCGAAATGTTTTTCTGGAAAGGAATGGGCCAGTCGAGCGAGCCTCTTTCCCATAGACGCCGATGGGAAGTGTCCTTGGTGCTCGGGGAGTAGTCAAGTTGTTGTGGGGTGCCTCTAGCCTCCAGCGCGCGGCAAAATCTGGCCACAGACAACTCGGTATAACCTTACCGCCTATCTGCGGAAATCCTCAGGAATATAAATACTGCTCCTGTCCAAAACTATGCTTTGGTCCCAGGACAGACACTGCTGGCTTCCCCAAAACTCATTCACCCTTCAGCACCTTCATGTAGAACTCCCACCTTTCACTGGGCACAAAAGTACTCAGCAGTAGGTCACAGGCCCAGGCTAATTTGCAGCTAGTTATAGACAGGTGAAGGAGCCTTGGTGGCACCAGGGTTAAGCACTCAATTGCTAAGCAAAAGGTCAGTGGTTCAAGCCCACCAGTTCTGCTCCATGGGAGACATACTTAGCAGCTTGTTTCTGTAAATATTATGGCCTTCGAAACCCTAGGGCTTTTGCTCTTCCCACCCTAGGAGTCAGAATGGGCTCAAGTGCAGTGGACTTGGTTTGGGCGGAACATACGGCTAAGTTTCAGCCAATGAGATGTGAGCAGAAGTGACGTGTGTACATTCGAGATCATTTCTTTAGGAAAGGAGTAAGCCCATGGTCACCTTTCCCCCATTTCCCAATGGCTGGACTGTATAAGTCATGACAAGAGCTACAGTAGCCATTGTAGACCAGGATGGAGGACTATATGCCGAGAAGAGCAACAGAACAAGTTAGAAGAAATCTTCAACAAGGTAGAAGAAACCTGAATTTCTAACACCAAAAGGCCTCCTCCATCCCAGCCTGAATTACCAATCCCGATTTGTATTTAAGAGACATCGTTATTTTGGCTTTCAGTATAGTAGTCAGATCTTCATCTT
>NW_022111324.1:56809824-56822104 GCF_000313985.2 Echinops telfairi
CAACCACAAACATGTAATTCACAACCACAAACATGTAATTCACAACCACAAACATGGAATTCACAACCACAAACATGGAATTCACAACCACAAACATGGAATTCACAACCACAAACATGGAATTCACAACCACAAACATGGAATTCCCAACCACAAACATGGAATTCACAACCACAAACATGGAATTCACAACCACAAACATGTAATTCACAACCACAAACATGGAATTCCCAACCACAAACATGGAATTCCCAACCACAAACGCTCACTGCCAGGAAGTCAGTTTTGACTCACGGAGACCCCATGGAACAGAGGAGAATGGTACTGGTGGGTTTCTGAGGCTGTAAAATATATATATATATTCATATTTTAATCATTTTATTGGGGGCTCATACAACTCTTCTCACAATCCATCCATCCATTGTGTCAAGCACATTTGTACATTTGTTGCCCTCATCATTTTCAAAACATTTTCTTTCTACTTCAGCCCTTGGTATCAGTTCCTCATTTTTCCCTTCCCTCCTGGCTCCCCTTCCTCATGAACCCTTGATAATTGATAAATTATTATTCTTTTGTCATGTCTTACACTGTCCGACGTCTTCCTTCACCCACTTTTCTGTTGTCCATCCCCCAGGGAGGGTTTTATATGTATATCCTTGTAATCAGCTCCCCATTTCCACCCCACCCTCCCTCTGCCCTCCTGGTATTGCCACTCTCACCACTGGTCCTGAAGGGATCATCTGTCCTGGATTCCCTGTGTTTCCAGTTCCTATCTGTACCAGTATACGTCCTCTGGTCTAGCTGGATTTGTAAGGTAGAACTGGGATCATGATTGGGGTGGGGGGTTGGGGAGAAGGGAGGAAGCATTTAAGAACTGGAGGAAAGTTGGGTGTTTCATTATTGCTACACTGCACCCTAACTGGCTCATCTCCTCCCCAAGACCCTTCTGTATGGGAATGTCCAGTTGTCTACAGATGGGTTTTAGGTCTCCACTCCACACTCCCTCTTATTCACAATGATATGATTTTTTGTTCTTTGATGCCTGATACCTGATCCCTTTGACACCTCATGGTCACACAGACTGGGGTGCTTCTTCCATGTGGGCTTTGTTGCTTCTCAGCTAGATGGCTACTTGTTTATCTTCAAGCCTTTAAGACCCCAGACACTATATCTTTTGATAGCCTGGCACCAACAGCTTTCTTCACCACATTTACTTATGCACCTGCTTTGTCTTCAGCGATTGTGTCTGGAAGGTGGAAGCTTCCTTATGGAAGCTTTACTTATGGAAGTAAAAAACCTCCTCTTTCTCCTGAGGAGGGGGCTGATGGTTTCAAACTGCTGACCTTGAGGTTAGTAGTCCAACACATAACCTACTACACCACCCAAGCACCTGTTCCTAGTCATTCTTATCTTATTCTCCTTAATCTGTACTGGTCACAAGCTCATTGCATCTACCTTGCATCTAGCCTCTGTAATTTCATTTTGCTAACATAATCCATTGCTAAACATCCACAGTTGCTTCCCTTTACTGCAGTTTCCATCAGTTCCCTGTTCAATCCTATTCTATTCCATCTCAAATCTCCACCATGATATGACAGGCATTTCTGATCTCCAAATTTTGAAAAGAATCCATTAGAATAAAACAATAGCAATAACAACAAATCTAAATTCACTGCCATCAGGTCAATGCCAGCTCATAGCAATCCTATAGGACAGGGCAGAACTGCCCCAGCGGCTCTCCAGGACTATGACCCCATGAGTAGACAGCTTGGTCTTTCTCGAACTGTTCTGACTCATGATGACCCTAAATGTGTGCCAGAGTAGAGCTGAGTTCCACAAGGCTTCCCATGGCTGATCTTGAAGATTGCAGCCCAAGGCTTAACCACTACTCCACCAGGGCTCCTTTTAAACAACAAAAGCTGACAATATTTATTCAGCACTTAGCATGTGCCTGGCACTGTTTGAATTTAATTACATGTTAATGTAATGTCTAAACTAATTACATCTCATTTTAATCTCTCAACAACTCATTGATGTAACAATATACTTTATAGATGAGGAATCTGAGGCAAGAAGAGATGAGAGGATGCCTTTCTCATTAAGGTGGGCAGAGACCCTGACTTCAGATACCCCAGACATGATGAGAAACGAGGGTATTCACATACCTGGTCCAAGGTCTGAGGGAATTCAATGGAGGCTTTCTCTGAAAGGAGACCCTGTAGATGGATTTTGGACTTTCACCATCATCCATCGTTTCCTGCGAACTGGATGCTCAGAATTTAAGTTCTAATAAAATTCCCTCTTCTGATCTTGGATTTCATTATTTACAATCCTTGGATCACACAAGCTAGGGTGATTCTTCCATGTGTATTTAACTGACACCTCACGTAGATAGCTGCTTGTCTGAAGATAAATTTTTTCCTTTTATTTTTTAATTCATGTACCATAGTATTCAATGGTTTGAATATATTAAAAAGATTGTGGCGTCATCACCTCAATGAATTTTACAACACTTTATTCATTTTTGTACTTGTTGTTATTAACTCCCCACTTCCTCTAAACCTCCCCTGCCATACTCTAAGAAATTATTAATCTAGTTACTATACAGATTTACCTATCCTAGATTTCATATCAAGAAAATCATACAAACCGCCCCCGCAACAATAACAAAACAAAACACAGATAAACTTCAGCCCAAAAGAAAGTAAAACATAATAAAACTAGAACAAATTAAAAATAAATCAAAAAGGGAAACAAATGCTAAGATAGTACAAGTTAACCCAGCTATGTTTGCATTAGAAGCCCTGGTGGTGTGTGGTAGTGGTGTGGTAGTGGTTATGTGTTAGGCTGCAATCCATGTGGTTGGCAGTTTGAAAGCACCAGCAGCTCCTGGAAAGAAAGTGGGCTTTCTACTCCTGTAAATAGTTATCATGTCAAAAATCCACAGGGGGTTTGCTGTAAGTTAGCATTGACTCCATGGAATTGGGGGATTTTTTGTTGCTGTTGTTATATCTGCATTCATTCACTTTCACTTTCTGAGTTAGTCTGGGTTGACTAGAGAAACAAATACATAGACACGCATATGTGTATAAGAAAGAGCTTCATATAAGAGAAGTTGAATATTGAGAAAACATCCCAACCCAGTCCAGATTAAGTCCATAAGTCTGATATTAGCGCATATGTCTGATACCAATCTCTAAAGTCCTCTTCAGATTTACGAAACACATGTAATGACATCGAATGCAGGAAGATCACAGGCCAGTGGGTGGGGAGTCCTGTGGATCCCGTGGCGTTGTAAGCATCTCAGTGCTGGCAGGGATCTCCAAGAGGCTTCTCCAGCTCAGGGCACTAGCGTAGTTCTGTGTCTTGTCAGCTACAATGTCTCCCAGGGAGTCAGCCTACGTGCCACCTCCAGCGAGCTCTTTATCTCCTTAGGGCCTCCAAAATGAGGTCATCAAGCTGGCGCCTGAGTGACAGGTTAAACTCCACCCCTTCACTCTTAATCCTCAAATTGACACCAGATTATGTAACTACCACACTGAGACACTGTGTCCCAGACAATTCTGGGTGAACATGCATGGCCAACTTCCTGTTAGCAATCCTGTTCTTCACTGTTTGTGCCACCAGGGGCTTCCCCTGGTGTTAGTGTGGGGAAGCGTAATACCATCACAGTAGGGATGACACACATAATTCTTCTTTTTTTAAACTGACATATAGTTAAGTGCTATATGTGCTGGCTGTAACATTGTTGTTGTTGTAGATGTTGTTGTGCTAAGTGGATGAAAGAGCTGTTGTGATTTTGGCCAGTTAGCACTTAGTATCCATTCCACCTTTCCAAGTATGATTTTCTGTATTGCAGAAACTACGCTTTTAAGACTCCCTTGAGCTGCTGATGGGAAACCATGTTTGTCAATTAGATATCCTCAAGGGGGTAAGGCAAAGGTCCTCCCTCTCCTGCAGCTTTGGCTGTTGAACACCTACCTGAGAAGCAAGCATCCCAGGATGCCCTCACTCAGGAGCTGGAAGCAGCAGCAAGTGTGGTTGTGTAGACATTGAGTTCTTCCACAGCAGCTTCCAGTGTGTCTCTGTAGTTGTCTCTAGTGGTGGTGACACCTTCCTGAGTCCTGAACCCGGCCAGAACCAGAACCACGTGAGCTTTTAAAATCATCAGCTCCAGACTCAGGCTCCTCAGTGGCAGCTGCTTATGGAACCAGCCCTAGGGTGCTGCTTTGAGAGTCAGCCCAGGAGGCACAATCTAGATCAGTGGTTCTCCACCTTCCTAATGCTGTGACCCTCTGATACAGGTCCTCATGTTGGGGTGACCTCCACCATAACATTATTTTTGTTGCTACTTTATAATTGTAATTTTGCTACTGTTATGAATCAGGCGACTCCTGTGAAAGGGTCGTTTGACCCCAAAGGGGTCGCCACCCACAGGTTGAGAACCACTGATTTAGAGCCTGCTGGCTCAGCTCTGTTTTTAAGGCAACTAGTTCCAAAACTACTCCCTAACAGTGAGGGGTTTTGTTGTTGTTTTTATGGAGTTCCAAAAGGAACCCTGGTGATGATGTTGGGTAAGCATTGTACTGCTAACTTCAGGGTTGGTGATTCAAACCCACCAGCCACTCTGAGTGGGAAAGATGAGGCTGTCTGCTCCCAGAATGATGTGCAGCCTTGGAAACCCTGCACAGGGCCACTGTGAGTCAGAATTCACTCAATGGCAGTAGGTTTATTTCCCAAGCAAACTTCCCCTGTTTCAGCCTCTGCAGCAACAGCCAACAGCCATTATCAATATTAAAAAGTTATTACGATTGCCATTCCTCATATTGTTGTCCTTAGGTGTCACTGAGTCCATTGCAACCCCCGTGGCCTGAGGGACAGAGTAGTACTGCCCCACAGGTTTCCTAAGCTGTCAACTCTAGGAGAGCAGACTGGCCGCACTTTCCTTCTGAGAAACCTCTGGGTGGGTTCGAAGTGCTATCTTTCAGGGGGCAGCTAAGTACTGAACCCAGTTCCACCAGGGTATCTTAGGCCTCACATTACCTGATCCTAAGGAGTAGGTAGAATTGTCACTGTCGCCTGCATCTGGACTCTTGTGAAGTTGAGGATTTTGGAAGATATTGAAAGCTGAGAACCACGGAGAAAAAGTTTAGCATTTGACTGTGGCAAGAGAGAGTTCATGATACTCTTCTTGCTAATATTTCCATAAAATACTGGCAAAACATTTTTATGGCAATATTTATTCCAATTTGGTCAGAGAGCTTAGATTGAAAGCTTGCCTTTGGAAAGTTTAATGCATCCCTTCATTCAATATACCAGAGACCCTATCAAGTATTGGGCAAAACGCAGAGTGAAACATAATCCTCTCCCTCAGTTGAGGGGGCAAACCTTCAATGCAAAATTAAAGGTGGCTTGAAAAAAACTTTTTGGGTATGTGTGTGTTTACCTTGAAGCAAGATCTCTCTTGTGTGTGTGTGTGTGTCTTTTTTTTTTTTTTAACATTTTATTAGGGGCTCATACAACTGTTATCCCAATCCATACACACATCAATTGTGTAAAGCGCATTTGTACATCGTTTCTCAAAACATTTTCTCTCCATTTAAACCCCCGACGTTAGGTTCTCATTTTCCCCCTCCCTCCCCGCTCCCCCTTCCCCCATGAGCCGTTGATAGTTTATAAATGGGTATTTTGTCATATCTTGCCCTGTCCGACGTCTCCCTTCACCCACTTTTCGGTTGTCTGTCCCCCTGGGAGGAGGTCACTTGTGTGTGTGTCTTTTACTGTGTGAAATACATATCTGTACATATTCCAAAGGGCTTCAAAAGAGAGAAGTAAAAGACAATGAACATTTCTGATGAACTTTTAAAGTCCTCATGTGTACATAGATATATGTAAGTATATATATGTGTGTATTTCGTGCACACATACATGAATGTGTGTCAGGTCAACCTTTTTACAAGTGCGATTGAACGATGATGCCACGCCCACCGCCATCAAGTCAATTCCAGTTCACACTGATCCTGCGGCGCAGAGTAGAACGGCCGTTGGGGTTTTTGAGACTTTAAATCTTTACAAGAGAAGGCCGCCTCATCTCTCTCCCGCTTTAGGTTTCAGATTAGGGTGATTGCTGACATTTGATTTGGAATCTCTTCAGAAAGAACCCTGTCAGAACGTCACCAGTGACTGATGTGGGTGAGAAACGACAGGCGTCATGGGCAAGGCCAAAGTTTTTGGCCTGGGAGGCTGGATGAGTCCTAGTCTACTGACAGGACAGCCCTGAGGCAGGTATGTCTTTAGTCTGTTCAATGATGAGCACAGAGGCCCGTAAGAGTGCAGGGGGCACTATGAGAAGAGCCGAGGTCAGAGAAGGGGTTGCCCTTAGACCATGGGGATACTACCGACCAAGGTAAAGGCTGAATATTGCTCAAAATTCTCAGACGGTTTTGTACCAGGTTTTGACATGATCTGATTTGCACTTTGAATAAAGAATCATTGAGGCTGCTTGTATGGAAAAGTCCCTCATGGAAAGCATGAGCCAGAATGGGGAATGAGCTGGAGACCATGGGAGCGAGCCAGATGAGCCTGGGGTAGCTTAACCAGGTGGGTGGCTGTGGCAGGGATGAGACAGATAAGAGCACGTTGCTCCCATGCTTGCAAACGCCTACCGTGTTTCCTCTTCCTGGCCATTTTCCTTAGTCTCCTCACTCTCTGGACTTCATCCATGATCTAATTTCCTTCAGGTGCCTGATAACTGGTGGTTGCTGTGGTGGCTCAAGGGTGGGGTTCTGGCCTTCATGCGGAAGACTCACGTTCATGCCCGGCTCACACACCTCGTGCACAGTTACCGCCTCTGTCCGTGGAGGCTGGGTGTTGCTTCAACGCTGAGCAGATTTCTGCTGAGCTTCCAGATGAACATGGGTTAGGAAGAAAGACCTGACAATCTACTTCTGAAATTAACCCCTGAAAAGCCTGTGGGTCATGGATCTTATCTGCAGCCAACCAAGGCAGCACTGGGTAACAACAGTAGCTCAAGTATTACTTCATTGGATGCCCTCTCTGAATACCTGCTTTAACCCTGGTGGCATAGTGGTTTGTTAACTGCAAGGTCAGCAGTTCGAAACCACCAGCCGCTCTTTGGGAAAAAGACGAGGCTTTCTAAGAATGACCGTCTAGGACAGCCACAGAGGCAGGTCAGCCCTGTCCCATACGGTTGCTATAGGGTTGGTGTGAGTTGTAGTGGACTGGATGGCCATGAGAACGAATGGGCAGATATCCCCTCCGATCTCATTCCTCTGTCCCACCTTCTTTCTACTCATAGTCTGTAGCACAGCTTGTTCTTATAGTTTATTTTTTGTCATTGATGCATTGCATTGGGCAAATCTGCTGCACGAGACCTCTGTCAAGTGTTGAAAAGCAAGGATGTTACTTTAAAGGACTAAGCTATGCCTGACTCGAGCCACGGTATTTTCAATTGCCTCCTATGATGTGAAAGTTGGACAGTGAACATGGAAAACCAGATAAGAACAGATGCATTTGAACGATGGTGTTGGTGAAGGATCTGGAAAGTTCCATGGACTGCCAAAAGAACAAACGGATCGGTCATAGGAAGAAGCCAGAATGCTCCTCAGAGGCAAGCATGGTGAGACTCGGGTCTCATACTTTGTGAGATGTTGTCAGGAGCGGCCGGTCCCTAGAGAAGGACATCGTGCTTGAGAAGTGGAGGGGAGGTAAAAATCAGGGAGGCCCTTGATGAGCTGGACTGATACCAGGGCTGCGACAAGGGGCTCAGATGTAAGAACAGTTGTGAGGATGCTGAGGACGGTGCAGGACGGTGCAGTGCTTCGTTCCCTGTGGACGGGGCCTCTGTGAGTCAGAACAAAAATAGTCTAGAGCAGTGGTTCTCCACCTGTGGGTTGCAACCCCCTTGGGGGTCGAACGACCCTTTCACAGGGGTTGACCCATTCATAGCAGTAGCACAATTACAGTTGTGAAGTAGCAATGGAAATAATGTTATGGTTGGGGGTCACCACAACGTGAGGAACTATATGAAAGGGCCGTGGCATTAGGAAGGTTGAGAACCGCTGCTGTAGAGTCTGCAAACAGATTCGAAACAGGCATTTTTGAACACAAAGAAAAGACCATGGTTAGGAGCTGGGGAGAGTTTTCTTGACATTAGAAAAAAATAAAAAGATTTCCTAGGCAAATATAAAGTAAACCTGATTAAAGGGCAAGAGGAATATTCACGACTTTAGAGTGCTTTCTGTTTTAAATACTCGTTGACATCCAGCCAACTGGTGACGAGCACCATTAACCTGGTGCTTCTGTTTGCATTTACCTAGATATAGTTTGAAATGCAGGAGTGTATTCATTTATTTTTAATGACTTGTGATAGAGTCATCTTTGTAAAAATGGCACACACCCACACAAATGGAGGAGCTTCAGAAAATCAGTGGGAAAATGAAATTAAGAGATCATGGAATTCTCCCTCGAATTTTTTTGAAGCCGCCTTGTACATATCTTTAGATGAACACATGGATTGCACAAAATCACATGCTCTTTTCAACATGGGGATAAGAATCGTAGAGGAAATGGACCCTCTTCAAGAGCACATTTCAGGGGCATGTTATACAGTCATGTGATTGAGCAGCCATCCCCTCCGGTCCCTCAACATTTTCATCAACCCCCCACCCCCTGAGAAGTGGCATCACTCCCTGCGGCACAGTTAAAATTGTTTGGTATGGCTCTTCTTGTCACAGTCTTGGTAACTCCCACCAAACGGCTGAGTGATAACATGCTAATAAGCTGTGTGGGACTCCAGTGCATGGATTGGCCAGCTTTTCCATTTTGCTAGGTATAAAGGGAGCCATCTGAGAAGCAGGAATGGAGAATATCATGACCACCAAGAAAGAAGAGCTATGGGTGAAGAAGCAATGGTGGCAGCAGGGACGGTGAGACAGAACAGTGGGCTTCCCCGCCCACTATTCAAGTACAACTGAGTGCCTTTAGGCAGGAGGCTGGCTAACAGAGTAGCGTGCCCTTGCCTTCGGGCAACACTACAGGAGCGTTGTCACGCTTGCCAGCGGAGGGCAAAGGCTGGGGGGACTGGGCGGCTGAGAGGCCGAGCCCCAGAGAGAGATGTTTCTGCGAGCATGACTGAGAAGTGCTATGAACCAAAGAACTGTTCCCTTAGTGTTTCTGATCCTGACCCGTTGTAGCCTGTTACTTCTCGAATAAGCCCCATAGCTGTGGGCACTGTCAGTGCAGCCATTGCAGCAGATCAGAGTCCACTAGACAAGCAGTGCCCTGGAGGGACAGTTGGTGTCAGACCAGGGTGAAGACGGTTGTAGGGCGAGGAGCATCTGACCTGGGTCTCATAGAAGAAGGCTTTGGGCTGTTGTGGCGTCGGAATCTCGTGGCCCCTTCTGAGATCACAGATCCGACGAGGCCTCCACACCCAATTCTCCCTTCCCCAGTTTCTGGCAACCACTACTCTGCTTTCTGTCTATGGCTTTATAGTTTCTGGATAGTTCATAGAACACTGATCCTATGGTAGGTAATCTTTTGAGTCTGGCTGCTTTTACTTAGCATGTTCTTTTCGAGGTTCATCTATGTGGTGGCATGTATCAGGACTTCGTTCTTTTTAATGACTCAATGATGGTCCACTGTACGGATATATACCATATTTTGCTTACCAACCCATCCGTTGATAACTAAGTTGTTTCCAGTTTGGGCTCTTGTGAAAAGGCTGCAGTGAGCACTGATGTACGGGCTCCTGTTCAAATGTCCACTTTCATCTCCTCTGGGCACACACCTGGGGTTGGGATTACTGAGCCCCAGGATAAGCTTTGTGAGGAGATGCCACACAGTGTTTTACTTAGACCGCACCACCTGACAGTCCATCCCCCAAGCACAGAGCTCTGAGCTTTCTTTCTACGCCCTCATGCACACTTACACTTTTTAAAAAATAATAG
Organism: Echinops telfairi; assembly: GCF_000313985.2. Lineage (NCBI taxonomy): Eukaryota > Metazoa > Chordata > Mammalia > Afrosoricida > Tenrecidae > Echinops > Echinops telfairi. The sequence goes on from NW_022111324.1 coordinate 56,819,796, forward strand.
CCATCCTAATGGATGTGAAGCTATCTCATTGTGATTTTGATTTGCATTTGTAATATAGGCATGTTCTTTAAAGTTTTTAAAATAGATTTCCCCCCAGTTCCTTTAAAAAAAAGCCAGTCCTACTCTGTTCTCTACCTACCCAATGTCCTAGAGATAAAGTATACGTGTCCACATTTTTCTTCCTTGCTCATGCAATTCTACACAGGATATAGCCATCCAGAAAGGCAGGCCAGAAGAGAGTGCTAGTATTTGTTGTGCAAATATGGGGTCGTTTCTCTGTCTCCCACATCGTATTTTCAGAGCAGCACAGTACCTCATAGACATCCCTCTAGGGAGATGGCGTAGCTGTTCATTGCTTATCTATATGTCCATGCTGTGGGTGCACAGGCATTGATTCAGTGCCCGCCCCCCTCCTGCCTCCATCCCAAGGCATTCTCTCAGCCTCCTGGCTTTTGTTCCTCGGACCCCTGTTGCAACACCCATCCTTGAACTGCACAGGTTCAAAGCAGAAAACGAAGTGGGTGAGTCTTTTCTTTCAGGCCACAGTTTTAGAATTGCGACAAATAAGGATGGGAATGGTACCAGAACATGCCCAAGGAGGTCCCACAGCCATGGGCCGACGGCGCTACAGAATATTCAATAACAGTTATTTTATATGCTCGTCACAAGCAAGGCAAGTATTAACACATCCACCTCGAACGTGAAGAAACTAAAGACAGAGAGACTGCTGGCTTTGATTTCATGGCTCGTCAGAGCCAAAGCCAGGGCTTAAGACTAGGACCTTTGATTCGTGTTCTCCGGTAGCTTCTTTCAAGTCTAGGCTAAACTGTGCCAGCCACCAAAAACTTCCACAGGGCAGCCTTTGTTAATTTATTCTAGACATCAACTATGCACCTTACCTGAAAAAAAAGATCATCTTGCTAAAAGAATGACGCAATTCCATCTTTCCATAACACTCGACACACTTCCCTTACCTGTGGAGGTGAGTCATGATCAGTTAAGGTTAAAAACGGTCTCTGGAGTCAGACAGATGTAACTGAGTGAATGCTGGCTGGCTCTGCCATTTACCACCTTGCTAACTCTGTGACCTTCAGCGGGTTCTCAGCATCCCCCAAGTGAAATTTCTGCAACTGTAAACTAGGTGAGATGACTGTACGGCACCGGGCTCGTTGGTTCTCGTTAGGATTTAGTGATAACAAAGCATATGAGCAGACACCACTGTGTGCGGCATCTGGGAGGTGCTCCATAACAACTAGCCATCGAGGTGGTGGGGAAATTCCATGATCATTTAATTAATAGGTATATTCCATTTCTTGTAAATGTGGTCATACCATATTGGTCCTTTGGTGATGGACTCATTTCACGCATTCACTCATGCCTTTGAGGCCCAGCCATGTTGAAACACGCATCAGAATGTCATTGCTTTTACTGGCTGAGCAGGTAGTCAGTCCATTGTATGTGCATGTAGGTGCCACATTTTGTTGATGGGCACCTAGGTTGCTTCCGCCTTTTTGCTTTTGTGAATAGTGTTGCTATGAACATATTGTTGCTAGGTGTACCTTGAGTGGATTTTGACTCATAGCAGTCTCATGAGACAGAGTAGAGCTGCCTGGTACGGTTTTCTAGGCTGCAATCTCTATGGGAGCAGATTGCAGGCCTTTGTCCAGCAGAGGAACTGGGTGGGTTTGAAATGCAAGGCTTTGGGCTAGTAGCCACGTACTTCATCGTTAGACCTTGAACTTAACCATTAGACCATGAGTGTAGGGGCGTAAATGTACAATCCTGTCTCTGCTTGTAGGTAGAATTGCTGTGTCAGATAGAGCCCTGGTGGCATAATGGTTACGCATTGGGCTGATTGATAACCGCAAGGTTGGCAGTTTGAAACCACCAGCCTCCCCTCAGGAGAAAGACAAGGCTTTCTCCTCCCATAAAGAGTTACTCCTCCCATAAATCGCAATGATTGACACATAAACCCACCCCCACTTCCAGGGGGATGAACAACAGAAACCATGGGGGCAGGGACACAGCAGTCAGGGTAACATATGAAAATAATAATTTATAAATTTTCAAGGATTCATGAGGGAAGGAGGGAAAAAATAAGGAGCTGATATCAAGGGCTCAAGTAGAAAGAAAATACTTTGAAAAGGATGATAGCAACATATGTACAAATGTGCTTGACACGATGAATGTATGGATTGTTATAAGAGTTGTAAGAGCCCCCAATAAAAATATTTAAGATATGAAAATAATAATAATTTATAATTTATCAAGGGGTCATGTGGGTGGGAGGGGAGAGGGAAAAAAGAGGA
>NW_022111324.1:56823289-56831492 GCF_000313985.2 Echinops telfairi
ACAGAGCATGCGCTGTTACGCAAAAACCACGATAGAGTGAAGCCGCGGAAGTCGAAGCGCGAAGTGGCGAGGGTTCACTGTACATCTCTCCTGACAACGTGTCCCAAGTAGTTCTGACTATGAGTTGATATTTGCAGCTGTTTCCTCTCATTCGGAGTCATGTCTCATCAGCCAATGGAAGTCCCAAAGGCTTTACTTCCAAAGGCTTTGCTCCATCGGTCAACTCTACTTTGAGGAGGCAGCTCTTCCTCGGTCGTATTTTGAATGCCTTCCAACCTGAGAGGCTCCTCTTCTGGCCAAGTCTGGAAGCTCTGCGGAAACTTGTTCACTTTAAATGACCCTGCAGGCATTTGAAATATCAGTGACATAGCTTCCACCGTCACAGCAATATACAAGTCAAAGTATGACAAACTGACAGACAAGTGGTGGTTAACTGTAGTGGTATTTTATATCTGAATGTATTTTATATTAGATTTTGCTCTTTGGTAAAGTCTTTGATGAACATAAGTCTTTACTTTTTAGAAAGCTCAGTTCTTTTGCTCAATAATTTGTAATTGTATCTGATAATATATCATTTAAGGACCAAAAGGAAAAACACAACAAAAAAAACGAGGTTCGATTTCCCCCTCTGTCTCTGACTTTCCTTCTTCCTCTGTGGCTCCAGGCAAATTGCCTTATGTTGGGTGATTGCTTGCAAACGTTTAAGACCCCAGGCAACAAACTAGGAGCTAGAACAGCAGCTAACACTTCATTAGGCCAATTAACTGAGCGGTCCAATGGAACGAGGACCCTGAACCTCCCAAACTAGCAACCAAATCTCATAAGCTGTTTGGTTGTACAAGGGCAGTCTCAGTAGCTACTCTTTGTTGTTTTTTTAATCATTATAGCTGTCATACAACTTTAACTTCAGCCAATTCAGCTTTTACAGGTATACAATTTATTGACAGTACTTAAAAGACTTGGCTTTGCAACCCTCTCTTCAAACCCAAACTCACTTCAGGGACAGGGTAAAACTGCCCCTGTGGGTTTCTGGAACAGTAACTCTTTACAGGAGTAAAGAAAGCCTCCTCTTTCTCCAGATGAGCAACTGGTAAGTTCAGCCCAAAACTCAGATTGAATTTGGGTTAACAGCCCAGCTACAGTGTACAGTGAACCCTCGCCACTTCGCGCTTCGACTTCCGCGGCTTCACTCTATCGCGGTTTTTGCGTAACAGCACCCACTGCCTACACCCGCTCCTTCAGAGGAAAAAGACGGCGACCCACCTGTAGAGTACATCCCTTAATTCATTTCATAGGCTATTGATTACAGTATTTGTAAGAACTATGTATAATAATACTGTATGTGAAATATGTAATACTGTAAACTAGATGCCATAAATAATATAATAAATAATTGTAATGTCCAAAATGTTTTACTGTATTTTCCCCTTTTTCGTTTAATAAATTGGGTAATACGAGTGTAATGGTGACTAAAGGGTGTTTTTTCATGTCCTCTATGCTCTAACTACGAAAATATTTGATTTACAAATAAGGAATCCTACTTTGCGGAATTTCATTTATCACGGTAGGGTCTAGAACTTATTAACCGCGATAAACGAGGGTTCACTGTAACCTACAATGCCACCAGGGTTCCTGGTTGCAACCTGACTCCTTTTGTTGTTATTGTTTAAAAAAAAAAAGCTTTATTTAGAAGATCTATAATCTTGGTCCTTTGTTTGACTTAGTTCATTCAGCATAATGTCTTCAAGAGCTATAGAGGTTTTGGTATGCATCGAGATTTCACCTCTCTTCTGTCGGAGGAGTATTCCATGGTTGGTTGGTATGAACCACATTGTCTGTAGTCGTTCATCTTTGTACAGGTGGCTTCTACCTTCTGGTTTTGTGGATGGCGTCACAATGAACACTGGTGTACCTGTATGGTTTTGAGTTTCTGCTTTCAAGTCTTTCCAGAGTTCAAGTCTTTCCAGGATGTCCTTAGGAGTAGAATTGCTGAGTCATATGATAGTTATACTTTTATTTTTAGTTCTGTTTTGAGCTTTTCACCACCGTTGTACCATTTGGATTCCTACGAGCAGTGGAGAAGGGTTCTAATTTTCCCAGGTCCTGGTCAATCTTTGTTATCTTCTGTTTAACAGATCTGGCAACCTGCTCTCATAAGAATCAAAACCGAGGCAGTTTGGGGCAGTTCTGTCTGTCATGTAGGGTCACTATGAGCTGGAGTCAACTTGATGGCACAAAACAACAACAACAACAAGGCAATGGTTTTATTTCTGGAGTCTTGATTCTATTCTTTTGATTTATACAATTACCATTAAGCCAGTACTAGCCTGTAGTTGTAGAGCATGTTTTGAAATGGAAGGTATGAGATGTCCTACTCTGTCCCATGTTTTCAAAATTGTTTTGCCTCTTCAGGGCCTCTTGCCTTTTCATATAAAGTTGAGAATTCATTTTCCATCTCTGAAATAGAACATTGCTGGGAGTTTGATCAGGAAGGCACTGATCTATAGATTTCTTTGGAGATAGCTTTTCTTCTTCACTTTTCTTCTTCTTAGGAGTCCTGGTGGCAATAGTGAGTTATGCATTGGGCTGCCAACCACAAGGTCAGCAGTTCGAAACCACCAGCTGCTCCACGGGAGAAAGGTGATACAGAATAAAGAGTGACAGGCTCAGAAACCCACAGGGGCAGTTCTACCCTGTCCTATAGGGGCGCTATGAGTCGGCATGGACTTGATGGTAGTGAGTTTGATATTCTTTCCCTGGGTTAGGAAAGTCTTCCTCATCGGCAGGTCCAAGACAGCGAGGATCTCTGTGTGGACTGAGGCACGGCGTTTCTTGATAGGTGGAGGGGAAGCATGAGAAGGCTGTGGAAAGAGCTTTCCATGTATGTTGGCCGAAAGCGTAGAGGAATCTGACCCTTCAGAGAGCAGAGTGGGAACATTCTGACCCTCCTGCGTGTCTGCCTGTGTCAGAGGAGGAGAGTGCAGACATTTTTCAGCAACAGCACATAACTGTCAGTGGATGTGTTACAGCTATTTTAGTGCCTTTCTCCCCTCCAGGAGAAAAGCCATTTTCAAGCCAGTTGCTCGCAATGCGTCAAGTGATGAAATACAGATAACAAATTGTGCATTTGTTTGGCTTCATGCTTATTACACCCCCGGTTCTGGAAAGCATTGCACTTAGCCCCTGAATAATCCTTCTCCCGAGATCAATTACCAGGATTTATCTGGTTCCTTGAGCATAAAAGTGTTTTATTGTTTTCACTTTTGTTTCGAGTGAAAGTGTGAGGGGTAGGCCAGGGTGAAAGAGTGCTGTCCCAAGCCTGGAGTGTGAGGCCGGACTCACCAGCCCTGCCTGCCCGTCTCCAGAAAGGAAGACGGGAGGAACACGTGGAAGGGTCTCCCCTGAGGAGTGGCCAGGTCCAGATGTCCTCATCTGCCTTCTTTGCTCATAGGTCGGTCTGCAGGTGCCTGGGAAGGTGGGTGCTCTCACGCTTGAAGGGAAAAACTGGAAGTCAGGGCTAAGTCACCATTTCAGACGAATCCTTTCTTCCTCTAGAGTTTCACTGTAATCCAAACCAGTTGAGCATTTGAGAGGTAGGTACCATGAAAAGGGGTAATGGAATTAGCTTTCATGTTTTTCCAGCACTCTAAGCCATATTTCCTGTCACAACTGTACATTATTAATACAAGGCATCTGTTAGCACAGAACTGCCTGAAAATGTGCGCCCAAAAATCTTACATCTGGTTTCGATCATTTATTTCTGACATTTGTAGTTGGTTGGGGGGGGGGGGGATGGGAAAAAGGGGGGTGGGAATTAAACCAAGATGTTGCCTTTAACCCATCAGAAGCTGCTCGTTGGAGCCGAAGGCCGGAGTTCTTAACGCGGTTTCTGCATTAGGTAATATAATTATATTAATTTAGCAGCAAATAGCATGACTCCAGGCCTGGGTGGGTGTGGGTCCCCGCTCGCTTTTATCCTGCCTTCTCTGGCTGCAGCAATTAGCTTCCTCTCGAGAAGGGGATTAGCAGGACCACCCCCCGGCGGCGGGGGAGGAGCTCTCCGAGCTGTCAGGTGTCATTCGGTTTACCCCAGCCCCCTCCTCCTCCCCGCCCCTGCAATTAATTCCCTCTTCGGCTCTGCCAGCCCCTCACCCGCCGAGAGACAAAGGGGTCTGTTCCCCCAGTGTCTGACCTCCCGCCGCCTCGCAGGCCCTGCCGGGGTTCCTGCGGCAGGAATCGCCCCGGGCGCGGGGAGCCGGGGCGGAGGCCGCCCCTCGCCGCCGCAGACTTTCCACGATCAGGTTTCAGCTCCGACTGAACCAACGCGCCACTTCCGAAAGCGGGAGCCGCCCGACCTGGGGGGACTCGCTGGCTTGGCCTGGCGGGGAGGCAAAGCCCAGGGGCTCTGGGCGTCACCTGTGTCTGGAGGCCAGACCCGGCGCCCCACCGCTCAGGGACAGCCCCCCCCCCCTGCCCCGCCCCGCGAGTGGCCGCGCAGCCCGCCCCGCCCAGGAGGCCCCCAGCTCTGCCTCGACTTCCCCAGAAATGGCCCCTCTACCCAGCAATCCTAGCTTGTGCGCCCCTTCCCGGATGGAGAAGCTCTGCATGGGGTATGTCTCCTGAAGCTTTCGGTCCTGGGTCACGCTGGCCTGATGGTAGGCAGTCGCCCAAATGGCTTTGAAGACCCACGCAGACCCAAGGGTTACCGTTGGGGACTTTGCCTTAAAGCACAGGACTTACCTTTCTAGACTCATTAACTTAGAAAGGCCCCCTGGGGGACGCGCTCCACCAGGAGCACAAAGGTTGATCTTTGCAAGTGGCAACTCGGAAGACATGCCTGGCTTCCGCCAGAGCACGGTCAAGGCCAAGGAAAGGCCAAGGAAAGGCCGCTAGGGGTACGTCTGCACATGTGGGGCTGCCCTGGGCTGGACTAGATCCCACCGGCTAACCGGAAACCCGGCAAACTTGGAAACACAGCTTCTCGGTCTAATTACTTTGAACCGCCTCCCCCTTTTTCAGATCAGGGCACTGAATTTTGTTCCAAGACCAAGCAGCTCAAGTAAGTGGGGACGGCAAGGCCGAGGGGCACGCGGGTCCCAGCTCAGTGTTTTGCCGCAGCGACGAGATGAAACCCCCGAGCCCGGGGCTCTGGCGGCCCAGGCAGGCCTGGCCTGGACACAGCTCAGGGAGGCTCAGGCGGGGTTCAGATTTTCCTGGAGCAGGTCCACTCGCGGTCAGGCCACATGTGAGTAAGAAAGGATTGAGTGTTGTGTACTTTAGCCTGGTCCCCCGCTTGTTGGCCCCCTCCCAACCCCTCCACTTCCTTTGCAGTCCCTACTGACTTCTGGGTGTCCACCCTGGACACTGTTGGAAGGATTTCAGCTCTATCTCCGAATAAAAGGAATGAAAACCAGGGAAAGGAGCCAAAGAGGAAAGCCACAAACACGCATCTGGCCTTGCCAGACGGAGCAGCTCTGAGCGTCTGCATCAGCTCCCAGCGTCTGCAGAGACGCTCCATGACGGCTGTTTGCAGATGTTGGGCTGCCAGAGGCTTGGGTGCCCTCCCCACCACCCAACCCCCTCCCTGAGAACTGAGATCTGCCAAGAGAGAAGCCGCGTCTCCCCACCAGACTTTCCCTTGCTGCCGCCCGCCCAAACCATTCGCCTTTCTCAAGGACTGTGGCGAAGAGGAGCGCTGTAGCATCCGCCAAACCCCGGCTGGAATCCCAGCCCTGCTTCTCATCCGCTGGGGCCCACAGCAAGCTACTTACCTTCTCCAGAGTCTCTGATTCTTTACCTGCTAAACGAGAGGCGAGCAGCAGAATGGTGACAAGGGTGGCATTTGTACAAGACATTGAAGGTGCCTCAGTGGTTAAAGTGCTTGGCTGCTAACTGAAAAGCTGCTGGTTGGAACCCACCAGCCTCTCCAGAAGAGAAAGATTTACATCTTTGGGTTCCCCTTTCTTCCATCACAAGGTTGGATATATAGCCCACCCCCCAGGGGGATAAATAACAGAAATGCAGGTGGTAGACAATGGACAGGGACAGTGTAAGACTCAAAAATAACAACAACAATATATCATTGATCAAGGATTCATGAGGGTGGGAGAGTTGGGACGGAGGGGAAAAAAGAAGAGCTGATACCAAGGGCTCAGGTAAAAAGAAATTATTTCAGAAATGTTGATGGCAACATATGTACAAGTGTGCTTAATACAGTTGAATGGTGGATTGTCATAAGATTTGTAAGTGCCCCCCTAATAAAATGATTACTTAAAAAAATTAGGAGGGAAGAGGGAGAAAAGAAAAACAAAAATTTTGATACCAAAATACATAAATAAAAGATTTATACCTTCGGGAACCCTACGAGGCAGGGTTTTAGAAAACAGAGACCCCCATCATACTCTGCAGGTAAGGAGCACCCCAAATGATGAGACCACCAAACCCAAGGCCACAGGCTTATGAGTAAATTGGCCCTGCCCCTAAACTAGTTCAGAGTCCATTTCTGTGGGAACCCAAAGCGAAGATGCAGGAAAAGCTTGTCAGCCATAACAGAGGACCCGCAGGAGAGCCCTCTAAGTGATTCAAACGCATAAGGATTCTATAGGATGGAGTGGAGATGTCCCATAAGGTTTCCGGAGCTGTAAATCTCTATGGAAACACACTGCCACATCTTTTGTCCTTGGAGCAGCCAGTGGATTCAAACCACTGACCTTTAAGTTAGCAGCCCAATGCTTAACTCACTGTGCTACCATGCCTCCTGCAAATGACCAACGGCTGAAGAATGGTTTGTTTCTTATACCAAGGGCTCAGTTCAGTTCCTCAACCGCGGGTCACATTTAGGGTGACTTCTCTGAGCCTCAGGCACATTCACCTCCAAAACGGAGGGCCCTGTTCTCCATTAAAAAAGAATTCAGCATATATGACGGCATCAATAGTCGAAAGATAAACATTCTCGTATATTTTATAAACATGTTTCATCTCAGCATTCATTTTGGTTTTTTGAGGGCTCCCTAGGGCACTGTGGCACGCTGGCACTGTGCTCTTGAATAAGTTGGCCCTGCGGGGGTTACCCAGTTAGGGTCTGCTTTTGTAGGAACTCAAACACAGACAGAGGGCCAGAGATTGCACCTGAGGAGCCACCAGCAGGGCTGTTGAGAAGAGAGTGCAGTGAGGGGAAGGGAGCAGATGAGTAACAGCATGCAAAAACTAGGCTGCCCCTCCACTCTCCACCCCAAGGGCCCATTGCAGCCCTGGGTTTCAATGTCAAATTGCGCTCTGGGGGTGACCACCACTACACCCCCACTCTTGTTCTCCATCCCCTCTGGCTAGACTTAGCCAAGCAGAGGGAAATCAGCCCTCCCACAAACTCTCCTAGCCTCTCCATCCCTCTCTCAAACCAGGCCCCTCTTCTGCCTGTTTGCTGTTCCCTCTTGCTGGGGGAGATCTCTGACCCAGGGACTCCTCAGCCAAATTCCCTCATGCCCTGAGTCTCCTGAGGCCACATCTGGACTCTCTGGTCTTGGCCTCCCAGCCCCTTGTCCCCTGCCACCCTCTCCCCTCCCCTCAAGGGAGGCCCCTCAGGCATGCCCTTGGGGTTCCTGGAGAGGGTAGCAGCATCTTCAACTTCAGAGAGCCCTGAGGAGAGTGGGCAGAAGAGAAAAAGCAGCTCTCTTGCAGGACATTAGCTTTTCTCTTGTTGGAAGTCACTGGCTGGGTCCCACAGTCCCCAGGGGCTCATAGCTCCTATGATTCTCTCCAAGCTGCCAGGCAACTGGCAGGGACTAAAGAGCGTATGTTTCTCCAAGTGGGAGTGGCTGGTGTTTATCAAAGGCTGATGTGTGGGCTCCGGGCCTCTCCCGACGGTGGCTGCGGCCTGTCCCGAGCGAGCTGCGTGGCAGCAGGCAGCTCCCAGCGGGGCCGGGCCTTGCCGGCTGTGCTGGAGCCCAGGCAGGATCTGAGGAAAGCATTCTCACAAATGTCTCCTTCAGAGGTTGCCGGATTCCTTAACAGCTAATTAGTACGAAGTTGCTACTGTGAGGAAGGCCGACCTCGGCCTGCCTTCCACCTCTTCCTCAGGGCCAAGGTCCCTGGGGAGGCCGGCGTGGCTTTACAGCCTCCACATCTCCTCCCAGGATCAGCTGTTTCTTCAGGAGTCATCTCTCCAGCTTCAGCCTTTGCTCAGAAACCAGGTCCCGTTCCCCCC
>NW_022111324.1:56831592-56847617 GCF_000313985.2 Echinops telfairi
CGCCAGGCTGCAGCTCTAAAGGAGCCAGCTCCTCTGACTGTTGAAATCAGGCGCATCTGGAAGCAGTAAACTTTTCAACAGGCTGAGGGGAAGAAAAGACGTATTGTCGGGGATGGATTCACCTCTGGGACTAATTATTCTTTATATTTCACCCGTCACATTTACAATCTTTGTCAGAGCAAAGAGACAATAAATGATCTCATTAAAACCCAGAAAGAGGCTTCTCCCCATCAAGGAGAACCTCCTCTCTCACCGTGGGCTCAGCCGAGGGTCGAGGCCCTGAGAGCTGTATCTCTGAGGCTGGCACTGGGGCCTGGGAGCTCCCAGAGAGGTGGGGTAGACACGCTGCAAAATGCGTTTCCTTGTCTCGACTACCGTACCTGTTCTCCCGATCCCTGGAAATCCCCTCCTGAGCCTGCAATCACAGCCTTCTCTCACCACGTCTCCACAGGGACAGGCTCCCTGGGGGAATGGGATATGTGAGTGGGAGTTTGGGACGGTCAGGCCCTGGCGTGTGAAAAAAATCATCTTGCCGGGACTTTGAACCAACTCTTCTCTCTGCCCTGGTCAAGAACTGCATTCTACTACAAAGATTCTAGAGAAGATACGAAGGTGTTTCTGGGGCTCCGGTGACCCCCTCCATCTCCCCAAGTCCTTGCTGTGATGTCAGTGTGTGAGCAGGGTTCATGGACCTGCACGACTGTGACCCATTTTCCATCCACATGAAAGTGACGGCCAGGAAGGTTAGGAACAAATGCCAACGCCACAGGAAAATGAGCGGGCAGGGTGCACAGCCCAAGGTCACCTAGGCACAGATGAAGGTCAACCTGGGTGTGTACACTAGAAACCAGCCACCCTACGCCGTACATGCGCCTAAACTCAGCCACTAAGGACCGCCAATACCTTCAACCATGGCCCCCTTAAGGGAGGGCGGAGGGGATAACAAGCAGAGACCAGGCCTTCTCTCACTGCAGTTGGGGCAGCTCCCCGGTTCTCTCCCTCATGCTATTGGTTCCAGAGCTCCCGCTCCGGATCTTTCGGCAGGCCTTCTCTTTTGGTTCCAGCACTCCTCATTTGGTTCCCAGGCTTCCTCTTTCTGACCATTTTTCCACGTGGTTTGTCGTGCTCCCCAGTAGCGGCTATTTTCGGTTGGGAACTCTCTGAAGCCCCCACGCCCACCCCATGTGGCTTTGCACACTTTCCAGGGATAGCATGCACTGAGACTGTATTACTCAAAACAGCCCTCTCCCTCATGAGAGTTACCTGGATTTACAAAAGTGCTTCTGCCGCATGAATTCTTTCAGTGTTAGGAAACAATAACGGGGCCAGGGGGTGGGAGTGGGTGGGGAGGGGAGGGAATCATCCCAGAAACCTAACCAAAGGAAGACCACGGCAGCAACACAGGCATGCTATAGCACAGACAGTTGAGCACTGGGTTGCTAACTGAAAGAATAGTGGTTCAAGGACACCCAGAAGAGGACTCGACTCCTCGGTAATGGGTAACAAGTATACAGGCGGTTCAGATGCTGCTAATCCAGGGACCACACTTCAGGAATCCCTCCTTAGGCCTAGGTGATTTCCAAGTCTGAGGGTGGGACACTTACGGAACCATGTTTAAAAATACAGATTCCTGGACAGATAGATACAAGGACCCTGGAATCTAATAACCAGCTCTTTAAACCAATTTCTCTTGGTTCAGTTTTGGCTGATGACGGGGATTTGGAACAAACTGGAATTTGTAAAATGTAGGTGTCTGGGATAACAACGAGAATGGGGAAATGTACAGGTCAACACCCTGTTAGAAATACAATCTCCCTCTTAGAAAACAAGACCAGTATGTCTGTTGCATAGCAACCACATCTCTTGCCTGGCAAAGTTGGAACCAATACTGCCTTGTTGAAAACTGGCAGCCAATCATGTTGCTTTGTATCGTTGTCGCTCTCCACAGTCCTGGCAATAATTCAGTCTGTAAAGTTTCACATCCTCTCTTCCAAGTCTCCCAGTGCAGGGTTTTGACATATAATTTCTCCCATTCCTGTTCTCATTCCAGGCACCCACATTTTTCAAATTTTGCTCATTCCAGTTTCGAATCCTTAGCCATGACTGAGCCAGTCAAAGCCCTGAAGATTGCAGACCTGTTAGAACAAAGTGCATTTGCATAGCACTTTACAGTTTAGAAAGCACTTTACTCTTGCTGAATGCAGAAATACATGTCTTTGGAGAAGCTTAGGCTCTGAGAGATAAACTAAATGACTTGCCCAAAGTGTCTTAACTAGTAAGTGGGTCCTCTGGGATTTGAACCCAGGAATTCAGAAGGTACAAACTCTCTCTGTGTGTCACAATTTGTATTACAAAGTCATTTTAGAAACTGCTATGTCTGTTTCAAGTACTTTAATTCTCATGATTATATTAGAGTCAGCTGTTCAAAGGGGCTCCCAGAGCTCATTGGCTGGCGCTATGGAGCCTGGTTAATGAACAGATAAGACTGTTTTGTACCGAGCGGCATCCATTTCCATGCTAGCAATATTCTACAGCGCTTAAAAACATGCCACATCGTTGGAACGCATCTTCTCTGATCTTGCCTCCCCTTTCAATGTACCTCTTTGAAAGGTGAAAAGAAAGTAAAAAGACCCAGCCCTTTCTTCGAAGGTCAGAAGGATCGAAATCTGATGTCGCTGCCTTGGAATCAATGAGCTTACTGTGTGTGTGCTCGGACGCTTGTCCCGGGCCTGCCATGATGCCCACCTCAGCTTTTCCTCCCCTCTTTTCCCCCAAAGAGAAAGGCATCCGCTTGCATTTGTCATGATTACACTAGTTGTTGAGGACCAAAAAAAACATTGTATGCCTCAGGCCATCTCGCGAAAAGAAAAAAACAAACCACCTTCTAATGAATTTGTCCTCAAATCCTTTATAAAGCGCAAGTTGAGACAGGGGGCCTTTCCCGGGCTGGGTGAGAGCACAATGCCCTGTGGGTGTGGGAGTGGGTGCGGCCTGTCATCCTTCGGCTTTCACTCAGGGCAGATTTTTGAACAGGTGACAAGAAAAGGCCATTTTGAAAGAAAAGCTGCTGATTGCCTAAAAGCAAGCTAGCCTGGGTCAGAAATGACCGAAGGTCCCATTGAAAACAGAAAAAGGCCAGAAAATGGACCTGCCGGCTCCTCTGTGTCTGGGGAGCAGGGCCGATAGCCCCCTCCTGGTGGAGCCAGTTGGGGAAGCTCAGCGATCAGCTCGAGGAGCTGTTTCAGCCTCTTGGAGACTTAGTGGAGTTTTCCCTCTCAGAACTTTCTCCTTCCCAAGTCGAATGCCACACTTGCTTTTCCTCTCTTAGCAGCGGCGAGGCAGGGGGCAGGGGGACTGGGGTGTCCTTAGCCATGCAAGGGAGCCAGTGCATCCGCTCGCATGTCATAACCGGGACATATTTTTAGAAATGCGAAGAAGTCTCCTGGGTGAACGGTGCCTGTCTTCTGCTGTTTGGGGAAAGTGGTTTATCAGAGCAAATGCCTCTTTCTCTGATGTGTTAAGTGTCCTCCCTGCCGCAGAGGAGCGGGTTATTAAGGTAATGTTACCCTTTATTGCTGAAAAGCCGTGCAAATAGACACCCAGACTACAGAGATTACCTGCTTTCAAACTGCAGAAATGAGACACTTTCTCTCTTACCATTTCCCTTTCCACCAAATAGCATACCTTAATGACCACACCCATTTGCTCCGACTGAGAAAGCTGGCAAAGTGTAGCTATTAGGTGGGCAAATTATTGATCGTTTGCTTCCTCCTCCTGTGTGCACGGCTGCTCGCTGCCCTCTCTTCAGCCAGGCACAGCAGAAAGAACGGCCCAGCCCTCTGGAGGCTGGCCCCACAGGGGCTTGGGGACCCCCAGTCCTGCCTAGGTGATGGGGGAGGTAGAGCATGTGGGGCCCAGGAATTTCTGAGGCTGAGAGAGGAGACACGGCCTTTGGAGAAGACCCATCCCTGATCTCACACACATACATGTCCGTAAGCCGGTGTAGACCGCACATACATATGTGTACAACACTGCCCTCAGCTGCTGCCAAGTGAGTTGTCTCTAACTCCAGGTGGAATGACAAGCTCCTCGGTGTCCTGCCATCCCCCAAATCAGGTGCAGACAGGGCTGCTGTGATCCATAGGTTTTCATGGACTGATTTTCAGAATTAGATAGCCAGGCTTTTCTTCCTAGTCTGTGTCAGTTTGGAAAACCCTCTGTAAACTTGCTCACCGTCACAGCTGCCTGTAAGCCTCCACTGAGAGGCAGACGGTAGCTGCATGCACGTGAGGGGTACTGGCCAGACATTGAGCACCAGTCTCCTGGCAAGGCAAGAGGTCCCCTGCTGAACCACCAATGAATGCCCCCTAGATACATATACACATATGCATAATAGAAATGCATGTGTAGTATACACATATATGTACACACACACACACATACATAGAGCTTCTACACTTTCCACCAATGCTAAACAACCAAACGAATCTCACTCTCCTGGAGTGGATTCTGACTCATGGCGACCCTCTAGGGCAGGGTGGGCTGCCCCTGTGGGTTTCTGAGACTGTAAATTTATATAGGAGAAAGGAGATAGTTTCATCTTTCTCCCATGGAGCAGCTGATATTTTTGGACTGCTAACCTTGCAGTTAGCAGCCCGAGGCATAACCACAATGCCACCAAGGCTCCTTACCAACGTGTGTGTGTGTGTGTGTGTGTGTGTGTGTGTGTATACACCTTACAAACAACATACAGAAAAAATGGCATTGATGAGTAACACTGAGACTCGGAACTAAAACATAATTAAAACTGGTCATGAATTGCATTGTGATCCCCCACAATAGTCAGTGTATCGTCTTGGCTGGGCCATGATCCTCAGTGGTTTGACAGCTATGTCCCGATTTGGCAATTTGGTATTGACATCAATATCTCCCATGATGTGATCAGCCAATCAGATGTGAGGGCACTGGAGTGGGATGCAATGCCCTTACTCAGGTCACAGCCTGGATCCCACCGAAGGAGAGTTCCCCTTGGGTGGAGCCTGCCACCCCTTCTCTTACAAGAGAGAAGCCATCAGAGAAGGCTGCTTACCTGATTACCACCAGAAAAGAAGCATGTCTTTGGGACCCAAGGTTCTTGTCCTGAAAACCTCCTTTACCAGCTGTTCTCCACCTGTGGGTCACGACCCCTTTGGGGGTCAAACGACCTTTCACAGGGGTCTCCTGATTCATAACAGTAGCAAAGTGACAGCGATGAAGTAGCAACGAAAATAATGTTATTGTTGGGGGTCACCACCACATGAGGAACTATATGAAAAGATCACGGTATGAGGAAGGTTGAGAGCCACTGTCTTAGACCCAGGGGAAGATTGATCCTAAGACATGTCAGACCGTCCAATACCTGCGGCACAGAAACTAAAAGGAGACAGGGACCTTCCCGCAGAGCCAACTGAGAGAGAAAGCCTTTCCCTAGAGCAGGAGCCCTGACCTCAGACTGTGAGACAATAACAATTCTGTTGGTGAA
Source organism: Echinops telfairi (assembly GCF_000313985.2). Classification (NCBI taxonomy): domain Eukaryota; kingdom Metazoa; phylum Chordata; class Mammalia; order Afrosoricida; family Tenrecidae; genus Echinops; species Echinops telfairi. The sequence continues at coordinate 56,837,114 of NW_022111324.1, forward strand.
AGCCGTCAGCTGGTGCTAGCTCTGCGACAGCAGCCTGGAAAACTGCTGTTGTTAGCTGTTATCAGGATTCATGGGGGTCCTGTGAGTTGACCCAAACTCTGGACAACTCTGGAGGCAAAGAGGTCTAACAGGGCAGGGTGACCGGGTCTGGATAGAACAAGGCTGTGTGCCTGGGGATGCTCTGAGGGCTGAATACAAGGGCTTAAACAGACTGCCAGAAACGCTACCTCCTTCCCAAATAGGGATTCCTTCATAACGAAAGCACAATAGCTTTACCCAGCCCACTGCAACAGGATAAACAAGTTTGATGTAACTTCCAAATCTATTTTCTATTGTAAGTTCCGTTTATTGAATAAAATAGCAATTCAACATGTTTGCAAATCATGGTGCTGTGAGATGCCAGCGCTGGCAGAGATTCATGTGTTTACGGTACGGCTCGCCCAGCTAGGCTCTGCTACTCAGCAGAGCACCAACTCGGCATTCCAAACAGCTGCAAGTACTAAGTTGAAAGCAATTTTTGCTACTCTTCCAGGGGGGTGTGTGGTATGGTGGAAACTGGTTCCAGGCCGTGAAAGGTACTTGGTTTCAGACCCAGGCTTGGAGCGACTTCAGAATGCCTGCCTTTTGGACTGATAAAAACGAAGAGCGAGACGGTGATGTGACTGCGCACATGCCAAGCGTGGTCTGCATGTGAACCTGAGTTTCTTTGACACCCCTTCTCCTCAACATGTCCGGGACCTCGTCTCCAGCCCTGGGGGAAACAAGAAAGGCAACACCACCTCCCGCAGCTGCTCTGAGGGAGTCAAAAGGTCTTCAGAGGATGTGCTGTTTGGCTCTGCCAGATGCCGAGCTCCCTGTGTCCATGAAACCAGGGAAAAGTTCATCTTGGCTTCTCAATAAAAGCACGTTTTGCAGGCAGAGATGGAGCAGCAGGGGCTTTAGAGGCAGTCTGCTGCCAGGACACGTACTAATGTGTGAACAGACCTCCCCAAGTTCAAATCCCACCCCAAATCTGTGCCTGTAAAGTTCATTAAGATGCAAAGTGACTCCAGGTATATGGGCGTAGGACCGTGTTCCATGGGCCCCTCAATCTGGTTTGGGGGGTTCCCAGGCCTTTCTGCTGAGAGGAAAACCATGAACCTTTTGATAAGCAGCAAATGTGTTAGCTTACTCTTGAGATGACCTCTCCTTCGCATCAGCCTACTGTCACACAATAGTGCCTAGCCTCATTCCCTCCTGTCCTGGCCAGAGTGCCCAGAAGCCCAGTCTAGAGCCTATATTTCTCTTGCAGCAAGATGGGCTGCTGCCTTTTGCTCACAGCTCGATGCTATGGGCATAGCCTGGCTGCTGGCTGCCAGGTGCACACGTCTATAGGCTGTCTCTTGGTGCCTCTGGCCTGGTCTTTTCTCATCTGAGGTCGCCCCAGCCTGTGTCCCAGCCGCCTCTCTGGCTGCTGCCAGTTCAGTTTCCCAGGACTTGGGCCTAATCCCAGTTTCACACCTCATACGGAGCTGGCTGGTTCCTGTGAGCATTTTAGTCTGCCCCTCAAAGCGAGCTTCTCGGCTGCCAAGAACTCATGAAACTGGACTCCCGCTTGGCCCCTTCTGATCAGACCCTGCTGGATCACTTTGGAAACAGACTGTAGCTGTGCCATGTCCCTTGGACTTGTCTAGTGCTTCCTGGGAAGGGCTGCATCTGGTCTATATATCATGATTCATGATACCCCCTTTCCCACTAGCTGGTGGCGTGACTGGCTCTAATCTGGAATTCTAGGTAATGCTAACCTCCTTTGTAAAAGCGCCCCCTACAGCTATGACCTGGGCTAAATAGAATAAAGACGTAGGACCAAGTAGGAAGGCTTTCAGAGAGTTCATCTACTTTTCAAAGTCTTCAAAGGAAAGTTCCCCAGAACATTCTAGAAGAGCACATGATTTTGTTGGCTCAAATCCAAAGTACTTTGACAGATTTATGATAAGACTTTTTTTTTTTTTAGAAGTGTGATGGTCTGGCTGGTTTTGATGACCCTCAGAAAACTGCTCTCTCCCAGAGGTGGCTCATCAGGCCTATGGGTAGGTTTGTACAAGAACTCATACTAAACTCACTGCCATCGAGCCAACGTCGGCTCATAGAGACCCTATAGGCCAGGGCAGAACTGCCCCTGTGGGATTCTGAGACTGTAACTCTTTATGGGAGTCCAAAGCCCCGTCTTTCTCTCTGGTGGTTGTGAACTGCTGACCTACTGGTTAGTAGCCCAGTGTATAAGCACTGTCCCCAGGGCTCCTAGGTGCTTACAGATGGGCCATCAATTCACCGGAGAAAGAGCTGGCCAGGTCTAAGTTGCGCCTCAGAGTGTGCTGCCGTTTTCAAAGCCAAGGCCTTCTTCCTGAAGGAAAGTGCTGGCCGAATCTGTGTGGAAGTCTTAGGTTCGGGAATGCTGCACAAGAGTCACACAGGTGTATTTACTAATGGGGGGTGAATCTCCACAGGCCCCTGGGCGTTGCAAACCGTTTGTACTGAGCCAGTGTGTTAGTCTGGGTACACTAGAGAAACAAAGCCATAAAAACTCATATGCATATAAGAAAGAGGTTTATACAAAAGAGCAGTTGAATATTGAGAAAACATCCCAGCCCAGTCCAGTCCAAGCCCATAAGTCCAACATTAGCCCATATGTCTGATACCAATCTATAAAGTCCTCTTCAGACTCACAAAACACATGCAATGATGCCGAATGCAGGATGATCACAGGCCAGTGGGTAGAAAGTCTTTGGATCCAGTGGCGTGTACGAATCTCAGGGGTTTCCAGGTGGCTTCTCCAGCTTCCAGGGCTGCATCAGGGTGGGTCCATGTGTCTTGTAAGTAGAGCATCTCTAAGGGAGTGAGCCGAGAGAGAGGTCTCCCACCTCCAAGGAAGAAATACAGGATTTCCCAGAGTTCTCAGAAGAAGGCCATGCCTGCACAGAGGCCTCATTGGCTATGATCTGATTGACAAACTAGGCTCCACCCCTTCACTCTTATCTTCTCAAGTCCCAAATTGACACCAGATTATGTAACTTCCACAGCAAGTCACCAAAAAGTAGGAGGCCTGACTCCTCCCCGCTGCACCGTGGAAGAAAGGCCTGGTAATTGATCTGCTTCTGTCAAGATGACAGGCAAGAAAACAGTGTGGAGCTGCTCAGCTCTGCCACCTGCGCTGGTTCCACGAGTTTGGTACCCACAACCATCATCTCTTCAAACCTGTTTTCATTTTTTCAACCAATCAGAATTCCTGTTCATCCAAATATCTTTCAAGCAATATATGAGTTAACCATGATTCTTTCTTGCCATGGAAAATTAGCAAGCAACAGCTCAACAGACGCACACAGCCAGCAAGGACATAATTGATAGCCCGTGCCAGATTATCCAATAGATAAGGTAAACACAGGTTTGTACGGGTGTATTGACTAACCTGGAGCACTGGTGCTATTGTGGGTTAGGTACTGGACTCATGGCCACAAGGTCCGCAATGCAAACCCACCAGCTGCTGCGAGGGAGAAAGACCAGTCTGACTGTTCCTGCAAAGATTGACGGTCTTGGAAATCCAAAGGAGCCATTCTGTTCTGGCCTACACAGTGGCTATGAGATGGAACTGACACCGTGCTAGTGAGGTTGGTGGTTTTGTTTGTGTATTGCTCTGTCGCGAACAGCTTCAGAGCCTTGGTTAACTGTTGGGCGGCTGCAATGAGACTGCTTGCTCCTATAAGGATGTACAGCCTCAGAAACCCAAAGGGGAAGTTACCGTCTGGCAGTGGGTTTGGTTGGGGATTGGTTTAGTAAGCTGTCTCACGGCATCACCTGTTCTGCTTGTAGCGAAGGCAGGCTGGCCCCTGTCTCTCAGTTCCATAGCTTCTCAGTTCAGATTCACATCCTCCCCCCATCCCTTTTCTTTTCACATTTGCAATCCTTGACAGGGTTGGAGACCCCAGTCAGTGAGATAAGCCTGGGCTTATTTGTGCTTAGTACTAATCTGTGGATAATAGTTTCATGTGGGCTTCATGGCAGCCTTGTGCTTCAGGTGAAATGCAGGGTCCGTGAACAAGAAGAGGCCGCTCAGTGTGGTCACTGCCGCCCTGGGCTGAAGCAGAGCGGCGATTAGGAGGGCTCAGGACCGAGCCGTGTTTCCTTCTGTTGTCCATCGGGTGGCCGGGAGTCAGAACTGAACAACCCAAACAACAAACTTTACTTCCAACCGAGTGTGCCGTCCGCTGCCCCGCACCTCAGAGCCCCGCTCCAGTGGCCCGGCACCCCCGCCGGAGCCACGTGCTCAGGACTTCTTTGGTAGAGCCTCTGTGGCCTTACAAGGGATATGTGACCCAAAGGAGAGCTACTGCCTGGACAGACTCCCTCCTGACCCCACCCCCACCCCCCACCCCCACCCCCCGAAAACAAAAAAGAAAAACAAGCAAACAGCAGCCCACAGAAGTGATTCTTTGGCTCTTCAGCAAGAGACTAGTTTGGAGTGGTTGGCTTTGATTCCCCCCTCCTTTGGGGGACAAGTTAGGGTTGTGTGTATTTCTGCAACTTGGAGAAACACAAAGGGGCAGCTTCCCAAAAGGATGATCTTGTTTCCCATCCCAGAAATTTGCCAACAACCACATGAAAAGGAAAAATAAACTTGAAGGCATTGCATTAGGCAATAGACTTGCCTTCTACGATTACTTACAGCTCCATGTCTATTTTCAACTCACGAAGGCTGGGAATGCACCCTGCCCCCATCCTCAACCCCAAACTACACCCACTCCGTCCAGTCGTTTCTGAATGCATAGTGACCCCACAGGACAGAGGAGAATGGCCCCTCTGGCAGCGGTGCCCAACCCGTGGGTCACAACCCCTTTGGGGGTCAGATGACCCTTTGACAGGGGTCGCCTAAGACCATTAGAAAACACATATTTCCGATGGTCTTAGGAACAGAGACACCGCTCCTTTATCCATTTCCAGGCGGGTCCGCCCACATGCGGATATGCCCACATACAGTACCCGGTGTGAAGACTGTTACCCACGCTACACCATGCTTCAAGACAAAATCTCATTTATTTGTCATTAGAAATAAATATTTCACAAGATATAATTACATATTGTTTTTGTGACGAATCACTATGCTTTCATGATGTTCAATTTGTAAAATGAAAATACATCCTGCCTATCAGATATTTACATGATGATTCATAACAGGAGCACAATGACAGTGATGAAGTAGCAATGAACATAATGTTAGGGTTGGGGGTCCCCACCACATGAGGGGCTGGATGAAAGGGTTGCGGCCTGAGGGAGGTGGGAACCGCTGCCCTATGGGTTTCAGAGGCTGCAACTCTTAATGGCAGTCAAAGCCTGTCTTTCTCCCGAGGAGCGGCCGGTGGTTTCAAACAGCTGGCCTTGCAATTAGCAGCCCAACTCTTAAGCACGCCTCCACCAGGGGTCCTTCAGTCAAGTAAAAGATCCAGGTGAGGGTTACCTGGGGTATGAGGGTGCTTCCAAAAGTTCATGGACAAAATGGAAGGAAAAGATCATGGAATTTCTCATTTGACAGCTTCTCAGCATGGGGCACATCCGTGGTTGCCCTTGATGTCTGTGTGATTTGATAGGAATTGTCGGGACTTAGGATCAGGCCTGCTTGGCCAGCGTCAGGGTCTCCTGTGACACCGAGACTCTTGTGACACAGATGGCACTGAGATGCCCCCCCCCCCCCTAGAGTGAGGAGGACAGATACGTTGGCCATTCCCCCGTTGCTTTGTCTAGCTGTGTCTTGGTCACCATGCCCTAACACCCACCCAGGTGCATGCTTTTCCTTGAGTTCCAAGGGTCTCCTACTTGCCCCCCCTCCCCCTTCTCCTGGAACCTGGAGACTGGGTGGTGAGATGAGGCAATATACTGCGTTATCCATACTACCAGTCTCTGTCCCTTTCCCAGGAGCCCTGGGGAATCGTGGTTAAGAGTTGGGCTGCCAAGTGCAAGGTCAGTAGTTGGAAACCACTCTGTGGGGGAAAGGCAAGGTTTCTACTCCCATACAGAGTCGCAGTCTCAAAAACCTACAGGGGCAGGTCTACCCTGTGCTGTAGGGTCCCGATGAGTCAGAACCGACTGGGTGGCAGTGAGAGTGAGGTGATGCCTTTCCAGTGCCATGCCAGCAGCAGGTTCCAGGTGCCCATTTGTCCCAGGCAGTGTGGCCTTGGGACTTGCAGGAGATTGAGCACAGCTGACAAGGGAACAGAAGCCACTCAGCCCACCCCCTTTCCCAGTAGGAGGTCCTGCTCTGCTCTGATCCCTATGCACTGGCCAGGTCTAATACCCCAGGGAAAAAGTCTCCTTGGGAGGAAAGGGCTTTCTAAGTAGGGCAGCCAGGGAGCGTTGGAGCTCTGATGGCCGCAGAGAAGTTCCCTCAGGCTGGCAGGATATAAGCATCAGACTTTCCTGGGTTGGAAGAAAAGTTGGGGATGAACCAGGATGTTTTTTTCTCCAGCTCTATGACTCTTTGATGTGAAGTGACCACATATGATTTGTGGAGAAGAAAAGTAACTGTTCCTGATCCCAGAGGAGAAGCCAGGAACAGGATCGGGACCTGGCTGTGCCTCTGTCGGTGTCTCTGTGGAAGGTGACCTTACCGCCCAGGGACTCTGGACAGCTCGTGGTCCCTCCTTCCCTGGTCCTCAGGGCCACCACTTCTGGTGGTCTCCGAGCTCAAGGACGGCCTGAGGCATCTTCTCAAAGGACCAACATCTCCTCCTTCCTGAACGTGCTCACTGAACTGGTCTGGCTGCTCTGCTCTTTGCCCAGCCACCTGCTGGCTAAGGCTGACTGTAAGCTGCTGGCTCCAGGGTGGTTTTGTCGATAGGAAAGTGCTGGTGCAACCCTGGTCTATAAGCCCCCTCTGCGCTGGCGGCACCGGAGCCCCGGCGGCATCGTGGTGATGCACTAGGCTGCTCACCTCGCGTCAGCACTTCGCGATGGGGGAGTTGGCTTTTCGTGTTTTGGTGCTGGAGGGAGAATGAACTCAAGCAGAACAAGAGTCCGTCGTGACCACAATCGCACTTGAACTCACCGCCATGGAGTCCATTCCAGCACACACAAACCCTGCAGGGCAGAGAAGACCTGCCCATTGGTTTCCCAAGGCTGTACATCTTTACAGAAGCAGAAAGGCGCAGCTTGTCCCCAAGGAGCGATTGGTGGGTTTGAACTGCCGACATTGCAGTTAACAGCCTGACCCGTAGCCCACTATGCCAGCAGGGCTCTGTCATTCGGCATCTCCCTCACTACCACAGAGTCGATGGCAACTCATAGCGAGTTGATAAGACAGGGTAGAACTGCCCCCTCTGTGGGTTTCAGGGATTGTAGCACTCTATGGGCGTAGAAGGCTTCGTCATTCTCCCAGGGTGATTTTGAACCGCTGCCCTTAGGGTTAGCAGCCCAGCTCATAACCACTACGCCACCAGGGCACCAGTGCCTCCAGCACAGATGGGGCCTGTAGACTTTGATAATGCTTTCAGATGATGCAGGGGACAGCCCGGGGCATTGGGAGACACTTCCCGAGGACAGCTGGCTGGTTTAATCAGGGCAGGTTCACCAGCCCCCAGTTGCCATCAAGGTGGTTCTTACTCATGGCTGGCCCGTGTGGCAGACTGGGTCTCTGCTCCATTGGGCTTCCAGGGGCTGACTTGGAGGGGAGCAGGTGGTTTTCTTTCTTCTGAGCTGTCTCCAGGGGACCTTGAGCGTCCCACTGCTGAGTGGCAGCTGGGCACCCTGACCATTTATACCCTTCAGGGATTGCAGTGGCTCTGTGAAGGCCGACATTTTCAGATTCTTCCACGATGACCGTCCATAAACAATCTTTCTCTCCCTGATGGTGCTGGCCTCTCAGAACTGTGCTATGTTGCTGAGATCAAAGCACTCCTCTCCCGGGCGAGGAAGGGATGGAACAGGCAGAGAAACACGTGGGGATTGGTTTCTGCTGGCTGCTGTGACAAAGGACTACAGACTCGGCGACTTCAAGTGGAATTTACTCTCTCATGATTCTGGAGGCCAGGCATCCAGAATGAGGGGGTCAGGAGAATGCTTTCCTGCTAGCGGCTCTGCGATCCCATATCTTCTTTTATAGCTCTCCTCATCCGTGGTGTTTCCTGCCTTGTTGCTCCATCACGTCACTCACGGCCGCTGCCCCCCTCCTCGTGTGGGTGCCCTCTCCTCCTCTCTTCTCACCACACAGGTCCTTGGATGCAGAGCCCATCCTAATCCAGGGTCGTGATCTGAGCTCCCTTTTCTCAAATCACTTCACATGGACAGGTTCTGCATTCCCAGGGTGGACACAGCTTTTGAGAGTCGCCATTTCACCCACGACACTCCGGAAAAGAAAACCAAGTCAATCCCAGTAGGATCAACCGTGCACAGACCTCTGACACTTGGAAACCAGATGAAGCCGACTACAGTTGGGAAGGTGGAGTTCTAGAGATGGGATTCTCGTCTGTCTTTGTGTTTTAGTTCTGTTTCTAGGGATTCTGTAATTGTGGGCAACCAAACCCAACCAAACTCACTGCCACCGAGTCCATGCTGACTCATAGCAGCTCCTGTGGGTTTCTGAGGCTGTACCTGTTTACAGGTGTAGAATGCCCAGTCTGTGTTCCAAGGAGTGGTTGGTGGTTTTGAACTACCGACCATGCAGGTCATAACCGTTGCATCACCAGGGCTCCCTCCATTATGTAGTTCATCTGTGAAATGAGAGGATGTGTTAAATCATCTCTAAAGTAGCTCCCAGTTTTGATGCTCCGTGATTTCAGGCAGACCGACTGCCCAGGAACCAGCCCTCACATGGGCTCATGTGTCACACACACACACACACACACACACACACACACACACACAAACACAGCCTCTTGCACTTCAACTCAGATACTTTCCATACCCATTCTCATGGAAGGAGTCTGGAGCTAGCTTCCATTGTGCCAGATGAAATAACAGGGCTGGAGAAATACATTTGGCAGTGTGTAGAAATACCACACCTTTTCAGGCTGACCTGCTCCACCACATTCTTGGGATCCTGGATTTGGGATCCTCTGTTATCTCATGCGGTGCAGTTCAGTCTCTGGTTGTGAGCTTGTGTGCTGCTCCTTGTGCCCCAGGAACTGTCCACGCCTCAGATGGCGTGTGCTGCTCCGGCAGATCACACAAGGCAGGCATGATGGAAATGCCACTCCTTCGTGTCTTCACTGAGCTCCCGATGGCACAAGGACCACGTCCTGGAAATTACTCCCACAGTTCCTGTGTGCGCCCCATTGGGGTGGGTCGACAGAATCCCATTTTCCCATATGCTCCCTGGGAAGGCTGGGTTAAGGACAGAGCTGGACATGTTCTGTGTCGGCGCTTTTCTACAATGTCAGCTCTGCCAGAATACAGAGGTTCCACCAGACTTGTCTACAGCCGTATCCTCAGTACCTAACCCGGGTGTGCACGCAGTCATTGCTAACTGCGACCGAGACTGCCCCTGCCACATGGCAACCACCTGGGGCAAGATGCTGCCCAGCTCCGGGCCATCCATAGGACAGGGCACAGACCAGACCCTTAGGATCCATAGGGTGTTCACTGCCTGATTTTTTGGAAATAGTTCACCTGGTCTTTCTTCTTAGTCTTTCTTAATCTGGAAGCTCTCCTGAAACCTGGTTAGCATCATAGCAACTCCTAAGTCACCGCTGACAAATGGGTGGAGTATGGTGCACAGGAGACCGGAATTCTACTGAACCACAAACGTTTCTGTGCACATAGTAGGCCCCAACGAACTTTCTACTCATGAATGGAGATGCACGTGTGAATCGGTGCGTCGTCGCAGAAGAGTTTATGGATGAGTCACAGATCTCATTCAACACCCTCACGTCTGATTCATTTCTGGAGACAGAAATGGCTAACACTTCAGTTTCTCTGCTAGGTAATCTATGCTCTAAAAATAAGGAAAAGTATTCAGGGAATTCTGCTCCTTATTAGCATCGAGCTCCTTCCTTTATAGGTATGAAGAATCAATCCATGTGAATGATGGTGCTGGTGAAGAATATTGAAAGTACCATGGACTGCCAAAAGGACAGACAAACTGGGAAGAAGGATGGCCAGAGTGCTCCCTAGAAGAAAGGAGGTGAGACTTCATCTCACGTACTTTGGACGTGCTGTCAGCAGAGACCAGGCCCTGAAGAGGGACATCATGCTTGGCAAAGTGGAGGGGCAGCGAAAAGGAAGACTCTGAAGGAGATGGGCTGACACAATGGCTGCAGTTATGGGCTCAGACATAAGAACAATTGTGAGGATTCAGGCCCGGGCAGTGGTCCCCTCTGTTGTACTATGGGTACGCTATGGGTACACTATGAGTACACGATGGGTACTATGGGTCAGATAGGTCTCAATGGCACCTAGCAACAAGATTCACAACACTAAACTGTTTTGTAAACTTAAATATTGCAACGGTGGTTTTTCTTAAACGTTTGCTTTTGCCTCCCCA
>NW_022111324.1:56847717-56861491 GCF_000313985.2 Echinops telfairi
CCCCAACACACACACACACACACACACACACACACTCAGACACACTGTAGGGGAGCAGGAAAGGGGTCTCCTCTCTCTGCCACCAGAGCTGTTGCTGCACCTGCAGAAACAAGGTCCTGTGCCGCCCCCTCGTGGCCGCTCCGCATCCCCGCAGATCCACGTCTGAAGGAGCCGTGTGGAAAACTACGAGCAGCATGGTGGTTTGAAGACTCTTCTTCCCCAAGGCATTTGGGACCAGGACCACCCTGGACTACGAGCCAGAGGAAAACGAAGGGTGAGCTAACTCGAGGGTGTGCCCAGCTCTTGACCGCAGGGATCAGCGGTCAAGGGCTGCTGGGTGAGAGGCAGAGCCACAGAAGGAAGTGATGTCAGGGCCTCCTTCTTAGAGCGCCTTTGACACAGAGGATGGGGGCGGGGGAGTAGGATGAGGGCCAAGGTCGGACAGACAGCCCTTGTTTCCTGAGAAAAGTCAGGCTTTGAGAGGCTTGTGGGGTTGAGCTCATTCTCCTCAATTTTGAAGTCCACATGGGAGTTCCTTTATAGACTTGGGACTGGCTGGGAAACAGCAGGGACTGCTGGGGGCGCAGGGGCGCCTTAGGGCGGCGTGGGCCAAAGAAGAGGAGCCAGCAGAGCTCAGAAGCCACAGGGCAACGGGTTTACAGTTGCTCGGGCCACAAGGGTAAATGACGCTCCTGGAAGGGGCACGCTAGCACCTTCCCACAGGGCCTTCCCGGGGTTCTGGACAAGGAGAGGAAGGCGGAGCTGGAAGATGAACATGGCAGACCAGTGCTGATAGGACACCACCAGCTGTCAGGGCGTCTATTCCAGCTCCAGGTGACCCCGCGCGTGGCGAAGTAGACGCGCTGTGCTCTTTAGGGTTTTCATCTTTTGAGTGTGTGTAGGGGATCACCAGACCTTTCTTCCCAGGCACCTATGGGTGTATTCACACTCCTAATCTATCGGTGAGCAGCCAGGAATGCTAACCGCGGGCACCCCCCAGGCCTCAGATGATCAGCTACCCAGCGTTTATCCTCCCTCCTCCCTCCCATTCTGCACACTACCCGCAGGTACAGCCACGAAGGCTGCCTGGCTGGCCGAGGCACCGCCTTTGCTTGGCTAATTGTTTTCGTGTTCACCCAAGGAAACCGTGTCTGACGCATCCCACTGCCCTTGATTCCAACTTGCAGACACCCTACCGGAAAGAGGAGCGCTGCCCCGGGAGGTTTCCAAGGTTGTAAGCTTTAAGGACACAGACTGCCCCGTTCTTCTCCCTCAGACAGGCTGTCTGGTGGGTTTCCGATGCAGACCTGACAGCAATTGAGCGCTTCCCCACTGTGCCGCTGGAGTTCCTGTATCTTTGCCTTCACCATTCCAAAAGCTTAAACCAAACTCACTGCCATCGGCTCATCATGACAGTGCAGAACTGCCCCTGTGGGTTTCCCAGCCTCGCGCTTGGTACGGGAGTAGAACGCCTCCTCTTTCTTCTGAAGAGCAGATGGTGGTCTCTAACTGCTTGCACTGTGGTTCGCAGCCCCACACATAACCACCACACCCCCGGAGACCCTGTGTTTACCCAAGGACAGCTCTGTGTGCACCTTCCCATCTGTCTACCAACTCCGCCAATAATTCTGATGTGCCTGCCTTTAAATTAAGGTCACTCTCTTTTTACCCTGTTATCCATGCTCAACGCACCCTTGTACCTCTGGCCAGGGCCTCCAAAGAGCAGATATTGTACACTTGGTTCCAATTGACCCTGTCGTTCCATAGAGACTACCCTCTGGGAGAGCACTCTTTCTCATTGCCAAGTCCAAAGGCCTCATTAAGATTGAGGTACCAGGATATTACATGCAGCCAGAGCCCTTGGTTTTGAGAGGTGTTACTTCATTTTCCTAGAATTGACTTCAGGTCAGCAACTCAGCACCCATTGTCTACTTGGCAGGGGAGAAGGCGATCCTCCTAAGTCAGGATATACTCAGCCAGTTGGCGTAGTGGTTACGAGTTGGGTTGTGATCGGTGTAGTTAGCAGTTTGAAACCACCGGTAGCGCCGAGGACTTTCTACGCCCTTGAATAGTTACAGTCTTGGAAAACCACCGAGGCTTACTTTGAGTCAGCACTGACCTGATGGCAGTAAGTTGGCTTTTGGAGTTAGCTGAAATGGACTGGTATTGGCCATTTTGAGTTAGACAATCAAGCAGTTTACTACGCTGGGAATGACAAATTCAAGAGGCACGTTCATAATCACAAAGAACATCTCCAGATCTGTTTTGAAGTATAATGCTATCACAGGATAAAACCTTTATACCTGCAAGGAAGTCCATGTATTACAATTATTATTTCAAATTTATGCATCATCTACTAAAGCTAATGATGACAAAATTGAAGAATTATGTTTTAGTCTGGGTAGACTAGCGAAACAAAATCCGTAGACACTCATATGTGTATGAGAAAGAACTTTATATAAAGAGTAGCTGTATATTGAGAAAACATCCCAGCCCAGTCCAGATCAAGTCCATAAGTCCGATATTAGCCTATATGTCTGATACCAATCTATAAATAACTCTTCAGACTCATGCAACACATAAAATGACGCTGAATTCAGGAAGATCACAGGTCAGTGGGTGGAAAATCTTGTGGATCCAAGTGGCATTGGAAGCATCTCAGCACTGGCAGGGGTCTCCATGTGGTTCCTCCAGCTCCAGAACTCTAGTGTAACTCCATGTGTTTTGTAAACAGAAATGTCTCGCAGGGATGACCGTGTGTCCTGCCTCCAGTGAGCTATTTATCATCTCCTTAGCGCCTCCAAGTGAGGTCATCAAGCAACAAACTGATTGACAGGCTAAACTCCCCACCTTCACTCTTAATAGTCTCAAATTAACAACAGATTATGTAACTACCACAATTATATCAACTTTTTCAGTCTGAAATTGACCAAACACGAATCAAAATGCATTAATAATTATCAGCAATTGGAATGTGAAAATTAGAAACAAAGAAGAAAGAATAGTAGTTGGAAAATACAGTCTTGGTGCTAGAAGTGAAATTGGAGATTGTATGATAGAATTTTGCAAGAACAATGGCTTCTTCATTGCAAATACCTTTTATCAACAACTCAGATCGTGACTCTACTCATGAACTTTGCCAGATGGAATACACAGGAATCAAATTGACTATATGAAAGGAGACTATATGAAAGAAGCTTAAGACTGTCAGCCAAAACAAGGCCAGGGACTAACTGAAATAGACCATCAATTGTTTCTATGCAAGTTCAGGGTAAAGCTGAAGACAATTGCAACTTTGAGTCTATCCCACCTGAATCAAGAACATATTTGATGCACTGTCTTCTAAGGACAGAGACCTAACAAGCTATGAAATGATATCAAGAACATCATACACAAGAGAAGAAAAAGGTCATTAAAAGGCAGGACAGGCAAAAGCAAAACAAGGCAGATGTCCGAAGAGACTCTGAAGCTTGTTCTTGGGTAGCTAAAGCAAATGGAAGAAAAGAGTAAGTAAACTTGCTGAACAGAGAACGTCAAAGTGCTCACGAAGACACAGTAGAGTTTTATGAAGAAAAGTGTGAGGACCTGGAGTTAGAACACCAAAAAGGAAGAACACACTCAACTTATTTCTTTTCTTTTTAGAAAATCATTTTATTGGGGGCTCATATAACTCTTATCACAATCCATCCATTGTGTCAAGCACTTTTGTTCATTTGTTGCCATCATCATTCTCAAAACATTTTCGTTCTACTTGAGCCCTTGGTATCAGCTCTTCATTAGTCACCCCCCTCTCCATGAACCTTGATAATTTATAAATTATTATTTTTCCATGTCTTACATTGTCTGACATCTCCCTTTACCCACTTTTCTGTAGTCGGTCCCCCAGGGAGGGGGTTATATGTAGACCCTTGTAATCGGTTCCCCCTTTCTACTCTACCTTTCCTCCACCCTCCTGGTATTGCCACTCTCACCACTGGTCCTGCGGGGTTTATCTGTCCTGGGTTCCCTGTGTTCCCAGCTCTTATCTGTACCTGTGTACATGTTCTGGTCTAGCCGGATTTGTAATGTAGAATTGGGATCATGATAGGGGGCGGGGAGAAAGGAAGCATTTAGGAACTAGAGGAAAGTTGTATGTTTCATCGTTGCTACATTGCACCCTGACTGGCTCGTCTCCGCCCCGAGACCCTTCTGTAAGGGGATGTCCAATTGCCTACAGTGGGGTTTTGGGTCCCCACTCTACACTCCCCCTCATTCACATTGATATGAATTTTTGTTCTTTGATGCCTGATACCTGATCCCATCAACAGCTAGTGATCACACAGGCTGGTGTGCTTCTTCTATGTGGACTTTGTTGCTTCTCAGCTAGATGGCCGCTTGTTTATCTTCAAGTCTTTAAGACCCCAGACATTATGTCTTTTGATAGCTGGGCACCATCAGCTTTCTTCAACACATTTGTTTATGCACCTGCTTTGTCTTCAGCAATCATGTCAGGAAGGTGAGCATCATGGAATGTCAGTTTAATAGAACAAAGTGCTCTTGCATACACTCAACATATTTCAAGCTCAAAGAACTGGAAGAAAAATTCAAGGTTTGAGTTAGAATATTGAAGGATTACATGGACAACATAATGAACAATGCGGGAGGCATCAAAAGAAGATGGATAGAATATACAGCCACGATACCAAAAAGAATTGGCCAACATTTAACCATTTCGAAAGACAGTACAAGATCAAGAGCCAGTAGTATTGAAGGAAGACATCCAAGCTTCATTGGAGACATTAGGGAAAACTAAACCAAACCAAACACACTACCATAGAGTTCATTTTGACTCATAGCAACCCTGTGGGTTTTTGAGACTGTAACTATTGTCAAAAGAAGAAAGTCCCATCTTTCGCCTGTGGATGAGTTGGTGTTTCCAACTGCTGACCCTGTGGCTTGAAGACCAATGCACAGCCCGCTACATCCCAAGTGATCCAGTGAAAAACAAGGCTCCAGGAATGAATGGAACCAAATGAAAGATTCCAACAAACCGATGAAGCACTGGAAGCACCATGCAAAGTCTGTGCCAAGAAATGTGGAAGACAGCTGCGTGGCTAACTGACTGGAAGAGATCCATATTTGTGCACATTCCAAAAAAGATAGATCAATAGAATGTGGAAATTATCCAACAATAGCATTAATATCACATGCAAGGAGACTTTTGCTGAATTAAAAAATGATTGTAGGAGTGCATTGAGAGCGAGCTGCCAGAAATCCAAACCAGATCCAAATGAGGATGTGTCACGAGGGATTCTCATGGCTTATGTCAGATGGATCATGGCTCAAAGCAGAGAATAACTGAAAGACTTTTCCTTGTGCTTTATAAACCATGTAAAGGCATTCAACTATATGTGGATCATAACAAACTATGAATAACATTTCAAAGAATCAGAATTCAAAAACACTTCATTGTGCTGGTGCAGCACCTGTGCATAGATCAAAAGACAGTCATGTGAACAGAACGAGGGAACGATGCATGCTTTACAAGCAGGAGAGATGCGTGTAAGGGTTGTATCCTTTTGCCATACGTATCCAATCTTTATACTGGGCAAACACTCCAAGAAGCTGAACTTCATAAAGGGTCTATGCATCAGGGTGTTACTTTGAGGAAGGTGTACCTGAGTCAGGCCATGGCATTTTCAATGGCCTTAAAGGGGTGTGGACGTTGGAGAAATGAATATGGAAGGTTCCAGAAGGGTTGATGCGTTTGAATTACAGTGTGGTGAAGAATCTTGAAAGTACCATGCACTGCCAGAAGAACAGACAAACTTCTCTTAGAAGAAATGCAGCTAGAATGCGCCTTTGCAGCGAGGACGGTAAGACTTTGTCTCATATAGTTTGGACACGTTGTCAGGAGAGACAGTCCCTGGAAAAGTAGGTGGTCAGCAAGAAAGAGGCAGACCCTCAACCAGAGGGACTGACAGAGTGGATGCAACAGTGGGCTCAGATGTGAACATCAGAGGGCCGTGCTTCCTTTCACAGGGCTGCTGAGGGTTGGAACAAACTGCAGGGCACCTAATAACCACAGCCAGGGAGACCTGCTTTCATGCTGGGATAGTTTGCTCTCCTGCATCTGCCTGGCTTCTGCCTGGCCTCTGGTTCTTGGGACTCCAGTCGTAGCCTATTACCTGACTTGATTCACCAGTTTGTGCATGAGGAGGATCCTCCCGACGAACATCTTAACTTTGGATTTGGGGTTTACCAGCTTCCACAACCACACGAGCCATTTCCAGAAGGGCGTGAGTTCTGTGATTCTTTGCAGCAAATTGTAGAACCCTAGGATGTGAGGGGGTGTATTAAGGGGAGGAGTGATAGTTGATATCAGGGACAATGGGGATGGTATAGCAATTTTGGAAACGTTGGACATTTGGGGCATCGTTAATCCTCATTTCATTAACTGTAGTCTTGTGTTAATCTCTAAAAGAGGTTATTTTTGCAATGCCCTAATACTTCTGTGGGATTAGCGTTGGTCTGCTCACCTTGGGGTCAGTAGTTCAAGCCCACCAGCTTCTCTGAGGGAAAAAGATGAGGCTGTCTTTCCCTATAAAGACGTATAGCCTCAGAAAACCTAGGGTCACTATGAGCTGGCATCAATTTAGTGGCAGTAGTTGGTTTGGTTTAGCAACAGGCCTGCTACTCCACAGTTCTCTTCGACTAGAGGTGGGGGATCTCATTTTTGCCAAGGGCCACTGGGATATTTATAACATCATTCGTGGGCCATACAAAACCATCAGCTTGAAAATTAGGCTGCTATGTTTAGTCAAAGCTTTAATTAACCTCACCCCTAATGTGATGGCTGGAATGGCTTCTCTTTGATGATGCATGTGATGTTAGCTGGTATTTACGATTTCGTAGGCCTTTTATGACTGGAGAAGGGGATTCTCCCTAGCATGTTCCTCCTCCCTGGGACAGTGAGAAGAGAGACAGACGTGTCTCCTGCTTATAGATCCCTGACTTGGAGGTGTATACACTTCTCTACTGTGGTCCACATGAGTCCATTTCGCACTTTGGTCAGCACATGGGCACAATGCAACAGTTTTATGCAGTGGTATTTGCCCCGTATTTCTTGCAATTTACTCTGGTAATTTCTATTGCATTTCTTTTAATGCTGGTTTTCATCTCATAAATCAACTTTATGATCCAAGAGGAGATCTCAGCCTGCCATTTGAAAAACATTGTCCTGATCCATTTATATCTTGACTGAGAATTGAGAATACCAGAAAGTTTTATTGACTATACAGAGGCATTTGATTAGGTGGATCAAAACGAATTATATACTGTTACAAAGAATGGGAATTCCAGAACACTCCATTGTACAGGATCATGTCGAGCCTGTCTGTCGACTGAGGGGCAGTTGTTGAAAGGGGATACAGCATGGCTAAAATCAGGAAAGGTATGCCTCAGATTTACCTTTCATCACATCAATTCAATCCATGGGCTCAGGAGCTAATCCGGGAAGCTGGACTATGTGAGGAACATATTACCAGGATTGGAGGGAGACTCATGAACACGTTGTGATATGTAAATGAAAGCAAAGAGGACTTGGAATATTTACCGATGAGGATCAAAGACAACAACTTTAAGTATGGATAACCCCTCAACGTAAATTAAACAAAACTCTTCACAACTGCAACATCCTGAAAGATGGATAAAAGATGAAGTTAGCAAGGATTTCCCTGGACTGAGACCACTCATCAGTGCCCCTAAGAAGTAGCAGTCAAGACATCAAACAACATATTGCACTGGGCAACTCTTCGTTAACATGTTAAAAGACTAAAGTTCTAAAAAGCAAAAGTGTGACTTTGAAGATTCAGGCACATCTTGATATTTTTAATCACTTCCTATGAGTTCAAAAGCTGGACAAGGAATAAAGAAGACTGAAGCAAAACGGATAACTTTGAATTAGGGCGTCGGTGAAGAACACTGAAAGTACCATGGTCTAGCAGAAGCACAGACACATCTGACTTGACAGACATACAGGCAGCATGCTCCTTAGAAGCAAGAATTACTAGACTTCGGCTCATGTACTCTGGACCTGTAATCAGGAGGGATTAGTCTCTTGTGAAAGACATCTTCAGATGTCTTGGTAGAGGGTCTGGGAAAACGAGGAAGACCGTCAGCAAGGAGGATTGGCATCGTAGCTATGGCAATGGGCTCAGACATAGCAAGTCGGGTGAGGATGGCATAGCACCTACGATCAGGTTCTTCTGCTGTACATTGAGTTTTATGAATTACAAGGCACCTAACAACACAAAGGCCATGTATGATGCACTAGATGCTGCGAATGGTGTGGTCTTGAATAGGACCGACTAGATTCATGTCTATAGGGACCTTCTATTCTGTAAGAAGTAGTAAACACTGCCATCGAGTAGATTCTGATTTATGTTGATCTCCTGTGTATCAAAGTAAAACTAAGCTGCCTACAGTTCTCAATGACGGATTTTTCAGAAGTATATCATCAAGCCTTTCTTGAACTTCTTGGTGCCTCTGGGAGAACTTGAACTGCCAAACTTTCAGCTAGCAGCTGGGCATGTTAAGTGACTCCTTAACGTAAGCAAGGGACTCCTTACATTCTGTAGGGCCTGGGCTTGAGAGAGGACAGGCATTGGAAAATGCTTTTCAATTTTCTTTTGGAAAAAACAAAAAACACTATAATAGTTGGATTTGGTGTCAATTTAGCTGGGCCGGGATTCTCAGTTGTTTGGCAGTTAGGGCTTAGAAACCCCACATGAGGTGGCCCAAACCGTGTAATCAACTCCTTAATGGGATCTGCATGAGCAGCCAATCAGTTTAACAAGATTGGGTGGAATGCAACCCTTGTTACCCAGGTTATAGCTCAGATGAGGTTACCTTGGGGGTGTGGTCTACTTCCTATATAAATAGACTGTGGAGAACGTGTTTGCTTGTTGCTGAATTTGGAACTTATATCTGGTTTGTCAGCCTCTGGCTCTTTGGACTGGAGCCAACAGCCTGCAATATTGCCTGTCGATCCTGGGAGCTACCAGTGGCCTGCCATCTGACTTGCCACCCTCAATTTCATTGGACTCTGCAGCCACAAGATTTACCTGTTGACCTTGGATCTATCCACCTCTGCATCTACCAACTGTGGTCTTCCTGCTTCCTGATTGCAACTACACAAGTAAGGAGAAACCTTCTTTTTACCATCTGACCCATGTATTAGAACAGGACTGGACTTCGAGGCTTCCACATTGTGTGAGTTATTTTCGTGATATAAATTTCTCTCTAGATAGATAGATAGACAGACAGATATACTTTCTATCTTATTTAGCTTGTTAGCTATAAAATCATGGCTGGTTTTACTTCTCTAAAGAACCCAGCCTAACATAGCACCCCAGTGAGAAATTATTTTTTACATAGCAATCTGTACATTTATTACCCTTCCAGAATATAATTAAAGCTTAAAAAAGAGTACTGACTTATGTATAAAAATGAAGAACACAGTTAATATCTTAATATTTAAAAGTAGCATAGAAGAAAATTGCTACAGAAGCAACACAAAAACAAAAAAAGATGTGATTTAACACACTAGGTGTGTTTGTCTGTTTCCAAGACCAGGCCAGCCCTGAACACAACACATAAGCAAACACTTTTGAACTTTGTTCTTGCCTTTGTTCGAATTGGTTTTAAAGGTTGCAAATCCTGGTTCGTATCAGCAGGTTATCATGAATGGGAGTAACAGCGAAGTTACTCTTGTCTAGTGAAGGAAACCCTTCTTCCGTAATCTCTGCTGCTACTGATAAATTTAATGTCTTGTGATCATCCTCTAATGCAAACGAAAAGCTTCATTTATGTCATTCATTCTCTTTGGGGCACCAAGGTTAGCTCAATTATTGATTCAGGATTTTGAAAAGAAAATCATTCTTTCATCTGAATATTTTTTTCTCTTCTGGAGAAATACAATTTCTCTTCTGGAAAATAATGATTACACTCTTGAACCGACATTAAAAGGGTACAGTCTCCCTACTTTTATTTCAGTCACATTGTCTTTACTAATAATGCCCTCTTCAATAGGCTGTAACAACAGTGGGTGCAAATAGGAACTGGGATGATTGCTTTCAAGTCGTGCTTGCTGTAACAAAATGCCGTTCGGAATCCTGGATATGTTTGACATGCTGAATTGTATTGTTGTTTTCTCCCTGATGCTTCCAATTTACGTTCATTAAAAATACCAACAACATCAGTTAAACATACCGATTCCGCATCCCAAACATCATCTTTGGAAATGACATTGCTTGCTAAATGAGATTGCTGTTCAACTAGAACAACGTGACTCTCCTTTCTGACTTTATTCACCCGACTGAGAAATTTCCCTTAGGTTTCTTTAGGGCAAACACGGAACTTCAGTATGATTCAGCAAGAAGGTAAGACTAGTTCTAATTTTTGAGCAAAACATTTCACACTTTTGACCATTCAATGAGCCTCTTTATGAAAGGTAACAACCTTCATGTAACAACTTATCCCTTTCAAAGCTCCCAGAAATACAGCTGAATATCTTTAAATTCTCGGTAGGAATCTTCAAGGGACTGGCTTCCAAACACCACTGGTTTTTTTTTAGCGTTCTAACATTTTAATAGTGTTTCCATGTTTTCTAGCTGTATCAGCTGGCTATATCAGATTATATTTTCCAGTTTAATAGATAAAGACCAACAACACATTTCTCCAGTTCTATAAATATATCTAATCCATTGTGTATGAGGTTAAATTTAAGCAGCAACAACAACACACTTCACCAGACCTGTTTTGTCAACTTGCATAAACTAAAGGAGTTGCACCACTGACTATATCCATGTTCCAGCTAGATTGGATGTCAAACTCTATACTGGATTTTAACCACATGCGAGGCATAATTCTAAAAACTTTTGCAGGAGTACAGATTAGACTAGAAATATTCATATCATCTGTGGTAGTTACATAATCTGTTGTCAATTTGAGATTTAAGAGTGAAGAGGTGGAGGTTAGCCTGTCAATCAGGTTGCAGCTTGATCTTAGAGTTGCTAAGGAGATAATTAGCTCGCTGTAGGCAGGAGACAGATTCACTCCCTGTGAAACATGCTTACTAACAAGATACCTGGAGCTATGCTAGAGCCCTGGATCTGAGGGAACCACATGGAGACCCCTGCGAGCAACGAGATGCCTCTACCACCACTTGATCCACAAGACTTTTAACCCACTGGCCTGTGATCCTCCTGCCTTTGGCTCCATTGCATGTGTTACATGAGTTTGAAGAGGAATTTATAGACTGGTTTCAGACATATGGGTTAATATGGACTTATGGACTTGCTCTGGATGTTTTCCTCAATATTCAATTACTCTTGTATATAAAGCTCTTTCTTATATACATATGAGTGTCTATGAATTTATTTTTCTAGTCAACCCATACTAACACATCATCAGAGAAGCTGGATTACGTGAAGAGTGCGCCATCAGGATTGGGGGAAGGCTTATTATCAACCTGTGGTATGCAGATGACACAACCTTACTTGCTGAAAGTGAGAACTTGAAGTACTATATGAAGAGCAAGGGTTGCAGCCTTCAGTGTGCATTACAATTCAGTGTAAAGAAAATGAAAATCCTCACAACTGGACCAGTAGGTAACATCCTGGCAAATAAAGAAAAGGCTGAAGTCATCAAGGATTTTGTCTCGCTGGGATCCACAATCAATGCTCATGGCAGCAGCAGTCAAGAGGTCAAAACCTGAAGTGTATTAGGGAAAGCTTCTGCACAAGGCCTCTATAGAGTATTGAAAAGCAAGGATGGTACTTTGAGGACTAAGGTGTGCCAGACTCAAGCCGTGGTATTTTCCACGGCCTCATACGCTTGTGAGAGGCGGGCATTGAATAAGGAAGAGCGAAGAAGATTGATGCATTTGAATTGTGCTACAGAAGAATGTTGACGGTACCATGGACTGCTAAAAGTACAAACCGATTTGTCTTGGAAGAAGTATGGCCAGAGTGCTCCCGAGAGGCACGGATGGTGAGACTTCCTCTCAGGTACTTTGGTCATGTTGTCAGGAGAGACTGGTGTCTGGGGAAGGGCATCATGCTTGGTCACGTGTGGGGGCAGCAAAAACTTGGAAGGCCCTCAACAAGCTGGGTACACCATGGGTACCACAGTGGCCTCAGGCACAGGAACCATTGTGAGGATGGTGCAGGGCTGGGCAGTGTTTCCTTCTGTTGGGCATAAGGTTGCTATGGGTTGGAACTGATTCAATGACACCTAACAACCCCAAGAAGAGTGGTAATTTTTCATTTATTAGCTGGCTTTGCATTAAAGATCATAAACATCCTATTGATGCATATGAACCCAGTAAAGAATTTTCCCACATCCTATGAGTCATTTTCTCTTTTGCCAATCCATATGCACCTAAACATAATTAATAGTCTCTAGAGCAACTAAGAATTATTTCCAATCACTTTATGTCCTTAGTTTTCCTTTAAAAATATTCTGAGATCTTTTTGACAAGTTAAGCCCTGTGTATCATTACAAATAATATATTGTAATAGAAGTGGAGATAATTTGGGGCTAGTGGTGTCTGTACATCATCCAGGACAGATTTATTTGTTCTTCTAAAAGTCTACGGTACCTTCAATATTCTAGCTATATGGTGGTTGATCTTGACTTCCGTTTTTCATTTATCATTCTTTTGAATACCAAAGATGTTCAGTTCAGAGGAGATAATTATGGATTTCTTGGCCACAGATAAGTGATAGTTATTGGGCCTGAAAAGGGGGAGGTGATACACATTCTACAACAAGAAGAAAAGCCCAGGTGGTCAAAAGAGACGACTACTCTTTAGGTCTAACCTTCAACAATCAGGAACAAGTGCATGGCTGCTTGGGAAGGAGGACAGAATGAAAGTGACCAAGTGGCTGGGCTGGCTGGGCCCTGAGTGATAGACCCTCTGAAGAACCAACAGAACTTGGGTTTAGGGAACAAACTCTAGTATCAAATTGACTGGGTTCAAAGATCAGCATTGGACCTTATTTTCTCTGTGACGTTAACACTACCACCAAATCAACCAATAATATACTGGGTTTTAACACTTTTGTTAGGTTTTAGACATTAATATTTTAAATAATCTACTTCATAAAGTCTGGCACTACTTTTCCTCTCATTTTTTTTTTAAGAATGAAACTCAAATGAAGTTGGAGCTTGCTAATTTGAATCAATATTTTTCTCAACATCATCATTATTTACAATTCTAGTTATGTTTGTTGTTGTTGTTAGCTGCCATCAAGTCAGTTCTGACTCACAGAGATGCTGTGTGCACCAGAACCAAACACTACCCAGTTTTGCACTATTCTCACAATTATTGCGAGGCTCGCATCCCGTGTTGTGGGCATTGTGTCTGTCTATTTCGCATCCCGTGTTGCGGGCATTGTGTCTGTCTATTTCGCATCCCGTGCTGCGGGCATTGTGTCCGTCTATTTCGTTGGGGGTCGTTTCCTTTTTCCTGACCCTCTACTTTACCAAGCACAATGCTCTTTCCCAGGGACTGGTCCCTCCCGATGACATGTCCAAAGTTCGTGAGGTGAAGTCTTGCCATCCTCACTTTTAAGGACCATTCTGCCCCAAGACAGATTTGTGTGTTCTTCTAGAACTCCATGGTACTTTATTGGGTTTTTTTTTTTTCCCATTTTCTTTTTCTTTAAAAAAAAATCATTTTATTAGGGGCTCATACAACTCTTATCACAATCCATACACACATCAATTG
>NW_022111324.1:56862083-56868315 GCF_000313985.2 Echinops telfairi
TAAGATTTTTTGTTTTGATGATGCCTTATACCTGATTCCTTCGACACCTCGTGGTTGCATAGGCTGGTGTGCTTCTTCCATGTGGGCTTTGTTGTTTCTGAGCTTGATGGCCGCTTGATTACCTTCCAGCCTTTAAGACCCCAGATGCTATACCTTTTGATAGCTGGGCACCATCAGCTTTCTTTGCCACATTTGCTTATTGTTATAGCTAAATAGTGGTTGATTTTTTTAAAGCAGAGAATGGCTTGTATTTTTCTTCCATGTTACTTCAAACCTGAGCTTAATATGGGAACTGTATATACCAGCTCAGGATATAAATAGCTAGTAGGAGAAATCTGGAGTTTTATGGTTTAAAGCAGGGGTCCTTAAACTTTTTAAACAGGGGACCAGTTCACTGTCCCTCAGACCATTGGAAGGCCAGACTATAGTTTAAAAAAAGCTATGAACAAATTCCTATGGACACTGCACATATCTTATTTTCAAGTAAAAAACAAAACAGGGCAAAAACACCTGGCTGTCGGGATAAATGTCCTTGGTGGGCCGCATGTGGCCCGTGGGCCATAGTTTGAGGGCCCCTGGTTTAAAGCCTGAGTAAATAATCTGGGTTTTCTCATCCGTGTTTTCTGCAGCATGAACCGGCATTATTAACTTCATGGAAGTGACTGCATTCACTTATGTCACTTATATGTCGCTTATGCCAAAATGGCCTCTAAAAAGTGGGGCCAGGTGCCCGGTTGCACTGGAAGAGCCCTACCCCCACCCAATTCAGGGTCAAGTGCCCCACCCAATCCTAAGGACACCCTTCTCCCAGACCCTGGACCCTGAGGGTGTATCCCCCTGGGATGCCACCTCCCCCACTGCCAACACACGCACGCACGCACGCACACACACACTGCCACCTCCCCCACCACACACACACACACACACACACCTGGGAGGGGATGCAGACTGAAGGCCAAAGGCTCTGAGCCAAGGGTGGCATTCCTGGTCTTGCCAAGATCCCTGGGCCTTGGTATTACTCCCACATTCTAGAGACTCACCTTCACAGGGAATAAAGGTCATATATAGCCCTTTAGTATAAGGTGACCAGATTTTAACATTGGTAAAGCGGGAAACCTGTATTCCAACTTGATGAATTTCTTTACAGAATCCAGTCCCCTGGTCCCACTCTCCCCCACTCATTAAGAGGCATCCATCCTGGTGGGAACCCCCATTTCTGCCTCCTGTCCGTGGCTGGGGGGGGGGGCGTGGAATGGGGCATCTACACAACCAGGTGGATCTCCAACTCCACAGAGCCAGCAGCCTGGTCCACCACCCCCACCCTGTTCTCCCACGCTCCAGACAGTTTGCAGCCTTTTCCTCCCTGACACCTCCCACAGCCCCTCCTGTCCTTGCTCCCTGTCGGGGGCCTCACCTCACCCTTTAGGAAAGAAAACTGAAGCCATCAGAGGGGACCTCCTTCATCATCGCACCCACCTCCTGCCACCCACCACTAGCTGACCTGAGCCTTCAGCCTCTCACCTCCCTTGGGTGTGCTCTCAGCAGGCATCCGTTTCTACGTGTTCCAGAAAAGGAGGAACCCTTCCCTTGGCCACAAGCCTTCTTCTGTTTCCTCTGTATTTCTCTTCTCCCCCACAATCAGTCAACCCCCTGCAAAGACTTGCCTATCTCTCCTTCTCACTCCCTTCTCTCACATCTCTTAGCTCTTGCTATGTTCACTCGTGGCTCCCTTCTACCTAAGCCAGCAGCCACTTGGTGATCTCACCCAGCCCTTCAGCAGCACGCCAGGCAATGACCATTTCTCCCCCCTCACTTCTGAGCTGTCTGGCCACCACTCTCAGCTAGCTTTCGCCTCCCTCACTGACTGCTCCCATTGGCCTCCTTATGGCAAAGGCCACCACCCACCACCCACCACCCCTTACAACCTGGGCCTTCTTCCCTGCTCTGTACCTGGCCCACAGTAGGTGCTCATCAAGGACTTGTTGAGCGAGGAAAGGATGAATGCAAGATAAGGAATACTGGGTGCAAGGAGCCTGGAGGTGCAGTGGTTATGCTTTGGACTGCTAGTCACAATGTCAGCGGTTTGAAACCACCAGCCGTTCCTCACGCAAAAGAGGAGGCTTTCTACTTCAGTAAGGACTAACAGTCTTCTCAGACCCTCAGGGGCAGTTGTAGCCTGTCCTATAGGGTCGCGAGGGGTGGGAATCAACTCGATGCCAGTTTGGTTTGGGAGTGCACAGAGCAGGAGAGTGACAAGAGACTTCCAGAAATAAATGGCGTCCACCTGAGGCCCAAAATATGCCCTATGAGGAACCTCGGGGAACTTCATGCCAGCTTCGCCTCCGTAGCTTCTCTATAGTGGTTGATCTTGGCTCTGTTTTTCATCCATCATTCTTGTGAACAATGATTACCATTTAAGGGGAAACTTATGCACATTTGGTTAAATGTACACCATATGCAAAACCAAACATGTCTGTGTTAGGCTGGGTTGACTAGAGAAATTAATCCAGAGACACTCATATATGTGTATGAAAGAGTTTTATATCAAGAAGTAATTATATATCAAGAAGACATCCCAGCCCAGTTCAACTGAAGTCCATAAATCTGATACTAGTCCATAAGTCCCTCTTCAGATTCATGCAGCCACAGGCAGTGATGCAGAATTCAGGAAGATCACAGGTTTGTGGGTGCAAAGTCTTGTGGATCCAATGGTGATAGACATGGTGATAGGCTCTGGCAAACACCAGGATCAGCCAGCAGGAAGGTGGAGGCAGAGAGAGAGGGGAGGTTCCCAGGACCCTCCTTATGAGAAAGAAGTCCACACCCAAAAAGAGGAACCATTAGGCTGTGGCCTGATTGACAGGTTGAACACCACCCCTACCCTTTTAGAGATCTTCAAGGTGACACGAGATCATGCAGCTGCCACAGTGTCCTATCAGAAAATAATTCTTTACAATCGCCTGTTGAAAATGTTAGCTTAAAATTACACTGTGCTTCATTGACTATCCTAAAAATCAAATGAGATATTTGTGCCCAGAATGGCATATATTTTAGTTTGCTCGTATCATGGTAACAGAAATCTCACAAGTGGTTGGCTTTAAGAACAAGAATTTATTTTCTCACAGTTCTGGAGGGTAAAAGTACAAATCAAGACTTCAGCTACATCAGTTCCTTCTATAGTCTGTCTTCTACTTTCTGATATTCCTTTACTTGTGGAAGAGTCTCATAGTGTCTCACAAGTGATTAGGTTTAGAACCCTCCAAACACCATGTTCTCATTTACATAACTAAAATACCCCTTATTTCCAAACAGGGTGCTAATTATAAAGTTCAACATATATATTTTATTTTTGGCCCTTCCCTCCTTTATATTTTAATCATATTATTTACAATCCTTATATCACAAAGGCTATTTAGATGGCTCCTTATTTGAAAACAGGCCTTTAAGACCCCAGACGTTATTCTTTCTGATAGCTAGGCACCATTTAGTTTCTTCACCAAACCATCTTCTTTTAATTTATTAAAATCATTTTATAAAGATCGTTTTATAGATCATGTAAGGACTCTTACAACTCTAGTTAAAATCCATACATTGCTTGCATCAGGCAAGTTTGTACATATGCTGCCTTCATTCTTTTCTAGACATTTACTTTCCATTGGGCCCTTGGTATCAGCTCCTCTTTTTATCCCTGTCCCCCCTCCTGACCCCTTGCTAGACTGTAAATCACTGTTATTTTCAAATCTCACACCGACCGCTGTCTCCCTTCCCTCATGCTTTCTGTTGCTCTTCTCCCTGGAGAGGGGTGTATGGTTGTGTGTCGATCACTGCGATCGGTTCCTCCTTCCTCCTTTCCTCTTCCCCCCTTCTCCCTACCTTTCTAGTATCACTATTCCCCTTCCTGTTCCTGGATTCTGTGTGTCCTGAGCTCTCATCTCTTCCCTATACCTGTGTACATGCTCCAATCTAGTCTGAATTGAGAAGCAGCACTGGGGTCATGATAGTGGGGGGTGAGGAAGACTCAAGGAACCAGAGGAATAGTGTGTGTTTCATCGATGCTTTACTGCATCCTGGTTACACATCCCTTCCCTGTGGCCCCTTTGAGGGGGAATGTTTCATTGTCTACAGGTGGGTTTTGGGTCTCTGCTCCGGCCCCCTCATTCTCCACAACATGTTTTTGTTTGTTTTTTATGTGTCTTCTGATGCCCATTACCCAGTTCCGATGACTCCTCATGATCGCACCAGCAGTGTGCGTCTTCCGTGTGGGCTTGTGGCTTCTCTGCTGAATGGCCACTTGTTTAACTCCAAGTCTTTAAAACCCCAGATGTTATATCTTTTAATATTAATCTTTTAATATTAAAATATCTTTTAATCGCCTTCTTCACCACATTTGCTGATGCACCCATTTTGTCTTCAAGGATTGTGTCAAGAGAGTAAGCATCTCAGAATGCCAATTTGTTAGAACGAAGTGTTCGTGTATTGAGGGAGGGTATGAGCAGAGGCCCGAAGTCCTTCCACTACCTCAGTGTAGTGCCATATAAATATATGTACAATGGCCAATACCTCTGTTTTTGTGGATTAATGCATTTACATATGCACACCGCTATGTTTGTACCTCTGTCCATTGCTTTGCTTCCTAGGTCCTTCCTCTGTTTCCTTTCACCTTCCTCCTGCCCCACCATCGCTTGCTCCCTATTTCCACCTCTTAGAACTTCCTCTTTGCTAGTTTGCTGTTGCTCCAACACCCCCACGATCTCCATCTCTTCCTTGTTGTTGACTCTAATTCCATAGTTGTTCCCCTGTCTATGGGGCTGCCTGCTCATCACACCCTTTCCCCACCACCCGCACCCCCCAGTCCCCCTGGGACCATTGGTCCTGCTGCTTTCTCCTCGGGCCTGCTTCCCGTGCCTGTCTTATGTGAGTAGGCAAAACGACTATGACCAAACAAAAGATTGAAAAAAGAAAAGAAAAAAATATATACATAATTCCAGGTCTGTTCGCTGACTTTCATGACTATCTCCCCACTGGTTGTCGGGGAACTTGGGGAGCTGCCCCTCCCAGCCTGAAGTTCATTTTTGGGGTTCTTCAGAGGCTTTGTAGCTTTGCTTTGCTCCAGTTGTGATCTGTTATGTTCCCTTCTTGGCTCACCCCACTGTGGGGGGTTCAGACTACACTACCTCCCCGCCATCAACACATATTTTTTGAGCAGCACAATTTCATCTGTTAGAACTTGCACTAGTCAATTGATATCCCTCAGTCTTCCATATCTCTCTTAATTCTATTCCTAGCAATTCAGTGGCATACAAATTAAAATATCCACAATATAAAATAAAAATTCAGTGGTATGTGCTATGATATTTTCTATTCTTCTCGGCTCTATGCCCTTGCACTAAAAGAAAGGGAAAAAAGCCAGCTCTACCCCATTGACTTCTTTTCATCATATACTGACATATTCTGCTTTCCAATTGGTTTGGACACTGATGACATACATTTTAATACGAAGAGAAAGCAAATCGTTCACTGTCATGTAGACAATAGGAAAGAAGAATGTAATGATTCTTTACCCCAGTGCGGTGAGTAGTATCTGGAGTCTTAAAGCCTTGTGAGCATCCATCAAAACTACAACTGGTGGCCTCCATTCATCTGGAAGAAAAGAAAAAGAAGGAAGCCATATGAAGTAGTCTACATGAGCCACAGCTGCATGCGCTTTGAGACTAGAAGGACGAGATGGGGTCTGGTTGCTGCCGCTGATCATTCTGATCATAACCACAAAAGACAGACACCAAAAAATGGGAGAAAAATGTGGACCAGAACACACACTCCTAAAAAGTTCAGACTTGCCGGACTAGATAAGATCAGAGTACTCCCTGAGATTTTTGTCCTGAGATAAACTTTAAACCTTAAACTGAAATTATCCCTTAAGGCCACCTGTTAGCTAAACAACAGAGTGACTCATAAAATAAAAAAATAAGGTAGGGCGTGATCAAAGGCAATGTACCCGAGAGGAATTACTGAAACCCAAATGAAGGCTGAGCATGATAGTAGGACAAGAGGAAATGAGTAGGAAATAGAAGAAAGAACTAGGAGGCAAAGAGCATTTATAGAGGTCTAAATACAGGCACGTATACATGTAAATATATTTATGTATGACAATAGGGAAATAGTTCTATGTGCATATATTTATAGGTTTAGTATTAAGGTAGCAGAGGGACATTGGGCCTCTACTCAAGTACTC
>NW_022111324.1:56869017-56874270 GCF_000313985.2 Echinops telfairi
GGACAGTGTAAGACATGACAAAATAATAATAATTTATAAATTATCAAGAGTTTGTGAGGGAGGGGGGCGGGGAGGGAAGGAAACAAATGAGCTGATATCCGGGCTCAAGTAGAAAGCAAATATTTTGAGAATGATGAGGGCAACAAATGTGCTTGACACAATATATGTATGTATGTATGTATGTGTGTATGTATTGTGATTAGAGTTGTACGAGCCCCCAATAAAATGATTTTAAAAATAAAAAATATGACCCATGTAGATGCTGTCTCCTCCCTTCTTCCTGGAGGAAGGCATCATTGACAGGACTGCGGGCTGGGCCAGTACTGCCAATTTACCAGCTTCCCGTACCCCTGCCAGCCGTGCTGGGACCAGCAGGCCCTCTGCACGGGACCATTAATTACCCTCAATTACATACGAATGTTGATATTTTTGCTTTGCAAGACATACAATACAAAGGCACAAATTGGGTCCTTCTTTTAACTTCAATTATCATCAGTTTTGTTCCATATACTCTAGCCCTGATTGGCTTCTCAACTCTGGGGAGGACTCTCCAGGGTGCGGTTAGAACCCAGGGCTTCCAAGTCAATGCGGCGGTGCCCACATGTGACTCCAAGTCAGGGGAGTCCCAGAGACCTGGTAGCGTGTGATTTCAGACAGGGAGGGCTCTTAGGAGGTGGGACACCTCTGCCTATGTGTGCAGTATGAAAGATAGGGAAACAAAGGCCCCTTTCTCCTCAACCCAGAAGCAAAGCTGCTCTTGCTGTTTGGTCTTTGACATTGGCTTACTCCAATGATCTTACCTCTAACTCCCGCCAAAGTGGCTCCGGGTGGTGTAGTTACATGCTAGATTACTGATCAAAAGGTTGGTCATTCGAACACACCCAGAGGTGCTGGGAAGAAGGACCTGGCCATTTTTTTTCTGAAAGATTCCAACCACGAAATCCCAGTGGAGCCGAGTTACCCACTGACACTTGGGGCCACCATGGATTGGAAATGGCTTGATGGCAACTTTTTCCTTTCTAACGCACCATTGGAATTTTGTGTCCCACAGTCCATTTCTTCTGATCCCACCCTGACTTTTACGAGGTTCAATGTCATACTAAGAACCTGCGTCGGAGTTTAGGTCAGATTCGGAAGAGGACTTGGAGCAAAGGATAGCACTGCTGATGGCAGATGGTTCTTGGCTGAAAGCAGAGAAAATCAGAAAGATGGTTACTTGTGTCTTATTGACTATGTCAAGGCATACGACTGTGTGATTCATAACAGACTATAGATAGCCTTCAGAAGAATGGGAATTCCTGAACACTTCACTGTACTTATGAGGAATTTGTACATGGACCAAGAAGCAGTTGCGTGAACAAAACAGGGCATGCTGCATGGTTTAAAACCTGCATCAGAGTTTTATCTTCTCATCATACTTGTTCAGCCTGTATGCAGAGCACATAATCAGAGAGGTTGGCTTTACAAAAAAAGAATCTGCATTGGATAAACTGCAGATTAACCAAAATCATGCAGAGTTTGTATATACGTACTATATAGATAGTCTCAGCATTCGGTAGTAGCATTTGAGAGTCCATAAAACTCAATTATGGAAATAATGTATTGGGTAATAGTTTACAGAGCAGATTAGTTTTTTATTCAACACTCATACATTTTGTTTCATGTACTTGATTTCTGTCCCCATAATGTACCCCCACTTAGCCTAC
The DNA here is from genome assembly GCF_000313985.2 of Echinops telfairi. Classification (NCBI taxonomy): domain Eukaryota; kingdom Metazoa; phylum Chordata; class Mammalia; order Afrosoricida; family Tenrecidae; genus Echinops; species Echinops telfairi. Next base: position 56,870,724 of record NW_022111324.1, read on the forward strand.
CTCCTCCCGGTAATTGCTGTTTCTATTTCTCCTCCTTTCCTAATCCCTCTGAAGGCTGTTCTTAGATAAATGCTGCCGTTTGATCTCAAGCCGCTGATTTTTCTAAGCTGTACATATATCCCCCCACCCCCCACCCCCGTGATAGTGTGTGTTTAGTACCAGGCCTAAAGGGTGCCTAAGAGTCATAGCCAATTGTCACTTAGTTTTTAAGAGATGTCACATTACTTTTCTATCATAAAATGTTTGCTCAATAAAAATGTGAATTGTCAGAATAAAGCAAATCCATCAAACAAACTCCTTCATTATGAGCATTCTCATTTATTTCCCTTCTAGAAAGTATACATGAGTATATGGCCCTGAATGGGTTCTGACTCACAGCCAGCCTGTCAAGACCTTCAAAGGCCGTAAATCTTTAATAGAGCACATGGATTCAACTTTCTCCAACTGGGCCTCCCAAGTGTTAAAGACTGCATATTGAGGAGCCCTGGTGTAAGCATTGAATTGCTAACCTCAAGTGGTGGTTAAAAGCCACTAGTTGCTCCAGGGGAGAGAGATGAGGCTATTTGCTCTCCTAAAGATTTATAGCCTCAGAAATTCTATATAGGGTGGCTATGTGTCAGAATTCACTCGCGCGCGCGCGCGCGCACACACACACACACACACTTTTCATTCTGAATATTTAGGGAGTTTCCAGAGAGGTGTTTTCTGTATCATGGTATCAATTAAACGCCTTTAACATCTCTGCCTATAAAAGGCACGTTGCACATTATGGATTATTTCCTTTAGATATAGTTGCATAAATAAAACCCAAAATTGGAAAGCTTGAACATAATTAAAAGTTTTGACTTACTTTTAGATTTCTCTTATTGCCAAATTTCTCTTACCCCAAATTAGTAAGCACCCACCTCTCAGCACCCTGTCGGCATTCAGTTATTTGCGACTCTTTTGTGAACTTTTCATGTAAAAAATTGTTTTTCTTTTCATTTCCTTGAGCTTTTCACAATGTATTTGCTTCCTAATTGTGCTCGTCTCTCTCCCTTTTGATGGTAGATTGTCTGTTCATGTGTCTTTCTCATTTATAATTGGCTTCTAAGCTTTCTTACTAACTGTATGGAATATGTATATAACAGGCTCATTTGGGTGTTTATTAGCAGCTCCAAAAGAGCTTTGAAACATTGCCTGAATGGGACAGATTCCCAGGCAACAGGCCGAGGGTCAGAGAGAGGCCTGCTGTGGGCACAGCAGAGAAGAAAATGTTCTATCAGAATGACTGTGCATTTCTCACCTGAATTGTAACTGGTAATGTCCCTTAGAAACCCCATAATCATGAGCCCCATCTGTGTGGCCATTGCAATGAATTATACAACCCAGCAGAAAAGTGGAGAGTGCTGTGGGAGATAGGGCAATAAAAGTAGTGGCAGATGAGAGATGAGCCAGTCAGGGTGCGGTATAGCACAGATGAAACATATAACTTTCCTCTAGTTCTTAATACTTGTGCCCTCACTATCATGATTCCAATTCTACCTTACAAATCTGGCTAGACCAGAGCATGTACACTGGTACAGATAAGGGCTTGAAACACAGGGAATCCAGGGCAGATAAACCCCTCAGGATCAATACTGAGAGTAGCAATACCAGAAGGGTAAGGGTAAGGTGGGGAAATGGGGGGAACTGATCACATGATCTATCTATAATCCCCGCCCAGGGGACGGACAACAGAAAAGTGGTGAAGGGAGGCAGTGGTTGGTGTAAGACATGAAAAAAATATTTACAAATTATCAAGGGTTCATGAGGGAGGGAGGGTGCGGGAGAGAGCAAATTAGTTGATACCAAGGGCTCAAGTAGAAAGAAAAGGTTCTGAAAATGATGATGGCAACATATGTACAAAGGTGCTCAACACAATGAATGGATGTATGGATTGTGATAAGATTTGTAAGAGCCCCCAATAAAATAAAATTAAAAACAGACAGGATGCCCAGTTGAATTTGAATATCAGGTAAGCTACAAATAATATCTTTTAAGCATCAGCATGCCTCAAATACTATAGGAACCATTGTTGTTGTTAAGTGCCTTTGAGCTGTGTCCAATCCACAGTGACCCTAAGGACCACAAAACAAATCACCGCCCAGTCCCGTATTATCCTCATAATTGTTCCTGTGTGAGTTCACCGTGGCAGCCCCTGTGCCAATCCATCTTCTTAAGGGCCTTCCTCTTCGCTGCTGCACCTCTGCCCTACCAAGCATGATGTCCTTCTCCAGGGACTGGTCTCTCCTGACATGTCTGTAAGAGGAAGCTTTGCCATCCTTGCCTCTAAGGAGCATTCTGACCATACTTCTTCCAAGACAGATAGGGCTGTCCTCTTAGCAGCGTGTGGCATTTTCAATGTTCTTTGCCAGCACCACAATTCAAATGCAGCGATTCTTTTTCGGGCTTCTTTATTCTGTGTCCCACGTTCACATGCATACGAGGCAGTCTTGGGTCAGGTGCACCAGAGTCCTCAAAGTAACCCCCTTACTTTTCAATACTCTAGAGATGTCGCGTGCAGCAGATTTACTTATGGACCATACTTATCTTTAAAAAAAAATCATTGTTTCTCTGACATCCAGTTTTAAGAGTGCTGCATTTTTGCTAAATTAGGCAATCCTACTTAGTTATCAGCATCTGCTTACTTAACACCCGTTTGTTTGTAGCAGGTGTTGGGGTGGGTGGATGAAAGAGAAGGCACTCTCAGGCCTCAGAGTTTATACTTCAGTTTCCCAGATGCCTTTGCAATCAGGAAACATAATTTCCTGGGTGGGTGCTAGGTGACCCTTCTTGGAGCACAGGCTCTGTAGTTTCTTAAAGATTTAGGCCGTCTTCCACACTTACCTGAGCTTCCCACCCCTAGGCAATCTGATTCCTTTGGTTTGGGGAGGGATCCAGAAGTCATGTTGTTGTTATTTTTTTCTTTTATTGGGGGCTCTTTTTTCTTTTTTAACAAGAGCCCAAGTGATTCTTCTGCTCAGTGTGAGGAACTCCGCCAAGGCGGTTCCTTAGGCCAGCTTTGGAAGCTCGGAACACCAGCCAGGTAGCAAAAGCCAAGCCGAAGCATGTTCAGGTCTCCCTCTCTTTGCACTCATTCACAATCCTACCGGTCTACACGTGGCAGCAGCGATTCCTTTGTAACTTGCTTGACAGTCCCTAACGCTTATTCCATTTGCTCACTCTGATTCCCAAGGAAAGCGGAGAAATACGTTTCCGTTGGGCAAGGAGGCTCACAGGGGCTAAGTACAAACGCCAGGCTCCCCAAGCACCCAGGCTGCTAAGCCCGCCCCTTCCCACCCACCAGCTGCCTCCCGGGTCCGCCAAACCGCCGGAGAAGGGCAGGGCCCAGCCCACCTGGACTTTCAGGTACCTTCCGCCTCCAAGCTGGAAGCAGCGTGAGGGACACAGTGGGGCCGAGGGCAGTGGCTCGGGGCAGGACCCGGGACCCACGAGTGCGTGGGCTCAGGGACCCTGCAGGACGGTGCAAGGCTCTGGGTGCCGAGGGGCCGGTCGGCCGCACGGC
>NW_022111324.1:56874757-56895458 GCF_000313985.2 Echinops telfairi
CCAGGCTGACCAGGCCGAGTCCCCGCTCCCTGGCCTGCGTCCCCTTCTCTCTTGCTTGGTCGCCAGTTTCGGGCCCTGTTGCAGGGATTGGCAAACTCAAGTCCCTTCGGCTGCCTGCCTGCCTGCTGCATTGAGTGCTCTGCTGGCCCGCTGAGACTCCTGGGACCCTCCAGTTAGAGACGCTGCCCTTCCTTTCTATGCCTGCGACTCCCTTACAACCCCCCCACCCGCCCCAGCTTCTGTGTCTAGCCTTCGTTCTTTATTTGGGAAAGCCTGCCCCAAAGAGAGGAAAGGGACCTCCAGATGGTATCGATATTAAGAAATGTGCTCTTTGCTGCCTTCAGTGCCCTTGAGCTGGGGCAGTGGGACTGGGGGCTTGGCACCCGCAGGTGAAGTGAGGCTCAGTGCTCCTGCGCGTTCTGTTTCGTAGTATTCATTCATTCATTCGCAGCAGCAGCAGCAGCGGCCTTCTGCAGTGTGATTTGTGCCATGGGATCACAAGTAGCGGCTTCACTGTGGAGGTGGGGTTTTTTGGACTGGGCTTTGAATAATAACCTCCTCTCCTGCCTCCCCACCCTCCACACACACCTTTACAATCTTTGTGTTACATCTTCTCTGTAAAGTTGTTCTAGCCTTCTCTCTCTTGCAGTCCCTAACCTTTTTGATGTTCTGACCAAGAAGATTCGACTAGTAATAACTTAATGGAGATAGTGTCAAGAGTCCCACCCTGTCGATACATTATTAGATATGAATTTCACAGCAAGTGGGAAAGGTAGGTCGTGTTCTCTCTGTTCACAGCAGAATGAAGGAAGGCTTGGAGGTGTAGTGGGTTAGCGTTGGACTGCTAACTGCAAAGTTAGTCGTTTGAAGCCACCAGCAGGTCCCCTGGACAAAGCTGAATGCTTCTACTCCTGCAAAGATTCATAGTTTAGAAAATCCACAGGGGCAGTTCTTTTCTGCCCTATAGGATCCTTATGAACTGGACTCTACTCAATGAAGGTGAGCTTTGGAGAGCTCTAGTGACATAGTGGGTTACACCTTGGGCTGCTAACCCTGAAGTCAGCAGTTCAAAACCATCAGGCGCTCCTCGAGAGAAGGATGAGACTTTCTACTCCCATAAAGAGTGACAGTCTCGGGAACCCACGGGGACAGTTCTACTCTGCCCTGTGGGGTCGCTCTGAGTCAGGACGAACTCAGTGGCAGCAAATGAGTTGTTGGAGAAGGTGGCAGAGCCCCAGGCTAGCACAAGTCAGGGTCATCTATCTACTATGACTGTGACCCTCCTTGGCAAGTGGGTTACATGGACCAACTGAGGGTGAAGGGAGAAGACAGTTACTTTTGTAAGCCACTAAATGGTGGCAGGAGCTCTGCAGGTCATAGCAACTATGAGTTAGCATGAGGGACTACTTGCACCCATGTGTCTTGTTTGCAGCCCTGGGCCTGGCCCAAGAGCACATGCTCCTTAAGCCAGCTGTTCTCAACCTGTGGGTCTCAACCCCTTCACAGGGGTTGCCATTCGAAAACACATTCCGGTTTACATTCTGATTCATAACAGTAGCAAAATGACAGTGATGAAGTAGCAATGAAATAATTTTATGGTTGGGGGCCACCACTACATGAGGAACTGTATGAAAGGGTGGTAGCATTGGGAAGGTTGGGGACCACTGAGTTTCCTGTCCTGGGTGGAATGTTTGCTAGTACGCAGGAGGCCCTCTTTGGAGCCTGATGAAGCCAATGCCACGTGTTTTAACGCACAAAAACCCCACTGTCACTGAGTGGGCTCTGACCCATAATGACCCCTCTTAGGGTTTCTGAGGTTGTAAATCTACACAGGAGAGAACAACCTCACCATTGGTGGCTGGTGGGTTTGAACCACCAACCTTGATGTTAGCAATCCAACGCTACCCAACAGTACCATCACCACATTGTTTATGTTTTCAAAGGCATTATTGCTCATATATTACGCATGTGTTTTGAAAGGCACTCAAAACAGGTGCACAGGGTAATAAATTATGTTGACACATTATAAAAGTAGTGTAATAAATGAATTTGTGAGGGTAATAAATGTTCTTAATATACTAAACAGCCAAATCCAGTGGCGGACCAACTAACACATAACTTCAAAGTGGTGATACCTATGTAAATTGTATTTGGTGATTATCTGTAATAACTGCAGTGTGATAGGAAAGTCTGTTAGATCTGCTACTTTAGTTGGTGACAACGTCATCTGAACGGGTCTTCATACTGTGATTTGTAATTCATTCGTTGAATTGCTTAATTTCAGTCCAAGGTTCGTGACAATGTGTACGTTCGCAGACCCTGAATTCTACCCACTTTGTGAAGTGGTGGTGTTTGTATCTTAGGTTTTGAGTTGTGCTCTTTAACACACACACACACACACACACACACACACACACACACACACACACAACCTGGTTGCTGTCAAACAGTATATGGCAACCTCCACTGTGTCAGAATAGAATTTTGCCTTGTAAAGTAGCTGACTTTTTTGAACGTAGATTGTCAGGGTTTTCTTCTGAGGCACCTGAAGGCAAGCTTGAAACTCCTAACCTTGTGGTTAGGAGTTGAACACTTAACTGCTTGCTCCAACTGGGGGTGCTTTGAGCCCTGCTTAGTGACTGTTTTTCCTTTTGAGCTCTTCCTGTGCACCCTCAAAAACTCCAAACTCACTGTCATTGAGTTGATTCTGACTCATAGTGACCCTACAGGACAGCACAACTGCCCCTGTAGGTTTCTGAGACTGTAGCTCTTTTAAAAAAAATAATTTTATTGGGGCTCATATAGCTCTTATCACAATACATAAACACATCCATTGTGTCAAGCACATTTGTACATTTGTTGCCATCATCATTCTCTAAACATTTTCTTTCTACTTGAACCCTTGGTATCAGCTCCTCATTTTTCCCCCCTCCCTCCTCCACACACCCTCCCTCACGAACCCTGATAATTTAGAAATTATTATTTTTTCATGTCTTACACTGACCAATGTTTCCCTTCACCCACTTTTCTGTTGTCCATCCCCCAGGGAAGGGGTTATATGTAGATTATGGTTCCCCCTTATTCTCCCCCACCTTCTCCTTCCCCTCCCGGGAGAGTGTAACTCTTTATGGGGCTAGAAAGCCAAGTCTTTCTTCCGCTGGCCACCCTGGAGGGCTGCTACGAACAGTTCCCTTCTCGCTGTGCTGCCTGTTCATGCTTACAGTCATTTCTGGTGGTAAAATCTGTGAGAGGGAATTGCTGAGTTGTTTATATAGTCTACCTGCACTGTTCCTTTTTTGGGTAATTCTGCTGGGGTGTGGGTGGGGTGGAGAAGCAATCTGTAATAGTGATATGTGTCATATGGTGCATGACAGTCTTTTGTGTGTGTGTGTGTGTGTAACTGAACCTTAATGATGTATAATTTTACCAGTATCAGGGAAGAAAAAAGATTCAGTTAGCAGTACATAGCCCACAGACATTCACAAGATCAAAAGATATGGTTATGAACAATCGTAATTTTAAATTCTGGTAATCAATTTTTAAATTCTGATGAAATGGGCCAGTTGTTAGAATAAAGCACCTTACCCAAGATATGAAAACTAGAAAGCTGAATAGATTTGAATTTGTATTAAACAAATTGAGTTTGTCATGAAAAAACTATTACAGCAAAAAATTTGCTAGTGCACATTTCTAAACTTTTTATTTTTATTTTTTATGTACAAGAGGGGAAAAGAGACACCACGTCCCAGCTTTTTCCCGGAGGCCAACAGAAAAGCGCAATTGCAAAGCTCGTTAGGCACATTACAAGAAAACATCAGCTTAACTCTCATCCAAAATGTTGCAAACCTCTAACCTCGGTGGCTTAGTAACTCCATCCTCCAAAACCCCGAACCAAATTCACTTCCATCAAGGCGATTCTGACTCATAATGACCCTTTAGGACAGGGTAGAACTGCTGCTCTATGTTTCAAGGCTGTAAATCTTTATGGAAGTAGAAAGCCTCATTCTCCCCCCCCCCCCCAACCCCCCAAGGAGCAGTTGGTGGTTTTGAACTGCCGACTTTGAGATTAGCAGCCCAACATGTAAGCACCATACTACCACGGACCTTCTTAATCATCTATAGAGGGGAAAATAAATTAGGATGAAGTTGGATTTATCTCATTAGGACTAACATTAGGAAAGCAATAGATTAATTTATAAAGAATAAGGGAGAAAAATTATTTGTAAAAATTTAGTACCCATTCAAGGAGCCCTGGTGGTACAGGGCTTAGGTGGTTTAGCCCAGCAGCTGTGGAAGAAGAGGCCTGGCAAGCTGCTTCCCAAAGATGCCTGTTTACGAAACCTGACGGGCAGTTCTACTCCTGCTGCCCTGTCTTCAGTCACGCTGCCTTGAAAGTGGACTTGACTGCCCCCTACCAGCAGCAGGACCATCCACGACAAGAATTCTTTGCAAGTTAAGGAGAGAGAGGAATTTATTTGATCTGATAAAATGAATTTATAAGAGATCTTATAGCAAGCATCATACTTAATGGGGAAGTGTTGGAATAATTCACCTGAGACAATTGTAATGAACCAAGAATGCCTTCTGTTAGTACGACTTCATCTGCGTGTTGAACAGGAGTCCCAGCTCTGCAGTAAGTCAAGGGAAACTTTAAAAGTTTGGAAAGGCACAAATGGAAACATTATTTGCACATTATTTGCATGGTAATATAGAGAAAAACAGCCAGAGTTTTGCAGTCAAAAGGTTACACTTGTTATAGAAATAAGCAAGGTCACTAGATACAGTTAAAAAACCGAACCAAACCAAAACTAACATGCAACAGTGAAAAATGAAAATGATACCATTTACAATACTATCAAAACCATTGAGCAACCATGGGTGCCTCTGCCAAAAGATGAACAAGACTGCCATACTCACAACTGTAAACTCTGAGGGAAATTAAAGATGAAAATAATGACGGTATGTTTTGCTCATGAATTGTAGGTTTCTGGTAAAGAAATGTCTTTGCTCCTTAAATCTATAGATTCAGTGCAATGCCAATAAAAATTCTAGCAGGTTTTTTTTTTCCTTTTTAAATAGAAGTTAATGAATTGGCATTATAGATTGCATTCCCTGCCCCCCAAATATGTTTTATAAATTCTTACTTCTGTGCCTGTGGTTCTAATCTCCTTTGGGAATGGGCTGCTTTTGCTATGCTGAGGAGGCAGGGTACCTGTGGGACGGTGCTAGTTGATCCAAGGGTGTATTACAAAAGCAAATTACCCCCATGTTCCCCCAGGAGCCCTGGTGACCTCGTGGGCTACTCATTGAGCTGTGAACCACGTTTGTGGCTCAAACCCACCAGCTCCCCTGTGGAAGAAAGATGAGGCTGTCCGCTCCCATGAGTATTTAGAGTCTCAGAAACCCAAAGAGGCTGTTCTACTGTCTCATGAGTTCAAATGGACTTGATGGAAGTGAGTTTGACACTTTATCTTGGATTATGGGCTACGTGGTACAAAAGTTTCTAATTGCCAAAGAAGCATCGAGTAGTTTTTTTTTCCCCTGAAAAGGGGGTGGTAGGCCAAATAAGTTTGCCAATCTACAATAGGGTATCTGGAGTTAATTTCGTTAGAGAAGAGACTGAAAACCAGTTAACAAGGAGAGAGGGGCGAAGAGAGATGCCAAGATTAGAGCGATGAGAACTCCCACCGGAGCCCACAGAGAAAGCCTTCCCCCAGAGCAGTGGCTCTCCGCCGGCCTCATGCTGCCCCCCTTTCAGCCAGTTCCTCGTGGTGGTCACCCCCCAACCATAGAATTATTTTTGTTGTCACTTCATCACTGTCATTTTGCTACTGTTATGAATCAGGCGACCCCTCTGAAAGGGTCATTCGACCCCCAAAGGAGTCGCGACCCACAGGTTGAGAACCGCTGCTCTAGAGCCAGCTCCCTGAATCTGGTCCTTCTGCCTCCTCAACTGTGGGAAAATCCACTTCTCTTTGCTAAAGCCAGCCAGAGTACCTCTGTGGCGCCTGTGAGCTTCCCAGACTGGAGCACTTTACAGGAGAAAGCCTCTGGGTGTCCACTGCCGACCTGTGGGGAGCAGCTCAACGTGGAAACACTACACCGCCAGGCTCCTCTGAGGTCCCTGGGAGTCAGAATCGACTTTTTGCAGTGAAAGCCATCCAGGAGTGAGATTTCTGTTAAGTCACACTAGATAACTAATACAGTTGGTTTTAAATTTTATTCAAAATTCCAGTCAATAAGAAGAGGTGTCAAGGTGGGAAATGTAAGCTGCTCCATGATGTCAGTGCGGTATTGGCATAAGGTTAAGCAAGAGACTGAGTAGAGAGTCCATAAACAAGCTTTTGGTTTCTTTCGCAATGACGGAAGTGACACTTCAGTGCTGTGAAGAAAGAGTGGCCTTTTCCATAAACGAGGCAGGGCCATTTGGAGAGCCATGAACGAAAGAAATTCTGATCACCTATCGCACCCCGTATCCAATCTCACTGCCATCAAGTCGAGTCTGACTCGCAGTGACCCTACCTTACCCCATTTACTGACATAAAAATTAACCGGAAAATGTTAGACAAGGTGTGCAAAACACCTAAATGTCAAAGATAAACTGAGAACACTTCTGGAAGCAAACAAGGGAAAATGTCATTATTACCTTGAGATGATCCAAGGTTGTTAATAAGCACTCTTAAGCATGGACAGAAAAAGAAAAAAAAAAAGATAAAAACTTCTGTGCATCTAAAGATTCCATAAAGAGTGAAAAGTTAAGTATCAGGAGAAGATATGTGCAATACTTAACCAATGACATCACACCCAGGTTATATAAAGAATTTGTACAAATCATTTAGAAAAAGATGGTCCGCCAAGCAAAAAATGGGCTAGAGACAGTTCATTAAAGAGGGTCTCCAGATTCCCAATAAGCACGAAAAGGTGATCAATCTCATTAGTAACTAGGAAAATGCAAAATTATCCCACAAAGAGATACCACTACATATTCAATAGATTAAAAAAACAAACAAGAAAAGACTGTCATTGTTAAATATTGAGGTCTAGACTATGGATAATCTGGGATAGTGGTGATGGGGGTAAAAATGAAGATAACTACATTGGAAACCTATGTTTTCAGTATCATTTACAAAAGCTGATCATGCACACACCATATCATCAGCTACTCCACACTAAGTCAACTCTGTAGGCACCATGTGCACAAATGTCAGCCATATTATTCATAGTAGGGCTGAACTGGAAACAACCCAGTTTTATCAGTAGTGGACTAGATAAATAGACAAACGATTTATACCATAACTTAAACCAACTCACCTCCACAGAGTTGACTCTAATTCACAGCAACTGTGTAGGACAGGGTAGCATTGCCCATGTGGGTTTCTGAGACTCTTGACTCTTTTATGAGAGTAGAAAGTCTCTTCTTTCTCCCACGAGTGGCTGGTGGTCTTGAACTGCTGGCTTGTGTTTAGCAGCCCAATGCATAACCACTATGCCACTAGGGCTCCAATTACTTATACAGTGAAATATTATACAGGGATGATACGAAAGCATGGCTGAGTCTCACTAAGTTGAGTGAAAAGAAGTCAGACACAAAAGTATAATTTACATCAGTGGTTCTCAACCTTCCTAATGCCTCGACCCTTTCATACAGTTCTTCATGTTGTGGTGACCCCCAACCATAAAATTATTTTCGTTGCTACTTCATCACTGTCGTTTTGCTACTGTTATGAATCGTAATGTAAATATCTGATATGCAGGATCTATTTTCATTGTTGCAAATTGAACATCATGAAAGCATAGTGATTCATCACAAAAACAATATGTAATTATATCTTGTGAAATATTTGTTTCTAATGACAAATAAATGAAATTTTGTCTTGAAGCATGGTGTAGCATGGGTAACAGTCTTCACGCCAGGTGCTTGTATATCGACGTATCTGCATGTGGGCGGACCCACTTGGAGATGGATAGAGGGGCGGTGTCTCAGTTCTGAAGGCTGTTCGACCCCCCAAAGGGGTCACGACCCACAGGTTGAGAACTGCTGATTTTCATGACTGTCTAAAAATAAGCTATGCTTTAACTAGCGATGTTCCCTGAAGTCTTATTAAGTAATAAAGACCATCTACCTTGAGCATGACGCTCCCTCAAGAGCTATCTATATGGGCTCTAACTGTGGGCAGCAACTTGGAGCTTAGGAAGCTCAGGAGGTAGAGAGTTACGTTGGTGGGAGAGGAACAACTCCAAAGGAGGGTGACAACAGCCGCATAGCTGGAAGCATGTAATGTCACTCAGTGGTTCATGGGGACACTATTGAATTGGTGTATGTTTTGCTGGGTATAAGACCCCAGGTAGTGCAGTGGGTTACCTATTGGGCTGCTAGCCACAAGGTCAGCAGTTTGAACCCAGCAGCTGCTCCTTAGAAGAAAGACGAGGCTTTCTGCTCCCGTCAAGAATTACAGTCTCAGAAATCCCAGGGTAGTTCTAATATATTCTGACCTATTGGGTTGCTTTGAATTGGAATCAACTCTATGGCAGTGAGTTCTGTTTGGCGGCTTCTTTTGTCCTCAACCATAAAAGAAATAAGAATTTAAGAATCAGGCAAAACTAAATAGTGATGTAGTCAGGATAGTGACTAAGGCAGTACATCTCAGTGGTGAGGCATTCAGTTTTTCAACTGAGTGGTAGTTCCTTGGGTGACTTCAATTTTGAAACCTCCAAGAGATTTTGTTATATGTCTTTTAATAAAATTGATTTAGAATATATTGCAAACCATTCTGCTAATTCATATGCTTTAACTCTGGGAGTTTAAGATGTACTGGGCAAGACACTTGGTCATTAAAATGGCTTAAAATAAATGGCTGAGAATTGTTATGGGGACAGATCCATAATCACAACACCACATCACTTGGTTTATTGAATTGAGTTGTGTATGAAAATAACTTTTTTTTTTTTGCCAATCATTCTTAGCAGAGATCTGGTTTAAGGAATTAAAAACCAAAAACTCACTGCCACCAAGTCTAGTCTGACTCAGAGCGACCCTTTAGGACACGGTGGGACAGGCCCTGTGGGTTGCTAAGGCTGTAACTCTATGGAGAAAAGTAGAAAGCCTCATCTTTCTTCCTTGCACCAGTTGGTGATTTTGAACTGCTGACCTTGCAGATCACAACCCTCGTTGTAGACTACTATGTCACCGGGGATTGGTTTTAGGGTAGTTCATATAAAAAGACTTAAAAGTTGCTCTTGATAAGATTGATATGAAGGTGAAGAGGAAGCCAAAAAATGCTAAAGTGGAACTTGGTTACAAAATAATGTTTTTAGCTTTGGTTTTCTTTCAAGAGTATACTTTATATTTATAATATATTGGGCTGTTGAGTTGACTCCAACTTAAAGCAACCTTATGCATAACAGCACGACAAACTTCCAAGTCCCATCCAGTCTCTCTGATCTTTGATACATTTGAGCCTGTTAGTGAGGCTATTGTAGCAAGCCAGCTCATTGAAGAGTTTCCTCGTTTTTTATTGACCATTGGCTTTAGCAAACATGATGCCTTTTGGTGGTTGTTAGGAGAAATGAGTTGGTTTAGAACCACAGGGACCCTATGCAAAACCAAACAAAACACTGCACAACCCTGCACCATCCTCACAATTGTTCCTATGCCTGAACCATTGTTGCAGCCGCTGGGTCAACCCATCTCTCCTTGAGGGCCTTCCTCTACCGCTGCCTCTCTGCTTTACCAAACATGATGTCCTTCTCCATGGACTCGGGTTTCCTGAAAATGTATCCAAGGTAGGTAAGACCAAGTCTTGCCATCCTTGCCTCTAAGAAGCACTCTGGCCTTCTTCCAATACATAAAGGTCAGTCTTTATAGCAGTCCATGATACTTTGAATATTCTTCTCCAGCACCACAAGTCAATTCAAACACATCAATTCTTTTTCACTCTTCCTTATTCAGTGTCCAACTCTCACATGCGTATGAGGCAGTGGAAAATACCATGGCTTGGGTCTGGCACACCTTAGTCCTCAAAGTACCATCCTTGCTTTTCAGTACTCAAAAGAGGTCTTGTGCAGCAGCTGCACTGCACCTTGTCTTTTGATCTCTTGACTGCTGCTTCCATGGGTATTGATTGTGGACCCAAGTGAGACAAAATCCTTGACAACATCACTCTTTTCCCCATTTATCCTAATGCTACCTATTGGGCCAGTTGTGAGGATTTTGATCTTCTTTACATTGAGTTGTATTCCATACTAAAGGTTGCAAACTGTATCTTCTTCAGCAAGTACTTCAAGTTCCCCTCCCTTTCAGTAAAGGAGGTTCTGTCGTCTGCTTAGCAAAGGTTGTTAATAAGCCTTCCTCCAATCCAGATGCTACATTCTTCTTCATAATAGCCAGCTTTTCTAATTATTTACTCAGTATAGGGATCAAACAAGTAGGCTGAGAGGATTTATAACTCTGATGCACACCTTTCCTGATTTTAAACCATGCAGTATTCCCTTGTTCTATTTGTACAACTGCCCCTTGATCGAGCTACGAGTTCCCCATGAGCACCAGGCAGTATTCTGTGACCCCATTCTTCTCCAGGTCGTCTGTCCACTGTGCATTATGGTTCGCACAGTCACATGCTTTTGCATCATCCTTTGAGTGATTACTTTTTTTAAAAAACGTCATGTCCTTTTTAGTGATTCATTTTTCCAGAAGACATATCTAAAATAAGAAGCAGTCCTGACATCTTAGCTTCTAAATCTATCATCATTGGTTTAAAAATAATGAGCTCTTATTATATGAGTCCTTTAGTGAGGTGCTCTCCTCCCACTGGGCCACAAACTCCTGGAGGACAGAGATAGCACATTCACTTCGTACTGTTGTTGTAACAAGTTGCCACAATTGTAGGTGGTTTAAAACAACACAGATTTATTATCTTACAATTTGGGCAGCAGTCCGAAGTCCAAATGAGCCAGCAAGCCTGCATTCCTTTGGAAATTCAGAGGGCGGGAGAAAGAATCCATTTCTCTGCCTTTTCAAGCTTATGGAAGGGGTCTGATAGAGCCCTGTGACATAGTAGTTACGTGTTGGGCTGCTAACTGCAAGATCAGCAGTTTGAAACCACCTGCCACTCCCTCCTCTGGAGAAAGATGGGGTTTTCTATTTCTGTTAACAGTCTTAGAAACTCAAGGGGGCAGTTCTACCCTGTCCTATAGGGTCACCGTGAGTCAACAGTGACTCCTTACCAGTGAGCTCGTTGTTTGCTTTTGAGAAGTGGTCTGCATTTTCAGTGGTCCCTTCCTGCTCCAACCTTCTTGCCTCCATTGCCTTATTTCCTCTGGGCCTCTCATCCACCTGTCTCCCTCCGATAAGACCTTGTGATTATATTGGGCTCACCTAGATAATTAGAATAATTACTCCATCTCATGGTCCTTAAAACTATCACAACTGGGGGTGGGGGTGATGAGGAGCTGATACCAAGGGCTCAAGTCGAAAGAAAATGTTTTGAGAATGATGAGGGCAACAAATGTACAAATGTGCTAGGCATACAATGGATGGATGGATGGATTGTGATAAGAGTTGTAGGAGCCCCCAATAAAATGAGTTAAAAAAAACCCCAACTTATCACAACTGTAAAGTCTTCTTTGCCATGGAAGGAACAGATTACATATTCAGCGGTCCCAGGGTGAAAGATGTGGGGTCATCCTTCCATCTGTCACCGATGGGATCCTTTAAGTTTTGTCTTGCCTCAAATAGTGCTCGTGTTTGCAGTAGGAGTTCACTGGTCTTTGCTGGGTGACGAAGTAGATCTAAGGTCGCATTCTTTGAAGTGTCGTTTCTGAAAGAAGGGAAGTCATGGTCTGAGCCTTTCGTCCTCAGCCACAGCTGTAGGTAGCTCTTGGTTCAGTTTTGAATGTTGCGCCACCTCATGGCGACATCAGAATGCACCGTTCCCTGCTCCTGCTCTACCATCATGATCATTGGGTCTAGGTGCTATAAAGAGGCTACCTGCAAACAGAATGGTAAAGGGTCTGGGAACTTAAAAAAAAAAAAGAAGAATGCTCGAAGGAATCATGGATCTTTATCTTGGAAGGGGACTTGGGATGAGGTGATTGGCATTGTAATTATCTTCAACTAAGGAAAGAAATATTCTTGGGAAGAATCATGAAGCCCACTCACTCTACTTAATTATAACAGCAGTAGTGTTACTATCAACAAGAACAAACGTTTCAGAGCTTCAATTAGCCAAGGCCCTGCGCTTTCACTTGACAAAATGAATTTAATGTTCACAGCAATTCTCTGAGAGGGTCGCCTGTCTTACAGAGAAGGACATGGAAGTCCAGCAGCTGCCAGCACAGGCCAGTGTGTTTGGTAAAGCAGACATAGCCAGAGTATCTGAGCTGAACTCTTGATATTCTCAGCCCTAGGAAGCACGAGAGTGCATTTTGAAATGGCAGCTTTCTGCCCAGGCCAGCTGCCTCCTCCACTCAGTCCAAGCATTCGGCCATCGGTCTTTCCGGGTGTGGAGAAATGGTTCCCTTTAGCATTATTATGTGGGTAGAAGAATAAGAGTCTTAAGTGGGGTTTGGCAGAAATGGCGATGTGGGAGGACATGATTAGTCTGGGCTTGTTTTTCCCGGGGAAAGGCATGCAATTTATATTTGGCAAAATAGGACTTGGTTTCATCAAATTGGACTGTGAAAAAGAGTGGAAAAAGTCGCACCCCCGTTCTTTCCCAGGGTCCCTGCTGCCTCGTTCCGTCAAAGCCGTGTGGTTGCAGCAGGCGTGCGCGCCTTTTACTTTTATTACTCGGTGGTTTTCAGAGTGCTCATTTGCCCCTAAATTTAGAACCATTCCAATTGTGTTCAGCCCTTATCTTTTTGTAAGTACTGATTTTCCTCTCAGACAGTCACGGGAAATTGGTTGGTGGAGTTTGCCTTCTGTAGGAAGACTGTTAAGAGATGCACGTGAGTTGGTGTGTGTGTGTGGCTGTGTTTGTTTTTGTCATGCATTATGTTGGCATTTCATTGATCTTTCAAATATTCCTAATTTCTCAGGGAGGGTCTCGGTCACGCAGGGCTGCTGTAAGAAAACATACCCCAAGTTAAGTGACTTTACAGAACCACCATTTATTTTCTTCCAGTCCAGGAAGCTGCAGTGCAGTGGAGATCGGAGTACGGGCTCAGCGGATGGGGCCTCGCTGCTGGTTGCCACTGCCGGCTAGCAATCCTTGGAGTGACTTTGCTTGTCAGATAGCGTCTCACCGGGCATCCGTGTGTGTCATCTGTCTGTTCTACTTTAGTTGTATCATTCAAAAGAAATGAGGGCTGGGACCCACCAGGCTTGAATATGGCCTCATTAACATCTGCCGAGAAACGGTTTCCAAATGAACTTTCACATATTGTTTTTTGGAGGCACAATTTCATCCAGAACAGAATGTTTCAATTTCACATGACTTAAATTTTTTCTATTGCACTTGTGTAGCATTTTTCTTTTTCCTTTCTAGCTTTCCTGACACAAGGATTGCAGCATAGATTTGGGGGAAACAGTGACCCACTGCGCTCTCAGGACGTGGAGTGGTTGGGAAGAGGGCTTCCGAGTTGGGCGTGGTGGTATGAATCTGAGCTCCACTGCTAATTGCTGTGTGATGCACGGGGCAAGCTTCTTAAGCTTTGGGGGGTCTTAATTTCCACTTGAAATGGAGGTGTTGATAGTACCAACCTCAACGTATAATGACGAAGGTTAAGTGAGATCATCCTCGCCAAGCGCTTGTGCAGCTTACAGGCGTCGTCTGCGATATTAGCTGCTGTAGCACAGCTGTTGGAATCTTGGTGGCATAGTGGAGTATGCCTTGGGATGCAAACCACAAGCTCCGCAGTTCAAAACTACCAGCTTCTCAGCAGGATAAAGACAAGGCTTTTCATCCATCGAGCTACAACCTTGGAAATCTCACAGGCGCAGCACTACCCTGTCCTTTAGGGTCACTGTGAGTCACCATCAACCCTATGGCAGTGAGTTTAGTTTGGGGTTACTGTACAGCTGTCCCTGTCCTGAGCTTCTGGGTGGTACAAGTAGTTAATGTCAGTGGCACTTAGAATTAACGGTCCTGTCGATATGTTTGAAAGACACATGTTGTCTCCTTGACCCTATGGAGTGCAGTGCTACTCTGCACAGCCAGAGTCTACATGAATCAGATGGACTTGGCGACAACGGGCCAAGTTTTTGGATCATGGCGCACTGAGAAAGCCTGGTAGAGGAAGATCTCAGGTTAGGGTTTGAGGAACTCTGCAAGTGTCATGGTTATGCATTGGGCTGCAATCCTCATGGTCCACAGTTCAAAACCACCCGCTGCTCCCTAGGAGAAAGGTGGGCTTTCTACTCCCCTAAAGAAATAAAGTCTGGGAAAGTCCCAGCAGCAGTTGTGCCCTGTGAGGTAGATGGTAGAAGTGCTGCTGGTGCAGCCGGTACTGAAGGATTCTCAGTACCTTCATTACTGATGAAAACCTCCTTTTGAGAGACCTCTGGTGCCCTTGGCAGGGCGTGCTGGTGGAGTGTAGTGGTTACTTGTGGGGCTGCAGATTCAAGAAGTCAGTAATTAGAAGGCACCAGCCATAGGAGAAAGATGGGCTTTCTACTCCTGTAAACAGTTACAATCTCAGAAACTCATGGAGCAGGCCTACCCTCTCTTAGATGGTCACTATGGGTCAGTATAGACTCGATGGCCATGAGTTTGGTTTGGTTGGTGCACTTGGCGGGAGCCCTGGTGGTGCAGTGGTTAAATTGCTCAGCCACCACTGAAAGGCTGGAAGTTTGGACCCTCCGTCCTCTCCCCTCAGCATCTGCTTCCTAAGATTCTAGCCTCGGAGCAGATGGACAGCTTTTCTTCTGAGCTACTGGGTTGCTCTGAGTATGAGTGAACTTGATGGCAGTGGGTTTGGGTTTGGATTAATGCACTTTGACCTGTGGATATAGCCCATTTAATGTTGATTTCAAGGTAAAGGAGCAGAAAATATATATATAACAGAAGTACTGGAATCTATTTGCCATATGCATCTGAACTAAAGATAACATCCTTTGAAATGCGATTGGAAATTGTTGGGAAAAGAGCATCTTCTAGCAGTTTTATTTATGTGTGTTTTGCGCGTCAGCACAGTGGGCTGGATTCAGCACAGCATACTTTTCCACAGAGGTTGAGGGACAGGATTTCTGCCTGCAGGAGGCTGGGGCTGGCGTAGGACTGGTCAGGGTTTCCTTCTCTTGTACAGAAGGCACTGACTCGAAGGCACCTAACAGGAGGAGGGTGGGAGTGGTGAACTTGGATTCTGATTCTTTGTCCAATCCTGGCTTCTGTATAGCATTGGGCAGGTTGCTTCTCTTCCTTCAGCAGGATTCCAATTTCTAATCATAAGCAAACAGTTACATGTCTCCTGCAAGGATCCGAGTCAATGGCAACTTGGGAAGCAGGTGGAGTGTTCATTCACAAGGTCAATGCAAATAGAAGTTGCTGCGGAATAGAAAAGCTCTGTTTGGGGAAGAACTCTTGTCCTGTGACAGCTGAGATTTTCTTTCATGGAACTCTTGAGTTCCATCCTCTTCCCAGCGGCTGTTGAGGCAGTTATGATTCTCAGCGATCCTTAGAAGGAAATCTCATCTAGTCCTGCTCTGCCCTCGCAATAGTTCCCAGGCCCGAGCCCATTGTTGCAGCCACTGTGCCAATTCGTCCCATTGAGGGGCTTCCCCGACTTGTGCTTCCCCTCTACCAAGCACGTTGTCCTTCCTCAGGTCTGGTCCCTCCTGATAACATGTCTTGAATTCCTTAATGCCCAGATAAATAATTCTTTTGAAATCCAGCCTCAGGACTTGTGTGCCTGCTAGAGAGGCAAAAACAGCAGCCTGTGATTCCTGTCCTGACTTTAATTCCAGGGACAGCCCTGCTATTGTTTCCTTTCAAGGCCTAATATCAAATAACTTACAAAAATATTATTATTATTATTTGCCATATCTTTCTCCAGCCAATGCATCTGTGCACCTACAATTCTGTTATTTGTTCACCTCGGGTGAAGTTATACAGTCATTATGAAGTTATACATTGCTGTCAACCCCCCCACCCCATTTCTTCCCATATCCTCAGGGAATCATTACTCCCATTACTGTTTCTGAAGGGTTATCTATCTTGGCTTTCATGCATCCAATTATTTTAGTTATACAAATGAACATATGCAGGTCTAACAAGAATGATGGTGATAATAGTAAGGGGAGGAGATATTAAAGAACTAGAGGATAGTTATGTGTTTCATCAGTGCTCTACCGCACCCTGCATATACCATCCTTCCTGTGTGGCCCTTCAGTGAGGGACTGCCCAATTATCTTACAGGTGGGTTTGGGGTCTCCATTTAGTCCATGCTCCTTCACATCCATTTGATTGCTTGTATTTGAACTTCTGATCCCTATTCCCGTCGACACCTCATGATCATACAAGCTGGTGTACTTATTTCATGTGGGCTTTGTTCCTTCACTGCTAGATGGCCATTTGTTTAACTTCAAGCCTTTAAGACCCCAGGTGCTATATCTCCTAAGAGCTGGGCATCATCAGCTTTCTTCACTGCATTTGCTTATGCACCCATTTTGTCTGCAGTGATCTATCGGGAAGGTGAGTATCATACATTGCCACATTATTAGAACAAACCGTTCTTGCGCTGCGGTAAGAAGAGTTAAGTAGAAGTCCAAGTCTGTCTGCTCAGATGACTTTTCTTTCATGTTGTCTTACTTGGTCTCAGGTTTCTCACCTTCATCAATATTATTTTTCTTTGTGATCTGTTGTCTTCCTGCTTTCTGTTTTTTTATTTCTCTCCTGCCTGCTGGGCTAGGCCTGTTACTTGAAAGTAGTTTTTCCTAATCAGTATTGTTTGCTTCTAGCACTTTGAATTGTCCACCTTGCTGTCTCTAAATCCCTACCTCACACCATGGAGCATCTTTTCTCTCTCAGTAATCACCTGCTGGGAGCAGCAGTCCAGGATGGTTTAATTGGTGAGGGTGTGGGTGCACGGAGTCAGATACGTGCCCATTTTGTTTCCACATGACTTTCACTTCTGGGTGGGTATTCCATCTGCTCTCTAGCAGGGAGGGATGGGAAGGAGAAAGGGTTGACCACAACATTATACCCTTTGACTCATTCCATTTTGCCTAAAACTTGCTCTGCTTCTCTGCACTTGGCTGTAGTATAGGATTCAGCTCAGTAGCCATGTTTCCAGCTAAGACTTCAACCACTGTGTAGGAATGGGAACTGAAGACTAGGGGTGGGGGTGGGGGGGCACTGAGCGTGTTCTGCCATGGCTGCCCTGGATTGTTATTAGTCCCCTTTCAGAAGTGCACGGGAAGCATGCACGGGAGTGCTGTCTGGACCAGGCGCTCCTTAGACACACTGGACAGGGTCGAAGGGGAGAGTGAGGTAGCTCAGGCTGTTGGCTGGCTTAGAAGAGGTTTGGAAATCGTCCGTGGATCCCTTTTATTTCAAATTTGAAGCCATTTATTATTTGAAGAGCACTTGCAGAGTTTTCTCCTGCTGCTGCGAAACATGATAGTCTAAGTGGGCATCTTTGAAGAGAGGACATTTATTGGATCATGGGTCAAGAGGCTAGAGGACCAATTCTGGGTGTGGCTTCAGTGGAAAGTCTGACCTTGTTGATAGCCCTGGGAGTTCTGTTGTGTGTAGGCAACCCTTTGGCAGAATCTGGCCCTTCCCTGCAGGTGTGTCTAGTTTGCTCATTAGGTGTAGAACTCAGAGCCCTGGTGCTCCAGTGGTTAAGTGCTTGGCTGCTAACCAGAAGGTTGATGGTTCCAACCCATTAGCTGCTCCTTGGCAGACCCAAGTGGCAGCCTGCTATTGTAATGATTGCAACCTTGAAAACTGTTTGGGGCTGTTCTAACCTGTCCTGTAGGTTTGCTATGAGAAGGCAACAGCTAAGTATAGGACCTATCCTGCTCTGGTAAAACCGTAGTAACATAAAAGGCAACCTTTATATATTTACATCCAGGGGTTAGGATTTAAGCACATTTGTAGGGGGTCGGGGTGGGGGTACAGGGACACACCATTTAATTTGTGACAAACTCTTTGTAGCTGTTCTTGCTGCTTTACCAGTGCTGTGTTAATGAGTCAGAGATTATGGTCCCTAATCTCTAAGGCAGTGGTTCTCAACCTTCGTAATGCCTCAGCCCTTTAATACAGTTCCTCATGTTGTGGTGACCCCCAACCATAAAATTATAACTGTAATTTTGCTACTGCTATGAATTGTAATGTAAATATCTGATATTCAGCATGTATTTTCATTGTTACAAATTGAACATAATTAAACATAATTAAAGCATAGTGATTAATCACAAAACAATATGCAATTATATATTGTGAAATATTTATGTGTTTTCCGATGGTCTTAGGTGACCCCTGTGAAAGTGTTGTTTGACCCCCAAAGGGCTCTCGACCCACAGGTTGAGAACCACTGCTCTAAAGGTTTATTCTGTGGGGGAAATCCAGGTGTGTCATGTAATGAATCCAGTGCTGTTTGATGCACCCTGTGATGGGAGGCTCTGTGAGCTCATAGGAAAAGACCTGGCCAGCCTGAAGAAGGCTGGCTCTGTGGTCTGTGTGTATCGACAGGACAGTTGGACATATTCATCTGGATGGGGTTATATCTGTATCCACTGAGCGTTTGAAGTAACTGCTTGATGAGAATGTGGTTCTCTAAGATCCTACTGTGTCATGTCCTTGGCTTACTGTTTTGATTCGTTTCTTGTCCTAGACCCTCGGAACCTGGCTGCCTGGAGCCTGTGTGAGAAGGAAGGATGCTAGCCCAATGGGAGCTCTCCTTTTACCTGCTTGCCTCACTCGGCTTCCACTTCTATTCTTTCTATGAAGTCTACCAAGTCTCCAGAGGTAAGACCCTGGCTTTTCTGATCCTTGTCAAGGAAGGAAAGGGAGTGAGGGGAATGTCCAGAAATAGAAGATTCTGGAAGATAGTCCGAAAGGCTCAGCATGACTTTGGCCCTGTTTCCCCCAGTTTGAATTAATGGCCTGAGTCAGTGACGTTTTCTACCCTAATCCTCCATCTTTCAGGTGCTCTGTTGCTGCTCTCTTGTAATAGGAGGGTTTGTTTGATCTAATGGCTATGGAGGGACCTAGGAGTACTGCAAGGGGAAGCCAGCCCCTAGCACATTGTTACAGGTCCGGTAGGTGCAATTGTATAGCGATAATAAGTAAAGATTATAGTAAAGTCATAGAGAGCATGAGAGATAGAATAGAGAGATATTGAAAGAATGGAGTCAGACACATTTCATGGTAGCAGTGCTCACCTCAGCCCTGCTTGGTGGTCCACGTTGGGGAGAGAGAGAATCTTTAATGCTAACCAAGGCTTTTATTTTCTCTGGGGACATGCAAGCCCTCTAATTACAGGGGAAGACATACATCACAGGAAGGGGTTGAGCTATAGGTAATGCAGTAATGGGAGGGGGTGATCTAGGGGTATCCACGCAATAGGAAGAGGAGGGATTGGGGGTATACATGTGGCAAGATGGGTGGAATCTGTCCTAGAATTAGGATGACAGCTTAATTTTGGATGTCACAGAGCATGTTTGACCTGTTCCCTGGCTCAACTGATAGAGACCATTATCAGTAGGGTGTGAACTCCACCTACAGGAACCCAATCAATGACTGTGGGCCTGTCCATTGTCCTTGAACAGCAGGAAGCTGGGCCTAGCATCTGACCTCCCCCCACAGAGGACTTGCAGAATTATTCCCAGAACCTTCTTAATTTTTTTCTTTCAACTCACTATTCTCAGGCATACAGAGGCTGCTCAGGGACAGTGGAGACCCCGGCTCCTTCATCCTCTTGCTCTGCCGTCTTAGCGAGCTGCTTTTTTCCGCATATTGGAAATGAGTCATCCCAAATTGGAAATGAATTCCAGCCCGTAGGAAAGGGAATGGGAACCTTTCTTTCCTCTAAGGGTCATGTGGCAAGTAGCACTCATCACTTTCACTCACTCGCCATTGGCCAGCTTGGTATCACATGATCCAGGTAGTAGCAAAGGAAGCTGGGAGCTGTGGTATTATGTATATTGTGGAAGAAAGGGGGAAAGAGTTTGAGAAGACCTTGGGTAGTCACTGAAATAGTAAGGGAGAGTTTCTTAGAGGGAGCCGTGTTTACTGATTCTTGTCTTAAAGAAGAGCAGGATTTCTCCCATCAAGCAGAGAAAGGGCAGAGACTCTTTGGATAGAAGGAAATTTGCAGACACACAAATAAGCTTCTGTAAGCTCGAAATCACAGCATGACCTTGGCATTGCAAACTAATTCGGTAGAGCTAGAACATAGAGTATGGGGCCGGCATGCTGTAAGAGATGAGCCAAAATAAAGAAGCAGGAGTAGATTGTGAAAGACACTGTCCAGCTGGCTGAAAAGTTGGACTTTCTTTCAAAGGCAGGGAAATGTGGAAGGAACATGTGGTTATTGAAAACCACGAAGAGAGGGTTGGGGAAGCCAGGGTGAGTGCTCTGCTTTCAAACTGCTTGACTTGTGTCAGGAATGGGGTTTGTTGCCGTGGCTCCAGACTCATGAAGCATGAGGTTTAGAAAAGAAAGAAGAAAGGCGTCTGTGTTAGGTAGGGTTCTCTAGTGACATAAACCAAGACACTTATGATCATATATATATATATATATATATATATATATATATA
>NW_022111324.1:56897755-56906914 GCF_000313985.2 Echinops telfairi
CATGATCTGAATTCTACCTTGCAAGTCGGGCTAGACCAGAGGATGTACACTGGTACAGATAGGAACTGGAAATCCAGGGAATCCAGGGCAGATGATCCCTTCAGGACCAGTGGTGTGAGTGGCGATACTGGGAGGGTAGAGGGAGAGTGGGTTGAAAAGAGGGAACCGATTACAGAATCTATATGTGACCTCCTCCCTGAGGGATGGACAGAAAGGTGGGTGAAGGAAGACGTCAGACAGGGCAAGATATGACAAAATAATAATTTATAAGTTATCAAGGGCTCATGAGGGAGGGGGGAGCAGGGAGGGAGGGGAAAAATGAGGACCTGATGCCGGGAGCTTAAGTGGAGAGCAAATGTTTTGAGAATGATGAGGGCAGTGAATCTACAAATGTGCTTTACACAATTGATGTACGTCTGGATTGTGATAACAGTCGTATGAGCCCCTACTTAAAAAAAAAAAAAAAGCTGTTACCAAGGGCTCAAGTAGAAAGAAAATGTTTTGAAAATGATACTGGCAACAAATGTACAAATGTGTTTGACACAAAGGATGTATGTATGGATTGTAATAAGAGCTGTACAAGCCCCCAATAAAATTATTTAAATACTTTGAAGAAAAAAAAGTCAGAAGACAACTGTGATAATTGTGCTAATGCACACTCAATCAAGCTTCCTAACTGAACGCCCCAGCTTTCTCCCTCAGAGTAGCTGATGGATTTGAACTGTTAACCTTGCAGTTAGCAGCCCAATGTGTAACAACTTCTGTACCAGGGCTCTTACGCTCCTTTATGCTCTTTTCGTAAAAAATTATCCGAGCCAAAGTGATTCTCAGACCACTCCCAAGGAACATGTCTTCTTCCTCAGTTCAGAGAACTGAAGCCAAAGCACCCTGCTCTGCCCTAATCTGTTTAATTGGTATAATGTCAACTGTGCTGTGACAGCCTTCTTGGCTCACTGCCTCACTTTCTAATTCAGGGGAAAGTGCTACTCTCTTGGGTTATAGAAGTAATTCATTGGGAAAATAGTTTCTTCGTTGAACTTTTTTAGGGGGAGTTTGTATCTGGAGCAAAAATAGAGTGCCCTCTTGTTATTGGTTAGTGTTGAGTTGACTTTGACCTAATGTTAGACCTTATGTTCTACCTTGTGTGGAACAGAACAAAAGGTTGCCTGGCCCTGTGCTATTTTCATTATTGCTGGTATTGTGTCAGTCCATCTCATTGAGAAATTTTCCCATTTCCTCTTTCGTTTACTATGAAACTGCTTAAGTTGTATCTGTAATGTCTACATAATAGTTTTGCGATTTCATTCATGGGAAGTTTGTTTGGCATGGAGTCACTTTGGGAGTAGATTCATTGTAAACTTGTTCATCTTTTTCATGGTGGTTGCTACACTAAGATTTTCTACTGCTCAAGTCTGTTTTTGTAATGTAATATATATTTTGTAATGTATATTTAAAATATCAGCCTGCTGATATTTTAAAATATGTGAACACGCATTTGAATATCATCGTCTTCTAATGATTCGAAGCTCCTGTGTGTCTAGTTTCCCCTGTTTTAGATCCATCAGAGCTTTGTGTATGCTAGTAGGCTTGTTCTTCATTTCAAAGAGCAAACTCTTGAATTGATTTATAAATTCTACCATTAAAATTTTTCTTATTACTTTCTAATGTTCTGTTACTAATCTGATAGATTACTTCCCAATGAGCAGCCGTTACCCTGGGCCCTTTTGCTTTATAGGAGATAGCACACTTTCTTTTGTACAGTAAACAGCTTCCTGAGGAGTTGCATATTAATGACAGTTTTATTAATGGCCTTGTGCTTCCCATTGATTTGCATTTTCATTTCACAGGTGCCTTATTTTCAATTCTTTGATCTTCAGTGATCAGCAGCTAATGTTTCTCTAAATAAACTCGAGGATCCCAGGGAGCCCTGATATTAAAGACAGGCTTTTATCCTGAAAAGTATTTATTTGAATTGCCACCCCCAATTTCTTTGTTTTTATGTACGAGGTGTTCTTACATGATTATAATTAATAGCAATTTATAGATGAATTCTGCCTTTTTCATTGCTCATGCAATTTGGTAACCTCTCATTCAGGTTGTCAGGAACCCTAGTGACAAAGGGGATATATGTTGGGCTGCTAACTGAGAGGTCAGCCATTTGATCAGAAACCATTAGACCAGCGGTTCTCAACCCACAGGTTGAGACCCCCTTTGGGGGTCGAACTACCTTTCATAGGGGTCATCTGATTCATAACAGTAGCAAAATTACAGTTATGAAATAGGAACGAAAATAATTTTATGGTTGGGGGGGTGTCACCACAACGTGAGGGACTGTATTAAAGGGTCGTGGCATTAGGAAGGGTGAGAACCGCTGCCCTAGAAGCTCCTCAGGAGAAAGACAAGGTTTTCCACTTTGTAGAGTTTGTACAGTGTCAGACACCACGTTACTGTTGGACCTGCCTGGTCGGGTTGCTGTGCGTCAGGATGGACTCACTGGCGGTGTGTTTGGTCCTCGTGGATCAGCCTTCTTTATCAGAATGTGATTTTGTTTTCTACTTCTATGGTTGGAGGAATGTACTTACAAGATGGTTGGCAACTCTGCAGAGTCGTATCAAAGGTGAAGAGACAGAGACCCCCTCATTGAACAGATGCCCTTGATCTTGGGGTAAGGTGAGCTTGCTGACTGAGAGAGGACCACCTGGAGCCCTTCAGTGAACACAGCCTTTGTAAATGGACCCAATACAGAGTCCTTGGACTTGACAACCTCTTTTATGGCCAGTAATAGTGGTGGGGGTTGTTACACAGCTGAGGCTCTGGATGGCTGTACTTCACATTATCTTTAACTCTTGTTTCCCTTGTCACTGAATGCCAAGGACATAGAACACAGTTTCAGAAGTCTTTGACACTTGAATTGCCACCCACCTACTGCAAGTCTCTTAGCCCATGCTTCCTCTTAGGCTTGTGCTGGAATTTGTTTCTACTTGCTGACACTGGTCCCCAGGTGATGGGGAGGATTGGCTTCCAATCTGTTTTAACATTTTTAATAAAACTTTCACAATGACTGGGGACAGGGCCTAGGCTAGGGACACATTGTGGTAGACCCCAGAGGCCCCCCCCCACCTTCTGTGCCCACAGCCAGTGTTCTAGTTTGCCCCCCACATCCCCCACCCCTGGCCCTATCAACATGCAAGAAGCTTCCTATTTGAGTTTCCAGTCCTGCTGGGACTCCTGCTACCTCTGTCAGGTACTCTGAGGATTCCCATGCAAATTGTACTCCTGGTGGTGCCTTTGTCACTCCCAGAATTCCCTAGGTGAGTAGCAACCCTATTAGGGAGTTTGGGAGGCTATTTATGCCATTTATCATTTTTGCATCCTATTTACATATCTGATTTGCTTTTGTTTGGGTTACGGCTGAGCCATGTTTTCGTTCTCTGAGGGTAGGAATTGTAGGAGGACATGAGAGACGAAGCCCCCTCTACACCTCTTCTATGTGAACAGTGTACAGATGGGTATTTCAGCGGTGTTTATCTTGGTATTCTCTTTCCATCGACAGTCCATCTTTCCTGCATCCTGTCTCTGCTCTCCTTGACTTCTACACTCAGCAGCACAGGCTCTGAGAGAAATAAAGAATCAGTAGGAGCTGATTAGAGTTTTTCTAATGCATAGAAACAGCAGGGCACTTTTTACCATGATTGGGTGTGCTAGTCCCTGACAGTAGCTGTTAGGAGATGTGTGTGTGTGTGTGTGTTTTCTGCCTCTTCTCAATTACTTCAGTCTTATTTTTCTCTACTCCCTCCTAGGATTAATTTTCCATACAAATGTTACCTGTGATAGTAAGCCATTTACTTAAAACCCCGTACCTTCCCCTTTTACCAAAGGGAAGGTTAGTTAGGGGTTTTAAGTAAATGGCTTACCATCACAGCTCATTGCTAGTGGATTAAAATGCAAATCCTTTCCCTGGGTTGGTAGGACAGGGCTTTGATGTGGTCCTTTGTTTCGGGATGGGGGTGAGGTGGGGGCTGGCATTGGGAACCCACCGCTGACATTCTGATGAGGGCTCATCAGCCCAGGGACTTCCTTCCTTTCTGTGCTCTCGGGCAGGTTAGTTGTGGGGCAGGCTGAATTGTGGGGCATGGCAGCCCTCCAAGAAAGACATGACTCTGCCCTGTGGCCATCGCAGGGGGTGTGGAGAGAACTCCCCAGGCACAGAGGGTGTCTCTCTGTTTGCAGCATGCTTTGGGCTTGGCTACATGTAAGTTATGATGAAAACTCCAGTGTTAGGAAAACAGACACAGAAGCAGAACAAACCAATTGTCATCCAGCAGACACTGCCTACTGGCGCCCCGAGAGTGGCACCGTAGAGCTGCCAGTGGTTGATTCGTTTTGAAATTGAAGGATGTGTCCAAAAGTATCGCCACAAAACCAAAGAAATCTTTATTGAAACCCCCAAAATGTGACCCTATTGTTTCTGGACATGTTTGCTATCCAGGCCTACACCCCTAACCCCCACCCCCCGAAGATGGTGGTTCCATTTCTCTAGCCCTTCCACCAGATGCTCTGCACCCTTCATTTAACACTCCGCCACAAAGGCCGTTCGGAGCTAGACTCCAGGGACTCAAGCCGTGTTCCCTTTCAATGTTCTTTGCGGTTCGGGAACAGGAAGTTTGTAGGGTGGACTAGATAAGGTTTCCCAAGGGAATTCTCTTAGGACAGCCCTGTTACCTTTGAAAAATGAGCAGGAGCATTGTCCTGATTAGGATAAAAATTTTCCTTGGTACAATTTTCATGGCCTTGGCCTCACCCAAGCAGTTTTGAGTTTTCATAAAACTTATTTCTAATAAGCCCCTGTGCATGTCCTGTGTCCTCCTTGATAGAGGAAAATCTGTCAGGATGACTTCTTTGGAATCCCGTCTGAGCTGACCTGTCTGCGGAGAATTTCACTGGCCCAGCCGATCCCTTCCAAGCCAGTGCTTTGATTGGGCTTTTTTTCTTGAAGGCACCCTACTGAGACCAAGACCAGTGCATTGCTGAGAGAACTTGTCTGCACCATCCGCTAACGGCAGAGGCCTTCTTAAGCACACACTGTCTGCATGTATGAACTGGGATTCTGGCAGCTTTACTCTTTGTCTTACCCTCATAGCTGGTGAGCCTTTTCCCCTAGGTGCTCTGGGTGGACGCAAACTTCTAACTCTTCAGTTAGTAGCCGAGTGGGATTGCCATGTGCATCACCAAGGGGACCCCAGGATGGTACAATCGGAGAAGCACTGAGGGCCTTAACTCTTCATGGGAAAACAGTCTGCTGCAGGCGCCGGCCCCGCTTCCCTGCTCTTAGATGAACTGAATTCTACAGCTGTGAAATCTCAGCGACCTGAAAACAGTGATATTCAAAGAGGCTCTGAAGGTGCTAAAATGGATTTTAGCTGTGGTCACTTAAAATGTATTTCAGACAGCATTTGTTTGGATCAAGAAATCTGACCAGTGTAACGGAAGACTTCTTTAAAACGTGAGGGAGATTTTGGGCTCAGCGCTATGCTGTCTAACACTGTAGGCATTAACCACAGGCAACTAAAGAGCACGTTAACTGTGGCTACTCCTATTTGGGATGTGTGGTAAGGACAACTTGTATAAACAAACAACAAACACAATTCATTTCCATCAAGTTAACTTCAACGTATGGTCACCTTACAGGACAGAGTAGAAGTGCTCTGTGGGGCTCCCGAGACTGTACATCTTTATGGGGACAGCCACATCTCCCAAGGAACAGCTAGTGGGTTAAAACCTCTGATCTTTGGTTCGCGGATCAATGCTTAGCCCATCGTGCCACCAGGGCTCAGTAACTTGTACATCATGTTTTAAAGAGTTTAACAAGGCGTGCAGAGTAACTAATTAATAATTGGTTAACATTCCTTACGTGTTGAAGTGCTTTGGGTCCACGGGGATCCAGAAAAGGAGCCCTGGTGGCACAGGGCGTTAGTTATGAGCTGCGCTGATACCTGCAGGGCAGCAGTTCAGACCTGCCAGCCGCTCTGCGGGAGCGGGGAGAGACTTTCTGCTCCCATAAAGAAGTACAGCCTTGGGTATCAAAGGGGCTCTTCTGCTGTGTCCGCCAAGGTCGCTGTCAATTGGAATCGACTTGGTGGCAGTGAGTTTGGCTTTGTTTCTCTGATTAAGCAAAATGTACTAAAATTCATTTTCTCTGTTTCTTTTCACTTTCCAAAGTGGGGCTGTCAGAAATCTTACACTATATTATGCAAGCCCTGGTGTGTTTCTGTTGAGCAGTGCTGGGCTGGGTTTCCTAACCCTCTTGTCCACAGAAAGTTCCCTTTTCCCACTAGAGGGAGATACTTTCCAGCTCCAGGAAGTCTGCTTCCTGTCCTGTACAGTTCACCACTCCGGAAGAGTGGGGTCGAGTGGGGGGGGCTAGGGCAAGCACTGCACTGCTCACTTTCTGAATGCTGCCTACTCCGGTGTCTCCAGACTCTAGTTTTTGTGGACGTGAAACCAAACCAGAAGAGGGACGAGGGCTTTCCCAGCCTCGCTGCCTTCGCACACCCAGAGGTTTCTGTTAGCTTCTTGGTGGCGTGGCAGCAGCTTGCCACGGGTTCCCTGTGTCCCTGAGGCGTGCCCGCGCATCTCTGCGCATCCGTCACGTGGCGTGTTTCCAGGTGTCACAGAAAGGGTCCGTGACCAAGTGTAGCCACACACCTTCCGCCTCATGCGCCCAGCAGCATGGTTGCCACGCCGTTATTGTTTGTCTGTTTGCCCTAGTGTTCTAGTGCGTTTCCCTCAGTGCACTGTAAGCCCCCGGAGGGGGAAAGTCAGGCCACTTTTGTCCTGTTTCGTCCTTCCTCCTTCCCACTGGGGGGCATCGTGGGTTATGTGTCGGGCTGTTGGCAAGTTAGCAGTTGGGAACCCCCAGCCGGCTGTAGGAGCAAGAAGAGGCTTTCTGATACAGATTTGTACTCTCGGAAACCCACAGGGTCGTTCTACTGTGTCCTGTGGGATTGCTACAGTGTCGCTGTCAATCAGAACTGACTCGACGGCAGTGAGGGTTTATGTGCCACTGTGCTTGCTTCTTGTACACCCAGAAAGAATTTGGTTCTATCATTGATTTTAAATCTGTTTATTTATAAGTATGTCTGTATATTACATGATTCCATTTTATGAGCTTGTTGGTACCCTGCATCGAGTCAGTCCCTGACTCACTCCATGCATAGTGAAACAATGTGCTAATACCATTTCCAGGATTGGTTCCAGATCAGACGGCTGTGGTCTGTATAATTTCCAGTGGCTGACTTTGAAAGTACATCACCTGGCCTTTCTTCTACTTGGTCGTTAGTCTAGTAAAAAACCCAAACAGAACAAACCCCACTGCCATCAAGTCAACTCCATGGTGGCCCTGTAAGAACAGGGTTGAACTGCCCAAATTGGTTTCCAAGACTATAACTCTTGATGAGAGTAGAACCCTTCATCTTTCTCCCTCAGAGCAGCTGGGGGTTTTGAACTGCAGACCTTGTGGTTCGCAGCCCAACACACAACCCATGACACCACCAGAGCTCCTTCATCTAAAAGTTCCACTGAAACAGCATCACAGCAACACACAAGTCTCTGCTGACAGATGAGAGGTGCCTGTGATGAGTTCTGTGCTGGGAGATGAACCTGGGCTCTTGCTTAGAAGCTAAGAGTTCTACCACTGTGGCACCACTGCCCCCTAGTCGTGTTAGCATTATATCATAGAGCATGTCTATGGTCACCACAATGTTTTGGCCTGATCTGTTAAAAGTTTTTAAACTGCCTCTTTACGCAAGAGTATCAGCACTAAGCCTCATATGCTTCCCTCTGCCGGAAGCCTTTCTGTCTTGACCCCCTTCTCCTTTTGTGACCCTTCTTACAAGCAGAAGAGGGCATTTCCATCATCGTTAGCATGTGTTTTCCAGGAACTCAGGTCACGGAACACTGGAGGGACAGGGCAAGGAGCGAGACATGTTTCCATGCCGGTTGCTGAGTTCACAGGCAGCTTTTCCACGGATATATTTCAGTTGCTCTTCGTGCCCCTGCTATCCAATCAACCCGGCCCTCTTTCCACTCGTATCTCATTGGCATTCTTTTTCTCGTCAGCACATGAAGAGGCCCTGGACCAAGAATATGAACTGGAGACGGATCCCTTATTTGGAGGACTGAAGAAGGTAGGCGGTGGATATATGATAAATCTTCTCAACTTCCCAATCAGATGTCAGCATTTTGTATCATTTTGTGTTGACCCCAGGGGATGAGTCAGTAACAAATGGAAGTTTATAGCACCTTTTCTGTTGTAATCTTATATGTTTGTACACTACGCCACCAGGACTCCTCAATTATCACAATAGGCTTTAACATGAAGTCACTTAAAAAAAAACACCCCAAAACCTGTTTTTACACTAATTGCATAGAGTACCAGGTGTAAGGTCAATCAGCTTTTGTGGTCTGGCTTGGAGATATATGACTTGTTTTTCAAGTTCTGAATACTTGATTTGCAAATAAACTTTCGGAAGACAGCGGATTTCCAAGTTCCAAGTTGAATCCTGCCTGTATGTGTCCACTCAGTAGTTGGTGAATCTTGCTTTGAAGTGTGACAGATTCACCTGAAGGCATGTTTTGATTTTGTAGGGTGGCTTATCTCTCTTTTCCTGCTCAGAACAGAAGCATGGTGGAAGAGCCATGTTTGGGGCTAGGAGAAAAATGGAATATTTTGTTGCTTGAATCAAATTATAAATGCTTCTTACTTAAATAAAGTGGGTTCTTGTCAGCAGTGTTCAGTGCAGCACTCTTTTTTTTCAATCATTTTAATAGGGGCTTATACAACTCTTATCACAATCCATACATGCATCAATTGTGTAAAGCACATTTGTACATTCATTGCCCTCATTCTCATTGCCAAATTCTCAAAACATTTGCTCTCCACCTAAGCCCCTGTCATCAGCTCCTCATTTTTTCCCCTCCCTCCCGGCTTCCCCCTCCCTCATGAACCCTTGATAATTTATTATTTTGTCATATCTTTCCCTGTCCGACGTCTTCCTTCACCCACTTTTCTGTTGTCTGTTCCCCAGGGAGGAGGTAACATGTAGATCCTTGTAATTGGTTCCCCCTTTCCAAACCACTATCCCTCCACCCTCCCAGTAT
>NW_022111324.1:56908465-56926561 GCF_000313985.2 Echinops telfairi
CGGTGTGGTGGGATCAGATTGGGCGCAATTCCCACACTGTGTCTCCGGTGTTGTCCCCTGTAGGGCTATGGGTCAGTGAGGGACGTCATGTCTCATAGTGGGGCCGGCCATGTGGTCCTCTCTGTGGACGGGCTGCTCTAATCGGGAACATCGTCCTCAAGGTCTGGTGGGCCAGGAAGTGCTCCAGTCTCTCTTCCTCCCCCGTCATCTGCTCCCGTGTGCTCCGATCAGGTTTGTCCCTCTCCCAGAGCTGCAGATTCAATGCTGTCCTTTGAAATAAATTCTTCAGGGGGGAGAGACAGGTGTCCACCACGTGGTAGTTGGGATTAGGGCCAGCCCCTAAGACCTCTCCATTAGTTCCCTACTCCACGCTGGCATGTTGCATTCACATCTTTGAGCACTGGGTTGAAGTCTGGTCCCTCTTCATTACAGCACTCTTGACAATAGCCACGAAGTGGAACCAGCCCAAATGTCCACTAACATATGAATGGATAAACACAGTGGGGTATGTACCTATGTGTACAATGGCATGTCACCCACGTAAAAATAGAAACGAAGTCCTAAGATATGTTGCAACATGGATGAACCTTGAAGCCACACTGAATGAGATAAATTTCACAAAGGACAACTCTGGAACACCCCGCTTATATGAAATATCTAAAATGGATAATGGTTATTGTTATGTGTCAACTTGGCCACTCTATGCTCCTTAGTGGTCTGGCAAACATTGAACTGATTGCTGTTCCCCATTGTAATATAGGGTGGTCCCTTTTCCTTTTGTGATCTGATGTGAACAGCCAATCAATTGGAAGAGGAGCTTCTTTGGTGCTGTGGCTTGACCCTGATGTTCTGACATAGCTCTTTCTTTTTCTTGATCCTGCACTTTCTCATCAGTTTTCCTTTGGTTCTTGGAAGTAAGCCTGTAGAAGTCTCCGGCCTACTGTCTGACCTGCAGGTTTTGGGCTATGTCAGACCATACAATCATATGAGCCAGCAGAGGGCTTCAGCTTGCTGCCTGGTGACTGGACTTGGGACTTGCCAGCCCCCACAATTGGGTGAACCACTTTATCACAATTGCATGAATTATTTCCTTGAAGTTAGTTTTTCTTGCTATATCTATTTATTTTATAGCTATGTACATTTCACTTTTTTTTCCCTCTTGGGAATCCTGACTCAGACAATAGCTAATTTTATTAATACCAGGGGTTAGTGGGAATGAGGGTGCAATGCTTCAGGGGAAACTGAGCTTCTGTGAAGTGTGATGGGAATGGATAGAGGTGGTGATTGAACAACCTGATGGACATAGTTAATGTCACTGAACTGTACGTGTGAAAGTCATCACAATGTTGAATTATATACCACAATTAAGAAAACAACATCTCTGGACATTGAAAATGCCCTCAGTGCGAGCCACAGGTCTACAATCATATTTCAATGCTTTCTTTAACCCCAGCGTCTTAGTGGTTTCCCGCCCCCCCCACACCCTTGGTTCCCCCTGTTCCCTTGGCTGGACTGTGCCTCATCCCCTCACTCTCTCATCCGTACTCTGTCCTTAGGTCTCACTCAGGCAGCTCCTTGTCATGGAAGTGTTGCCTAGACTTCTCAGTTGGGTGTAGTGCCTGTAGTTTTTGACACGTTGCTGCCCATTCTCACCTCTGTCGACAGATACAGCTTCTAATGTGTGTTTCTTTGCCTGAATCCTTAATGAGTTCTGAGGTCCCAGTGGCTGTGATACCCTAGATTACATAATATAGCTCTTCTAAACGTAGTCTTAGTGTGGTAGTTGGATGATTTTATGTTAACTTGAATTTATATGAAAGTACAAGGGTGGCCCGGCTATCAAAACGTATAGCGTCTGGGGTCTTAAAGGCTTGAAGGTAATCAAGTGGCCATCAAGCTCAGAAGCAACAAAGCCCACATGGAAGAAGCACACCAGCCTATGCAACCACAAGGTGTCGAAGGGATCGGGTATAAGGCATCATCAGAACAATAAAATCTTACCATAGTGAATGATGGGGGGAGTGCGGAGTGGAGACCCAAAGCCCATCAGTAGGCCACTGGAGATCCCCTTGCAGATCCCCTTGCAGGGTCTCGGGGAGGAGATGAGCCAGTCAGGGTGCGATGTAACAATCATGAAAAATACAACTTTCCTCTAGTTCCTAAATGTTTCCTCCCTGGTCCCACTATCATGACACAAATTCTACCTTGCAAGTCTGGCTAGACCAGAGGATGTACACTGGTACAGATAGGAACTGGAAATCCAGGGAATCCAGGGCGGATGAGCCCTACAGGACCAGTGGTGTGAGTGGTGATCCAGGGAGGGTAGAGGGAGAGTGGGTAGGAAAGAAGGAACCAATTCCAAAGAACTACATGTGACCTCCTCCCTGGGGGACGGACAACAGAAAAGTGGATGAAGGGAGACGTTGGACAGGGCAAGATATAACAAAATAACAATTTATAAATTATCAAGGGCTCAAGAGGGAGGTGGGAGCAGGGAGGGAGGGGAAAAATGAGGACCTAATGCCAGGGGCTTAAGTGGAGAGGGAATGTTTTGAGAATGATGAGGGCAATAAATGTAAAAATGCGCTTTGCACAATTGATGTGTGTATGGATTGTGATAAGAGTTGTATGAGCCCCTAATAAAATGATTTAAAAAAAAAGAAAAGTTAAAAAAAAAGAAAAAGAAAGTACAAGGGTGGAATCTAATCTGTCCACCAGGTCATAGCCAGATGGTGGTGTGAATCATCCGTGCTGGTGTGAACTTCTTATAAGGGAGACATTGGGATCAATGCCCCCTCCTTGTCCTTCACCTTCATCCTTACAGGAACTCTGTGCCTGCCTCCAGGCGCAGCCCAATGTGGGCCACTGACCCTGAGAACTCGGGGCCCTGCCATGTTTCCACTGACCTTGGGTCTATGTGATCTCCCTGCTTCAGCGTTTGGTGCTATCAGCCTGCAGCTATGTGAGTCTGAAGAGGGCCCGGGCTAGCTCGAACCTGTGGACTTGAGTTGGCCTGGGTTGGGGCACCTTGATGTACAGTTGCTTCTTGATAAACATTTCTTTTCTATACATGTATGTCGGTTACTGATTTTGTTTCTCTAGATAACCCAGCCTAACACACTTGGTCATTCTCATCAAGTGACTGGGTACAATTATGCAAATGTGAGGTGCTTGTAGCCCACTTAAAGGATTGGATAGCTTGTGTGTTAGACTTGGTTCTCTAGAGAAACAAAACCACTATACTTATGAATATATATTCATAAGTATGAATATATATATATATAGTGTGAAGGAATATAACAGCAAATTAGTCCATACAGCTGTACAGAGGGCTCAGTTCAACTCACTTCCATGGAACAGTTAGTATACTGGAAGTCCTTCAACTCATGAGGGCTGCTGGGTCCAAGGTCAAGGAAGCAGACAGTTGAGTCTTCCTTAGGACCATGCAGACAATCTGGCCACAGGCAGCAAACAGCAGGATGGGAGCTTAGCGAAGCAGGCCTGTATGGGATATCGAACTCAAGCAATGCAAGACGACAGGATCCACCAGCTTCAAGCTCAAGTGATGTATACACCAGCAGCGTGGCGAAGAAACCTTGAGGTTTCTTCAAGAAACCTCAAGCTCTAGTGACATGATCCACAGGTTGGCTATCCCACAAGTAGTGTAGCTCACAAGTTGAGGCAGAGAACTAGCTAAAGCAGCCACATGCTGGTCCAGTCACCAGAAAGCAAGAGAGAGGGAGAGGGGGGGTGGGCCTTCCTGAGCCATTTATCTCTTTGCCCTCCAATCAAACTGTGACCTTATTAATCCCACATGGTCCTGTTGGCCAGGTTGGCTCAATAAACCTACCTATCACAGCTTGCTAATGTAAATAAGGTAAATGGTACCCTTGTAGTGGTTGGACCATGTACATTAGGTGTTTGGGGACTGGTCAGGTTTGCCATCCTGCTAGCTTACCATGAGCCATTCCAGGGATGGAAAGGAGGACCCTTGCTACCATCAAGAAGGAAGAACCAGGAGTAGAGAGTGTCCTTTGAAACCAAGATCCCTGATTCAGGAGACAGAACTGACTGAGAACTTGATCCAGGGGACCGGAGATGGTGAGCAGCAGTAGCAGCATGGGAGGCCCGGGAGATTGGCTGGAGAAGGTGTAGTGGGTTTCCTGGTGTCTTCAGACAGCAGGCTGGCTGGTTGAGTGAGGTGCCCCAGTGCTGAATAGCTGACAGCACACTGTCATGGTTGCCTGAGCAAACAGGAGGCCAGGCTGAGGACTGAGAAGGGTGTCCCCGTGGATGTGGCTAAGCAGAGGCTGCCCTGATGGAAGAACTGCATCCTGAGCATTTCTGAACCTAAATTTTAACCTGTTCCTTCTCTAATAAACGACAGGATCTTGACTCTTATCTGCGTTCTCTGTAGCCATTGCAAGGGATTATGGAATCCAGTGGAGACATAGAATGCCAAGGGAGAGGCGATACCAGAACTGGTGCAAATGTTGGAAGGAGGAAGCACATCTGCCCTGTGCCTCCTGGGAATCAGCCTTGGGCTGGTGATTGTGATTCTCTTTCCCCTTGTGAAGTCAGAGGAGGCTAGACGTGGCCCGGATTTTACAGTGGCCAATCAGACCAATAAGATTCCCATCCTAATTTTTCCTCCCAACCCAGCCACTACCGTTGAGCCAATTCCAACCCATAGCAACCCTGAAAGATGATAAAGTTGAGGTTTAAGCCTTATCTTGCTCCTGAGGAGCAGCCGGTCAGTTTGAACTGCTGACTTGCAATTAACAAGCACTCCAATGCTAATACACTATGCCACCAGGGCGCCTACTTTCCTATCGTGGGAGAAATCGACCGTGAATAAGTGCATAGCTACTGGCTGAGTTAAAGGCTATATGAGGAATAAATAGAGTGATGTGAGACGAATGCCTTGGATTGAGTCTCTTTTACCCAAATATGATAATGTCATTTGTACAAATTTATTTTATATCGCCTGTCCTACTGTAGACTAAATCCCACCGGGAGAGGGCCGGAATTTGATCATTTTTGTATCTTCAGTGCTGGTCACAGGGAAGCTAAGTGTTTCACTGAATGTAACTGAAGGGGGGTGGGGTGGGGGTGGGGAAGGCATAACATTGTGCTAGGTTGCAACCTTGAAGTAAAATGCATCATTCCGGAATGTCTGGTGGGGAACGTGGTGCTGGTGTTGTTTGCTGCCCCTGGTTCACAGCAAACCTGAGCACAAAGAAATGAAATGCTCCCTGCCCCGGGCCACCCCCATGATGGGCCATGGATTGGTTGTTGTGCTCTACAGGGCTTTCCTCGGGTGATTTTGGCAAGTAAATCACTAGTCCTTTCTTTCTAGTCCATCTTAGTCTGGACGCTCCACTGAAACTCATGCATACGCATCACACCATCTGCAAACGTCCCCTGACAGAGGGGTGTTGGCTACCCATGAGAGGCATCATCCGGGAATGAGGCAAAGGTCTTAGGTAAACGCTCAGTGGGACAATGCTTGTAGTCAGAGCTTGAGAGACCCCTGTGGGCACACGCGACCACAAACTGCTACTGAGAAGGCACTGACCATCAGTTGAGCTCCAGAGTGTGATGAGGATTTGGCAAGGGCATCCTTGGAGGAGGTGCTGGTCCAGAGGGGCTTGGTGTGATGGGAAAAGGGAAGGACGTGTTTGGGAGGCAGCAGCTCACTTAGCACCATGCTGGGGGGAGCTGGGTCTGAGTGTCAGCTCTCCGTGTTCATGATGTCAGGGTTTTGTGGATAATCGTCTATATCAGGGGATGCCTGGAGCTCGGTAGTTTCTCTGGTACACAGCTGACTGCACTTGCTGAGACGCCAGATGCGGGCTGGGGAGCTGGTGTAGGTGCGGCTGTCAAAGGCTGCTCAGACACCATATGCTGTGCTTCTGACTTCCTGATTTGTAAGGTCTGTTCTTCAGTTGCTGGGAGAGTCGCCCCCCTCCACCAGCCTCTGCAGGCTCAGCGGCCTCCTGGGGCAATTGTGTGCTGAGGGCCAGAGGGTGGAGAGCCTGGCGTTCCTTCAGGTCTGGCTGTTTTCAGTCAGGGTGTGGAGTTCTTTCCATCTCTTGACAGCCCTTTCCCCAGTGGTGCCAAGGAGATAAACAGTATGTTACTGCCCACATTCCTTACTTGAGGTAGTCATGTATTTCTAGACAGGAGAGCCTGAATCAAATGGACACAAATGAAGCTTTTTACACATTGCATTATTGTCATTCGTTTTTTTCCTTCTCTCTTTTATCTTTATTTCTGAATCAAGATTCTTGGTATTCAGGAAAGAACACAGGCTTTGGAGGTGGATGGCCTGGCATTCAAATTTGACTTGGCTACTTTGGGGGAGATCATCCACCTCTTCCGAGCCTCATTTTTGTGATGCGGACTATGGGGACTGGAGGTAATGGGGAAAGGTGATGGATATAAGACACGAGCGTGTATGTGCAGGTGGATCAGTACTTACTGTTACAAGCCCCACCCCCACCCCACCCCAGTGGATGGTGTCAAGGAACCATGGTGACACAGTGTGGTCAGTGGTTAGATGCTCATCACAAGGTTGGTGGTTCAAGCCCATCAGTCAGTCACTCTGTGTGAGAAAGATGAGGCTGTGTGCTCCCATAAAGACTGGCAGTCTTGAGAAACACCAAGCCAAAGGCAGGCATTTATCCTCAGGGCATGTAATCTTCTAATATGCTCTCCCAAGGAACGAGGTTGTGTGCCTACTTATACTCCATTTATCATGTATCTTGATCCATATACCACCCATTTAATAGAACCAAAGCAAATTCACTGCCATCGGGTTGAGGCTGACTCAAAAATGACTCTTTAGGACAGGGTAGAATTGTACCTGTTAGTTTCCGAGACTGTAACTCTCTCCTGGAGTAGACAGCCCTGCCTTTTTTTTGTGGAGTGGCTAGTGGTTTCAAACTGCTGACCTTGCGGATCACAGCCCAACATGTAACCACCTCATATTGTAGGGGGATGGAAAAGATCAATCAGTTCCTGCTATCGGTTGTTCCATGGTTACGCCAAATCCACAGACACTCCTGCAAGGGTACTCAGTGACTGTAATAGAAGTTCAAATCCAGAAGTAGGGGAGGAGTGTATCTGTGTCGGAGAATGTCATTTCACTTCTGGTGGTGGGTAAATGAGGTGGGACAGCCTATTGGGAAAAAGCACTTAACATTACTTATATAGACACCCAATGGGAGAAGCCATGTGGCGTTCTGTTCCTAATGGGGACTTGTGACAGAGTTTCTGCCTAGCCTTTGGTGATCCATGCCATGTGCTATAGACAACCGGGACTTTGGGCTTTGTCATTTCGAGATGCACAACATCCTCCAAAAGCCACGCCAGCAGCATCGGATTTGGCATTCCCCTGAAGTGACTGAACTTTCCTTAAACATACGTGTAACAGACTAAAGGAACAGAAAGACTCCCTTGGACTTAAGACTGAAATGAGGTCGTGAGAGAAGCAGATGACTATTTTCTGCAAGGTTATGTATTTGGAAGTTGTTGCACTTTGGTTCAAATCTCATGCTTTCAGGGTGCCCCCCAAAATACCAATTTAAGATGACCACATATATGCTATTTTCAGAGTCTCTGGTTTTCAGGACATGCTGTAGTCCAGAAGGCACAGTTCTGTCTTTGTGAATGAGTGTTATTGAAAGTTTTGCCCTATCTCCAACTCTCATTTTTTTGCACACAGTATTCAGTTCCTTAAGTTTTTAATCTGTACAAGTCCAAAATCCATTTTTAACTGAAAAGTTTTCCTATGCATGTACATTTTCTTTTCTCAACTGTATTTAAAATTCTATAGCTAAATTAATGATACTATCAATACAATGACCATATGCCCCCTGGGGATGATTTATAATATTCAACAATAAAGTGATAATGATGTCTCTAAAGTGAACCAGAGACATCTGTAACTTGTAGCTATATACATTGATTTGGGGTTCACACTGAATTCTATCCCTAACCTAAGAACAATGGATTCTTACAACATGGCCCTGCTTGATGCTCCCCTTCATAGGGAGATCACTGAAGATATGGGTGCTATAGCAAATTGTGTTAAAGAAATCAGACGGTGTCTAGCTATCAGAAAGAATAGCATCTAGAGTCTTAAAGGCTTGTCTTAAAACACTCAGCTATTGTGGTAAACCGAGTGAATGCAAGCAGCCAAATTCTCTGTGCTCATAATTACGGGTCTGGAAAGCTGACTC
The DNA here is from genome assembly GCF_000313985.2 of Echinops telfairi. Lineage (NCBI taxonomy): Eukaryota > Metazoa > Chordata > Mammalia > Afrosoricida > Tenrecidae > Echinops > Echinops telfairi. Next base: position 56,916,712 of record NW_022111324.1, read on the forward strand.
TGGTGGGAGAAGGCCCTCGTGGTTATGAGATATAAATACATCTTGATACACATTCTCATGACTGAAACAGCCCTTACAATAGTCTGCCATAAATGAATTGTCATGAAGGAGCTACCATAAAAGATGTTTCATACCTGTGTCTGGCTATTAAATGTGTGTGGAGGTTATCTGTTGATAAGAGCAATCAGATTCTATTGCCTGTCCCACCCTAACATGTAGCAAACTCTCTTCTGATGTCTTCTTCTGATGCTGATCATACGAGGAGGTACCCACGAAAATACCAGAATTGCGCTGGGCAGAGCGAAGCTTTCATAGTATGTGTTTTCCCTGGTAGACAAGCATCAAGCAATCTGCTCTGAGTTAGTGCACCCTGTGGCGGCGAATGGGAAGGTTCTCTTTTTGTAAAAGCAGTTTCACTCAAACCTTGTTATTTGTGGTGACCGATTTAAGAGAAGAGCATGCAGCTGTAAAATTTTGTTTCCTGCTCAGGAAAAATGCCACAGAAGCTGTTGTGATGTTGAGCACAGCTTACAAGGACAGCACGATGGGAAAAACTCAAGTGTACGAGTGGTTTTCTCACTTCAAAAAAGAGGAAATGTTGATTATGACAAACCATGTTCTGGATGTCCTTCAACTTCCGGAACAGATGGAAATGTCAACTTATGGTGCATTTGGAGTTCGTTCTACCAGGTCAGACAGTTAACCAAGCTTTCTATTTAGAGGTTCTGAAAAGATTGTGTAATAGTGTGCAACAAAAAAGGCCTGATTTTTGGTAGATGAGGGACTGATTTTGCCACCATGACAATGCACTTGCTCGATGGATGTTGGGCCTCTACTCAAGTACTCCCTCAATGCAAGAGCACTGTGTTCTATTAAACTGGCATTTCATGATACTCACCTTCCCGACACAATCGCTGAAGACAAGTGTGTGCATAAGCAAATGTGGTGAAGAAAGCTGATGGTGCTCAACTATCAAAAGATATAGCGTCTGGGGTCTTAAAGGCTTGAAGGTAAACAAACGGCCATCTAGCTCAGAAGCAACAAATCCCACATGGAAAAAGCACACCAGCCTGTGTGACTATGAGGTGTTGATAGCATCAGGTAGCAGGCATCAAAGAACAAAAAATCATATTATTGTGAATGAAGGGGTGGGTGTGCAGAGTAGAGACCCAAAGTCCATCTGTAGGCAACTGGACATCCCCTTACAAAAGGGTGGCGGGGAGGAGATGAGCCAGTCAGGGTGCAGTATAGCACCGATGGAACATACAACTTTTCTCTAATTCCCTCCCCCACCCACTATCATGATCCAATCCGGCTAGACCAGAGGATGTACACTGGTACAGATCAGAGCTGAAAACACAGGGAATCCAGGAAAGATAAAGCCCTCAGTACCAATAATGAGAATAGAGATACCAGGAGGGTAAGGGGAAGGTGGGGGGAGAATGGGGGAACTGATCATAATGATCTACATATAACCCCCTCCCTGGGGGGATGGACAACAGAAAAGTGGGTGAAGGGAGACATCAGACAGTGTAAGACATGACAACATAATAATAATTTATAAATTATCAAGGGTTCATGAGGGAGTGTGGGGGAGGGAGGGGGGAAAATGAGGAGCTGACACCAAGGGCTCAAGTAGAAAGAAAATGTTTTGAGAATGATGATGGCAACAAATGTACAAATGTGCTTGACACAATGGATGTATGTATAGATTGTGATAGGAGTTGTATGAGCCCCCAATAAAATGATTTCAAAACAAAGCAATTCACCTGCTCACACAGCCATTTCAGTGTACCAATTTTTGGCAAAAACTGGTATGCTTCTCTTGCCCCATACACTTTAATTACCTGACCTTTTTCTGTGTAACTTCTTTTTGTTACTGAGAATGAAGAGGGACATGAAAGGACAGCAATTTGACTATGTAGAAGTGAGAAGTGAAGGAAAAAAACAACAACCGAGGGAGGTGCTGTCAGCCATTGAAACAGATGAGTTTGAACAAAAGTTTCCAAGAATGGAATCACAGATTTAACAAGTGTATTACTGTAAGTGTAATGGAGAGTACTTTGAAGGTGATAAGGTTGCTTTGTAAAAAAACAAGAAAAATTAAATACATAGCTTTGGGAAAAAATTCCAGTTTTTTGGGGTACCCTCTTGTAGATTGTTCCCCATAGGAGGGCTCAGGGACATAATAGGTCAAATCGCTGACTCCTTCCATTGCCTGCTTATTATGTTACCCATTTACTCTGTTACGTGTTCACGATATGACGTGTATGCCTTTAGAAAGATTTGTAATTCACATGACTCTACATACCCATTGAAAAGAACATTTGCTCTCTTGGTCCTAACATAGGGACAGGGAGCTCCTATGCCCCATTTCTGTATTTTTCTTCCATAATCTCAAAGTTGCTCATAATGACCTGTTGGACTGTTATGGGGTGGTACCCCGACAAGCTATCTAAGCAAGGTGTCGGCAAAGTCCATCCGTAAGAAGCACACTAGCCTGTGTGATCCAAGTGTTGCAAATAATAAAACTCAAGACCAGAGGAGGGAATGATATTAGAGCTTACGTTCTGAGCACCTAGTTTGCAGAAGGCTCTGGATAACAGAGAAACCCCAAACTCCGTTTTGGGTCGCCCCATGAATTAAGCCTCTGGTTGGGTCCCCTTGGACCATCCAACAGAGATGTGAATAGTCTTGCTGTCCGAGTACATTGGAAAGTGGATTAATGCAGATGTAGTTCAGAAGACTGTACAGTGGCTGCCAGAGGGCTGGAAAAATGGCAGGCCGTGAAGGTACTCTCGACTGCTTCTGTATTTGCATGAGATGGTAATGGAGATGTACCCCTAAAAGTGGAGGGGCCTGGTGGTGCAGTGGTTAAACAGTCGGCTGCCGATGGCTGCCAATGGGGAGGTCTAATTCTGTACAGTGGCAGCTCTACCATGGCCTGCCGCGTCCCTATGCATCACAGTCTGTCCCACGGCAATGGGTTTGGGTTACCTAAAAGGAAAGATATTGTTTTTAGCTTTGTGACGTTTTGCCTATGAAGAGTTTACCTATTTATAAATCCATCTGTATTTTGGGGTTAGGGAAAATCATGCGGTTCCCTTTTTATTCACTTAACAAATACTCCTTGAGCACCTCCGGTGTGAGAAGCTTTCAGGCAGTGTGGTGACTGCTGGTAATGTTACTGTGTTTCTGTGTCAGCCTCCTGACTTCAGAGGGGCTCTGGATCTTGGGGGCGGTTGATTAGGAGGTAGTGAGGCAAATGATGACAAAGGCAGCCATCCTTTGGGGCCTTGTTATAAGTTGAATTGTGTCTCACCAAAGTATGTGTTGGGTCCTGATCCTTGTACTTCTGGATGTGATTCCATTGGGGAATTGAGTTCTCTTTGTTATGTTAATGAGGGCCTATCTGTGTAGAGCATGCCCCAAACCTAATCACTTCTGAGTAAGAAATAGAACAGATTAGACATGTGGGGAGAAGTGGATAGGAACCACGTGGGGAATCTCTAAGGATCCCTGGGGGAACACTAGGGCCCTAAAAGGTGAAACAAGGATCATCCCTTGGAGCCAACAGACAGCCAGTGTCCTGAATTTGGACTTTCAGCATCCTGAACTATGAGAAATGCAGTTTTGAATCTTTGCTCTTTCAAGCCACCCGCTTGTGTTCTTGTACAGCAGCCCTAGGAAACTTAAGACAAGTTCATTGAAATCTAAGGTCCAGACAGTCCAGGCTTACAGGGAACATATTCTCACTACGATGCTGAGGTGTTGGTTGGGAGGCCAGGGGTAAAGGTGGGAAAGGTGGAGGATAGGCAGTGTGATGCGAATAAGGTGCATATGGAGCTGGATTGGAGAGAGAGTAAGACTGGGCTCTGCTAGGAGGTTGAATATAAGCAAGGAGAGCAACATGGATAGGCAGGGACTGGATCATAAAGGCCCTGGGTTCCATCTGCAGAGTCTAGACTTTATCTACAGGAAAGCGGACATTCATTGAAGAATTTCAGGCCATTGTCTGTTCTTCTATTACCTTTTTCAGAAGACTCTTAGCTGAGTTTCCTGCCTTGACTTTCACTTTGTCAAGATTGTACCTGTCTAGTGGTATTATCCTAAAAGTTGCACTGAATATATCAGTCCAAAACAAGGCCCCAGGAATTAACGGAATACCAATTGAGATATTTCAACAAGCCAATGAAGCACTGGAAGCCAGAAATTTGCCAAGAAAAATGGATGACAGCTATTTGACCAACTAAATGAAATTGATCCATATTTGTGTCCATTCCAAATAAAGGTGACCCAACAGAATATGGAAATTATTGAACAATACCATTAAAATCACATGCAAGTAAATTTTTGCTGAAATGGTTGCAGCAGTCCATTAACAGGTAGTTGCCAGAAATTTCAGCCAGATTCAGAAGGGAACATGGAATAAGGGATATCATTGCTGATGTCAGATGGGTCTGGCTGAAAGCAGAGGACAGGTGTTTCCTTGTGGCTTACTGACTATACAAAGACATTCAACTGTCAGGGCCATGACAGACTATGGATACTTTTGAGAAGAATTCCAGGACATTTACTGTGTTCAGGTGGAACCTGTATGTAGACCAGGAGACAGTCAATTGACTAGAACACAGTTACACTGCATGGTTTGAAATCTGGAAAGGTGTGTGCCAGTGTTGTATCCTTTCACCAGACTTATTCAATTTGTATGCTGAGTAAACCATCAGAAAATATGGATTATATGAAGAAGACTATGGCACCAGGATTTGATAAAGGTTTATTAGCCTTTGATATGTAGATCACCCAGCCTTGCTTGCTGAAAGCCAAAGGACTTGAATCCCTTGGCGATGAAGATCAAAGACTTCTATCTGTAGTACGGAATAAACTCAATGTAAAGAAAACCAAAGTCCTCACCACTGGACTGATGCACAGCATCAGAGAGAGAAACACACAAGACTGCACTGGCCAGGGATGCCTTGAATTTGGACCTGCAATCCATGCTTACGGAAGCAAGCAGTCAAGAAATCAAGGGACATGATGTTGGCAAATCTGCTGCACAAGACCTCTTCAAAGCTTTGCCAAGGGACCAGTGCCCCCTCAGGAGACTGGTGCCACATGTCCCCCTCGTGGCCAGCTCACATGCTGCCTCTTGTCACCCTCACTCTTGGCTATCATCTCTCTGTTCCCCCAGTCCGATGCCCAGGACTCCTCCTCCTGGGTTACACGGCAGTTAGCTGTAAAGCTCAACTTTAAAGGACTAACTTGCATCCTTTCATCTGCTGATTTCTAGGGAAATAAAGCATGTTTCGGACAGAGATGCGATGCCTACCTGCTTGGAGACATCTCCTGAGGGAACATTGTTGGTCCCTTGGCAAAGCTTGTATTATTTCATGTGTCTAAACTCTGTGAGTTTAGGCTTTACCTCATTTTCCTTAAGCTTTAACCCTCTCCAAGATTGTTCTAGTGTTCCTGCCTTCCTCCATTTGATGGGGGCAGATTCCTAAACAGTGTGACTGTGCTGGTGAATTCTCAGCTTGTCCTTATTAGTAGAAAAATGAATTTATACAGGTTTGCCCCTTCCCTGAGGGACTGCCCCGCAGCTGGCACATTCTTGGGCCCTGTGCCAGCCCCTCCGGGCAGAGAGAACATGGGCTGATGAATTCCCTGTGGATAGGGGCAAGAAACCTACAGATTAGCAATGGAAGGAAGGCTCCTGAGCCCACCCTAGGCTTGATTCCCTCTTGTTAACACAAAGCCCCTGCTCTTCACGGCCAGCCAGGTTGCCTCTCGTTCACTCTTATCCCGGCTGGATCTCCCCCTTGATGTGCACAAGATCTGCACCTAGGGGAACCGATCACAAGGATCTACCTATATGACCCCCTCCCAGGGGGACGGACAACCGAAAAGAGGGTGAAGGGAGACATCGGTCAGTGTAAGACATGAAAAAAAAAAAAGATAAATGATCAAGGGTTCATGAGGGAGTGTGGGGGAGGGGTGGAAAAAAATGAGGAGCTGATACCAAGGGCTCAAGTAGAAAGCACATGTTTTGAAAATGATGATGGCAACATATGTACAAATGTGCTTGACACAATGGATGTGTGTATGGATTGTGATAATAGGTATATGAGCCCCCAATAAAATGATGGATTAAAAAGAAAAAAACGTTTGCACCAAGGTAGGAAAAATGGCGAAGTAGTAGCGATTTCACGATGATGGATGGTGATGCTATGGGTGCTAATAAGAACAGATATTGTAGCACTCTGTCTTCTGTGAAAGTAGGGTCTGCAGTGCTCTTGGTAAATGCTGAATTTGCATACTCGCGCCCAGCCACCAAGCACCCTGCTCTCCCCTCTCTGTTTCACCAGTGCATGCAAAATAGTATTTGTTTTATTACAAAGGTCCTAGAATACAGAAGCCCTGGTGGTGCAGTGGGTTAAGCCATCAGCTCTGTGAGAGAAAGACGAGCCAGTCTGCTTCCCTAACCAGTTCCATTCTCGGAGACCTCCGTCCTACAGGGTCACCACGAATCACAGTCGCCTCGGTGGCAGTGGGTTTGGTCATTCCCTAATGATGGAGCTCATGTGAAGAACTGAACCGCAAAACTAAAAAGGTCAAGTATGTGTGAGCGTAAGTGAGTGAGAAAGTGAGATTCCACATGAATATTTGGTAAAATCCTGGGAGGGGGAGAGTACGCTTGGAAGGGTGAGAGATTTTTCAGCTGGAAACCACTGAGTGTACAATAGAGTATTGGCTTACCACCTACTCTGTGATAGAAGGTAGGAGTGGAGGCAAATAAGTTATACGCCAGTCAGGAAGCTCCTATTCCCTCTGGCATACAGCTTTGATAGGCATGGAACTCAACATATTTAATAGCAGTATGGCTGACATCCAATTAATCTGAACAGATATGAGCAGTTCCCAGCCAGGGCAGCTGACCCAACGCGTGTTCCTGGCCGACAACCCAGCTGTCATTACACTTGATGATGCGTGTCCTTATGCCCACGTGTCCATGGTTGGCATGACCAACATTTTCTGGGAGAGTGTCTAACCTTAGAATGACAAGGGAGGGCTCCTTGGACGGAGGGGGATTTGAACTGAGCTCTGAGAAAAAGGATTATATTTGGAACTGACCAGAACGTATTTGATTACTCACCAAAATAGCTCTTTTGGTGACTCTTGGTGGTCTTTGGGAATTGAAAGTGGGCGCAAGTTAAATGGTTCCAAATACAATCCTACTCTTCAGCGCTCAGGAATCCCCCTCCTCCAGGGAGCCTAGCCTGGTCATGCTAAGGGTAGAAACTCCATCAGGAAACGCGGTTCATGCCAATCTTGGGGACATGGGCATAAGGACTTGCCTCAATTGATGTGATGCCAGGCGGGTGTTCAGCCAGGAACCCTTACTGGGTCAGTTGTTTTGCTTGTGTACACGCTTGTCTGTTCAGGTTGATTGATCCCCCGGCCCATACTGCTTGTTAAATATCTGTGCATAGATCACTAGGTGGATGTAGAAGCCTGTACTGAACTCGTTCCTGGAAGCACGTGAAGCCCCTTTTCTGTTGTCCTGGCAGTACTTCATTGGACAGGTTCAGTCTGAGGCTCCTGCAGTCGGAGCCGACATTTGCTTGGTCCGAACACAACAGAGAGCCTTCAAAAGCTGAATGCCAGAGCTAGAGCCGTTCTCCTGGGAGCTTTGGGTGGTATGTTGAAAGGATTCTTAATTTGGTTTCCTTACATGGGTTTGGAGCCAGACTACATTTCTAAGCCACCGTATATGTTGAACACGACTCTTTCCTTTATTTGTGGTATTTTGTTCAAAATACTCAGCTGCCCATCAACATGTCTACATGTACCATTTCATGATGTTGATTCCCTTCTTCCAGTTGTGCAACCATTCTCTCCCTCCCTTTTAAGGAGCTCTGGTGAGGTAGTGGTGTGTGTTGGGCTGCTAACCATAAGGCCAGCAGTTCAAAACCACCAGCCGCTCCATGGGAGGAAGACGGGATTTCCACTCCTATAAAGCTTTTCTGGACCCTGCCCTCTAGGGTCTTTAGAGTGGGTGCTGACTCTCTGGGAGTGAGTTTATTTTTTGTTTCTCCCTGTTAATATAAATTTACTGTCCCCTAAGGTTCCTATCTAGTCTTTCCAGTTGCTGTGATCAATTCGATCCCATAGAAACAGTTCTTAAAAGAACATAAATGCTCAAGGCAGATATTTTCTCACTAATGAACTCAACCGTTGTTTGGCTTTCAAAAGACTTCAGGGGGATATTTTTGGTTCAAAGCAGACACTGCTCTTTTGTTCAAAACAAAAGAAAACAAAACAAAACAACTACGGATAAACTCACAGATGTAGCTTTATATGCCAGTATTGAACCGGTTGCCTCCTGTGGTGTGTAGATTTCTGATGACGATCTTTTAGATCCTCACTATACCCGTCTGGAGTGTGGATTTTGACATTTTCCATGGTCACAATTGCTCCTGGGAGGTCAATGATCCAACTTGACACACTCTTGTCCAGGTGATTCCAACTAACAGCACAATCCGACAGAGCAGAATGGCCCCTATGAGTCAGACGGCCACATCTTTCTACCACGGGAGTGGTTGGTGGTTTCACTACTGATCTTTAGGTTAGTAGCTGAGTGCATTAACCACTGTGACTGTGAGGAAAAAACAGAAGGTACTGCCTCGGAATCGATTCCAACTCACAGTGACTCTATAGGACGGGGTAGAACTACCCCTGTGGGTTTCTGAGACTGTCACTCTCTACTGGAGTAGAGAGCCTTGTCTTTCTCCCGAGACTGGTGGTTTTGAACTGCTGAGCTTGAGGTGAGCAGCCCAATGTGTAATACTATATCATCAGGGCTGCGAGGGCCTCCCCTTAATTAATCTATGCATACTCTACATGACAAAGCCCTGGTGGGTAAGTGTTGGACTGCTGACCGCCACGTCTGTGGTTCAAATCCACCAGCTACTCTGCAGGAGAACGATGAGACTATTTAACTCGAGTAAAGGTGTACAGCCCCGGAAACACAATAGAATACTTAGGAGTTGGAATCTACTTGATGGGGACGGTGGTGGATTTTATGGGTGAGGAGCCCAGGCGGTGCAGCGGTTGCGTGTTGAAGTGTTAACCAACAGGCTGGAGGTTCCAGGCTTGCCGCTGCCCAGAGATGTGGCCATCTGCTTCTAGAAAGATTGCGGCTTGGGGATCCGATGGGGGCAGATCTCCCTCTGTTATGAATTGGATTGGATTTGATGTGAATAGATTCAAAAACTAAAGAAAATCTCTGTTGTCTGACTGAGAGGATTCCGAGGAAAGAACAGGACAGGCATTGTTCCACGTGGGGGAGGTTGTGAGTCGTGGTTTAGAGCTGCTATTTGGGGGGTGGGGGGCTGGTGGTGAGGAACTGGAGGAGGAGCAGAAACACTTCCTTCTCCCCAAAAGTGATGCCTGTCAAGATTCTTCACATGGGTTTTACCTTTTGAAATCATGACATGACTGTTGATAAGTCTCTGATAAGAAGAAATTAGAAGTCGTCGCAGGTTGAGAGGAAGATGCTGGAGCCCGTGGGAGAAGCTGGTGAAGGGTGATTTCTTTGTCCCTTTGGAGAGCTGACTGCGACCACAGGCTGGTTCCTGTGGGAGATAGAGGAGGGGCTGCAAAGTGGGAGGTGGATGAGGGTTAGTTAGCCCCTCAGTATTTTGCTCCTAGGTTGCTTTTTTTTAATCGTTTTATTAGGGGCTCATACAGCTCTTATCACAATCCATACATACATCAATTGTGTAAAGCACAATTGTACATTCATTGCCCTCATCATTCTCAAAACATTTGTTCTCCACCTAAGCCCCTG
>NW_022111324.1:56927000-56942603 GCF_000313985.2 Echinops telfairi
ACCCTTCTGTAAGGGAATGTCCAGTGGCCTACAAATGGGCTTTGGGTCTCCACTCCGCACTCCCCCTCATTCACAATGATATAATTTTTCATTCTGATGATGCCTGATCCCTGATCCCTTCGATATCTCATGATTGCACAGGCTGGTGTGCTTCTTCCATGTGGGCTTTGTTGCTTCTGAGCTAAATGGCTGCTTGTTTACCTTCAAGCCTTTAAGACCTCAGACGCTATATCTTTTGATAGCCGGGCACCATCAGCTTTCTTCGCCATATTTGCTTATGCACCCATTTGTCTTCAGTGATCATATCATGGAGGTGAACACACAATGATATGATTTTTTTGTTTTTTGATGCCTATTAACTGATCCCTTCGGCACCTGTGATCATGCAGGCTGGTGTGCTTCTTCCATGTGGGCTTTGTTGCTTCTGAACTAGATGGCCGCTTGTTTACCCTCAAGCCTTTAAGACCCCAGACGCTATATCTTTTGATAGCCGGGCACCATCAGCTTTCTTCACCACATTTGCTTATTCACCCGCCTTGTCTTCAGCGATTGTGTCAGGAAGGTGAGCATCATAAAATTTGCTCCTAGGTTTTATGGAAGCAAATTGCAGACCAAATTCTATCAATTATGTAGACAATGACTGAACAGTTATGCAACAGTCATAGAAAACCATTTACCCCAACCTGTTCTGTGGGCTTAAGGAAGTCTCAGTTCTTTGTTCTCTTAGGAGCTCACATCACTTCCTTGCCTAAAGGTTCCTTCAACCCAGAGGATTAGCCAGAGGAGGGGACATTCTGAACTCTGCGGCATCAGGTGACCAGAAATGCTGTTAACCTGTGGTTGGGTACAGGAGCTGCATCCACGCCCCAGAATGATCACAAAGGGTCTACTAGGTTTCAGCTTTCCTGTGTTCTTGAACCTAAGACGATGTCCCCAAATTGTCTTAGCCAGCTAAAGTTATCAGGCTAATTAACAAGGCACAGACTCTACCAGGGAAAACACAGTGAAGGTTTTTTATGCTGAGTAGCAGCATTCTAACTGCAAACTCACTGCCACTAAGTAGATGCCGACCATTGTGACCCTGTAGGACAGGCCAGAACTGCCCCTGTGCGTTTCCAAGACTAACTGTTTATGGAGGTAGACAGCCTCGTCTTTCTTCCGAGGGGTGGCAGGGGGTTTTCAGCTGCTGGCCTTGAAGGTTGTACCCCAACACATACCCACTGTGCCCAGGGCTCCTTAGAGCTGCAAAGTCGGGGCCAAACCTGGGCCTGTGGGCGCTAACCGGGCTGCTCCCTCAGCCGGGCTGTGGCTTTCACAGCTCTTTGTCTTACAGGGAAGAGGTCCTGACGGCAGAGTGGGTATGCATAGGTGACCAGTTTAAAAGCAGCAGCTCTCTGCAGGAGAAAGACGGGGCTTCTACTTCCGTCAACGGTTAGTCTTGGAAACTCACAGGGGCAGTTCTAGCCTGTCCTACCGAAATGTGAAAAAGGTCTGTGGATTGTAGCAATGCTAACTTCCGGGGTTGTCCTTTTACGCTGTTATGTAACATTCCCCAATGGAGAAGCTGGGTCAAAGGATCTCTCTGTCTTATGTTTGCAGCTTCCGGTGAGTGTATTTTGATTTCACAAATAAAATAAATAAATAAAAGAGCGATGAACACTATTGAAAAGGAATGTCACACATCATCCCCCTAAGACTGTCTGCACCAGGACAGGTTACTGGTACACCCTAGCCCAGCAGGCCTCCGCTTTGCCCCCTAGTGGTAGCTCTGAAGACACTGCGAACACTGTACGTTACGCTCTCCAAGAACTCAGCACTTTTCCTCTGAATACATTACACCGTACTTCCAAGTTTTACAAGGATATTGCTAAGGATAAGCATGCTCCTGGCAGAGTTCCTTGCTCAGGCTGCTGTGGGTAAAAAGTCAGCGTCAGTGTGCTAAGTACTGGAGTCGGGAGTCAGTACGACAAAGTATAGACACTGGTTTATCCATAGATTGTATACATCTTTTACTTTGTTCTAACGATTTTTATGGAAAGGAAGAACTTGATTTTTTTTTTGAGACCTTCAGCAGAGCTAATGTTGTTTAAAAGGAGAAATTATTGATGAATCATTCTCAATTCAGCGCAAGTGTGGTATATAAACTCACTCACTGCCAATGAGTTAACTGGGACTCGAAGGGCCCCTCTAGGACAGGGCAGAACTGTCCTGTGGGTTTCTGAGACTGTTACCATGTATGAGAGTAGAAAGCCTCATCTTTATCCTTCAGAGTGGCTGATGGTTTCAAACTGCTGACCTTTGGGTTAGCAGCCCAATGCTTAATCACTCTACCTCCAGACCTCCTTCCCCAGGTTCCTAGCCTCTGGTTTCTATTCTGAAATGTTGTCCATATATAATTGGAAGCATGCAGCATGCAATCGTTTGAGATTAATTTTTGTTATTCAGCGTAACTCCCCTGACATCCATGGAAATGAATGTGATGTGTACCAATAAGTCACACCCTACTGCAGGGTGTTCCCCACGGTACGGCTACAGTGCAGTGTAACTGTTCAACCACTGAATGATATTTGGGCAGCTTCTGGTTTTACATCCGGATTTTTATGTCAACATGAGACTTTCATTTCTCATCAAGGGATTCCTAGGAATGTGACGGCCAGATTGGAAGATCAGTGTCTATTTGGTTTGAGAAGAAACGGCCAAACGGGTTTCCAGAGTGGCTGGGCTGTTTTTCATTCTCACCAGCAGTGGATCAGAGATTCCGTTCCTTTGTGCCCTTGCCAGCATTTGGTATTATCACCGTTTTTAATTTTGGCCATTCCGTCTCATTGTGCGTTTCATTTGCATTTACCTAGTGGCTTATGATGTGGACAGCCTTTGTAAATCCTCATTGGCCAGCTGTCTGTCATCCTTGCTGAAATGGTTGTTCACGTCTGTGGCTCATTTTTCACTTGGGTTATTTATTTCTTTACAGTTGAGCTCAGAGAATTCTTTGTATTCGTCACACATTATTCCTTGGCCACACAGGTGGTTTGCGGACATTTTCTCGCAGCCTTTGCCTGGCTTCCTCCTCCTTTTCTTTGGACCTTTCAGCTTGTTTTTGTCCTGAGGGCTCATGTACCGGCTCCTTTTCTTTTGCGGATTGCGCTTTCGGTGCCATTTCTAAGCCTGGCCAGGCAGCCCGAAGATTGACTCTTCTGCTTTGTTCTCAGCGTTGTTTGATGAGTTTTGCACTTTATTTTTAAATGTATGGACCACCTTGAGATTTTTTTAATATTAGTTTAAAATAAACAAAACAAACTCACGGCCATTGAATCAATTTCAACTCGGACCAGCCTCTAGGACCCAGCAGGACTTCCCTCCGGGGTTTCTGAGCATGTCGATCTTTATGGGAGCAGGAAGCCTCATCTTTCTTCCAAGGAACAACGGATAAGTTCGAACTGCTAAACCTGGTGGTTAGCCCCCAGCTCGCAACTCACGGCACCACCAGCGCTACCTTGTGCTAGTTTAGGGTGGGGCTTATTCACGGTGTCTTTTTTTTGCCTGTGGTTGTCCAGTTGTCCCAGCATCATTTATTGACAAGACAACTCTTTTTGAAAGAAATTTTGATTCATTTTGGAAAAAGTTTACATGTATTGTTTGCATGTTCAATCCCCGGGTAGCAGTTCTGCTCTGTCCTGTGGGGTTTGTGTGATTCAGAATCAGCTGGCTACGAGGGAATTCTGGTTCAATCTAACGAAGTCTTCTTGTGAGGCTCCGCCCCCCCCCCCCCAATTCCTTCTCGTCTCTCCCTCATTATACCTTACCCTGCTTTGCGGGGCAGAGGGCAGGAGGGGCGGGGCAGAGAGTGGGACTCACACAGAGTGGGAATGGTGCAGTGGGTGCTGGCCCTGGACAGGATGGCTTTACTCACCCCCGTGAGCATCTTTTTTCACCTGGCAAAGCCACTGAGGCAGAGACTGTGATATTTACAGGAAAAAACAAACAAAAACGTTTTAGTAGACAATGCTTTTTTTTTTTGGTATAAACAACATTAATTTAGGTTCTTCTAATTTCACAATATATATATATATTTTAGTATAGAGAACACATTTTTTTTTTTTTTTTAAAAACTTTATTTACATAGGACCCACAGGTCCCCTGGGATTAAAGGCAGCAAATATCCTAATGAATATGGGACTAGAGAACACATTTTTATCTTTGAGGAAAGGCTGGCTGGGGAGAGAGTGTTGTGTCAAAATTGTGAGAAGCGAAAATGATTTCATCCAAATCACTTTATAAATAGCCAAGCATCTGGTGACGGAAAAAGAAACCCCTCTGGTAATTGTGAAAGAATCATTAGCTTGAGTTCACCCAGAGAGCAGAAAGCCTACAAAACGAGGCCGCCTCCTTGCTCCTCTGGAGAGTGATGGAGCCTTGAGGTGAACTTGGTGCCTGAGTGAGCAGGGAAACTTCTGGTTTCAAGTCTCATATTACCGTTTTTGGTTGACAGACAGCTTTTCCTCAGTGTCATTCGGAATTTTTACTGGTCGTTGTCTGAAAGTAAATAATATGTGCTTACCGCTGCTTAGGAAATAAATGCGGGAACCCCCAGCATTTCTTTTTGCGTACTCGCTGGGTGTAAGGGGCAGGGAAAATGGTCACCCGCATCATTCACCTCGCCCATTTGCTGTGCCCAGGTGAAGGCGCTAGGTTAATGAAAAGCCCAGATTGTTGGGGGGCGGTGGGCCAGGCTCTGTTTGGTTTTGACAGACGGGATTCGCTCCACTCCTGCTTCCTCCCCAGGACAGCTGCAGGCCTGAGTGGTGGGCCGCACAGGGAATGAATGATTTGCCGACTGCTGCTTGTCTAAAACTAGAGCTGGACTCCACTGACGGACATCCTTCCCATGGTAGCAGGTTGTACCTTCCCTTACAGACTCCAGAATTCACTCAGGTCATCTTAGGCTGAAAAGGATGTCTTGCAGGGCCGTAAGTGGATGTCAGAGCCATTGAAAGGACTGCGGGAGCCACGACCGAGTTCCTAGAGCCGGCTTGCAAAATTGCTGCAGAGCTGCTGGCTGGGAGCAGCCAGTGCCCTGGTGGGTTAGCAAACCACCCAGTTGGGCAGCTCCTGCACAGCCGCTACCTTGGCTTCTATGAACCTCCGATGGACCTTGACCTTGTGTTTCCCCTGTGGCTGCTGCGTGAACCACCAAAGGACCTCTCTTTCAGAAGAGCCTCACAGCGCCCCCGGGTCCTGCTGCTCTGTCGCCTTCTATGTCTTGGTGTTATTTTGTCATCAGAAGCTAGGTCCTGTGCAGCTGCAAGGACTTGTGGGAAGTGGAAGTTTCTTGCCTTCTAACCATGAGCGCTAGGAAATCATGCCAGATGTGGGTGGGGGTAGCAGTGATGGAGCCACCTGTCGGGGCCGGTCATACAGAGCAGGTACTTTACTTGGAGGAGAAGGTTTCTCCTGGCATGTTGACGGAGCAAAGCAACAGCCTGGAGTTCTGAGCAGGTCAGCTTTCTCTCGCTTTGTGGCCGCCGTCCTCTGTGGTGCAGCCCTAGTGATGGAGTTTCCTTTGGCTGCAATCCAAAAAGTCAGCAGTTTGAAACCACCAGCAGCTTCTTGGGAGAAAGATCGACCTTTTTTTGTTTAATAAATCATTTTATTGGGGGTTCTTACAGCTCTTATAACAATCCATACATCAGTCATACCAAGCACATTTGTACCTATGTGGCCATCATCCTTTTCAAAACATTTTCTTTCTACCTGAGACCTTGGTATCAGCTCCTCTTTTTTCCTTCCTCCCCCACCCTCATGATCCTTCGATAAATTATAAGTTATTTTTATTTTCATTTCATACACCATCTGCTGTCTCCCTTCACCCATGTTTCTGTTGTTCTCCCCCCTGGAGGGGTGGTGGTACTATATGTTAATTGTTGTGATTGGTTCTCCCTTTCTCCCCCCTTCCCCCCCACCTTCTCCTTACCCTCATCATACCGCCACTCCCATTACTGTTCCTAGAGGGTTTATCTGACCTGGATTCTGTATGTTTCCATCTCTTACCTGCACCAGTGTACATGCTCTGGTCTAGCCAGATTTTGGGTTATGATAGGGGTGGCGGGAAGCATTAAAGAAGTAGAGGGATGTTGTGTGTTCGTTGGTGCTATGCTGTCCTCTGGCAGACCTGTTACTTCCTTGTGACCCGTCTGTGAGGGAATAGGATGGGCCTTTCTACTCCCATAAGCAGTTACACTCTTGGAAACCACAGAGGGTCGTTATGAGTCAGCATTGATGGCAGTGAGTTTGGTTTAGGATTAAATGCCCACAGGACAGAATGTGCCTATGCCAACAGCTGCTGAGTTATCTTTGACCTCTCTCTCTCCCTGACAGCAAATTCTGTCAGTCATCTCTTCAGACATAGCTGGACCCCAAACACTTTGTACACTGCCATGTAAGTCAGGTTTTATTGGAACACACCCATGCCCCGTTGTTTGTCACCTGTGGCTGCCTTTTGGATTCGTGGGCAAAGGTGAGCTGTTGTTACCAAGGCCATGTGGCTCCCACAGCCAAAACTATTTGCCGTCTGGCCCTTTGTGGTAGGCTTGCTGACCTTTGCCTTAGAGGGGTTATTTGCTAGCAAGAAACAGCAGGAGAAATGAGTTCAAGTTCAGATGGCTTTTGGGCTTTTTCAACAAGCTGTTGAACATTCATGATCACACAGAGTTAGAATGACTGCTGTGTGAGGACGGATGAGTCCAGGGTGAGATAGTGATCAAGGACAGTGCTGGAACTCGAGCCTGAGTCTCCTGAGGTTAAGTAAGCGCAGTGCCTGCCGCACACAGCAGACCACGGGCTCCGGCAGATCCATGCCCTGTAGGGCTGGGACACGACGGTGAAACTAGTATCTGCTGGAAATCCAAGTTCCCACCCAGCCCAACCCTGGATTCAAGGCAACAGGCCCAGGGCAGGCCCCCCTCCCTGGGCTTTCTCCATTTCTCTCCAGAAGGCCTTCCTCCGAGAGCAAAAACCCAAACCAAGTTCATTGCCATCGAGTTGATTCTGCTTCAGGGTGACCCCATTGACAGGGTAGAATCATTTGAGACAGTGCCGCTGTACAGGAGTAGAGAGCCTCATCCTTCTCCTGAGGATCCGCTGGTGGTTTCAAACTGTTGACCCGGTGGTTAGCAGCACAGCGCATAACCCTCTATGCCACCAGGCCTCTGTCCTCTGAGAGCACTCATTGTCATTGCTTTCCTCTCTAGTTGCTGGTGTTCTTTACTCTGATGGGTATGGATCAGGCGACGTTCATTCATTCAGCTCATTCTGTGGGAATAGCCACCCGTTCTCTCTGCAAGGCCCCAGAGAAGAGTAGCGATTGACAGCAGGCGGGTTCCATGCAGACTGCTGAGACAGCGGAACATTCCAGTCAGGCTGGAGCTCTTCCTGATCTGTGAAGAGCTTAACTTTACATCCTGAGGTCCCGAACCCTCCTCCTCCCAGGCACCGTGCCAAGGTTGGCGGTGCCCAGTCGGCCCTGTCAGGCCTTTCAGTTGCTGGCCGTGTTTGTGGCCTGCCATAAACATGTCCATCAAAGCAGATTTCTTCATTCACCAAATAACCACTGTGGCCTTTTGGTTGATCTGAGTAGAAAGATAAGTTCAGACAAGTCTAGAGAATTTATCCCATTTCAAAAGAAAAACAAAAAAACCTCCTCAACATTCGGAAGCCTGAGCCAATTCCTGCCGACCGACAGGATTACATTTTTCCGGGAGCACGTTACAAAGCCAGTTTCTGTGCGCTCTCATTGGCAGCCAAGGCTCAGACTTGCCCTGAGGATGGAACTGGAATGTCAACCCGCGGATTTCCACACGTGTCTGCCCAGGAGGAGGCAGGGGGTGAGAGCGGGAAGAGAGCTTGCTGAACGCGCTGACCTGACAGGATTTTCGGTGACACCAGCACCCCTCGGAGAAGAAGGACTTTAGGAGGCCCTGCTTGGGCTTCCACCACCCACGGGTGCTGTGGACTCTGTGGAAAGGACGTCTGGCGGGTCCTAAATGTTGAATAACGCATGCCACGGAATTAGGTGCTGCCGAGTTCATCTTGACTTACAGGGAGCCTGGGGGACGGAGTCGAACGCCTCAGAGAGGTTCCCGACTGTCAGCTTCATGGAGGCTGATCACTAAGGGGGCGGGGGTGGGGGGGTGGGTTTGACCCTCCTGAAGCGTGGCTGGTCGGTTCGACCCACGTTGTGTTCAGCAGCGCTTAACCGCTGTGCCACCGGGATGACCTTAGAATTCCCACCCCCAGCAGTTTCATGTTCAGGTGTAGACCCCAAAGAGTTGACCACAGGGACTCTGACAAGTATCTGCGCGTGAATGCCCCCTGCAGCACGTAGTGGACAGGCCCACAGTGGACACCGCCCGGATGCCCGTCCACAGATGGGTGGACCACCATAGTGCTGAGGCCTGGTTTGCAAATGCAGTGCACCAGTACTTAGCGTGGGAAGGAGCCCTCCTGAGCCGCCGGGCTACCAGAGGGAGGAGCCTTGCAAGCACTGTGCTGAGTGGAAGAAACCAGTCACAACAGCCCACATCTGATCCCCTGGATAAGAAATGCATAGAGCAGGGAGACCCCGGGCACAGAAAGCTGATAGGCAGTTGCCATGGGCTGGAGGGAGTGGAAGGTGAGAAGTAATGGGGAGCTTAGTGGACACAAGGGCCCGTGTGGGGTGATGAAATGTCTGGAGAAAAGCTGGAGGTGATGGTGTGTACCATGTTGGGGACACCCTAAGTGGCACCGAATGGTATGCTTTAGAATGGTGCATTTTACGTCGTGTGAGGTTCACTTCTGTAAAACAAGCAGACATACAAAATGACACCAGCATGACTCAAGCTTCTTTGTGGGGGGAATGTTTAAGATACGGAGTTTCAGCCCTGTCAGTCTCTAAATTCTGGCAAATCCCTTCAACATTCATTGTCATTTTGGTGACTGGTCAGCGAGTGATTCTCCCCACGGTGGGCGAGGTCCGGGGAGATTCTGGGGTCAAGTTGTGATGGTGGTACTTGTTGGATGCCATTGAGTGCGTTCGGATTCATGGTGCCCCTGTGCATGCCAGAATGAGATGCTGCCCGGTCCTCCCTCGTGCTCACAGTGGTTCCGATGCACGAGGCCATTGCTGCAGCCGCTGTGCCGATCCATCTCCCCCGGGGCCTCTTTTATGAAGGATGATGTCTTTCTCCAGGGACTCGTCTCTACTGGTCTCTCCTGGCAACACGTCCAAAGTATGAAACATGAAGTCTCACCATCCTATCCTCTCGGAGCACTCTGGCTGACTTCCTCCAAGACAGGCTTGTTTGGTCTTTTGGCAGCCTGTGGTACTCTCAATATTCTTCTCCGGCATCACAATTCAAAGGCATCTGTTGTTCAGTCTTCTTATTCAGTGTCCAACTCTCACATGCATAGGAGGTAATGGGAAGTACCTTGGCTTGGATCAGGCACGCCTTAGTCTTCAAAGTAACCTCCATGCGCTTTCACACTCTAAAGAGGTCTTGTGGAGCAGATTTACCCAGTGCACTGCGTCTGTCGATCTCTTGACCACTGCTTCCATGAGCGTCGGATTGTGGATCCATCCAAGGAAGTCGAAATCTTTGACACTTTCGGTCTTTTCTCTCGTTGTGAGGATTTTGGTCTTCTTTACATTGAGTTGTCATCCATGCTGAAGGCTGCAATCCTTGACCTTCATCCGCAGGTGCCTCAAGTCCTCCTCACTCTCAGCAAGACAGGTTGTGTGATCTGCAGACCGCAGGTGGTGAATGAGCCTTCCTCCCATCCTGATGCCACCTTCTTCTTCTTAGAAGCCAATTCTCTGATTAAAGTAGCAGCTCTGAGCTTGAAGGGGGGCAGCTGGTGGCCGCTGCTAGATGACGTCTCTGCTTTACTGGGGGTGTGGCGGGGGTTTACATAGTACTTGGTGCTTTAACAATATTTCGGTCCTGACCTTGGCCTTATTAGCCATGCGCTTGTGTTGTCTTCTGCTGGAATATAGGCTTGAAGCCTGCGGCTGAACTCAGTCTAGTCTGGGGAGTGCCAGAGCGCGCAGAACCCGAATCTTGGCCACCATTCCCAGGGATAGCAATGCCCACCCTAGCTAGGAGGCCGGGAGTGAGAGTGCCGGATCCTGACCCCGCTGGCACTGATGATGGGGTTCCAGGAGTAGGAGGGGTAAAGCACGGGTGAGTTGACAGATAGTCGTGTGCCAGGAATTTTCGTCTTTTAACTTTCTGCCCTTGAACTACTTAATACTTTTGAAAAGGATTTTTCGGCTCCAGGTATAAGAATGCACGTTAAAAAAAGATCACTTGGCAATGTAAGGAAAGCTTTGAAACATCAAAACGTTAAAAATATATATCCAATATTAAGAAATGTTAATGTTTGATTTATAACTCTAAATGCAGATGTGCAGCCTGAGGCCCTGAGACTTGACTTGGAAGTTAGACTTTGTCACTTACTGGCTGTGTGACCTGCAAGTTAACCTCTCTGAGGGTCCCTCTCCTATTAGGCTGTGGGCTGAATCATACCCCACAGATAAGCTGCATGCTGCAACAGTTTCTGACCATTCGGGGGCAGAAGGGCATGTTTTGGCACAGAGCAGGGGGGTTAGGCATGGGCTCTAGTGCCCTGCATAATTATGGGTGGGCTTGGGGAAACCATCTTCTCTTTCCTGCATGGTGGGCACTCCGTCAGGACTCAGAGTTTGTGGGTGACCAGCACTCTCATAGTCTCTCTTTCCGATAATCTGGAAAGGAACTCTCTTTTCCACTCTCTGAAAGGAACCTTTGACCTCCTGCTAAGTCAGAGCTAAGTGAGTTGTCCAAGCTTACGCATGGCAGAGCTGTGAAGAGAACTGCTTTCCTTCTTACTCCCACTGCCACTTGCTAAGTGTTGGGTCCTCATGTTACAAATTTAAAGCCAAGGTTCTTGCTATCAGGGCCTTTATCATCTTTTTCCCCATAAAAGGAAAATGTGAGGAGGAACTAATACAATATGTTTTATTAATAGCGTTAGAATTGAGGTGTAAATAATGGAGTGGGAAGATGGGGATGGGGTAGAAGGTGAGTGTGGGGGAGGGCATTGACGTCAACCTGGAGACTGGGGAAGGCGTCCCACTTGAGCCGACATTTGAATTGGGCCATACATTGTCAGATCATTGGGCTGGCTCTGTAGTTATGGGGTGCATGTAGGAGGCATGTACAAGGTTGCCCACAGTTTGGCCAGATAGAATATGGATTTTTTGTGTGTGTGTCTCCAGATAGAGAAGCCAGCACAAGTAGAGACTTCTTGGGAACACCTTCCTCTTTGATATCAGACAGTCCAGAGTTTGAAACCCAGCTCGGCCATCTAGTAAACCCAAACCAAACCAAATTCACGGCCATCGAGGCCAGGATGGGGAAATGCCCCGGTGAGTTTCTGGCCTATAGCTCTTTACAGGAATAGAAAGTCCTTTCATTCTGCCATAGAGCAATGGTTGGTTTCCACCTGCTGGCACTGTGACTGACTCATGAGGGCCCCATGCGCTTCAGAGGGTTTTTTTCTTGGCTGTAATTTTCTGCATTGCCAGGCCTTTTTTCCGTGGTGCCCCTGGGTAGATTCAAATGTGAAAGTAAAAGTAAAAGACATTTCAGAGAGATATTACCCCTCCCCTCCCCCAAATGCTGATGTCATTTTATCAATAACTTGAAAAGAGCATGGCTTTTGGTAATCAAGGTTATAGTTTGAATAATAAAAATCTCATTTCCTTAGGAAGATATCACACTTTTAGGCGTCGGTCTCTCTATGGGACATGTATAAGGGAACTATGGAAAGTTCATGGAAAAGTAGAATGAAAAGAATGGAATTTTCCCACAAACTTTCTAAGTTACAAGTATTTGTACCACACAGGGACCTTGCAGCTATACTGTACACCAGCATCTGTAACATGAAATTTAGGGGGGGCAGGGATCAATTTTAAGGGTGGTTGTGAGGTTACAGTGAGAAAACGTGTCCCTTCAATGTTAATCAGTGACTTGCTTGAGAAGCAAGGCGAGCTTTCTGTCAGTTGTACACACATGTTACTGGTTTGCACCATGCTTTCTCCCTTGCTCTGCAGTTGGAGTTTGGAGAGCATCTCGATTGTGGGGTGTGGTGGTAGTAGTGTTGAAAGTTGACTCATTTAGACTGTGAGCTCCTGAAGGGTGAACTATTCTTTTATATTTTCCCACCATGTTTAGAGCAAAGCTTTCCTGGTATACAGGCCAAGAGGCAGCTAAGAACACCAGTGCCTGCTCTTTTCCTTTGTTAAAATTGGGAAAAATGGTGGAAGTCAGTATTATAGTTTAAGAGACTCAGGATTATTGTGGCATGGCACCTGGGAGCTGTGGGTCAAAGGAAATGGCCTCAGCTTCCCCAAAGGTGGGCGTCTCTCTGAGTCATACTCAATTAAGGTGGCCTTTCCAGCCACAATCCCTTAGGTGCTATATTATAATTCTGCATTTCATATGCTTGTGGTTGTGGTCCCATTTGGGGCATTATCTGCTAAAACAAAGGTAGGGAATGAGAATGAGTCCTGACCTTAGTAGAGGGTGTGAATCGGACTGTCCTGTTTGTTTATCATAGTCATTATTACTTCCAGTGGGTGTAAGGAATTATATGCTACAGCTGAGAGGGGAAAGAAAGCTGTTCCTGGAGCAGCCTGGGAAAAGGCTGCTGGATTTAGATGAATAGGAAGCCAGTGCCGACTGGAAATGTTTTGCCAGAGGCCCCAGGTCTTATGAGATACAGTCTAGGGGTTGAGAATAGATGATCACACTCGGGCAAAATTTGATTGTACCATGTATCTCCCATGTGACTGCATGGGTCTGGTAAGAAGGTGGGGGGAGAATACTGATGGGATTCACCTGTGAGTCATTGTGAACAGGATTCCCTGCAATGGCACCCTGCTGCTTATAAAATGAGCCCACTGAGCTACAGGAAGTGTGAGCTCATCACTGTCGAGGGTCAGGAGTGGAGTGCATCCTCTCCCCAGCCTCTGACTTACCCTGCTTGACCTTCAGACTTTGGGCTGAATTGCACCCAGCACTGTGTGAGACATTTTTTTTAAAACTTTTGTGAGTTTGTTGAGACATTGCAGTGATTTGAGGGAGTGGACTGTAGGGTAAGGTGACCAGATTTTAACATTGGTAAAGCGGAACACCATTGATAAAACTCATATCCTGGTGAAATAGCCACATGGCTATACCCTAGCTTGTCGTGCATCCTTTCCAAAAATCGGGACTTTTTAAAAATGCTGCGGGACACTGTTAAAAATCAGGACTGTCCCACTGTCTGGTCACCTTACATCTAGGGAGACATGAGGGAATATGCTCTAGGGAGGGGTGGGGTGGTGGTGGTGGAGGGAATGGAGCAGACTATCATCTTGAAAGAGGTAGACTTTTGGAAATTTTTCAATATTCAATTTCTTGGGGCTAGTTTGGCAAAAATTCTTATGAAAGAAATTATTAACACACCTTCCATTCCTAAGTAGCCCTCTTCATGTTTGGGAGTGTGAACTGGCAGGAGAAGGCTCTTGAGAAGATGGCAAGGGGAGAAGACAGAGCCAAGTGGAACCAGCTGCAGAGAGTTCTCAGTGTTGCCCAGTTGCTAATTGAAGGCTGAGAAAAAAACAATCACTTTAGAGGATTCTTAGATCCAGGTGCTCGGAGCTTTCAAGGTTGAATATGAAGATGGTTTCCCTAAGTCTGTAAATGTGAGGTGATAAACCAGCTTTAGCATGTGTGCCCCTGGCACAGATGGATTTACCCAATAAACAAGGTAAACATGTGTGTAAGCAGTGGTTCTCAACCTTCCTAATGCCACAACCCTTTAATAAAGTTCCTCATGCTGTGGTGACCCCCCCAATCAAAAAAATTATTTTTGTTGCTACTTCATAACTGTAATTTTGCTAGTGTTATGAATCCGGCGACCCCTGTGAAAGAGTCATTTGACCCCAAAAGGGGCTGCGATCCACAGGTTGAGAACCACTGGCTTAAGGTATCAGTTGTCCAAAAATTTCATCTGAATGCATGAATAAGCAGAAGAAGCACCTGTATGTTTCAATCTGGCCCTGGTCCAGATTAAGATATGTGGTGGGGTGGTGACTCTTCAAGAGTCTCTGGGTTTAAGGACTGCCAGCTTTAGAGAGGCATCATCAAAGATGTAGAGCCTTGTTCTGGGAGCCTTGGTGGCTTAGTGGTTATACACAGGGCTGGACTAAGAACTGCAAGGTCAGCAGTTCAAAACCACTAGCGGCTCCTCAGGAGAAAGACGAGGCTTTCTCTTCCCGTGAAGAGTTATAGTCTCAGAAACTCACAGGGGCAGTTTGACCCCGTCCTATAAGGTCTGTGTGTGGACATTGATTCGAGGTCAGTGAGGTTTTGGAGTTGTAGAGCCGTGCTGCTTCCCTCAGTTATTTAGTGTTACTCTAGCAGCTAGACCACACGTGGTTGACTTTAATATGAGAGTTTATTTTCTCATCGTCGAGGAGGCTAGAAGTCTGAATTCAGGGTCCTGACTCTGAGAAGGCTTTCTCTCTGTCTGCTCTGGAGGAAGGTCCTGGCCCCACGGAGCTTCTGCTCCTGGATAAGCTTCCTAAAACGGCGTGGTGTCTCTCTCTGGTCTCTCATCGCTGCTCTGTGATTGCTTATGTAATCTCTTTCATATCACAAAGCAGTGAATTAAAGATTCATCCTACACTGACATAAGAATGACAATTCATTCTCAAATGGGATTGTGATCACAGGCATAGAGATTAGGACTTGTATACCATGTGTTTTTTTAATTAATTGGGATTAATACATATATCTAGTCATTTCAGAGTTCAATCACATCCAGCAGAATTATACATTTGTTATCACAATCAGTTTCCAAACATTCTTTTTCAATATAGATCCCTTGACGCTATCACCTCTTTACCCCACCACAACCTCTGTGGCCCCGTCCCCCAAACCCTTATTCCACTTGCTGACTCTGTAGGTTCATCAGTCCTGTTTTTCATAGCCCCCAAAACAAAACACAACTACTGCCACTTCAAGAGGGTGACCCCCAGTGACATAACACTCCCAAGATGCCCCCTCATATGTCAATCAAAAACCAAACTAATGATACAATCCCCCAGTACATACGATTTTGAAAACCCGATCAGGCCCAGCATGCATCATAGGGAGTATGCCTTTGACTTTCCATACTTAGCTCACCGATGCACTCCATTTAGTGACTGCTTTCCTTCTGTCCCTCAAAGGTGGATGGAGGGAGTTCACTGGAGGTTTATTTTCTAGATAGTTCCACCAAGGAATCTGGGGCGCCCACCTCACCTGTAGTCTTTTGCAAACCAGATTCTCAGACTTTAGGCTCTGATACTAATCAGTCCTTCGACTTCGGATTATATGCTTCAGGATCCTTTGGTGCCTGATGACGGGGTGCTTCCATGTGGACTTAGCTGACCTTTCACTTAGATGTATCACATATTTAAAAAAAATCATTTTATTGGGGGCTCGTACAACTCTTATCACAACCCATACATCCATCCATTGTGTCAAGCACATTTGT
>NW_022111324.1:56943728-56967181 GCF_000313985.2 Echinops telfairi
TTTGGATCACTTGTTGTGCCCCTCTCCCTGGGTTGGTCAGCACCACCTCCTTACCCCCACCTCTTCCTATCCCATGTCCCCCTGGAACCATTGGTCACGTTGTTTTCTCCTCCAGACTGTTCATCCAGCCTATCTTATCTAGACAGATCTGTAGAGATAACAATATGCACCAAAAAACAAGGCATAGCAAGACAAAGTGATGAATGAGAACACAGCGATGATGACAAAAAAGAAAACCAATGACCCATAAAAGAATAAATTATTTAAAATAAAAGGGAAAAAAAAGAAAAAGAAAAAATTTAAAAAGAAAGAAAAACCTGTAAATAGATCAAGGTCTGATTTTTGATCTCTAGGCATGTTCTCCAGTCAGGTCTGATGGGTTGCCATGCTCTGGCCCCAGAGTCTATCCTTTGTGCTCCCTCGGGGGCTCCCTGCTCTGCTCCCCCCCACCCCCCTTGCTCTGCTGCACGCCTTTAAGTGTTTTGCCTCGGTGTCGCAGGGTCAGTCCGGGCCAGTCCCGAGCACCACGTATTTCTTATAGCAGGATATAGTTTGGTTTTAAAAAGCACTTAGAAGCAGAGAGAAGGATTTTCTTCCAGAGTGGACAGAGAGTCTCTATCTCTGGAGCCAATGCTCTGAATTTGGGCTTCCCGTCTCTTGAACAATGAGAAAATCAAATGTTCTTCCAAGCTACCCGCTTGTGTTATTTCTGTTATAATAGCACCGAGAAACCAAGACTGTTAGTGTTCTTTGGAGTCCAGCCCCATCCCCCCTTTCTATGGAGTAAAACCTTCCTGATCCCACCTGGCTTCGATAGAAGTTGTTTCTAATTGACCAAGATCTGAAGGGTCAAGGCGGGAATGGGGGAAGGAGCCTGTGTCAGCCAGGGTTCTCCTGATAGGTAGACAGATAGTACAGCTCCAGGCTAGATTTTATTTTCTGTTCTATTTAAGTTTGCCTGAGTCAGTGCCCACTTGGGCAACTAGCAGTGGCAACCAGTCGCAACTAAAAGCGGTGTAGATGAGCTTAGCCACATTTATATATGAGGGGCTTCAGAAAGTTCATGGAATAATTATTCCAAATAATTCCATTATTTCTCAGTTCATTTTTCCATGAACGCTTTGAAGCCCCCTATGCATGTGTGTGTACGTGGTCAGGAGACAGTAGTCTTGGGAAGAAGACAACAGGCTTGGTAAATTGGCGGGCAGTGAAAAAAGAGGAAGACATTTCAGCAAGATGGATTGACAAAGTGGCTGCATTGATGGATTTGAACAAAAGGACAATTGTGAGGATGGCATGGGACCGGGCAGTGTTTTGTTCTGTTGTACATATGAGTGTGGGAACCGACTTGATGGTCCCTTCCAACAACAACAACATGTGTATGTATGTGTGCTGCATACATGTGGTGGCATGCAGGCACACACATGCACTCACACAGATCGATGGATTGATTTTAAAGAATTGGCTCATGTGATTGTGGGTACTTAGAAGTCTGAACATTGGAGGACAGACCTGCAGAATGGAAATTCAGGCAAGAGTGAATAGTTTAGTCTTGAGTCTGAAACCTGTAAGACTGGCCAACAGCCTGTGAACTCATGCAGGATTTCTATGTTGTAGTGTCATTGCAGAATTCCTTTTTTTCCAAGAAACTGGAGTTTTTGCTTTTAAGGCCTCCAGGTGATTGAACAAAGTCTACCCCATTATCCAAGGCAAGCCCTTTGAAGGCAACTGATTGATTGCTAATGTTCATCACAACTTCGGAGTACCTTCACAGCAATACCTAGATTAATGTTTGTCCAAATAGTTGGGGACCATGGTGTTTCATAAAGTTAGAGGAGAATGTGGAAAAATTGATTTGAGGCTCTAAAATTTGCCTTGAAACGTACAGTTAAGCTCCGAGTCTATAAAGCTTTGGCTCACAGAAGTGAGTCTACACTTTTCTTATCCAAATCCTTCGTGGCTAGTGACTGATCATGTTGGCATACCCATTGGGCTAGCTTTTCTGTCCATCCATTTTTTTCTTTGGGTGAATATTTTAAATGGCTGTGCACAGGCACAAGAGAACAGGTTTTCTTTCCTGTCAATGTGCATCTGATGACAGAATCAGTGATTACAGACTTTGTGTAAGTTCTGTGGATAGACTTTTACCCGGTGCCTGTTGATGTGCATCTGATGACAGAATCAGTGCTTACAGACTTTGTGTAGGTTCTGTGGATGGACTTTTATCCAGTGTAGGATATTTGGTTGTCCTGGGCCTTCAGGTGGAATATAGTGATTTTCTTATTTCTTATATTTTATGAGATACTGAATTTTTTGTTTTCTCTTTCCTGAAAACTTGAACTTGAGAAAGGCAAAGGAAGCCTAGGGATATAAGTTCTAAATGTAATGCTTAGTGTTCAGAGACATTGATTATATTGCAGAAGCTAAAAATATGGGGTTTGCTCACTGGGATATTAAAATAAAAAATCCAGTCTTCGTACCTGTAGCGCTGTTACAAAGATGATATTTCTCTTGTCTGGCTTCATCATGTGAACGTTGAAGTTGTTTACCCTATTCAGTGAGTTGGCTTCCCGGTCACTTGGCATTTTTAAGCTGGGGTAATGGAGTCTGGACCAGGGCTCAGGCACTGGGAAGCTGTGGGCACTTCTTGGGTGCTGATGTGTGTTGTCTGTAAGTGGATGGAGTTGGACCAGATCTATTTCAGCTGGAGGTGGGGCCTCTTGGAACAGATTGAGTCCTGGATCTTGGGAACAGGGAGCATGTGTGATCTGAGGATTTGAGAATGTGCAGTGTTATTTTTAGAAAGTGGAAAAAGGAAATCTTACTTTTTAAAAGAAAAGTGACAAAAGTAAAACATAAAATTTTGACTAGCACTTAAGCAATGAGACTAGCAGGTAGCAGGTAACATGTGGTACCGTTGCTGGGTTGCTAACAGCAAGGTGGGTGGTTCAAAGGTACCAGTCACTCTCTGGGAGAATGATGAAATTAACTGCTCCCCCAAAGAGCTGAAATTCTGGAAACCCTATGTAGGGGTCCTATGAGTTGGAATCAACTCAATGGCAGTGGGTTTGATTTCAGTACTACCGTATATACTCGAGTATAAGCCAATCCAAATGTAAGCCGAGGCACCTAAGTTTTCCACAAAAACTGCATAAAAAATGTGCTGAAAAAGTTGGCTTATACACGAGTATACATGGTACATAGGGGAGATTTCCATCAGTGTCACAATGATCAAGCATTCAATTACTAGCTGAAAAGTTCTTGGTTTGAACCCACTAACATACCATGGAAGACAGGCCAGGCCTATGATCTATTTCAAAAAGGCCACAGTGCTGAGGACCCCTGGAGCAGGTCACTCTGCACACATGGAGTCACCATGAGTTGGAATGGATTTGGTGGCAACTAACAACTACAGCAACAACAACAACAATGTATTGGGTACTCTAGAAATACAGAGGCTCTCCTTGGAACCTTATAAATCCCTAAATGGTAACTATTGTTATCAAATGAGAAAACAGAGCAGAAGGTTAAGTACTGAGCTCACGGTGATCATAGCCCATATGTGGGTCATCTGTGATCCAAACCCAATCAGTGTCTGTGGTCTTAGAGGCTGTGTTTCAACTTCTGAATTCATAATCAGGTATGAATCGAGATCAACTTTATATTTTACTTTCTGGAAAAAGTTTTATGATATATGCAATGGCTTGGAATTGTCCCCCAATCTTCAGGTACTGTTTTACACACAGCATCCTCCCCCTGTGCCCCTCTCTGCACCTCCTGTCTCAGAAAATCAGTTTTTTTCCTCTGAATTCAATTAAATTTGCCTATAAGTTGTACTTATGGAGAATGACAAGATTTTCATATCAGTACTCATTGGAGGGTTCCCTCTCAAGTTACACAATTTGGCCAAAAATTTGAGGGCCGCTAAGGCAGGGGTCCTCAAACTATGACCCGCGGGCCACATGCGGCCTGCTGAGGACATTTATCCGACCCTCCGGGTGTTTTTGCCCCTTTTGTTTTTTTACTTCAAAATAAGATAAGTGCAGTGTGCATAGCAATTTGTTCATAGTTTTTTTTTTTTTTTAAACTATAGTCCGGTCCTCCAACGGTCCTCAGACGGTGAACTGGCCCCTGTTTAAAAAGTTTGAGGACCCCTGCACTAAGACTTCCTAATATTATTTAAACATTGCCATCAACCACTATTTATGCCAATGATGAAGAAATTGAAGAATTAATTTTATGCACTCCTTCAGTCTGAAGTTGATCATACATTGATCATACACATGCACTGATGATTATTGGCTACTGGAATTTGTTGGAAATAGGAAGGACCAAAACACGGCTTTGTTGTTAGAAATGAGGCTGAAAATTGCATTTAGAATTTAGCAAGAACAATGACTTCTTCATTGTAAATATGTTTTTTTTAAACAACATAAATGGCAGGTATACACATGGACCTTACCAGATGTAATGTACAAGAATTGACTACAGATGTGTGGGGAAAAAAATGGAATGTTCAATATCAGCCAAAAAGAGTCCAGAGACTGATTATGTAGCAGAACATGAATTGTTCATATGTAAGTTCAAGTTAAAGGTGAAGAAAGTTGTAAAAAGTCCAAGAGAGCCAAAATAAGACCCTGAGTATCTCAGCTGAATTTAGAGACCATCTGAAGAGCAAAGTTGATGCCTTGGACACTAATGACCATTGAGTTGACAAGTTATGGGATGACATCAAGAATGTGGTACATGAAGAAGGCCAAAGGTCATTATAAAGTAAAGAAAGAAAACACCAAAGTGAATGCTAGAGGAGACTTTGGAACGTGAGTTTGAACACATAGTAGCTAAAGCAAATATAAGATGTGATGAAGTCAAAGAGCTGAACAAAACTTTCCGTGGGCAAATTGAGACAACAAAGTCAAGCATTAAAATGAAATGTCTGCAAAGACCTGGAGTTAGAAAACCAAAAGGGAAGAACATGCTCAGCTTATCTAAGTTCAAATAACCGAAGCAAATTCAGTGTGTGGATATAATGGGAGAAATATTGAATGACACAGTCAACATCAAAAGAAGCTGAAAGGAGTACACCAAGTTATTGTACCAAAAACAGTTGGCTTCAAGAGGTGGCTTCTGAGCAAAGATGGATTGTGTTGAAAGAAGGCATTGAGAATTGATAGAATACCAATTGAAATGTTTCAGTTAATGGATACACTAATGGGAACACTCACTCAAATTTCTATTCCAAGAGATTTGGAGGACAGTTCCTTGACAAACCAGAAAAGATTCATATTTGTGTCCATTCCAAAGAAAGGTGACCCATCAAAATGAGGAAATTGTTGAATAATATTAGTAAAATTTGGCTGAAGATAATTTAAAAATACTTCCATAAGTGCACTGCCAGAAAAAATTCAAGCCAGATTCAGAAGAGGACATGACATGTGGAATCTCAGTGCTGATGTCGGGTGGATTTTGTGTGAAAATATGGCTTTTGTGTTAGAAATGAAGCTGAAAGCAGAGAATAATAGAAAGATGTAACGTTGTGTTTTATCCACAATGCAAGGGGATTCGACTGTCTGAATCATAACAAACTATGGATAGCATTGTGAAGAACCTGACATGCTGACCACTTATTTGTATTCATATTGAACCTGTGCATGGGCTAGGAGGGTTCATTCAGACTAAAAGGGAATATTGAACGGTTTAAAACCAAGAAAGGTGTGTGTCAGTTACAGCCTTTTACTATACTTATTCAATATTTATGCTGAGCAAACAATCTGAGACGATAAGCTGTGGATGATGCAACATTGGGATTGGAGGAGGGCTCACGAACAACCTTCAACAGGACAATGAGAAAGCCTTCTTTCGGAAAGAAAGGAGAACTTGAGGAAGGCACTTGCTGATGGAGACGGAAGACTGCCAGCAACCTTCAGTCTGCATTTCCACTCAACATAAAGAAAACAAACATCCCACAGCGGAACTAGCGGATAACATCCTGGTAAACTGAGAAAATACTGAGGTTGGAAAGACATTCATTCTTTCATTTTCCCTTGAGCCACGATCACTGCTCATGGGAGCAGCAGTCAAGAAACCAAGCAGTGTCTTCACTGGACAGATTTGCTGCACAAGACCTCTTTCAGGTGTTAAAGACAAAGGTGTCCCTTTGAGGACTAGGGGACCTGCCCCAAGCTGGGGCAGTTTCAGTCTCCTCATTGCGTGGGAAAGCTGGGTAGTAAATAAGAAGGCTGTAGAAGAATTGATGCATTATAGTGCTGGCGAATATGATTGAAGATACCCTGGACTTGCGAAGAACAAACAAATCTATCTCAGAGGAAGTGCCTCCAGGGTGTTTCTGAGGGAGGAAGGTGAGAACTCATCTCTTGTATTTTGGACATGTTATCAGGAGAGACATCGTGCTTGGTGAAGTAGAGGGGCAGTGAACAAAATAATGAAACGAAGAGAAGGCAGAACCTAGACGAGATCGATGAATCCAGTGGCTGCAACAGAGGGTTCAAACCTAACCATGGCGAGGACCGCGTGGGACTGGGCGGTGTTCTGTTCTTTTGTGTGCAGGCTCACTGTGAGTCAGCACTGACCTGATGGCTCTTAACAGCTACTCCCCCATCAGGAGAGACCAGCCTCTGACAAAGGACATCAGCAAAAAGGGCACAATTCTTCCTGAGATGGGTTGCCCCGGTGTTTCTCCAGTGGGCTGACACATAGCGACCATTGGGAGGCTGGTGCAGGACTGGCAGTGTTTTGTTCGGTGGTGTGTCGGGTTGCTGTGTCAGCTGACTGGACGCTCCCCAACGACGATGAGCTTGCCTGCATTTCCCATTTGAGGTTGGCCCATCATGCTGTTTATTCCTTTCATTCTCTGCTTAGTCACTGCGACATTCCCAGGGATCTCTGAGGCCATCCCGGGTTTCAGGTGTGGCTTCCCAGTCAGGCACCCATCCACTCTTGTGAAAGAGTCCCTAACTAGCACCTCCCCACGCCACCCCAGCCCCGGCCCCAACTCGGAAGCTCCATGCACATAGCCTAGCACTGACAGACACAGAGCCTCCAGAGGCAAGGGAGATCGGCCTTTCCTTGTTTAATTATAAGCTTGCATTAACTTATGTAGTTATTTCTCTACTGCGTTATTTTGCTGCCCATAAATGACAGCAATATTTGACATAATTGACTACAAGCAGTTTTAATAGTGTCCAGTTTACACCGTTTTCATTAGTGAAAGCATCCGGTTGTTTTCAACTGGGATCCCGTCCCTCGAATCCTTGTGCTGTCTGTGTGATCTGGGGCTTGATTGACTCCTTGGAAGCCTCAGTGCCATCTTTTATTTAAAAAAGAACAGATTTCTTCGAAAGGTCCTATCCCATGGGGAATAGGCTGTAACAAAGACACTGAGTCTTGCAAAGTATGAAGTACATTTGGGAATGGTCATGAGACCAGCCAGGCTGGACTTGGGTGGGGAGAAGGTGTGAGGGCTGGGGGATGCGGGGGTGTAGTACAGGCTGGAAGTGTTGCGTAAATGCCGTCTTACAGGGCATGGATTCTTGGTGGCCTCTTCTCTCTGGCTATTGCATTCAATGGAGATTGCCTTCGGCTTCAGATAGATACTAAACGCCCTCTGATAAACTTCTGTTTTGGCCCGTTTAGGACCCGACGGACTTCGAATGGAGCTTCTGGATGGGCTGGGGGAAGAGGCGGCTGGCATGGCTCTTCCTTGGCCACCTGGCAGTGTCTCAGATGGCGATGCTACTTGCCGGGAAGGTAAGGTGACAGGTAGCATTTCCTTTTGGGTGTCTTTTCCCTTTGCTTCTTGAGAAGAACGAATGCTGGGCTACAAACCAGGAAGTAAGCGGTCTAATTTGGGAAGCCTGGAATGGATGAGAGAACACTTAGTCGTGACGGTTTTAGTTTCCTAGTGGTGCTAAACAGTGTCACCAAGTGGGTGGCCTTAACGAACAGAAAGTTACGGTCTTCACAGTTCGGCAGGCCAGGAGGCCAAGTTCAACCATCAGCAGGGCCACACTTTTCCTGGCCACTCTAGGGGACAGTCCTTCCTGGTCTCTCACGTGCCTCCTGGTGTATTTTCTCTCTCTGTGTGTCTGCCCTCTCCTTGAAGAGGACCCACTTCAGGGCGGATTGGGACTCATTTTTCTCTGAGTACTGAGAACATCCTCAAAGGAACAAACAAACCAACCTATTTCCAAATGGCGTTCCCATGTAGAGTTTAGGGTGTTTACATAGCTGTTTTAGACAGTGTGCCAGCTATAGGAGCCCCGGTGGTGTAGTGGTTGAGTTGGCCGGCTAGCCGCAAGGCCACCTATTCTCCAGTAGGAAGATGAGGCTCGTGACACCTGTTAAGAGTCACAGTCTCGGAAACTTCACGGGGGCAGGTCTACCCCTCCCACAGCGGTGCTGAGTCAGCATTGGCTGGACGGTTGTGAGCCTTTTGATTTATTCCATCCATAACAATGATCACTGAGACATTTAAAATAAAGAGCTCACCATTCTTATCCTCTGTTTTCTTCCATAAATTTATTCTTCAAGCTCTTCACTGTGAAGGCTTTGGGGTAAAAGTAAGTCCAGATGGTAATCCTTAAGATCCTTCCTAATCAAATGAGCCTATACAAAATTGGCTGCTGTTGAGAAGGAACGTGATTTCCCTCGCAAGATTGGCAGAATGATTGCATTAAGAAGTGGAATAATTGTCTCTGCAGCTGGAACGCGTGGATTGGAGTTCCAGCAGCATTTTGCTCTTCTCTGGGTGTTTTAGAGGATGTGGGATTCTTCACAACGGGTGTTTGAGCAGTGCGTTTCCTGGGGCACGATCGAGACCCTCTTCACCTGTTTGGTTCCAAGGAGGCCAAGATCCTGCCGGGAGCATGTTTTCCAGCCTCTTCGGGGTGCCCTCCAACTCACGTCTTCCCTGCTCTAGATTCCTGATATGAAAGAAACGAGTCTGCGCTTGGAAACCCCACAAGTGAAAACAAACCCCAACCCCAAAACCGACCTAGAAGTAAACCCAGGAACCATGTTTGATTCTTAGAGGCTCAGGGAGGTGATGCTACAGGGACAGGAGAAGCAGAAGCCTGGGGAAGGGCAGGCCTCGGGTACGCACACGAGATGAGGACGCGGCCCCACCGGGTTGGGGATGTGCACCCAGCTTTGCCTAGCGCTCAGCTCTTTTATGAAAATCGGTCTCGTGGAAGATAGGCAATCCCAATAGCACAATAACTGACCTTGATATAGCTACTGCATGCTATCTCTGTTGCTTTACTTTTCTAAGGTGGCAATTACAAAAAAAAATATATAAGCTACTGTAAGACTTGAATGTATTTAACATTTTATTAGAAGTTTTTGAATGGTCGTATAATGAATTATACTTTGGGGGCAAGGTTTCCTAACTGGATAAAGAAGCCCAGGTGGCACAGTGAGGTTAGCAGCAGACAGATAACCGGAAGGTCACAATTTGAACGTACCAGGAAAAAGATGAGGTCATCGGCTTCCGAAAGAAGACCTTGGAAATGCGGGGCGTCGTCCTCCGCGGCCTTTCAGGGTCCTTAAGTGTCAGAATCAACCGCCTACGGTGGGTTTAGACTAGTAAAGTATTCAGCTACCTCAGCCCCTATTAATGCACTAGTTTTACCCACCAATGTCTGTTAAAAACTTAGTTTTTAAACTTTGAACTTCCTAGGGATTTCACATTTTTATTTCAAACTCGGTGTTCCTCATGACTAAATGGCTCATTCTTGGTTTCTCCGTCTGAATGGATTACTATCTTTTCTACCTCCACGAGGAGAAGATGAAGCCCTGGGTGGGTGACTGTGAGATCCAGAAAAGACCGCCGCTGTGTCACATCCCAGTGTTAGACACTGTCCTTGGCCTGCTTGGCCCATGGCTGTGTCATTGGCTTTTTAACCTTGGGAGAGCTTTTTACCACCAAGTCTTCATTCCTAATCTGTAAAACGGGGATGCTCTGACTGTATTATTCTCCCCTCCCCCCTTCCCTCTTCTAATATGATAAGCTCCACTTGTTAGCCATTTCATCATCAAAAGTGAAGATGAGACTTGGGAAAAATGGAACAGAGGAAAAGCACAAAAATGATGGTAGAAATAAATTCTAATATATCAGAAATGGACTCAATTTCTGGTCCCCTTCTCCCTCAAAATAAAGAAAGACATCGTTAAGCTGGATTAAAAATAAAAATCATCCAGAGATGTGCTTCTTAAGCTAGGTCAACTTAAAATGCAAGGACGTAGAAAGTTGGAAAGTAAAAGGGCGGGGAAAGATAGTTCAGACAATATTATGCCCCACCCCCCAAACTGTTAGTGTGATTTCAAAGCAGTGTGAAAAGAACATTGCTTTTGGCAAACAGGGTTAGGGTTCAGTAATGTACAAAATCGTATTTGGAAGCTATCACAATTCTGTGTCTGCTTATGCACTGTGTATATACAAGGGGCCTTCAAGAAGTTTGTGAGAAAAAGGAATGAAAAAAATAATGGACTTTTCCTACAGACTTTTTGATACGCCCTTGTATATTTGCACCTGATGTTTAGAGAGCAAATTTTCTGCCTTCAAGAAACAAGATCCCCCTTTGGGGAGAGTGTTAGAGTCCCTGTGGAAATTTGTATGTGGATTACCGTATATACTCTAGTATAAGACAAGTTTTCCAGCACATTTTTAATGCAGTTTTTGTAGTAAAATTAGGTGCCTCCGTGGATATTCGGGTCGGCTTATACTCGAGGGTATACGGTAATTTTTTTCTTCTGGCTGCAGGCTCCTTCCTTTCGCACCCTTCCTGCATTTTCAGCTGTAGTTCCCACCAACGACCACCAGCAAGTGACCCGAAATAGGCTGTGGGTACTGCTCTGTTTAATGTGCGTGCAGGGTTGGCTTCTACGACCCATCTGTCAGTTGTCCCGTGGTGGCCGCATGATGCTGTGATGCTGGACACTGTGCCACTAGTATCTCATACCAACAGAGTCACCCATCTGGATAGGTTTTAAAGGAGCTTCCAGACTAAGACTAGGAAGGGAGGCCTGGTGAGCTCCCTCAAACTAGCCTTCAACCTGAAGGCTCATTGAACATGGTCCACGTCTTTGGCTCTCTTTGGACATGTCGTCTGGGGGACTGGTCGCTGGAGAAGGACATCCTGTCTGGGAAAGTAGAGGGCCAGGGGAGATGAGAGAAACCCAGCGGTCATGACGATGACCTCCCACACACCAACCCTTACCAGGGTGGCACGAGACCGGGAAACACTGTTCTTAAGACACGGGGCTGCCAGGAAGTGGAATAACTCACCAGCGACCCACAGCTTCTGCGGGCAGGCACACATGGGTGAAGCTTGGTTCTGCCCCTTCTAGGCCATGTGCCTGTGGGCGGTGCCTTCCTGTCTTTGAGCCCTTGTCCTGATGTGTGTAACGGGACAATGCCACTTCCTCGTTGGGCTGGCGTGAGGGTGCGCTCTGTCTTGGAGGTCGTGCTTGTGTACGATGGAAGCCTGCTGCTGTGCCTCGGCGTGCAGTGACTGTGGTCTGCGCGTGACTGAGAACAGCCCCCTGGGTGGTGTTGAAAGCAGGAGGGACTGTCTTGAGATGTCACTGTCTCGGGAGACAGAAACCTTAACCTGCATTCCTGTCATGAATGTCTCCTTAACTGGTTTCACCTGGGCCTGTTGCGCTGGATCCTGGGGGGAGGCAAGGTTAAGAGCGAGCCCGCAGGCCTTTCCTTTGGAGAGTCGCAGGGGTCAGGATGCAGAGACTACAGATGATGCTTTCCCAGATGCAGTGGTCCATGGGAGAAGGAGCAGGCAGAATCTGCCTTGGGATGTCAGAAGGTCACTCCCAAGCTGCTTGTGAAGGAAGAGCAGTCATTATTCATCTTCGCTTCCTGCATCTCCTTATCAGGCCTGGCCTGGGCGGGTGGGTGGATTTTTCCTTATCTTCCGACTGTGTCTTCCACACCATCAGGAGGACTTGCTGGCTGCCTTTTTCTTGGAAGGAGGCGAGTTTGCACTGAGTCATCCCTCCGTGTGTGTCCTTTCCTCTCCTGGGTGACCGCAGGTTTGATTTGCGAGACAGCTGGTGGGCAGGGCTCGGGCTGTGGCTGGCCACAGTGCTTTCTTTGTCCGAGTGCCCTTGGCCCTCCTAAGAACGAACCACAACTTTGGCCTCATTAGCTCCGGGCTTTCACCACCTGGACTGAGTGTTCCAGATGGCCTTCACGTGGTTGGATGTGTTTGGTCCTTGTTCAGGGTGGAAGATTTGGGCGGAGGTAGTCACGTATCTGCACATGCCCCCAGGCATCATAAACCAGGGCTGATGCTGTGGCAGGACCGGCGTTAGCAGCCCTGCCCACCACATCTCCAACCCTGAAGGTTGCTTCCCACCTGCAACCAATCATGGCCCTTCCTTGGCTGGCTGCATCTCCTCCCAGAAATCCCTAGTTTATTTTCAAAAGCACTATTTTCTTTAAAAAAAAAATTATTTTTTTAAATGAAGTTCACTTGACAGACAAGCAATAAAACTTTCCACTGGTTTCCTTGGCCAGGGTTAAGTGCCTTCTCCCTGGGCAGGGCTCTCTTTGTGTGCTCTAGTGGGAGGGCAGCAGGAGCCAAGGGCCTGAGAGGGAGAGCTGAGTCCTGGCTTCGAGCTTTGGCAGCAGGTGTGTTAGGATTGGCTTGTGCTTTGTGCTGGGCAGACAGTTGCCACCGTGGCCTCCCGGTCACCTGAGACACCACGTTCTCTGCCCTCAGAACTAAAAATACCCCAGGCAAGCTTTCTGAGAAGGTGGCTGGGTGCAGGGGGCTGCGGGTGGGCGCAGTGCCGACCACGGAACAGAGTTTCCACTGTCTGTCTGTCAGCAAACTCACCTCATTAGTACCACGCCCTGCCTGGCTGAGCTCACCCGCCACAGCGGATGCGTGGGCTGAAAGTGGGGTCCTGAGGTGTTGGGTGAGATGAATGGCCTCATTCTGCAGCCCTGGCGGTGAAGTGGTGCTACATTGGGCTGCTGAGCACAAGGTCCATGGTTTGAAACCATCAGCCGCTCTAAGAAGAAAGATGAGGCTTTCTACTGCCACCAAGAGTATCAGTCTCGGAAGCCCACCAGGGTCGCTCTACCCTGTCCTGTAGGGTGGCTGTGAGTCAGCATGTACTGGGTGCCTGTGACTTTGAGTGGATTCCTTGGGCGTTAAGTTCATGGTGCTTCTTGTCAACATGTTCTTAAATCCACTCTCCTCACACCACATGGGAAGCTCATCTGTGAGGGGCTCTGGAACATTTGTGGGGAAATCCCATGGTCTTTTCATTCCATTTCCCACAAACTTTCCAAAGCCCCCTCATACTAACGCCTTTGTGGAAACCAGACCCCTTTACCTCCATGGATGCATAGCTAAGGCCCTTCCTCTGTGAGCGACCACTGACCTTCACTCCCAGGAGAAGCAGGTCCGAATCCAGTTGTTCACATGCTGGCAGTTCCCTCGTTGGCTTGTTATGGTGATGCGGACAGTTGTTCTTGGCGGTGGTAGCAGCTGCAACAGCGTGTGTGTATGTAGTAAATGGTGGTGCGTATCAGATATATTGACTGCTTTTTGTATAGTATATCTCAAACAGTGCCCCCACTAAGGAGCTGCTCTGAGCAGATGTGGGAAGAAGGGTGGTCACGCAGCCAGTGGGATAGGATGGGCAACAGGAGTTCACACCTAGGGCTTTCTGCTTCCACCCCTCCTCACAGAAGCAGATTAGTGAGGGAAACCTCGCAGGCATGTCCTATGATCACTTGCTGCCCAGAGCACAAGAGAGAGAGGTCGAGGTGGTGTGAGGCGGGGCCTTGCCCGGCGCTTCTCCCGTGGCTGGTCCTGATCCCCTAGGAAGGAGGCTTGACGAACACAGACTCAACACCCACCGGCATTGCATCCATTCTGAACTGCCATGTGGGTTTCTGAGAATGTCACTCTTTATGGGAGTTGGAAGCCTTCTTTCTCCTCTCGGGTTGCTGGTGGTTTCAAACTGCTGACCTCACAGTGAGCAGTCCAACAGGCAACCACGATGCCACCAGAGCTCCTCTTGAAGAGTACAGATTTACGAAAGCAAGGAGGGAGGGCAAGGCCACCAGGAGGATTGATTTTGGTCTGGGAGAAACGCTAGCTGAGTTGGAGAGTCTTTTAAGTGGGCTTCGAAAGGGTGACAGGGAGCAGACATCCACCGTCTCCGGCCGGGACCTGTGCTGTAAGAGCTGTTCCTAACTGAGATCTCATGTGATATGAGTAGAGTTGTAAGGCGCTCCCATGCTGGACATCGAGCTATGAATGAGTGTCCCTGTCCCACCACGCTGCCCGAGAAGCCTTTGTTTGCAGGAGTCTCAATGGGACAAGTTGAGACGTGGGAAAACAGTCGGTTTTCACATTGGTGGGCTAATTTATTGTTATTTCTTAGAACTACCAGGTACATTTCAAGTCTTGGGGAAGCATGCCTATCTCTCTATCTGTCTAACTGTTCCTACCACCAGTTCATTATCCCCACCCACTGTTCACTTGCTCTGTGCCAAGTGGTGGTGGTTGGACATACTGTTAGTTCAGACTCGTGGCAGCCCATGTGTTACCGAGTAGAACTGCTCTGTAGACTTTTCTTGGCTGCCATTTTTTCGGAGGTGGATCACTAGGCCTTTCCATCTGCAGAGCTGCTGAGTGGGTTAAACTGCCAATCTTAAGGTTAGCAGTTGACCACACACAGCTTGCACTGCCTACGGACCTGATATGTCAGGCACCATTTGCTGTACCGTAGGTTCTGGGCCTGTGTTCAAGACAGAAATTCAGCCCGTCAAAGGAGATGATCACCTAGAGAGGCAACCCTGCCCCCTCTCGGGAAGGGGTTCAATGCAGCAAGCACAGGGACTAGAAGGGGACGGGCATGCACCTCAGCCTGGTTGGGCAGTAGGTGCTCTGTCTCACCAGAAGGGCCCTTAGTGTTTTTGCCCTGCTTAATTTCAACTCCCACAGAAACAAAGTCTTTGGTAACTGCAGCGCCCGGAAGGAAGAGAATGGAAGGAGGTCCATGTATTCTCATGGGGCTGGCACCTGCACTTCAGGAAAGTTCCATCAGCCCATCTTATTCTCAAGCTTTAAGCCGCTCACACTGTGGTACTTTCTTTGAAAAAAGAACGCTGCAAATGCAAATTTAAAGTCACCATGAGATAGCAATGCACCCTCTGGTTGGTGTCAGTTTGAGAGGATTACGAGTGATGGGTGGAGTCTGGCCTGTCAATCAAGATATAACCAGTGAGGCCTCTGTGTAGGCATGGCCTTCTCCTGAGGATTCTGGGAACTCTGGTTTTCCTCCTTGGAGGGGGGAGACACTCTCTGCTCACTCCCTGAGAGATGCTCTATTGACAAGACACATGGCGCTACGCTGATATAGCCTGTGACCTTTAGAGCTGGAGAAGCCATGCGGAGAGCCCTTCCAGCGCTGAGATGCTTACAGCGCCACTGGATCCACAAGACTTCCCACCCACTGGCCTGTGATCATCCTGCATTCGGCATCAGTGCATGTGTTTCATGAGTCTGAAGAGGACTTTATAGATTGATATCAGACATATGGGCTAACGTCAGACTTAAGGACTTGATCTGGACTGGGCTGGGATGTTTTCTCAATATCCAACTGCTCTTGCATTAAAGCTCTTTCTTATACACATGTGAGTGTCTATGTATTTGTTTCTCTCCTCTACCTGGACTAACACACCCTTATCAGAGTGACTGAAAAAAGAAAAACCAATGAAAAGCAACTCCTGGTCAGTCTGTGGGTAAACCATGTCACTCCCTCATTACTGGTGGGAATGGAAACTGGCACAGCTGATTTCCAAAATGGTTTAGCAGCTTCTTAACCAAGCAAGCCAAGCCAAACAGGAGCATGCCATTACCACAGAACTCAGCAATTGCATTCTTAGACATGTGTCCCCCGAACACTTTATTTTGCATGAGAACCTGCACACGTGTGCCTGTGGGAGATTTATCCATAAAAGCCCCAAGTGGAAAACAGCCCAGATAGCCATCAACTGGTAAGTGATTGCAGTGTGGGCTATAAAGAGCATCGAGAGAGCTCCCTGGGGTGATGGAATTGTGCAGGGTCCTGAGACTGGTGGCGGGTACTCAAGTTACACATGCAAAAATAGTATGGACGCCCACACAACTGAGTACAGGTAACAGTCGGGGGCTCTGAATAAGCTCTGTGATCCTCTCTGCCAATATTCTGGGTGTGGTACCGTACTACAGTTTTGCAAACTGTTACCCTTGTGGGGGTGGGGTGGGGGAGATGGGAACCGTGTACTCTATATGTTTTCTCTTATAACGTCATCAGAATTCACGGTTACTTCCATACACCTTTAAATGAAAAAAGCCTTGTGTAGAAGTGGCACTTGATTGGATTTTAATTTGTGAGTCAGAGCCCCCTTGATGCTGTCAGGTGCCTTTGAGTGGGTTCCTGCCTTTGGCAACCCTACGGACACAAGGCTACGAGAACAGAAAGCAACACGGCCGGCCCCCGGGCCATCCTCACCATTGTTGCCTTTGTCTGTGGTTGCAGCCGTGGGGTCAGCCCATCTCGTCCAAGGACTTTCCCTTCTTCACGGTCCTTGGGCTTTACCAGTTATGACTCCTTCTCCAGGATGGGTCTCTCCTGACAGAATGTCCAAAGGTTGGCAGGCAGAGTCTCGCCACCCTTGCCTCGAAGCAGCTTTCTGGCGATTCTTTAGAGTCATCGGAGCACAGCATGAAATGAAGGTCGTGGGTTTGGGGGACACTTGGCTTGATCAATGTGACTCTGTTCAAACAGCCAATCCTCCCAATCTTTTGAACCTCTTTGTTGGAAACGAATTGGTCAGCTCTGACGTTTTGGTAGATTTTTGAAAATCAACCTTGACATTGAGGGCGAGTATGACCAAAGCACTGTGCATCTGCCCAGA
The DNA here is from genome assembly GCF_000313985.2 of Echinops telfairi. Classification (NCBI taxonomy): domain Eukaryota; kingdom Metazoa; phylum Chordata; class Mammalia; order Afrosoricida; family Tenrecidae; genus Echinops; species Echinops telfairi. The sequence continues at coordinate 56,960,689 of NW_022111324.1, forward strand.
TCACCCTGAAAGCTTGGAGGAAATCTTACTGGCTTTCTAGGGATGTATCAGAGGACCAGAGGATCTAGGGATGTGTCAGAAGATAAAAAATGTCTGGTCTACTGGTTGCCAGAGGCGTCACATCGGATCATTAAGGATTTTCACGTACGAGGTAGACAGAAGGTCAGTCAATGAAATACGTGAGCTCGTGCAGGAGGGAGATGTGGGTCTGTGCTGTCTTTAGACTTTTGCTTATGAAGCTGGCCTTGAACACTTGGGAACAGCCTTAGTGCTTTCTAGGGTGCCTTTTTAGGACAAGGGTTGGACTGCTAACCCTAGGTCAGGGGTACAAACCCACTAGCAACTCCGAGGGGAAGATGAGGCTGTCTGCTTCCCCAAACACTTACGGTTTCAGAAACACCCCCCATCTCTCAGGCTGCTGTGAGTTGGCATTGACTCAGTGGCTGTGGGATTGGTTGGTTCACACTTTCCAGGGCAGCAGGTCACTCACGATGTTCTTTGCACTGCTAGGCAAATGTCACTTTATCATTCCTCAGCTCCTCTCGGTACTTCCAGCCCCAGGCTTGTGTGTCAGTGGGCCAGTGGCTGCAGGAGGTATGGCCTAAAATCCGCGTCTGTTGTGGGGACCGCCCTGCCCCAACACCATCAGAGAACAAGGTGTGCGTAGCTCATTAGGCTGTATCAGGATCCTAATAGTGTTTTGGAGATGCAATTCCAATAGGATTTTTAGAGATGACATAAGGAAATTATTATTTTAATGTGACTCTACTGTATACAACAGGCTTGTAGAACTGTTTCTTACCATGTCACCCTTTTCCTCACCTTCCCACCAGGAATGAATAGAGTGGAATCATTTGTCCCCATCAAAGAGAACCAGTGGGTGATACTAGAGTTAGTGGGGAACACGAGGTTCCTAGTAGAGCCCTTCTTCTGTCCTGGAGAGAACGGCATTACACGTTGTCTGCCGGTATTGCTGGTGTTTGGCAGCAGGGAGCTGGTGGAGGATGAGAATGTGGGATACATTTGTCTGCTCCAAGGTGGCGTTTGAGTGCAGTTAAATTCGTCGTAGAAACTTTCAAGCAGATGGGATTTGTCCGGCACAATGAAGTGTTTCCTAAAGGTTCTTTCAGCTTTTTCCAAGTTGAAGCTGCTTCAGTCTGTGGTAATTTCCTAAACGAATGCCAACACATGGTCCTTTCTTTCCCCGCAAAAGGAACAAATAACACTTACTGAAAATGTGGGTGTTTACGTATATGTGGAAGATAATTCTTAGTAGTAATCCTGTTGGATTGAGCAAAAGCTTTCTTCTTTTATTTGTTAATACAAACTACCTCAGAAGAGAATTTTCTTTGGCGACCTTGTTCCTTCCGATTGGACTTTGCCCAGCAGTGGATGTTGTCGGGGAAGTTTGAAGAAATGTTATGTGGCTGTTTTCTGTGGGTAGTAAGATGGAAAAATCGTAGCAATGAATCCAGATTTTACTGGTTATCCTGGAACTTGGAAATGGCTGACCTAGCTTGGCATTTAAAACGTTCCCTTTTGGGCTTGGGAAAGAGTAGTTCTTGGACAATATCTTGGTGGAAGAGTTAGTGTCTGAGCATGGGACGTAGGATGTACCCTCCACGCCTGTCTTTTCTGGAAAGATGTGTGTGTGCACAGTACACCTGCATTCAGACCGCCCTCACCTTTTACCGCAGGGCATTCCTGGAGACCGCAGCGGTCCACGCACACTGGGAAGGCACGTCGTATCGCCCCGTTGGAACAACAACTGGTATTTGTATAGTCCTGACTGTGGGTGCCAAACACTACTCATCATTTACATGAGTTCACTTATTTAATCCTCACAACTGTGTGTATATGAAGAAACTGAGACACAGGGAAGTTAAACAACTTTCCGAAGACTACAAAGCTGGCTAATGGGAGACCAGAATTTTAACTTAGGCAGTTGGACTCTGAAGTTCAAGTAATCAAACAACTGCTATGTGTTGCCTCTCAAACAATGTTAAGACATTATGGTGGTTTTTTAAAAATTGGGCTTTACCAACTGTATCTGACTAAAATTATGTTGTAAAAGCAGGATGTTAATTTATTTAATATTCAACGTCATTGCTTATAAAGATTGGGAATTATAAACATGATTCTTTAATTCTGCTAACCAAGTCCCCCGCCCAATTCACTATCATCTAGTTCAGTGGTTCTCAACCTTTCTAATGCCGTTGCCCTTTAATACAGTTTCTCATGCTGTGGTGACCCTCCAACCATAAAATTATTTTCGTTGCTACCTCATAACTGTAATTTTGCTAGTGTTATGAATCGGGGTCATGACCCAAAGGTTGAAAACCGCTGATCTGGTTGATTCCAACTCATAACGACCCTTAGGACAGAGTAGAACTGTCCCTGTGAGTTTCCAAGACTAACTCTTCTGGGGAGTAGAAAGTCTTGTCTTCCTCCTATAGTTCTCCCAAGGTGGGTATAAATATACTAATCAGCTGGACTCTGCAAAGGTCCTCAGTATTGCATAAATAATATATCATTCTTTAAACTACAGATGATAAAGTAGAGCTTGATGTTTAATTGATTCTAAATCTCTGAATTGGTTTCGAGAAGGCATTTGACTGCCTTAGATTGGGCTGGTCTAGCTTGCTCTTGCTCAAGAAAACTCCCTAGAAATGCCTTCTCTGCAAGACTGCCTAGGCAGGCACACCAGTTTCCCTTTCACTGACAGGTTGGATGGATAATGCCTGTTTGTGATGCAGTATTATATGTTATCAATTTTTCCCCTCCCTCCCAAGGTAAACAATGCCATTTGTCTTTAGGCCTCCATAGTATAAGTCCAAACATCATCTTATTATCTTATGATTGTGGGATCCAGGGGTCGACGTGGTCTGGTTGAAGCCCAAGAGTGGCTATTTGCTTCTGGGCAGAACTGATACTCTTCTAGAGACCTGGGGGTCAGAATTTACTCTGGGGCTAATATGGCCAGTACCTTGGGATTCTCTTTGTGTTTCACTCAATTCTGAATCAATGGAAATGCAGTTTGCTTCATGAATTACTGAACAGTCATTATTGTGGTGTATGCAGATCGTTGAGTAGTGATACCCAAGACCTCATCTCACTCTCACTTTTCCTCCCTCCCTCTCTCTGTCCAGCACAGACCCTGGATCCTCATGGTCTATGGAATGTGGGCCTGCTGGTGCGTTCTGGGGGCCCCAGGGATGGCCACAGTTTTTCTCCATACCATCATCTCCTTCTGTGTGGCACAGTTCCAGTCGCCGCTCCTGTCGTGGCTTTGTTCCCTCCTCCTGCTTTCCACACTGAGGTTGCCAGGGCTGGAAGGAATTAAGGTAAGTGTGTTTGGCTTGTTTACCTTGATGGCTTTTGTTTTCAGGCAGGAGTCTACTGAGGAACCTTCATAGGGCTCCCCCTAGTGGCTGTATGTGATATATACAGGTGAACTTGATCTTATGTCCTGCAGTCTTAACTTTTGTATGTGACTAGATCTCAGCTAGCCCTTCTGTGCTGCCCACCGCCAACCTGGTATCTTGACTTGCAGTTTGGTAGGCACAGATGTCTGAAGTCACAGGAACAGAGCTTCAGGGCAAAGGAAATTAGCAAGTAATAATTCCCCCGGCATTTAATAGAATGTATCTGTCGAATGCGCTTTAATTTACAGGATCCTCATGTACCTCTCTTATGCGATGCCTACAGTAGCTCCTGAGACAATAAGGAGGGGGTTGTTCTCCCTCTTAGATGATGAAACAGGTTTATTGAATATTTACTTACATACACACTGGAAGCCCTGTGAATTTAGAAAATTAAAACAATGTGCTTTGTCCCAAAGGGTACGGAACAAGCTCTTATTCTTGTGAACCCCAATGAATCTTAACACATTAGCATATTTATTGTGCTAATGGAGGACGACATAGGATCAAAACTCCATGTTTACAGAGCTTTTGATTGCATTAGTAGAATTTTCTTCTACAGCAGTTTATGTTCTGAACTTTTTAGCCATAAGAACTTCAACTCAAACCAAGCCCTTGCGATTGACTTGGTTCTGACTCATGGAGTCCCAAGATGGTAAACCACTTTAAAAAGTTTTATTAGCACTTCATGCACATGTCATACAATGAAATAATTCCATCACATCAAGAAGAGTTGTACACTTTTCACCACATTCAATTCTCAAACATTCGTCTTCCTTGTATTCATTGTTATTCATGTAATTGTTTTATCTAATTGTGGCAAAAATAGACACAACAAAACATTCTCCAATTCCACAATTTCTACATGTATAATTCAGTGGCATTGATTATATTCTTCATGTTGTACAACCATTAATAATATCCTTTATCAAATTATTCTACCACCACTAACATAAACTCAATGTCCCCTAAGCAACAACTCTTTGCCCTTCACCATTGGTCAAGTTTGGTTTCTTTCCTTTTTTTTTTTTTTTTAGCAGTTTTCTTGATATAATGTTCATACATTATATACTTCCCTGGTTAAACCACTTTTTAAAAGAGTTGTAGATACATCATCACAATCAGTTCTAGTGCTCTTTGCCCCCTCCTGCATTTATTGTTTGCTCCTCAAATCTCCTCACCCTCCTCAGAGTGTAAATTTTTATGGAAGCAGAAAGAAAATCTCTTCTTTTTCCTTTGGAGTGGCTCATGAGTTTGAATGATCAAACTTAACTGATAGCAGTTCTCTTGGAAGCAAAACCTATGATGCTTCATATATGTAAATATAGAAAGGACTTTATGTCAAAAATGGCTCACATAGTTGTAGAACTATACAAGTCCAAGTCTGATCAGATTTCAAATTGGAGGGTCAGCTGTTGGGCTGGAGGCTTCTCCTGGTTTACATAGCTATGGGAGCTGAAGAACCAGTGGTCGACAGGAAGACAACAAGCCGGGGGCTGCAGAAACGAATGAATCTGAAGTCAAGAGGTCACATGGCACGTTGCTAAGACTCCCAGGATCATCAGGCAATATTGCAGGCAGTTTGCTCAAGTCTAAAGAACTGGAGGTCAGTGAGCCAGATGGCAGGAAATGGATCCAGCAGCAAGCAAGCAAGCTTTTCCACAGCATCCCCTTATGTTGGAAGCAGGCCACACACCCCAGGCCATTAATTACATCAAGGCTGCGACCTGAGTATAGATACCACCTTCCATCCTAATCTTATTCCATTATGGAGGCTTTTGGCTGGTTGGCTTCAAGTACATTGTGTTAGGTCAGGTCCAAGAAACGCTGGTCATGTAGTGGATTATGAGTTACGCTGCTAACCCCATTGTCAGCACTTCCGACACACCATCCACTCCATGGGAGAAAGATTAGGATTTCTCCTCCCATAAAGATTTACAGCTTGGAAACCCAAAGGGGCAGTTCTACTCTGTCCTTTAGGTCATTATACATCAGAATTGACTCAACAGTGAATGAGTGAGGTCTGGTCATGGAAGATTGCTAGGTGTGAACTGCCAAACTACTGAGAATCCTGGCTTAACCAAGTTGACACAACCTTAACTATCACAGCAGCCAAATACCTTACCCACAGTGCCTCTAGATTCTCTTAGTAATCAGAACAGCGCTTTTTTATTTTGTGAATGGCCACCAGGTTTGGTCCTGGGCAGACTGGGAGGCAAAGAGATGGCACCCCGAGTCTAGGGCTCTGATGTAATGCTGAGCTGACTGCCCTGCTCAGTGAAGCCTTTGTGCACTGTTTTAGTTCCTGTAGTATGTTCTCCAATCCTCTTGGACAGCTCCAGACTGTCTGGTTGTCTTGGTAACTTGCATATCTCATGCCTGCTTGTGTAAGTCAGTTAGGACTTGGTGGGACTGCTCAGGCTGTCCGTGTAGCTTCCCTTTCTTCCCTTTCTGGGTGGTGAAACTTGTCTAACAGGCTCAGCTGATAAACAAAAGATTGGAGGTTTAAGTCCATCCAGAAACACTATAGGAAAAAGGCTCAGCAATTTACTTAAAAAAAGAAAAGTAGACCCTGAAAACCCTATAGAGCACAGTTCTGTTTTTTTAATTTTATTTAAGGACTTTTATTGGGGGCTCTTACAGCTCTTATCACAATCCATTGTGTCAATCACATTTGTACATATGTTGCCATCATCCTTTTTAAAGCATTTTCTTTCTACTTGAGCCCTTGGTATCAGCTCCTCATTTTTTTCCCTTCCTCCCCCACCCTCCCTCCTTCATGAGCACCTGATAATTTATAAATTATTATTTTCACATCTTACATCATCTGCTGTCTCCCTTTACCTACTTTTCTGTTGTTCGTCCACCTGGGATGGGGTTTTATGTCGATCCTTATAGTCAATTTCCTTTCTCCTCCTCACCTTCCCCTTCCCTTCCTGGTATCTCTATTCTAATTATTGGCCCTGAGGGGTTTATCTGTCCTAAATTTCCTGTGCTGCAGGCTCTTATCTGTAGCAGTGTACAGTGTTCTGGTTTAGTCAGAATTGTAAGGTAGAATTGAGGTCATGATA
>NW_022111324.1:56967530-56970708 GCF_000313985.2 Echinops telfairi
GGCACCATCAGCTTTATTCACCACATTTGCTTATGCACCTATTTTGTCTTCAGTAATTATGTCGGGAAGGTGAGCATTACAGAATGCCGGATTATTAGAACAAAGTGTTCTCAAGGCCCAATGTCCATTTGCTATCTTAATACTTAACATAAAAATATACGTACATAGATCTATGTCCCTATTGTTATATATAAATATATTTACATGTGTATATGCCTGTATTTAGACCTTTATAAATGTCCTTTGCCTCCTAGTTCTTTCCTCTATTTCCTTTTACTTTCCCTCTTGTCCCACTATCATGTTCAACCTACATCTTTCTCTCCATTTATTATAGTTCACTTTTTCCCTTGCCTCTAAGTTGGCTGACCCGGCCCCCCTTCCTTTATCCCACCTCCCCTTCTCCCATGTACCCAGGAACCATTGAACCTGTTGTTTTCTTCTCCAAATTGTTTATCCAGCCTATTTTATCTAGATAAACAGAGACATTAATAAGCGCAAAAATAAGGCAAAGCCAAACAAAAAACAAAGGGAGACAAAACCAACAAAGCACAACAAAACAACAAAACAAAAACAAATACAAAATAACAACAAAAAGAAAGCCAATGACAAAAAAGGAAAAGCCTATACATGGTTCCAGGTCTCTGTTGACCTTTAGGAGTGTTTTCCAGTCGATTCTGATGGGGTGCCACACTCTGTCCCCAAAGTCTATTTTTGGTACTCCCTGGGGACTTCTTTGCTTTGCTCCCCTTGCTGTTGCACGCCCTTAGTGTTCCTCCAGGTGTGGTGGGGTCAGACTGGGCACAATTCCCACACTGTGTCTCCAGTGCTGTGCCCCGTAGTGCTGTGGGTCAGTGAGGGGTGTCGCATCTCGTGTTGGGGCTGGCCTGTGGTCCTCTCTGTGCACAGTTCTTTCTGGTGTGAGGGGGCTGCTATGAGTTGGATTGACTTTATGGCAAACCCCACCCCTTTTTTTTTTTGGACTGGGCTTCAGCCATGCTGCTGGGCTCTAAGCTAACTGTGGATTTATTTATTGCATTCACATAACATGATATCACATAGACATCTACCGCTTATCTGATTAAGTAACTCCTGCATTTAGTCTTGCAGACTAAGCTATACATGCTTTGAGGGTTACAGCAGTGTTTCTGGGTCTTTTGTATTTTCCTTGGGGGCCTAATCAATACAGGACTCCCTTTCCATAAGAGCCCTCTGCAGGTGCTCATTTGTGGGCAGGCGTGGCTCTGTTGCAGACTGTACAGGGCTGAGATGGCTGTGTGCAGTGCCTGCAGGCTCCACGTGATGCTGGTCACCTAGATGCTACTCCTCCTGCTTCCCAGGGAGTACGGGCCAGAAGCTGAATGTCTGTTTCTTTGCGAATGAGGTCCTGTTTTCCTTCTTTCTTGTCTTTCTTACTCACCCTCTTACTTGCCGCCATCGAGCCCATGCTGACTCACAGCGACCTCCCTGTGGGATTCTGAGACTGTTAACTGTTGACAGGAGTAGAAAGCCCAGTGTTTCTCCGGAGTAACTGCTGGTGGTTTTGAACTGCCGACCGTGTGGATCGCAGCCCAACGTGTAACTACTACACCACCAGGGCTCCTCACCCTAGGAGCATTAAATTCTTGGCAAGTTTTTAGTATCTTTTCTTTCATTATTGTGGAATTATAATTCCTAGATGTCTTTATTTGTGTTCAATAATTCATTGATTGACAGGCACTTAGAGGTAGTTTGTATTGGATCAGCAAGAACCTGGCCCTGGAGCCAGTAGATGTCCTAGTTTCTAGTATTTTCTCTCTGCCACCCAGACTCCAGACTGTAGGCGGACATTTGACCTTAATTTCATTATCTGGAAACGGGACAATAGCTCTTCTTCATGAGATCAAATAAGATAGCAATGTATGTTAAGCAATGTCATAAAAAATTTAATATTTTGTAGGACCTGGTATTTTTAAAGGTATGAATGAACAGTTTATTAGCATTTAGAATAATAAAAGTTACTGTTGGGGAAAACATATTCTGTTAGTATTTTACATGCACACTTATGAGATAATATTCTTCTGCCATTTTGTGTGTGTGAAAGTGTGCACGGCAAAGCAGCATTGCGTCTGACAGTCTCTGCCTCGGCGTTCAGTGACACGGGCCACCTTCCTCACTCGAGCCACCGTTCCCACGATCGCTGTTCTAGTTCACGGCCATGTGCTTAGGCTCACTGCTCATCTACACTATTGTTCAAGAGTGACGTCTTTTACTTTGTGAGCTCACCTGTTATTTAGTTAAGAGGAGACTCCAGGGGATTGTTTTCTTCAAAGTTTAACGAGTATTTCAGAGCCCGGAGGACTCGTCTCATCTCATTGGATTCAGTAAGTCTGGATTCTTTGTGAATTCAAAGTTCTTTTCCGCATTTTGATTCCTTTCTATCAAGTCCATCTCTTGTGACCTTGATCAGAGCATGTGGTGGTGGTGGTAACGGACACCATCTAGTTTTTCTGGTCTCAAGAAAAGGAGACTGGTTTGTGGAGCCCTATAGTCAGATTCCTTCTCTGTTTCTTGGATTTCTTTCTTTCTCTTTTGCTCAAGATGATTAGAGACCAATAGTGTATCTTACATGGGCATTCACAAGCTTTGAAGACCCTAGACACAAAAATACAAGGTTCTTTTTTTTTGGATGTTGTTGTGCTATCCTAATTTTTGTACCCTCACCAATGAACTGGAGCTGATACCGTCAGCATATATATAAAAATCCAGGCTTATGAGTAAATTAGGTAGCAGATATCTTAATAAAAGATAATTCACTTCCCAGAACTATTGATAAAGCAGTCTCTTAAGTACAATTTTGCCAGTGTGTTTACAAAATGGAATTGCAAAGGGAAAAAATTTACTCCTAATTTTTTGTGGGGACCTAGTCGCGGTAGAAAACACAATCCAACTATATTCACCATCGGTTTGAGGACAGTTAGCATCCATTATGGATGTGTGTGGTGAATACATATTCCATTTGCTATGCAGATTGGTGGATTGAAAAATATGGCAGAAGAGGAGCAAGTGACCCAACACCAGTGGCTTTATATTTTCATGTGTTTGTCCCTTGCAGTTTTCTTGATCTGCACATCCTCTTGGAAGCTCATTCTTTTTTTTTTTTTTTAACATTTTATTAGGGGCTCATACAACTGTTATCCCA
>NW_022111324.1:56971272-56987941 GCF_000313985.2 Echinops telfairi
CCCCCATCATTCACTATGGTAAGATTTTTTGTTCTGATGATGCCTTACACCTGATCCCTTCGACACCTCATGGTTGCATAGGCTGGTGTGTGGAAGCTCATTCTTGAACATTGTCTTAACCCTTGGAGGGTAATGAAACCCAGGGCAGGGACAAGAAACACTGCTCAGTGAGTGGTTAGCTATTCTTTGTAAAAAGAGCCGTAGAAGCTAAATGATGATCCCTTGTTCTGTCCTTGGTCTGTAATGTGTGCAACCAGTTGCTGTCGAGTTGATTTCGGCTCCTGGTGGCGCTAGGTGTAGCAGTAGAACTGTGCTCCAGGGGGTTTTCTGAAAATCAGTCACCAGGTCTTTCTTCTGCAGTGCTGCCCAGTGGACGTGAGCCTCTAACATTTCGGCTAGCAGCTGAGCACTTGAACTGTTTACACCACCCAGGAAAGAGTCCCATCTTGTTGTTAAGTGCGTCATTATTTACAACTCATAGCAACCACATGCATCACAAAAACAAAAACGTTTTTGACACCTTCGCACCCATGACTGTGTTTGAGTCCATGGTGGTGGCTGCCGTGTTGATCCATATTGGATTGGGTCTTCCTCTTTTTTTGCTGATCCCCTAATTATGATGTCTTTCTGCAAAGACACGTCTGTTCTGACGTGTCCAAAGCACACGAGACCAACTCTCACCATCCTTGCTTCTAAGAAGCATTCTGGCTACACCTCTTCTGGTTTTGTTAACAAGCTTGGCCAACACAGTAATTTATAGGCATCGTTGATTTTTCTTTGATCTTCTTTCTTTATCGTTAATTTTTTGCATACAGATGAGGGGGGATCAGAAGCTCCCTGGCTTGGGTCAGGAGCACCTTAGTCTTCAAAGTAGCAACTTTGCTTTTTTACACGTGAAAGCGGACTTTTTTAGCAGATTCCTCAGTGCGATACATTGCTTGATTTCTTAAGTGCTGCTTTCTTGGGAGTTGACGTGGAGCCAAGTAAAACGAAAGCCTCTGTTTATCATGACGAAGCCTGTTGGTGTGGTTGGGGGGTATCGGGTCCTGGTCCTTGAGAAGGCTGTCTGGGTGTCCTGGGTGACTGTATGACAGATAAAAATAGAGGTAGAGAACTTAGACTGTGGCAGTAAGGAGAGGGAGCCTTTGTGGCACACTACTTGACTGCTAACTGACAGGTCAGTGGTTCAAACTCATCATCTGCTCCTCAGTAGAAACATGTGATGATCTGGTTCCATACATATTTATAGCCAGACATTTGAGCAGTTCTACACTGTCCTAGAGGGTCTTTGAGTCAGAACTGATTCCACAGCAATGGACTTTTGGCTGGGTCGTCATCCTCATTCATTTCATTTGGTTGTATCATTTCCAATGCTTTAGTTTCCATTACCCTTGTCTTCTCATCTTTGCTAGAAAGTAATTTTTTAAATAACTGTTCTCTTACAGATGTGTTTTCAAAGAAGCATATTTCTCATAGATGCTATTCATTATTTTATGAGCCAACCTGTTATTTACCTATCAGGTATCTCAATGTTATAATTTTGGCATAAGACTTATATCAGCAAACTGGGTGTTCAGAATTTAAGCTCTAATACAATCCTCTCCTCTGGTTTTAGAGTTTATTACTTACAATCCTTGGATCACACAGGCTGGTATTCTTCTTCCATGTGGATTGAGCTTAGGCCTGCCTTTCCTTCTCTCTCATAAAGCTTTTTATTGTGATTTGAGTGAAAGTTTTCAGAGAAAACGGTTTCCCCATTTCTATTGATGCCAGCGAAGATGTAAATGTATTTGCAGAGTTCTCCGGGTGGTTAACCCCCCTGGACTCCCTGAGACCATTGACCAGGGATGTGAGTAGTCTTGTCCTCAGACAGCGTGCACTGGAAAGTGGATTACTGCAGATATAGTTTAGGTTAAAATTCAACATCTTGCCCTTTGTTTTCTTTTGACCCCATTTATAACTTGTTCTAGATTTGTTATTTTCTGCTTTTTTTAGATGGAGGATTTTTGTGTGCTTTATTTTGGTGTTGGGTTTACTTTTACACACACACACACATGTATATTTTATACATATATATTATTTTCTTTAGATCAGAGGGTCCTCAAACTTTTTAAACAGGGGGCCAGTTCACTGTCCCTCAGACCCGTTGGAGGGCTGGACTACAGTTTAAAAAAAATTATGAACAAATTCCTATGCACACTGCACATATGTTATTTTGAAGTAAAAAACAAAATGGGGCAAAAACACCCGGCGGGCCCGATAAATGTCCTTGGCGGGCCGCATGTGTCCCGCCGGCTGTAGTTTGAGGACCCCTGCTTTAAATGATATCTTTGGAGACTGTACCTAGATGAATAAGCTCCCTAGGAGAGGTTGGGTGAATTGGGGAGCTAATAATAATGGAAACAAGAATGAAGGAAATGATCTAAAATGGACTGTGGTGATGTTTGCACAACTCTTTTGAATATATTTAAAATAGTGGATTGTATCATATGCAAATTATGCCAATAAAATGGTTAAAGGCAAAAAAAAGAAAAAGCTTATCTCTAGGTGATAATTTTAGGGAGGCCCCAAGTCTCAAGCAATGCAGTAAGTCTCAATTTTTGAGGAATTTGAGTTCAACGTGGTTCCCTTTATAACACCACAACTGTAGACGTGGACGAGGCCTTTTGCCCCCAGGACCGTCTGGGCCGCTCAGATCACGGAGGACCTGGTGCCCATGTTGTCGACTGTCTGATAGCTCTCTCTGCCATACGACGATGGTTGTCATTTGTCTTGCAGAGGAGGTGGTACCAGACAGAGGAGGAATACTATTTGCTCCAGTTCACGCTGACCGTCCGCTGCCTCTACTACACCAGCTTCAGCCTCGAGGCATGCTGGCAGCAGCTGCCCACTGAGAGTGCCTCCTACACCTTCGCCTGGATGCTGGCCTACGTCTTCTATTACCCAGTCTTCCACAACGGGCCCATCCTCAGCTTCCTGGACTTCATCACACAGGTAAAGCCCATTGGGCAATGGCCTGGGGGGGTCTGTCAACCAAGCCCATCTGCTTGCTGCCGCAGCCCTCTAGGACTCTCAGTTTCCCACAGTGCGGGTCCCGAGCCCATAACGGCCACCTAACTTGGTGTGGGGCCGAGAAACGTTTGACAAGAGTAAAAGGTATCTGGATCCACAATGGCCCCAAATTAATTCAAAATCAGACAGATAACGGATCCTAGATGTTTCTGGAAGCGCTTGTCTATGTTGCGAAAGGATTCTTGGGTAGAAAACGCTTAAAATGCTCTGCTCTGGGTGACTTTTCAGGTGTGGCCCGCTTTAAAAACAGACTTCTATGCCCCCAAGTTAAAAAGCAGTGGGGAGAAACCACCCCTGTAATTGCCTTAATTTTTAACCTAATAAATTAAGTATTTAGGGGAAATAAAGTCTTCAAAAATGGTCAACATGGTTACAATGTGAGGGCGAGTCAAAGCGCCTCCCTACTGGTGGGGTTTCAGCTCCCACCCACCCAGGTTTATTTCAAACCAAACACGTGTAAACATGTCTCTGCGATCACTGGGTGACTGCTGACACGTTCCCTCAGCCAGACATTTCTTAGTCGGCTTCGAATACCCTCCCCCCTCCCCCCCAAATAAAATAAGGTACTTTGTATGCCCTCAGTGGAGGCGCAAGATTGTGAGGTCAGGGCCCAGAACAAAGTTTTCACAGAATTCAATTGGATGCCTTCCCACATCCGGTGCAGCGCTGCAGCACATCTCCGAGGATGCTGCACCACGTGAGGCAGCAGCTTTCAGGTGGACCCACCAGGCTAAGGCAGGTTGGAAGCACCCAGAGATGGAAATCCAGCCAGAGAGGTCTGCCCAGCAGGCAATGGGAGGACACAGGACAACCTGGGGGCTTGTTAGGGATAAGTTAGAAGAAGACATTTTAAAAGCATACCGGTGAGAAAAGGCCAGGAAAGTTGTGCCCAAGAACGTTTCCCCATCACAGCAGGGTAGCAAAGGCTGTGAGAATTTTGTTGAGAAAGCGATCTTTCCACTGTCTAGCCCTGCGCTTGCCCCTCGGATTCCTTTGGTTCCCTAACTCAAAGAATATTGCGGGTCCCTTGAAGACGCCCAGACGGCTGTTTCGCTGTGGTGTAGATCAGAGCAGAGACTTCTTTGGGGGAAGGTTAGAGAGATGGAAATACTGCCTTCAGAAGTGTGCAGACCTAGACGAGAGACGGGATGAGAAGCGGTTGCTTCAGCGTCTCTATTTCCGTGTCATGATGGTGTCTGCTTGTGTAGCCTGACAGTTCGACTTACCGTTGTGTCGGTCAGCCGAGTGCTCCCCCTGTGATTCTCAGTGGATTGGTAACAATGGGTGGGGTGGCGGCGGCGTGTGTGGGTGCAGCAAGAAACTTAAGGGTGGGGTTTTCACTGATTCTGACAGTATCATCTGAAGGAATGGAAAGAGAAACGTCCAAGCTGCTGGTGGATAAATCCGGTTGTTTTCACAGAACGGCCCACGTGAAATGCTAGTACGGGACTAGCGGCACAGAGTAGAGTGAAGGAAGCAGGGGAGGGAGGGACGAGCAGTTCAAAGGAAGCCCTGGTGTCTGGGGCTGGGTGCCTGCATCTGCTCAGGAACTCACGTTCCTCTGGCTGGACAGGGCCTCGTCTGAGGCCCCAGCTCCTGCTGCCTTTGCTTTTCTTCCCGTTTGGAACCTTTTCCCAACCCTGAGTGAACAGGTTTGATCACAGAGCAGGTTGGTGAAGTGGATCTACCCATGGTGGTGGTTGTGGTAGGGGTGGTGGTGGTGGTGGCAGGTGCTGTGGAGTTAGTTCCATCTCTCGGAGACTCCATGTGACAGTGTAGGAGGGTTGCATAGGCGTTTCTAGGCTGCCGTCTTTCTGGAAGCTGATCCACCATGTCTTTCCCCTGGAGAGTGACTGACTGGGTTCAAATTGCCAACCTTTCGGTAAACAGGCAAGTGTTTAACTCTAAAGCCACCAATCCCCCCGCCCCTAACAAGACAACACAAAAGAAAAAAACCTCATGGTCACCAAGCCAATTCCAACTTATGACGACCCCGTGGGACAGGGTAGAACTGCCCTGTGGCTTCAGAACTGTAGCTCTTGCCAGGAGCAGAGAGCCTCCTGAAGGGGCGTCTGGTGGTGGTGGTGGTGTTTGGGAGCCCTGGTGGTACTGGGTGTTAGGTATTGGGTTGCTAACCACTTTGTCTGCAGTTCAAACCTACTAATCGCTCCTCAAGAGGAAGACGAGGCTGTCTGCTCCAGGGGAGAGTCACAGCCTCAGAAACGCGAAAGGAGCTCTTCCGCTCTGCCCAGCGGGGCTTCTTCCAGTGGCAGTGGGCTTTGCCTGGTTGGTGTTGTGCACCATCAGGTCAATAGTGACCGTGGGTGACAGGGCAGAACTTGCCCCGGGAGATTTCTAGACTGTAATCTCTACAGGGACAGATTGCCAAGTCTTTCTCCCAAGGTAGGTTCAAAGTGCCAACCTTTTATTTACTAGTCAAGGGCTTAATTGCTTGTGCCACCACGCCTCCTTAACCAATGGTATTCTTGACAGTAGTTAAGATAGTATTTTTGAAGGAACATCTCTGCACACACACACAGTGGGCTGAGTATGCAGGACAAGCGAGTGGTGGAGGCACTGAGAACACATCGATGCTTCTTCAGTGTTCCTTATTCCACGTCCAACCTTTATAGGTACACGAGCACTTGAAAAATACCAGGGCTTGGATCGGGTGCACCCTAGTCCTCACCGTGCAATATCTTTGCTTTTCAACACCTTTTAAAAAAATCATTTTATTGGGAACTCATAATCCAACTCTTATCAAAATCCATACATATGCTTTTCAATATCTTAAAGTGGTCTTGTGCAGCAGATTTCCCCAATACAATGCGTCTTTTTAAAAAATTTTAAACACACTGCATCATGACCTCGGCTTCCACAATTGTTGCCACTTCCATGAGTCAGTGATCTCTTGACTGCTGCTTCCATGAGCATTGCTTGTGGATCCAGACACGATGAAATTCTTGACAGCTTCACTATGTTCTCCTTCTGTCATACATAACGTCACTCACTGCTCCGGTTGTGAGGATTTTGGTTTCTTTACGTTGAGTGGAAATCCATACTGAAGGCTCTAATCCTTGATCTTCATCAGCAAGTGCTTCAAGACTGCCTCACTTCCAGCAAGCAAGGGTGTGTCCTCTGCATATCGCAAGTTGTGAAGAAGTCTTCCTTCAATTCTAATCCCGCATTCTTCTATGTGTAACACAGCTTCTCTGATGATTTGCTCAGCATACAGATTGAATAAGTATGAAGAGAGGCTGTAACCCTGATGCACACCTTCCTTGATTTAAAACCATGCAGTATTCTCTTGTTCTGTGTGTACATCTTAGAAGTGACTAGAAAGAGATTTATATCAAGACACGGCTCACACAGTTGGAAAGTGGGTAAGTCCAATATGGGTTGAGTATGTGGGTCAGATGGTAAGCTGGAAGCCCTTCCTGACCCTTGTGGCTGCAGGGACCAACCAACCAGGAAGGAGGAAGACCACAGGTGGGTGGGTGCAGAGCAGAATGAATCCAAGGTCAACAGGTCGATGATGACTCCTGGGATCAGCAGAGGATAGGGCAAGGAGGTTGTTCAAGCAGATGCAGGACCCAGAGCCAGCAGCAGAAGTGAGCTAGCTCCCCCTCAGGGTCAACCTGTATCAGTAGGCCACGGCCTGAATGAGACCTTCTGTCGATTGTATCAATCTGTGACCAGAGAGTGGAGTTGTTATTCCATCCTATTCTTCCCACATCTGCTTGTCTGACCTCTTCGGTCAGCAGCAACATGCTTAACTATCATGTGTTCCCCTGACACTGATAGAATCTGATTCCTAGTGACCCCATCAGACAAGCGTAGAACTGCTTCATTGGTTTGCTGACCCTGTAAACCTCGACTGAAGCAGGAAGCCTTGTCTTTTCCTCAGGGGACCATTGGTCAGTTCAAGCAGCCAATCGTGTAGCCTCGGTGCCACCGGGACTGGTGATGTTGAGGTTCTTGTTTTTTTCTTTTTCTTTTAAAAATCATTTTATTGGGGGGGGGGCTCATACAATTCTTATCACAATCCATCCATCCATCCATCCATCCATCCATCCATCCATCCATCCATCCATCCATTGTGTCAAGCACATTTGTACATTTGTTGCCATCATCATTCTCAAAACATTTTCTTTCTACTTGAGCCCTTGGTATCAGCTCCTCATTTTTTCTCTCCGTCCCTGCTCCCTTCCCTCATGAACCCTTGATAATTTATAAATTATTATTATTTTTCCATGTCTTACACTGTCCGACTTCTCCCTTCACCCACTTTTCTGAGGTTCTGGGTTTTGCCAGATCCTCGCGCGAAGGCAGCAGAGGCATGGTGAGCAGGAGAATGGGACTGTGCCACCAGGGGGCGGCCTAGCCCCGCGGAGGAAACCAACCTAGGAATCTGCAAAACCCAGCTCTGTGCAGCACCTTGGAGAACGCGTCCTCCTCCTGCTTTGCAGCACCGTGCAGTGTCAGGTATATGGAATTTAGGCACACCCATCACGAGCAGGCAAGCATTTGCCTGGTAGACGTTCCCAGCACCTTAACTGGAGGAATGGCAAGCTCGCTAATGGCCATTAGTTTCAGGAAACCGCACCTGCCACTGTGAGCCCATTCGGACTCCTAGTGCCCCTTGGGACAGAGCAAGACTGTCCCATTGTCACCAAGACTGTAATCTTGACGGAAGAAGACCCCACCTGTATCTCCTGTGGGGCGGCTGGTGTGTGGGAACAGTTGCCTCTTCAGTGAGCCAGCCCCGTGCTTAACCACTGCGCCACCAAGCTTCCTTTTCTGTGACAAGAGCCCTGGTTGTTTCCCCCTCTCTCCCCTGGCCCTAAGGAAGGCAGATTCTGAGTCGGGGTGAGGTAGGGGCCCCGTGGGCAGTGTTTAGGGGGGTCAGGACAGACTGTTGCCTGCTTAGCCTGCAGCTTTCAGCAGCTCCTTGGTAACAGTGAAGAGGCTGAGCTGTGAGGAGGGAGCACCAAGTGGGCAGAGCAGGGTGAGGGAAGGGGCAGGGTGTGTGTGTGTGTGTGTGTGTGTGTGGATGTGGTAGGACCAGGGGAATTTCCTGGCTAAGGGCTGTGCCCTTACTCCAAGGAAGGGAGCCCATGCTCCAACAGGAACATGGGATGGTGGGTGTGCCCCCTGTGGCTCAACTCCCTGGAGTTAAATTCCTGCCTGCTTCAGTTCGAGCCTTTGGTGAGTTTGTCTGTTTATGGACCCCCTGGGGATAATGGGAGTTATTGCCCCTCCTCATCTGATTGCCGTGAAGAATAACTGATTCTATAGAGGTCTAATGTTTTGACTTTATATAAACTCTATGTAAGCCCTGGGTCGTGAACATGGTTCATCTGTTTGTAAGTGAGCTGAATGGTAGAGAGGTTCACACCACCCAGAGGCACCTTGGAAGACAGGCTTGGTGAACTTCTGAGACACCAGGCCCTGAACCCCCTACAGAGCTCCGCTCTCCTCTGAGGGAAATGGGCTTGATGGCAGCTACCCTGTTTCCCTGAAAGTAAGACATCTCCCCCAAATAAGACCTACTTACAGTTTTGCCTCTTGCTAAAATATAAGGCATTCCCCCAAAATAAGGTCCCCGGAAGCTACCGTAACTCTGGACTCTGGACCATAGCAGTGGGCACCGCTGGAGCTCACTGTTGGCCATAGTGCAGCTGGAGCAGACAGGAAGTGCGAGATTTCTTTTAATAAAACAAACAATAAATGTGTACCGTATTCTTCATGGAAAAATAAGCCATCCCCTGAAAATAAGACCTAGCGCATCTTTGGGAGCAAAAATGAATATAAGACACTGTCTATTTTCGGGGAAACAGGGTAGCATGCACGGGCACTCTATGAAGCAGTTGCAATGCGCTAGCTATCACTACTAGTGATACTACTCTCCGGGGCTGGTTCAAAGGGCCCTAGGGGCACAGTGGGTGAAGCATTGGGCTGCTAACGGCAAGGTCAGAGGCAGTTCCAAACCCAGCAGCCACTCCTCGGGAGAAAGCTGGAGCTGCCTGCTCCCTGTCAAGTGCCCAGACTTGGAAGTCCCGAGGCGCAGCTCTGTGCGGTCCTGGAGGCTGGCTCTGACTGGGAATTGACTCGACAGCCACGGGCGGGGTTTGCATAGGTGAGGCCTGAGGTTTGTGTGCTTCGGCTGGTCGGCGGCACCACCGCTGGGGATCCATTCTGGGCAGAGGCCGTCTGTCACTGGGCTGAGAGGAGGACAGTGTTGTCCTTCCATCTGCTTGGAAGAGAAGCCCGGACAGTTGCTCTCAGTACAGCGTGGGCCAGCCCCTGAGTGCAGGGGGCCAGTAAGAATTCGGCAGGCCGTCTGTGTTCTAAACAAAACCGTTGGGGGTTTGGGGTGGGCTCTGGTCCTAGAAAAGCACCTCGACTAATGAAAATGAGAATAAGTGATATTTACTGAGCACTTTCCCTGAGCCGGGCGCCACAGGTTCTAATCTATTTAATCCTTCCCAGGCCCCTGTGAGAAGGGAGATGGTGTACTTAGTACTGCCTGACTGATGGGGAGACAAGGCAGAGAGAGACTGTCAACAATGCAGTCTGGACTTGGGAGGTGGTTACGCCCTAAGAAGTCTTGACGTGCTGCCTTGGTGCTTGGTGGACCTCATAGGAGGTGGAAGAGAGATGTGGTGCTGAAGGTACCAGGCCCAGGGCAGCAGCCCCGGGTGTCAATGCCGCTTCTGCTCTGGCAGAGATGACAGTCTCCCCAGCAGGCAGGCGGTACTGGGAGGAGGGGTGTGGTCTGTGCCCACCAGATAGAGAGAGCCACCGTGAAGGAGGAAGAGACCTGGCCCCAACTCCCCTAAACCTACACGGCAGGGGGGGGTCATTGGCAGGGTGGCACAGTTGAGCAGTTGTCTCTGGGTGAGGCTTTAGGCTGCCCCCGTCCCCCAACAGAGATGATTTGTCTGTGAAGGGAAAGATCTTTGTGAGCTGTCATCTGTCAACATCCGAATACTCCTGAGCAGAGAGAAAGGCCTCCCCGTTGCTTTTTAACCAGTTTGCGTGAAATGAACATGTTAAACGTAATGGGTTTTAGAATGCACTCTGCACATGTGTTGAGGTCTGTGTCTGAGTTTAGGGGCAATCTCACCCCTGTTCCCACTGATGGCAGTTTCCAGTGATCTGCAGCTTGGCCCTCCAACCCCACGTTTGAAATAATTGAAGTGAAATCTTTTATATGCAAAAAAAGGCAGCAGCCCTGCTGGTGAGGTGAGCTGGAGGCTGCCAGAGACAAATGCTGCGTTTCTAAATAAAAAGCAGCTGGCTGCAGGGAAGGAATACGTGGATTCTAATAACAGCATGACCGAAAGACGGCTTTCCTCCCGGTCTAGTCGCACCAGTAGAATGAAGTGTTGGGTGGCTTGCGTTCTGCTGAGTTTGTGTGGACAAGGCAGCAGGCGCGTCCCCGTTTCTGGGGCTGGAAGGAGGTGCCCTTCAATATCAAGCAGGCGGTGCTGGTGGGAAAATTCCTGCCTATTTGGTTCTGCAGTGACACATGATTACACCTTATTAAATTTGCCGGGGACATTTCGCCCTGGGGAGAGTAGGTAAGTCATTAGTGGGAAGCCAATCAGCCACAGACTGCGTATGTTTTCTCTGATACCGATATTTGTGTCATTGTAGATGGCGCATTGCTTGTTTGGGGAGGTGACCAGGGACTCTGTTGACAGACCTTCGATGTGATTGCCAGGAGGGGCAGGGATTGCATAGACCTTTCCCGATGGCTCAGTGGGGCTGCCCCTCTGGCCTCCTCTCAGCCTCCTTCCTGCAGCTGTAGTCAAACTCTGGGTGGGCCACTGACCCAGAGGCAGGGAAGCTCCGGAGAGACTGGTGCAAGCCCCATGCGCAGAGGGCCCTGCCTGCCATGGCTCATGTCGGGTCTGCAGGCCAGGTGCAGGTTGCTCAGTTAGAAACTTGGGAGATTTTGGCCAGAGGGGACCCTCAACCCCATTGCTTTTGGGGACTTGCTACCCTGCTAGAGCTTCGGGGGCCAGGGAATGCCTAGCCGTTGTATTGGAATAATTTCGGTTGCTCTTCATGGCTTTGCCTTATTGATGTCCGTTCTTCCTGGGCCCACAGACGCCTCGGCGCTGCCTTCTCCTTTGTTCCCTCATTGAAGGGTTGGCCTGTAGTCGTTGGACAGGCCAGCAGTGAGGAGCAGGAGAAAGAGGACGCTAGGGATCCAACCCAAATCCACAAACTGGCTGATGCCCACGGAGAGGGGCACTGATGCCCCTCACGGTGACCCACGTGCCACAGAGTAGCACTGATGCCCACTCACAGTGACCCACGTGCCACAGAGTAGCACTGGGCTTCAGATAACTAATTTCTTCTTCTGTGGCATCAATGCCTGGGTTTGAATTCCCAAACTCTCAATTCATAGCCGAGCATAAACCATTTGTGCCACCCAGAGACCTGTAGCTAAGAAAATCTAAGGTGAGGTGAGAAAAGATGGACAAATACAGTTAGGTCCTGCATGAGAGAGAGAGAGAGAAACACTGAGTTGGAGAGGATTCTGGGAACTCCCAGTGCCAGGCATTGTGAGAAGCGAGTGCCAAAATAGAGGGATTCGGGGTACATTTTCTTCACAAGCAGAGACAGCTGAGGTCTTCAGACTGCTCTCAAGTGACATTACTTGCTCCTCAGATAAAAAATAATCAATTTTTGTTGTAAAATATCATCACATCTTGCCAGTCTGAAGATTACCCAGAGTGGTTTGGGTGTGTATCCTTCCAGACTCCCAGTATTTATGCACAGCGAGCAAAAATATCGCTCATGGCAGTGCAGTACTGAGATCTGGTGCCACTGTGGGACAGGCACTGGCTGCTAATGGCAAGGTCAGCTGTTCAAACCCACTAGCTGCTCCTTGGGAGAACAATGAGGTGGTCTGCTTTCCTTCAAGACCGACGGTCTGAGACACCCTTTGGAGGGTCACTATTAGTTAGCATTCAGTTGATGGTGGTAGCTTGATGCAGTCATGCATTTACCTCATGCTGGCGGTTTGGGTTATTTCCTTCTCAATTACACAACACAGACTCATCATGTCCTGGAAGGCAGGTGTTTATTTTTGCTCCCCGGTTTCTCTGGTCCACAGGAATCTGTCAGACTTTAAAGGGTCATCAGAACATGCATGCTTGAGGTAAGGATGCAAACAAAACCTCATGGCCCCAAAGAGGCTGGTACTGGCTCACTGTGGTGCAGGTGGGCAATGTGCTTGGCTACTGTGTGAGTCTGGGTTGGCTAGAGAAACAAATTCATAGACACTCATGTGTTTAAGAAATAGATTTATATACAAGAGCAATTGTATATTGAGAAAACATCCCAGTCCAGTCCAGATCAAATGCATAAGTCCGATATTAGCCTATATGCCAGACACAAATCTATAAATTCCTCTTTAGACTCACAAAACATATGCAATGACACCGAATGCAGGAAGATCACAGGCCAGTGGGTGGAAAGTCTTGTGGATCCAGTGGTAGTGGAAGCATCTCAGTGCTGTCAGGGGTGTCCACATGGCTCCTCCAGCTCCAGGGCTCTAGGGTAGCTCCATGTGTCTTGTCATCAGGAATGTCTCACAGGGAGTGTCTGTGTGTCCTGCCTCCTTTGTGCCTCCTAATGATGTCATCCAGCTGCGACACAATTGACAGGCGAGACTACCCTTTCGCAAGTTGACAGTAGATTATGTAATTGCCACAGCTGTTAACTGAAAAGTTTCTGGGTCAAGTCCACTCAGAGGCACCTGGGAAGAAAAGTCAGGTGGTGATCTACTCCAGAAAAATCAGTCACGAAAATCCCTATTGAGCACAGTTCTACGGAGACGCACAGGGGTTTCCATGAGTCTGAATTGACTGGATGGCCACTGTTTGGTTTGCAATGTAACCCTTTCACCCTAGTGTATCTGTGATTGCAGCTGGAGATCCATGCTGTTCTGTGCACATCCCACAGGCCCCATCTTCTGTTTTAGGCAGCGTTCCTGTCAAAACGGACCGTGTGAGTCCTTCCTTCAAAGCAGCTACTGCTGTGTCCCACGCCCTCAGGTGGCTATGGTTGGACAAGCTATTTTCCTGAGGTGAATAGAGAACTACAGGGAAAGGAAATTTCTGTCCATCTTATTGATTTACATGAAAAAACCAAATAGTTGAATTTCAGCTCTTGGGTTTATATGACTGCACCTACTAGGCCAGTGATCTTCCTGCATGAGGCTGCGTGAATCCGAAGAAGAGGGACTTGGGGGCTGATACTGGACTCTGGGACCGGAGTTGAATTGGGCTGGATGCTCTCTTGATATATAATGACTTTTTAATATAAAATACATATATTCACTCTCTTCCGGTCCCTGGCGCTCTGGGAGTTGAGGCGTTGGTGCAGACATGGCCAAGTCCAAGAACCACACCACGCACAACCAATCCCGGAAATGGCACAGAAACGGCATCAAAAAACCCCGGTCACAACGATATGAATCTCTTAAGGGGGTGGACCCCAAGTTCCTGAGCAACATGCGCTTCTCCAAGAAGCACAACAAGAAGGGCCTGAAGAAAATGCAGGCCAACAATGCCAAGGCTGCGGCTGCTCGCACTGAGGCCATCAAGGATCTTGTGAAGCCCACAAAGGTCAAGACCAAGATCCCAATGGGCATCAACCGCAAGCTCAGCCAACTGGCCTACATCGCCCACCCCAAGCTTGGCAAGCGGGCTCGGGCACGTATTGCCAAGGGTCTGAGGCTCTGCCGGCCCAAGGCCAAGGCACAAAGCAAGGCTGACGCTCCAGCCAAGGCCACGACTCCAGCAAAAGCTCCCAAAGGTGCCCCGGCCCCAGCTCAAGCTCCCAAAGGTGCCCCAGGCCCCACAAAGTAGAGTTCTCTGCGTAAGGGCGAGAGGGACTGGTGTGAGCCTGGACTGTGGCCTGCATGGCGCTGGTGTCTTCTTGTGCTGTTGGTTGTACAAAAAAACCCAGGTGGCGCTGTTAAAAAAAATATATATATATACATACATATATATATATACATACATATATACACACACATATATATATATTCACTGAATTGTTTTCTCTAGTCAACCTGGCCTACCTAATATACCAACCCAACCAAAATTTCTTCTCTGCTCAGCTTATTGCTAGAGGTGAACACTTTAAGAAAATGGTAGTTTGTGTACATTTCAAAATAAAATACCTAAATAAAAAATATAAATAAAATCCCTTGGCATAGAACTTTTTCCTTCTCCTCTTGCTAGTTGGGAGAGCGTAGAATCTTCAGGAAGCACCTCTGGACCCCCGGGCTCTTCCTGGCTAATGAGTGGCCTGGCCTCTCTGTTTCAAGCGCTAAATCAAAGCCCTTCTTGGGGCCAGCTAATGTTGGCCACGTCATGTCTGTGTTTCCAGGCAGACTTCAGGCTGGGAAAGCCTTTTGCTAAGAGTCAGACAGCGTATATGCTCCCTTGTTCTGTGCTTGTGTGTGTGTAGTGGTGTAAGGCCGAACTTGGGTTCGATTTTTGTCTTTTTTGTGCCTTCTGGAGCCCTGGTGATGCAGTGGTTATGCGTAGGGCTGCTTGATCTGCACGGTCTGCAGTTCGAAACCACCAGCAGTTCCGAGGGAAAATGCCTTGGCTTTCTGCTCCTGTAAACAGTTACAGTCTTGGAAACACACAGGGGTCCCTATGAGTCAGACTCGATGGCGGTGGGTTTGGTCGGGTGTCCGTTCTACCTAGTTTCCCATGTGGATTCCTGGACTCCTAGTTACAGCACGGAACCCAGGAGTTGCGTGGTCTGGAATCAGCTTTTACAGCCCGCTTATTCTGCACTCTGGAATCTGGGCTTGAAAGCCTATGGTCCCTAAACTATTGGCAATGAGGTGAGACAAATGCGTATTACTTCTCTTGCTATAAACAGAACCCGTCCACTTCAGTAGATCTTTCCTTTCTTTTTAGTGGAGAGTGGAGGGGAGTGACTGTGTTCACTACACATATTGAGCATACTCTCAGCAGTTAATATCTTTGAATCATGAAAACACCCCTCTCGCAACTGCCGTGTTTGCTTCTAGGGCATGCCTCCCCGATTCAGCCCCGTAACCAGCTGTCTGGGAAGCCCATGAAAAGATGACGCCGAAGGCACCCATAAAATCATTTCACCCAAACTTTTGTCATCAAGACGATTCCAGCTCACAGCCACCCTCTAGGACAGAGTAGCACAGCCCTGTTGGTTTCTGAGGCTGTAACTCTTTACGGAAGTAGAAAGCCCCATCTTTCTCCCGCAGTGACTGTTGGTTTTGAACTGCTGACTTTGTGGTTAGTAGCCCAGCTTGTAACCCACGACACCACCTAGAGACACGCAATTGTCAGTTGATGATGTCATTGTTTGCCACTGCGTTGATTCTGACCTGTGACCACCCCATGCGTGTCAGAGTAGAACTGTGCTCCACAGGGTTCAATGCAGGTTTTTCAGAAGGAGATTGCCAGACCTTTTTTCTGAGGGGCTTTTGGGTGGACTTCACTGACCAGTCTTTCGGGTAGCAGCCAAGCATATTAACTGTTGCTCCAATCATGAACCCCTTATCAGATGTGAACAATCAGTTATCCAGTGCTCTTCATGGGCCAGCTCTACACTTTATAGATGAATATTTTCTCTCATTCTATCACCACGCAGTCTTTATGAGGAAGCGTGCGATTCAGAGAGGTTCAGTAACTTGCCCAGGCTCACGGAGCTGTGTGGTTTACACTAGAATTTGCTGCCTGTTTCTTCTCCTGTTCACACCCTAACTGTGACACTGTACCCATCACCTTGCTGGCAGCGGGTGGATGGATCAGACCAACTTCATCACACATTGAGTCTGTAGTATAGGTTTGGTGAGACTGTAAATCTTTATGGGAGAAGACAGCCTTGTTTTCCTTCCACAGAACATTGGTGGGTTTGAACTGCCAACTCTGCTGTCAGCAGACCAGCACCTAAACGGTGGCTCCATAGCTCCTGTTCTGCAAAAGACGTCTGCATGTCTGTATGTCTCCCTGTTTGCGGTCCTTCTGCTGTTCTCCAGAGATAGCTTCAGGCAGAAACACACCCCCACTCGATTTTCCATCACTCTCTGCTTCTTCATGATCCCCCTTTCCCTCACTTCTTTCCCCCTCCAGACTGTACTCTTCCCAGTCTCAAACTCGATGGGGTGCTGGGTGACACCTGAAGCACAAGTGACCCAACTTCCTGAGGGGGACCTGCCAGGTGCTGCCCTTCCTTCCACCCTGGGTCTTGTGTGTGGGGGTGTTGCTGGGGCTCGGGGTGCAGAACCTGTCTTGGTTCCTCTGTACTAGACTAGCTTGGACCCAACCCTATTTTTGTCTCTGGGGCAGAGTTTTCAAACATGAGAATGGCCTTTCACCCAAGAACATTGAGTCTTCTCCCCAAGGCAGACCCTCTTTCAGTGGTTGTGGTGGTGCTAATTGTGGGAAGAGGAGGAGAGCCACCATCCAGGGGGCTACTTTTAAAAAAATCGTTTTATTAGGGGCTCATACAACTCTTATCACAATCCATACATACATCAATTGTGTAAAGCACATTTGTACATTCATTG
>NW_022111324.1:56988241-56996934 GCF_000313985.2 Echinops telfairi
TCATCCGCCCTGGATTCCCTGTGTTTCCACTTCCTATCTGTACCAGTGTGCATCCTCTGGTCTAGCCAGACTTGCAAGGTAGAGTGCTTCCTCCCCAAGGGGCTACTTACAAATGCAATCTAATCTCTGGTTTCCTTTCCACTTTAGATGCGGCTGCAAGAGCCCTGCTCCCTGTGGACCAACCTCCGTGCGCTGGCTCTGGGGCTGGGCCGCCTCCTTTGCTGGTGGTGGCTGGCGGAGCTGATGGTCCACTTGATGTACATGCACGCCCTCTACAGCAGCACCGCCCTCCTGGAGGCCGCCTCCTGTTGGACATTAGGTATTTGAGGGAACCATCATCGGGACGACAAACTCCAAGTGCCAGCTTCAGGGTGAAGCGGGATTGGGGGGCTGGGAGGGGGCCTGTCACTCAGAGGACAGAAACCCTTCTGTATTCTCTCCTTTCTGAATTGGGCAAGATTATGAGTCTGCGAGGTAGCTGACTGCGGTGGGGGCGGCCCTGCTTTGGGGTCTGGGAGTCTGGAATATAGCAGCTTTCCTCCTAATGGCATCCGAACACACTTCTCTGGGTCTGGCTCTGCCTAGTGTGACCTGTGAAGTGTGTGGCAGCAGAGGGCAAGCATTGGTGGGCGCAGTCTTTGAACCTGCCCTTCTAGAGTGTAGTTCTCCAAGACTGAGCTATTCTACCGTCTTTCTTGTTTTTGTTTTTACATGAGGATTAAAGCAGAGAATGTGGATTTCAGAGTTAAGACAGATGTGGGCTTGAACTCAACCACTGGTGGGCCACCTTGGGCAGCTGATTAGAACGCCCTGGGCTTGTGCTTCCTTTTGGAACTCCTGAGTTATCATCACCCTGTACAGCAGAGGGGAGCTGCACCTCCAGGCCTTTATGGGCTGTCATCTCTTCGGACACAGGTCTTCAGGGCTATCTCCCATGGGCCGGCTGAGAGGGTTTGAAGGCCAACCTTTAGGTGGGTAGCTGAGTGCTTAACCAGTGTGTCACCAGGGTTCATTTGAGCTTTAGCTCATTTGTAAAATGGTAGCGTGGAGGAGACTCACTTGGCGGGGTTTATGGAAAGAGGTTTGCATAAGAAGCATTTACCTCGTGGAGCGCCTGGAAGACGTAGTGTCCGTCTCCCTTGGCTTTTACCTTTCTACCCCTTTCTTGGTACCCACCAGTGAGGCAGGGTGGACCTCTTATTTCTTCAGCAGGGTGGGATGGCGGCGCAGGCCATAGGCGGCGAGTCTGTCTGTGGAGAAACCACGGTGTTGGTGATCATTGAGCTTGCTTTGACTCACGGCAGGCCCATGGACAGCAGAATGGATCGCTGCCTGCCCCTGTGCCCTTTTCACAAAGAAACCCTAGCGCAGCAATGCGAGCCCAGTGCCAGGGAGCCAATCCCTCCTCATAGCAACCCTCTCTCGATAGGGACTCTGAGACTGTGCATCTTCATTGACGCAGATGCCTCCTCTTTCTCCCTTAGAGTGGCTGGTGGACTTGAACT
Source organism: Echinops telfairi (assembly GCF_000313985.2). Lineage (NCBI taxonomy): Eukaryota > Metazoa > Chordata > Mammalia > Afrosoricida > Tenrecidae > Echinops > Echinops telfairi. The sequence continues at coordinate 56,989,747 of NW_022111324.1, forward strand.
ATCAACCTTGCACACAAACAAGCAAGCAAACAAACAAAAACAACCCCCCAATTGATGGTCACCAAGTTGATTCTGACTCACAGAACTTCATAGTAGGTTTCCAAGATTACCATCTTGGAGGGCAGATGGCCAACTTGGTTTGCATAGTTCTTTATTCCTCTGTCCAAAGCAGTGGAGCACGTGTCTCTTTCTGAACCAAATGGTTGTTTCCGCTCCTTTCGGGGCCTCCTGAAGCAGCTGTGTGGCTGTATTCAGCCCTGTCGTCTGACCTCCAGCCTGTTGCTGCAATGGCAAATGTGTGATCTTTCAGGCAGATTAAGCTGTTCCTCACCCAGGGCAAGATTACAAGGCCGGGGGTCCTTATCTGTTTGGCAATTGATAGGTACTTACAAAACAAAACAAAAAAACCCCCTCAATTGTCCTTGGTATAGCCTGTTAAATCAAATGTTTTCCAACAATTTTTCTGACCTGAGCTGTCTTAAGCTATCCCTTCTTCCTGAATACACCTTGACCTAGCCACTTTGCAGGGCAGAGTAGAATTGCTCCCTAGGGTGTCTGAGACTAAATCTTTGCAGAGGCAGACAGCCTTGGTCTCATCTTTTTCTCTTCAGAGCAGTTGGTGGGTTTGAACCACTGATCTTAAAATTACCAACACAATGCTTAAAACCCATGATGCTACCAGGGCTAATTTTTCCATAATAGAGATATTTGTGGAATTTTGTGGAAGCTGATGAAATCAGGTCAGATAATAGGCTGAAACTTCTGGGATGGCAGCCAGACGGCATTCACCATTCACTCTGCTACCAGTCACTCAAGCGGAACCATCCACGTCGTTTGGTAAAAGTAGCAAAGACTATGGTTAGAAGAGCCCTGAGCAGTTTACCACAGTGCACCATTCTGTGGTTTTAATGACCCAGTCAGACAAACAGAACAGGACTTAAAGGACAGCTTACACTACTAAATCAGAGACTTGGACAGCACCCATTAAGGGCTCCTTTCAAGTGGATACGTCTAACTGTCAGTCATGGTCAACTTAACTCAGCACAAGGATGCAAGAGCCACAGCCCCACGGATTGCCTTCTTTTTCCAGGTCTGGCAACTTTTCCACTTTTGTTGCTGTCGTTGATACTTTATTGTGATTCAGGTAGAAGTTTACACAGCAAATTGGATTGTCATTCAACAGTTTTTATACAAATGCTCTTTTGACAGGGTGAGGTCACCACTCTTCTCCTCCACCCTATTTCATGGAAAATCTGCCCCTATTGCTTGGCTTTCACACATTCCAGCGTTCACGGGTGTAACTCGGGGCTTTGAACCAGTTCAGAGCAGTTCTGTCATGGCTGACGGAAGGCAAGCCTTGCAGAGCCTTCAGGTGGGATTTTGACCTGAGTGGAAAATGGGCAGCCGTGTCCCATTCCCAGATGGCAGCAGACAGCACTGCTGTGACTCTGTCAGCACCACGGCACTGCCTGCCTCCTGTGAGACCCATGGTGCTTGAATTGATTCTGACTCACTGTAATCATGGAGGGCAACTACCCCATTGGGTTTCCTAGGCTTCAGCTGTTTGTGGAAGGAGACTGCCACATCTTTCTCCCATGTAGCAGCTGGTGGATTCAAACCACCCAACTTTTGATTAGCAGCCAAGTGCGTTAACCACTGCACCACCAGGGGTCCCTGGCCTGCGTCTTACTTGAGTCAAAATCCCACTCCAAGAGATTTGGTTGCTCTGTGGTATGTTTGCTCTGTCGGCCACAACTGAACAGTTTTCACAGTTTCTCAGCCTTGATTTTACTGTAGTTTGTCAGGTCTTTCTGCCTAGTCTGCATTAGTCGGGAAGCTCTCCTGTTACCCATTTATCATCATGGCAACATACAAGCCTTCCCTGACAGATGGCTTGTCACTCTGCATGAGATACACTGGCCGGTGATGTCACCAGGGTTCCTGAAGGGCAGCGTTTGGGTTAGAGCCGGTGACTCAGAACCACTGTGTATCTGCCTTTCGCTTTAGGAAGTAACCTGGAAGATTGGCCCTTTGTCTTATAGAAGGGGCTACCTCACGATGCCCTTTAGCGTACTCTTCAGTTCTTAAGGTGGCTGGTAAAGGAAAAGTTACATCCCAAAGTTTCATGGGTTAAAGTTAATCACCTTTAGCGAGAAGACCTCATAGGTGATGCTGTAGATATAAGACGCTGAAAAAAATTAAATATCCAGAAACTTTGAGTTATACACTAAACAGTATATTCCCACTGCCTAGATTGAGTAAAGCATGCTTTGGCTTCCTGTGACACACTCCCCCGGCCCCCACCGAGACACTGCATTTTTCACAGCAGCAACCCCACACTGAATAAGCCTATCGGAGCCTTTTTCCCCCTAGCAGCACACATGTGCTCACTCTGTGACTCTGTGTCACATTTGGGTAATTCGCACGGTGTTTTGCAGTTTTTCATAAGGTTGTTGCACACGAACTAGATACCGCTCTCACTGCCATCCAGTTCATTCTGACCCACAGTGACCCTGCAGGACCGACAGGGACTGCCGCTGTGCATTTCTCAGATGGTAGCTCTTTACACGAGTAGAAAGTCTCATCTTTCTCCCGTGGAGTGGCTGGTGGTTTCAAACTGCTGACCTTGTGATTAGCAGCCCAAGAGGCAACACACTATGCCACCAGGGCTTCCCTAACTTACTTTTCACATGTGACTTGCTGTGTTGTTCTGTTTGTTTTTTTGCAATGATCTGGAACTGGAAACAGTATCTCTGAGGGATGCTTGTAATTTTTAACTTACTGCCTCACCCCAAGTATGCTTTCTCCTCCAACTCATTGACCTGGTGAGGAGCTGATTCTGCTCACAGTGACCTTGTAAGACAGTAGAACTGCCCCCTGGACGGTAAATCTGTATGGGAAGAGAAAGCAGTATCTTTCTTCTGCTGTAGAGTGGCTGGTGGTTTTGAACTGCCAACCTTTCAGTTTACACTGTCACACCTAAAACAATAACAGGAATTTTCCAATCACATCTTATAGTCCTGGTTAACATTTCCCCCGGTATTTCTCCAAATTTTACTCTCTTAGCTGTCTTTAAGATGTATTTTAATTTTAGGTGTGATCATCGACAATCTTGAATCTAGCTTAGTTCATCCATTTTTATACACGATCATGAGAGTGTAGGCTAACTTCCTTGGGGAATGGCCCACATGGTGGGCTTATTTGCTTACATCATGGTGTTAGTCTTTAATTTACTCTCCTTTCTCCTGTATTTTCTGTCAACTGAAAGTTAGGTAGACTCTCTGGACTTCCCAAAGTGGGTGACACCACCTCCTGGGGGGAGTGGAACAACCCAGTGGGACCGCAAAAGTGGTTACCTGCACTTGATCCTGACTGTTGTACAAACACTTTTCATTGCCAAGGAGTGCTAAATACTTAATTTTTCTGAAAAGGGGGCAGTAGACCAAATAAGCTTGGGAACCTGTGCAGGGGATTGATTTAATGAAGCTTCCTCACCTCGGGCAAAATCACTCTATAAACGATGCCATGTAGTCCACATCACATCTGTGAGACACGTCCAAGGTCCAGCATCTCCACTTCGCAGTGGCCGTTACCAGTGTCCATTGGTGCTGTTTCCACTGGGGAGGCTCCCATGTGAGCGTGCGAGTAGAGGTGTGTGCTCCATAGCTTTCCAGTGGATGATTTCAGAACTAGATTGTCCGGCTTCTGGTGGACTCCAACTTCCAAGCTTTCTAGTAAAAGTCAATGGCAATAACCACTTACATCATCCAGGGTTAAATCTCTCTCTCTCTCTCTCTCTCTCTCTCTCTCTCTCACTCTCTCTCTCTCTCACACACACACACACACACACACACACAATGTCAGGTCACTCCTTTGAAAGGGTACATTTACTCCTGTACCATTATCAGGTAATGTGTGGAGTGTTAACTCAGCACGGCGTGAACCTCCTGCCCTTGGATAGCTTTAATGGCCTCTCAATGGACAGCTGTCACGTCCTGTGATGAGCCTTGTCTGCACCGGCTCTTTCACTGGGAGCGGGCAGTGCGCTGGCTTCCTCGGTTGGTCAGGATGTCTGGGTTTTGTAGTTGGCATTCTTTGTCAAGAAAAGCTTCTGGTCATAAACCGGGGCACACTATAGAGCCTCCAAAAAAGAAGGGACCAACGCTTGACAGTTTCTTTAAAACTCTTCTCCCAGGAAGTACTCCGTAAAGAGTCGCAGTCTCAAAACCCACAGGGACAGCTCTCGGGGTCTCACAGGGCCCCTCCGAGTTGAAATGGGTTCCTTGGCAGAGAGTGGGAGTGAGTGAAGGAGTTGTTGAAATTCCTCCGGGGGGCTGGTCAATGGGTTTTTACTCTTTGTTTTAATTTTTAAAGTTTTACTATGGGCTCATTGGTTTTACAGTTTCATAATTAAATATATTAAATAAAAACTTCTTTTGATGCTCACGTTGTCTCAAATTTGGCCAAGTTGACTTCTCTATCCGCGTGACATGCCCCTGTTGTCTGTCTGTTTCCTTGCTTCCTGGAGCTAAGAGAGGGCCCAGGGTTCACCTTCTTTTCCTGCCCCCAGAACTGAACCCAGGCAGATCTCCAAAGGAGTCAGTCTTGGTTCCTTGCAGTGGGAGAATTATGTTTAGGAACCAACATTTGAGTGACAGGTGTGCTCACAGCTTCATGGGTGCTATTGCCTGGAGGGGGTTTCAGTTCACAGGCCCAGGAAATGAGTGCGCTTTTATAAAACATGACATTTTAATTCAAATTTCACAGGGCTCTCTTCTTAGCACCTTTGCTTTTTTATCTGTACCGCTTTGTCCGTGAAAGTCTTGGTTTGTAATTACACGACCACATTCACTTATCTTTTTATCTAATCTTATTAGTAGGTGTGCAGTAACATTACAAAAAAGTGTGAAATGCCATCAGAATGACCAAAACGGAACATAAAGACGTGTCGGAAACAGGAGGCTGATAGCTTTGCCTGAATCAGGGTTGCCGCAAGCTTCCAATTTGTTAAGAAAACACACACACACACACACACACACACACACACACACACACACACGTGCTCATTTCGGCAGCACACAGACTAAAATTGGAATGATACAGAGAGCATTTGTGTGGCCCCTGCACAAGGATGACATGCAAATTTGTGATGCATTCCATTATTTTTTTGGAAAAAACAAACAAACCAAAAGCACACAAACCAAAGCAACAGTAAACCCCACTGTACCAGCAAAATGCAACAAGAAACACGTAATGAAAATGAAGGATGCCTGCACCCTGGAGAGCATGGGGAAGCACACTGCTGAGATGCTCTCTTCATTGACTAGGTTAAGAGCTGTAAATTAAAGGGTGTGAGAACTTGACCCAGTCGATCATGCCTGGAATTGCATCTGTAGTTGGATGGGGATCCATGGGTCTCCTCACCTGTTAGAATGGTAGCTTTAATGAGTCAGTAAAATCATTTTCCTGATTCTTTTGATGTTGGCCTTTATTTCTGTGGTTTCTCCAGGGAATGGCTTTTAATTTACTATTTTAAATAGATCCCACCCCCCACTGCCATCGAGTTCATTCCTACTCATAGCGCCCTTCCTAAGGTCTCCAAGGCTGTAAATCTTTGTTGCTGTGACTGGTAGGTGCTATCGAGCCAGTCTGACTCAGCCACCGAAACACTGCCGTGTCCTGCACCCTCCTCACCACTATTGGTTGAGCCCATTGTTGCAACCGGGATGCCAGTCCATCTTGTCAAAGATCTTCCTCCTCTGCACTGCCCTCTTCTGCTTTACCAAGCACAATGTCCTTTTCCAGGGATTGGTTGCTCTTGATGACATGTCCAAAGTAAATGTGAGATGCACTCTTACCATCCTTGCTTCTAAGCCTCTTGTCTGTACTTATCCCAAGACAGACCTGTTTGTTCTCTTGGCACTCCATGGTAATGTCACCATTCTTCACCAGCACCACAATTCAAACACATTGACTCTTCTATGGTCTACCTTATTCAATCCATGCCCAACTTTCACATGCACACGAGGCTATTGAAAATAGCGTGGGTAGGGTCAGGTGTACTTTAGTCCTCAAAGTGACATCCTTGCCGTTAAACACTTTAAAGATGTCTTTTGCAGGAGATTTACCCGATGCAATGCATCATTTGATCTCTTAACTGCTTCTTTCATGAGCATTGATTGTGCATCCAAGCAAGACAAGTCCTCGACAGGCATCATCTTTTCTCTGTTTGTCATCATGTTACCTATTGGTATAGTTGTGAGGAGTTTTGCTTTCTTTACATTAGGTTGTAATCCACGGTGAGTTACCCTCACCAAAGATGCCTGTGAGCCAGGGCACGCTGACTTACAGGCTGGTCACATGACTTCCTGTTTGCATCATGACTTCTTTGTCTTGTGTTGTGAATGCCACTTTATATCCCCAAAGGATTTCATATTGAAATGAAGGATCTTGTCCCAAAGAACATCCCTAGTCCACAGGGATCACCTTGTGGAGGTGCTGCCCTCAGCCAAGCATTTCCTGAAACTCTCAGGGAAAGATCTATTTTGAACCTCTCTCGGGCATCTAGTTAAGGGTGGCTAATAGGTCACCCGTGAAAAATCCATTTGGACAATCCTGCCTCCTGAAATCATCCTACTGCTTCCTTTCTGGTTTCCTAAAGAATATCTGACTGTTCTTCTATTACGTATGACCTGCTGTCAGGGGTGGGTCTTAGTCAACCGAACACCTACTCAGCACTGCTGCCGCAATCATAGCGACCCTGTGAGGACCCCCATACTCAAAATTCTACCCCCTAAGGTAGCAAAACCTTACAGCCCTTGGAAGTGGAAGCCTTGGGCAAGGGGAAAGTCAGAAAGCGTTGCCGTTAGGGTCCCAGTTCATACGTGAATGAGTGGGTTTATAACAAACCAGCGTGTGTGAACATGCCTGGGCTGACATGACATCCCTGCAGACAGGTGCTCCCAGTAAGTGTTCTCCGTCTCGTTGAGGAGCGTGAACAATAAAGTCCAGTAGAAACAGTTTCTTCTGGGGGAACTTGCAGGGCCGCTTACAGTGAGGGCGGAGAAGTCCGCGCAGAGGGTTACGATGCCGTTTTTTCTTGCGATCTTGGGGATCTCAACAGAGTGATCGTGATAGAGTCTCTTGAAAGACACGCGACAAATGTGGGGACTGACTGTGAAGAACTTT
>NW_022111324.1:56997034-57018404 GCF_000313985.2 Echinops telfairi
CCCGCATTTTTTTCCTTTGCAACTTATAGCATAGCCAGAGCTGTCCTGAAAGGCTTTCGGGGGAAACCTTACCCCTGCATACTACTGCCCAGGCCTTGCCCCTTCAGATGTCTTGCAGTTCCCAGTGTTCAAAGAGGATTTCAAAGGAACACAAGTTGAAGATGCCAAACTGCCATTTCGATGAGGTCTAAATGGAAACATGCAGAATTCTTTTTTTGGTGGTGGTGGGGGTCAAAGCGAGAAAACCACCTCCTTCAGAAATGTATAGGCCTCAATGGAGGATTCAGTGAGAAGCCATAGTTTCACGTTTTGGCACTTTTGCTTCATCAGGGTAGCTTTGATTTTGTAGCAGTACTTTTTGACTTCACCTTGTCCCAGGTCCCAGGAGCCTGGTGGAGTTCATCTCCAGATAGTGAGGCGGGAGGGGGCAAAAGGGATGAGGCGCTCAGCAGTTCCCTCAGGGATTGCATCGAAAGAGCCCTTGACAGGACCAGGTCAGCCTTGTTCCCTAGGGATGAGAGGCTGCTCCTGCGGACCAGGGATGCTCGCTTGGTATGGGGCTCAGGATATATTCTGAGTCATGATACAAACACACTCTCGCTTTCCGGGGTCCCGCTCCTCACAGCTTCGAGCCCTAGCACTTGTATTAGCAACCTAAGAAAGGATGCATGGGAGGTAAATTGTTGATACCTTACATTTCCTCACTGTCTTCCCCCCACCCTCTCTGATGGTCTGTTGTGTGACTGTGTATAGAATTCTAAGTTGGCAATCATTCTCCCTCAGCCAAGTTTGAAGGACAATGTTCCCTTATGTTCTAGTCCATGGCGTTGCTGTAGACTCTGCTGCCAACGTTTCCTTCATTTTTGTGCATGAAATCTGGCTTCTGGCCTTTCCTTGGAGCTGTGAAGGTCTTCTTTTCATTTAGAATGTGCTAACATTTCACAATGCTATGTCCTGGTTTGGGATTATTTTTATCCATTTTACTTGGTGCTTCGAGGCCCTTTCAAAAAGGAAAGTTATTTTCTTTAATTCTGGGTATTGCTCATTCTTAAATTATTTTCTCACAATTTCTTCCTTCTTTTTAGTTTCTTTGTTTCATTCTGTTCCCAACCTGGACTGGGTCTATAATTTCCTATGCTTTCTTGCCTGTCTTTCAGTTTTTCAGTTCCTCAGTCTGTTTTTGGGGTCTACCTTGCCTGCGAATAGGTATTTAAGATCTTGGCTTCCATAGTTTTATAGAGTATGCGCTTTATTCTCTCTGAATGGTGGTCTTTGTGGTTGTTCTTAGCGTTTTGTTATCATGGATGATTGTCACCTTCCCTTGTTTCACTTGTGTAGACTGTGCTTGGGGAGGTTCCTTTAATGTTTTTGCATTGTTCCTCTCCTACAAGCTTCTGTTTTCTCCTTTGTCGTTGTTTTTCCTGTTAGAACATCACCGGCCACTCTTGGGCATTCATTTTGAGAGTGAGGCTCTGCGTGGTGGGTGCAGAGTTCATCTTGCTGACTGTTGCCGCTCCGTGTGGTCTGCACCTATCAGAAGGCAGACGGGAGCGGCACAGCCACACAGCAGTTCATTTTCCCTCACCGAACAGGAAGTGTGATGGTGAGCAGGTCAGTCAGTGCTGGAGCAGCTGCTCTGAGAACTGGCCAGAGATCCAGGCTCCTTCAAGATTTCTGCTCCCTTGTCTGTGGTGGGTGGTCTCATACTGGTTTCTTCACTTTTAAACCAATGCCTATGAATTGGAGAAAGGAAAAATGTGAGAAGCAATGTGGACTAAAGATGAGTTTTAGATTCTTTTTTATTTTTATTTAAAGAAAAAGAAAAGAGGCTATAAGTTATCCCAGGAGCTCATGAAGCAGATAACTGCTGACACCTTACTGACTAGACCTGAGTTACTTGGCAGCTCCTTGGTGGATCATTTTTAACAGGGCACACTGCCACTTGAGTGTAAACGATGTTGTTTTCATCAAGACAAGAAGGCAAATGGATGTTGCATAGGCAGCGATAGTGGAGTGGTGGATGGAGCTACCACACCAAACGCAGTGCGGAGTATGTCCATCTTTGTGAATGGGATGGATGAGTGTAGAATGCATTGAACGAGTATGTGTTTCTTATGTAAAGAAGCAGACATTTCGTTGTCTGTCAAGTAGGCTCAAACTCATGGAGACTAGATGTACAACTAAACAACACACTACACAATCTGGCACCATCTTCACAATTGTTGGTATTTTTGAGGCCACTGTGGTAGCTATTGGAATAGTGCATCTCATGGAGAAGTTCCTTCATTTTTACTTGCCCTTTACCCAAGAGGCTGCCCTTTCTGAGCAATTGATCTTTTCTGATGAGGTGTCCAGTCAGCCAGATGAAGTCCAGCCACCTCATTTCTAAGAAGTATTCTGGCTGTACTTGCAAAACTGGTATTTTTCTTCTTTCTTTATTTTTCCCCATAGTTTGATTTGCATATTACTCACATATCATACATTTCAGTAGTTCAATCACATCAAAAAGAGTTGTGCAGTCACCACCACAATCAGTTTTAGAACATTTTCTTCAGCCTTGTACTCATTGCTATTAGCTCCTCATTTTCCCAGCCTCCCCTGCTGGACTCTCAAGGAACCAGTAATCCAGTTACTGTCCCGACAACACTGATTTGCTCATTCGTTTGGAAGTCCATGAATATCAAATACTCTTAGCCAACATAATAACCCAAACACATTCTTCTTTTTTTATATTATTATTTTTAAAAATCGTTTTATTAGAGGCTCATACAACTCCTATCACAATCCATACATACATCAATTGTGTAAAGCACATTTGTGCATTCATTGCCCCCAAACACATTCTTCAATGCTATCAATTTTTAGTTGATATTTATTTTCAGTGTCCTGTTGTCGCATGTATATGAGGCTGTTGAAAAGATCATGATGAGAGTCAGGCACACCTAAGCATTGTCTTTATTTATTTATTTTTAGCCCTTTGAACAGGTCGTTTACAACAGATGTACCCAAGCCAATGTGTTGTTTGGTATCTTAACTCCTTCTTCCATGGACACCATTGATCCAAGTGTAATGAGGTCCTTGCCAATTTTTAATTTCCTTGCGATTTATGACGATGGTGTTATGCGCTTGGCACAATGGATTGCGATAAGAGTTGTACAAGCCCCCCATAAAATGATTTTAAAAAATAATCATGAAGGTGCTTAAATGGAGCAGGTGTGAGGCTTTTTGTTTTCTTCTTCTTGTCCGGGTGTAATCCAGACGGCAGGCTGTAGTTTCTGCCCTTCATCAGTAAGCGCTTCAGGTCTTTGCTGTCTTCAGGAAAGACTGAGCCATGTGCACACTGCACGTTGTGGATGAGTCTTTGCTAATTCTGATGCCTGGTGCTGATTCACATGGCCCAGCTCCTCGGATTACTTAGTCAGCTTATACAGTAGAGTCCCGGACCTCGACCGACACTAATCCATTCCAGAGGGAGCGTTGAGATGCGATGCAGTTGAGTTCTGAATCAATTTTCCCATAAGAACCAACCAAAAAGGGATTAATCTGTTCTCAAACACCAAGCTTTTACCCTAACCTTGCCTTTTTGTACAAAACATTACATTAAATACTTTTATCAGGGGCTCCTACAGCTCTTATCACAATCCATACATTCATCCAGTGTTTCAAGCACCTTTGCACATATGCCGCCATCATCATTTTCAAAGAATTCTCTTCCCGCTTGAGCCCCTGATAGCAGCTCCCCATTGCTCCTCCCTCCCTCCCCCGCCCACCCTCCTGCATGAACCCTTGATAAGTTGTAGATTTTTTTTCCCCATATTTTACATCCTCCTCCTCCCCTCACCCACTTTTCCATTATTTGTCCCCCTGGGAGGGGGCTCTAGGTTGATCCTTGTGATAGATTCCTCCTTTCTCCCCCACCCTCCCCTAATGCTCCTGGTATCTCTACTCTCATTGTTGGCCCTGAGAGCTTTAGCTATCCTGGATTTCTTGTGTTTTAGGCTCTTATCTGTAGCAGTGTGCATGCTCTGGTCTCATCTGAGTTGTAAGGTAGAACTGAGGTCATGATAGTGGGGGGAAGGAAGCACCATACTTCTAACATCTTAACAACATGTAAGCCACTGCAGTGCAGCAAGCTGACAGATGGGCAGTGGTCAAGTATGAGGATACAAGGAGCCCTGGCGGCATGAAGGGTCGCCATTGGGCTGATAACTAAAAGATCGGCTGGTGCAACTTTGGAGGTTCAAACTAATCCATCACTCTGCACTGAAAGATGAAAATTCTATATAGGGTCACTGTGAATTAGAATAGATCAAATGATGTGGTGGGCTTTAGATAGATAGATAGATAGATAGATAGATAGATAGATAGATAGACAGACAGATAGACAGACAGGGAACAGATTTGAATATTGCTGGTGTGTTTCTGTTGTGGGCAAGCCCATTAGGAAAGTGCATTATCTCTGTGTGGTGCCATATGAACAGGGTACTTGCAGATATTTTGTTGGCGAGGAGAGGATGTTCAGTAAAATTGCTGGTGTTAGGCAACTGTCCCCTGTTATTTTCTAGGGCAGTCTCATTTCAGCCTCCCCTTGGCCCTGGGTTGCACTTCCTTGTAAGTCTCAGCTATTTGAAAGCGAGAGCGGAGTCCCTCCTAAAAAACGGGAGGCCAGATGTTCGTTGTCAAGTTGTGGCCGAGGAAGGCCTGTCACCGAGGCTAGGCATCAGACACATGCCGAGTATTTCCCAGCAGCAGCAATTTCCGTTCCTGTGCTCTTCAGATACCCATGCCTCTGAAGCCCGAGCCAGATGCAGTGATCACAGGACCTTGATCTGCAAATTCTTGTCATGCAGCTTCAAGGTCAGTGCAAAAGAGTCCTTCAGGTGGACAGGCCCTTAGAGTAAGTCATCCGAGCCACTAGCACTAGGCCTCGCAGCTGTGCTTCCCTCTCTGCAGTTGCATCTTCGGATAGATACTCGGTCTTCCTAGGCATGGGTCACCATGCTCAGAATTCTTAAGGTACCAGTATATTAACGTTTCTTGTCCATTGCAATATTTGATTGTTTGAACCAGAACTTTACCGTTGGATAATTAGTTATCATTTCACTAAGAACTTATATTTGACCTTCAGAAGCGTGCATGAGTTCCTTCCTCCTAGGATTTCATAGTAGCATCTCAGGATCACTCAGTGCTGTAGCACACTTTTAAAAGAACAAAACAAAAAAATCCAAGGCATTGGGTTTATTCTTATGCTGAGGAATTTCTTTTCCTTTTGCTTTAAGCCGCAGACAAGATGCCAATGCCATTTGTTGTTGAGTTTAGTATCCTCAGTTCTGTCTCCAGCACAGGAGTGTAAGCTCTGTTGCGAATATGATAAGCCTAGGGTCTTAGAGGTGGACCCCAGAGATTGCATAGAGCACCTCATTCAGGAACCATTTCTTTTCTTCTTAGCATTTTTATTGGGTACTCTTACGGCTTTTATAACATTCCATACATCAATTGTATCAAACATATTTGTACGTATGTTGCCATCATCATTTCCAAGACATTTTCTACTTGAACTGTTGGTATAAGCTGCTCTTTTTTCCCCTGCCTCCCCCACCATTCCACCCACATGAATCCTTGATCAATTATATATTGTTATTATTTCTTATCTTACACTGTCCGTTGTTTCCCTTTACTTACATTTCCATTATTCGCCTCTTCACGTGGTGGTGGTGGTGGTTATATGTCTTTATATAACCCCCTTATATAACCTTTATTATTTTCCCCTTTTTCCCCTTCCCCCTCCCTGACCATCCCCCTACCCTCATGATATCACTACTCCCACTACTGTTCCTGAGAGGTTTATCTGCCCTGAATTCCATGTGTCGAGAGCTCTTATCTGTACCAATGTGTGTTCTCTGGTCTAGCCAGATTTATAAGGTGGAACTGGGTCATGGTAGTGGGGGGTGGAGGAAGCAGTCAGAAACTAGAGGAATGATGTGTGATCCGTCGGTGCTATACTACACAAGAACCTTTTCTTACAGCATCCGTGAGGGATTTAAACATGTAACTAAAGTTCAGGTTACAGGCTGTTTGCTGGAGCATGGTCTAGAAACATGGGCCGGGACTGATAGAGCTAGCACCCAGATTGGTGTCCATGACAGAGGAATAGGGATGAGCTATAGCGCTGAGTGGTATCTGAGATAGGTAAGCAAGGCCAGGACAGCTCGGCATTCACCTGCCCCTGTCCATCCGTCCTCTGGGGCGGGTTTCAGGTTGCTGTGAAGCTATACCATGACTATTTCAAACACCAGTGGGGTTACCAGGGGTGGACAGGTTTCCAAAGAGCTTTCAGGTCCAAACACACTGGGAAGAACGGCCTGGTGATCTATTTGAGAACAACCTGCCATTGGAAGAAACCCTGTAAGGCACAGGTGTCACCCGAGACACACGGGGTTGCTGGGGGTTGGACCCCCGCCCACGGCAATTGCGTTTGTGAGGATTTAATGACGAGCCAACACGTAGGTTGCAAGCTCTGTGTCATTACCCCTCCTCCCCCCTCGCTGCCCTCGTCCACTGAATCGGAGTGAGCAGCGGATTGTTGCGGGTGCGTCTCAGTTGCAGTCTTGTCGAGGCGTAGTGATGCAGTGATATCGCGTCTGATGACGGTTCAGTGCTAACGCAAGGCGTTCTTATTACTCGCGTGTTTTTTTTGCTGAATACTTATAAAACATTCCACAGTGATTTCTGTATTGACTGAAAACAGAGGGGGCAACCCCTGCTATTCTCAGAGCAGATGAGAACCGAGGGTGACAGTGTTCTGAAGGCAACCAAAGGAGTTCATTGTTGGTGCATCGCAGCTGCTGTTGGTTTGAGCTCAAACGTCTATCGAAGCCACAGCGTGGTGGGACTTTGTCTTGATGTGAGTGTGGAGGGTGCTGGGCGAAAGGAGCCAGACTATGTTAGGAGGTAGGGTGACCAAAGGAGCCCTGCTGGCCCACAGGCTTCAGTGCCCGGCTGTTAACTGAAAGGTTGGCTCGTCGGGAGAAAGACCCGGTGATTAGCTTCCCTCAAGACCACAGCCTAGAAACACCCAGGGGACAGGTGTTCTTCATCATATGGAGTCGTGATGAGTCAGACTGAGGGTGCCCAACAGTAAGCAGTACCAGGGTGATCGGCTCTCCTGGCTTGCCGGGGATTGCCTGCCTTTCACAATGGGAATCTCATCCGTGGCGCTTTCCGACCCTGGTGAACCAGTATAAGAACTGAGTGTGGAGTAAGGTTGTGTAGAAATTGTGCAGGGTCAAGTACAGGCATGCGCCTTATTCTTGCGCCTCACCTTAAGGCACAGAGCAGACACGATGATGGTTTCCACAAATTAAAGATTCGCGCAGGTCTGCCTGTGCTGTTCTTCTCGTGGCCTGCACTCGCTTCTCGTCTCTCTGTCACATTTCGGCAATTCGCGCATTTCAAAAGTGTTCATAATGCGATTGCATACTTGGTTGACTGTAGGATGGTGTAGATGTCATTTTTATATGCCCCGGGAGACCGATGTTCTGTGTGCCTTATTTCAATATTCGCTTCCTTGTAGTTGTCTGGGATTAAACCTGCGATCACTCTGAGCTGTGCCAAAGGGAAGCCTCCCAAGCACCTCAGAAAGGCGGCCCGGGCATTGTTTGCAGGAATTGTGCAGGTAGCATTACCATGTGAAGTGCTCTGTGTACCTGATAGACGTGGCCGTCCCCTGGCCACGGTCTAGTTCTTTCATCAGAGGGGAGGCATTTGAGGGACTCTGAGTGCCACCGTGTTGGAGCTAAGTTAACCTTTACAGAGGGCCTGCTGGCCTTTCCATTAGGAAATGGAGGCTCCCTGGGGAGACACTTCTTCTCCCAGGTCTCCGCTGGCTTGAGGGCAAGTCTAGGTGGGAGCAGGTGTACTGACTTCCAGGACGTAATTCCTTCTGCCCCCTTCACTTGCTCTGGGGCATCAGCCAGTGTGGGCCAGTGTTCCGGTGATGGAGCCAGTTGGGGCATCTCAGCCGAGGGAGCCGGGAGTGTGCGGAGGGGCAGGGACTCTGGGGAAGAGGAGGGGCTGTGGTCACAGCCACAAGGGCCGCGTGGGCTTTGGCTGCTTGCTGTGGAAGCTCAGCCATTGTGTCACAAGCCTACATGCTGTGGCCAAAA
Organism: Echinops telfairi; assembly: GCF_000313985.2. Lineage (NCBI taxonomy): Eukaryota > Metazoa > Chordata > Mammalia > Afrosoricida > Tenrecidae > Echinops > Echinops telfairi. The sequence goes on from NW_022111324.1 coordinate 57,005,200, forward strand.
GGGACCTTGCTAATGCCGACCACTCTTTCTCTGAGTCCTCTTGAGCTCGAACTGTTTCCACATGAATTTTTAACCACCGTCCCGTGCACATGCACAGTGCAGAGGAGTGTGACGTGCATCGGTGAGGATGCCTCTTCTCCGCACCTCCACCTTTCCCAGGGGCCTTTGGCCTCCCTGGTGGTTTTATCCGCAGGGAGTTGCTCATTTACCTCCTCTCCCTGTTCCCCACCTCGCCCCAACCCCCTGCCCAGGATTGTCTTTCTAAAGTTAATCCTTTAGGTTTCGGATCTTTTCCTGCTGCGGTGAAATCTTTTAGAGCAGTGGTTCTCAACCTTTCTAATGCCGCAACCCTAACCATAAAATTATTTTCATTGCTACTTCACAACTGTAATTTCGATACTGCTGTGAATCCGGCGACCCCTGTGAAAGGGTCGTCCGACCCCCAAAGGGTTCTCGGCCCCCAGGTTGAGAACCGCTGTTTTAGAGTATTCTTTTTAAACCAGTCTTGCTGCATTCCTTGGCTTCCCTGGTACAAGGAGTCAAGTGCATGGCTGCTAACAGGAAAGTCAGGGGTTCACGTCTACCCACAGGCACCTTGGAAGCAAGGGCTGGTGATCTACTTCCAATACAGCCAGTCATTGAAAATCCTCCGGTCGTCATGGTTCCACGGTGACAGACACGGGCCTCCAGGAGTCGGAGTGGACCCCACAGCACCTGGTTTGGTTTGGGTTTCTGGCTTCCCTCTAACTCAGTCCCGTGGCTCGTTGCTTGTGGCTTACAGCTCGCCTGGCTAGAAGCGCAGCTGCAGCCAGCGTATTTGCAGAAGCTTTTCTGAACCCAGCCCTGATGATTTTCTCAGGGTCATGTCCTCGGTCAGCAGCTTTTGCTACTCAAGGCACCAGAAAGGCAGCACCGATTTTCTTTCCCAGGTCCACAGGATGCACACATGCTTGTGGAGGGCCCTGGTTTGTTTTTTTTTCCAGGCACTGAGTTTTGATTTTGGAGGCCAGGCAGCTCTGTCTCTCTCTTGCTCCGGGTTTCCTGACTCTCCTCTTCTGCTTCTCTCAGGATGCTCTTCCACACCTCTGTGCTGTCCCGCAGTTTGATCTGTGAGTGTGGGGAGGAAGCAGCGGCCAGGCTGCCATGCAAATAGTGATCTGAGGGGGGAAGGGCCAGATGGGTTGAGGCCTGAGCCTGTGGGAGAAGGGACTGTCAGAGCTGGTGACATGTGGAGCCCCAGCTGTCTCCCCAGCGTTTCTGAACTCGGCTCTTCACAAAGACAATTGGCCCTCCTGGGAGCCTGGCTGGACTTTCTGTAACTCAGATTTGCCAGAATCTACCACTTATACAAAAAGGAGCCTTTGTGCTGTAGTGGTTCTGCATTGGGCTGCCTACCACAAGGTCAGCAGTTTGAAACCACCAGCCGGTCCTGGGGAGAAGGATGAGGCTTTCTACTCCGGTAAACAGTTACAGTCTTGGACACCGCCCCCCCCCCCCAACACCGGGGCAGTTCCACACTGTCCTATAGGGTCATCGTGAGTCAGAATCGACTCCGTGGCCAGGAGTTTGAGGTTGTGTTTTGACCACTTACAGGTATGTTTTTTTCAGATGAGATAAACCTGCCTCCTTCTTACAAGATACTTTCTTTTAAGTCTTTCAAACATGTGGTCAGTGGTAGCTCATCAGTAGGATTCTTGAATTTTATGTGAGAGACTTGGGTTCGATTCCTAGTCAGTACACCTCTTGTGCAGCCTCTGCCAGTCTGTCAGTGGAAATTGGAGGGTGGGGGTGGGGGGAGGTGATATGATGCCGGGCAGTTTCAGCTGGCCTAGGCAGCAAGGCCTAGTGAGTGACTTCCAATACTGTCAGTAAAACCCCTGTGAGTCACCATGGTCTGATCCACACTCAGTCCTGGGGGTGGCACAGAATGGGGCAGCAGCTGCCACATGGGGTTGCCGTCTCTTCGCATCTCTTCCATGTGTGATTTGGCATTCCAGGTGGCTGGCTGACCAGGAAGGAGAGGCCTCCCGGGATGCTGTGAGTTGTAAGAGCCCACTGACCTTGAGGTGGGAATTCTCGTGCATGGTTTTCTCTCAGCTCTCTCTGTTATAGCGGGGATTTTTGAGTGCAAGAATGGATTTTGTTTGCGTGGGATTGTGGCGCGCGGGTTAGTCACCGAGCTGTTTCCTGAAAGGGCAGCAGATGAAAGGCCGCAGCTGCCCCATGGGAGACAGAGGGGGCCCTCTGCGTCTGGAAAGGGTAAGCATCTTGGACTCCTCAGGGAGCAGCTCTGCTTTCTCCTCCTGTTGCGGAGTCAGAATCCACTGCTGCTGGGGGGCTCCTTTGGTTTGGGGGGTGGTGGTGGTGTGGACAGCTCAAGGTTGACATACTTGAGAGGGCCAGGAGGTGGCAGTAGAAGCTTGCTAGTCACATGTGCCATTGAACTTGGACACTATTTTATTCGTTGAATATTCAGCCGCTAACTGGGCCCTTTAGGAAGTGGTAGGTGGGGCTGGGTGGGTGGGAAGGGAATGTTGTTTCTTGATCAGAGAGGTGGTCTGCCAAAGTAGCCATTCTCACCCCTGCTTTCACGGTGTCCTCGAGACTTGTCACTTCAAGCTCTTGTCATTACTTTCTCTTCGACGTGCTCAAAAAGGGGCTTAATCCACTCTGCATTTCAGATCTCACGAAGAGCATGTTTTTACAGATGAGAGTGTAAGTCTGTGGGGAAAGCAGGGTGAGGCTGTTGCCGGCTCTCAGTAGTGCTGGTCGGTCTCCCAGCCCCTTCGTGTCTCCATCAGGTGGACTTTGGACTGAGCAGAACCCAGTGCCCCATCGCTGGTGTCTGCATTAATGCTCTTTAAGGGCCAGCTTGCTGTCTTGCCCCGCTGAGCATTGCTATGGTTAGGACTTGGCAGTCAGCTATTTTACACATGCGTGTGCATGCACACTCAACATGAATCTGTTCAGACATGGCATTCGTGTGTGCGCGGAGGACGTTGATAGTGATTAGAGAGACTGGCATACACGTGACTTCAAGTGGAGCGCTGGGCATCCCTGTTCCCGTTGCCAGGGCGCCGTGGCGGGGCAGTGGTGAAAGCACTCAGTGGCGAGCTGACAGTTTGGTGGTTTGAACCCACCAGCCACTTCTTGAGATGCGGCCGCCGTCTGCTTCTGTAAAGAAGGCAGCTTTGGAAACACTACGGGACAGTTCTACTCGGTCCTGCCAGGTCGCCGCCAATCAGAATCGACTTGACGGCACTGGGTGTGGCTTTGTGGTGTCAACTGTGTGCCCGCACCCATGTTGCTCTGCCCTTTCCACGGGTCTCTCCACTTCTTCACAGGCGGGTCTTCCGAACACTGATGACAAAGGCTGTCACCTTCTTACCTGGTCTCTCAGGCCTGTCCTCATCAAGATGGGTTGCTTGGTTGATAGCCGGGCCCTTTGTGCCCAGGCTAAATCCATGTCACCATTTCTGTGTAGACTTGCATTTTCCCCATCCTGACGGGGATGTTTTATATCTTCATGCTTCGTACGTACTGCCGCTCATCCCAGGAAGTTTCCTGTGTCGGATGACCCCTCTTTCAAAGCAGCTCCTTTCTGGGTGACTTCTTCCGGACCCCTCATGTTTAGGTGATAGCTCCATCTACCTGGTCACTGCTGTAGTGTGTTACCTTTGAGTAGGAGAAAGAAAATGAGTCTTCTAGACCTGAGCAACCGCCTGCTTTGTGACACTGGGCTTTCTGTTCTTGCGAATGATGCTAGAGACAGCCAATGGTATATGGCAACTCCACGTACACCAGCGGGAGACCCTGCCCGGCCCTGTGTGTGCATCCCCGTTAGTGGGTGCAGACTGGACTCTCGTGCGCCACACGGTTTTCATGGGCAGATTTTCAGAAGTCGATCACCAGACCTTTCTTCCTAGTTCACCTTAGTGTAGAAAGTCCTTCGAAGCCTGTTCAGCATCATAGCAAGGCACACCCCTCCACTGACAAGTGGGATGATAGGTGTGCATGGAATGTCCTTGGCTGGGCATTGAACTTGGGTCTCTCACTTGCTAGGTCAGGGTGTCAGACAGGATAGAACTGTCCCGGTGGGTTTCTGAGACTGTAATTCTTTATAGGAGTAATAAACCCCATCCTTCTCCCATAGACTAAAGGAGGTTGGGGGTGGTGGTGGGACTAAATGTGAAGAGCTATGTGAGCGTGGTGTTGCTGTTAGCTGCCGTTGAGTCAGCCGCCGGCTCTGAGCGACCCCATGTACAACACCACAAAATGCTGCCGGTTACTGCAGCACCCCATGATCGAATTAAAGTGCTTGCCCTCTTTAGATCTAATTATAATTAAGGGAAAAGAGATGGTCATTTAATTGAAATCAACTCAAAAAATATTCATTAAACCTTTATACGGTTTTCCCACACTAAGCTTTCATTAGGCCCATGCTGGGTGCAGGTGTCTTATGAGGGTATAAAGTACAGAGCTGAGGGGAGAGGAGGTGGCATCGATAGTTCTGGAGTCCGGGAAAGTATCGGTGCTGGTGATGCTATTTGGGATGAAGGAGGAATGACTGGTCATCAAGGCCCTTGAATTGGATGATGCCAACTGGGAAAAATGTGTAGGAGATTCCAACCCCCACCTGCCCCTGGGACACACCCCACTTGGGCACATTCCTCCTGTGACAGGGCAGTTCAGGAGAGTGTCACTTTCCTATTCTGAAATACTAAAGAAATAATTTTATATCTTCTATGTTCGGTGAATTGTAATCATTTTGCATGCCAAAGAAACTATGATTTTAACAGAGGGAGGATTTTGTAATGCAGCTGCAGACCAGATAGGTATCTGAATAAAATGCATACATATCTCCTTGTATGTTGACATTTTCTTTTTTAATCATTTTATTGGGGGCTTATACAATGCTTATCACAATCCATACATCCACCCATTGTGTCAAGCACATTTGTACATTTGTTGCCATCATCATTCTCAAAACATCTGCTTTCTACTTGAGCCCTTGGTCTCAGCTCCTCATTTTACCCTCCCTCCCATAAGCCCTTGATCATTTAGAAATTATTATTATTTTGTCATATCTTACACTGTCTGATGTCTCCCTTCACCCACTTTTCTGTTGTCCATCCCCCAGTGAGGAGGTTATATGTAGATCCTTGTAATCGGTTCCCCCTTTCTACTCCACCTTTGTTCCACACTCCTGGCATCGCCACTCTCACCACTAGTCCTGAGAGGGTCATCTGTCCTGGATTCCCTGTGCTTCTAGTTCCTATCTGTACCAGTGTACATCCTCTGGTCTGGCTGGATTTGTAAGGTAGAATTAGGATCATGATAGTGGGGGGCGGGGAGGAAGCATTTAGGAACTAGAGGAAAGTTGTATGTTTCATTGTTGCTACATCGTTGCTACACTGACTGGCTGTTCTCTTCCCCGACCCTTCCCTGGATGTCCAGTTGCACACAGATGGGCTTTGGGTCCCCAATCTGCACTCCCCCTCATTCACAACGATATGATTTTTTGTTCCTTGATGCTTCTTGGGTCTTAAAGGCTTGAAAGTAAACAAGCAGCCATCTAGCTGAGAGGCAGCCAAGCACACATAGAAGGAGCCCAGCAGCCTGTGTGAACATGAGGTGTCGAAGGGATCAGATTTTAGGCATCAAAGAAGAAAAACTCATATCACTGTGTGCTCACCTTCCCGATACAATCGCTGAGGACAGATGGGTGCATGGGCAAATGTGGTGAAGAAAGCTGATGGTGCCCAGCTATCAAAGGATATAGTGTCTGGGGTCTAAAAGTCTTGAAGGTAAACAAGTGGCCATCTAGCTCAGAAGCAGCAAAGTCCGCATGGAAAAAGCACACCATCCTGTGTGATCATGAGGTGTTGAAGGGATCAGGTATCAGGCATCAAAGAACAAAAACGATATCATTGTGTGCTCTCCTTCCCGATACAATCGCTGAAAGCAAGTGGGTGCATAGGCAAATGTGGGTGGAGAAAGCTGATGGTGCCCAGCTATCAAAAGATACAGCGTCTGGGGTCTTAAAGTCTTGAAGGTAAACCAGCGGCCATCTAGCTCAGAAGAAACAAAGGCCACATTAGAAGAGACATTTTCTTTTTAATACTAGCATATTTGAGAATTACCTGAGCAGTCTGTGGTAAATGCATTTGGTTGCTGTGGAAAGGTGGGCAGTTCAAGTCCACTCAGAGGTGCCCCAGAAGTAAGGCCTGGTGATCGACGTTTCAGAAACCCGCTGTTGAAAATCCTGTAGAGCACAGTTCTGCTCTGACACCCTTGGGGCAGCCATGCGTCAGAAGCAGCTTGACAGGGAATATTTCAGTTTCATCTCTTGAGGAGGTTTTCATAACCAGCAGTAACTGTAAAATTTTCCTTTTACGCTAGTCCTTATACCATAGGATAGGATAGTGGTGTGCTTTTGTCCCATGTTTTGTAGCACTGCCTTTAAAATTTTAAAAATTATTTAAAAACCATTTTAACATACTTTTTACTATTCTTTTTTTTAATTGGTGAAAATATACAAAACAAAATATACATCCCGTCTGCAATTTTTACATGGTGATAGACTTCACATGGTCTCACCACCATCGATTGTGATATCAAGATTTCCTTCAAGATTTCCATCTAGTCTATTTTAAAGTTACGGAATGGAATGGGTGACACCTAATAGCAAGTGCCTTGTCCTGGTGGTGCAGTGGGTCAGGCGTTGGGCCTGGGGTTCAAACCCACTAGCTGCTCTGCAGGAGAAAGGTGTCACACCGTGCTTTGCTAAAGAGTGGTGGTCTTAGGAACCCTGTGGAGCAGCTCTCCTCTGCCTGACAGGATCATTAGGAGTTAGAACAGACTCGATGGCACTGGGTTTTCGGGTGTCCATTTGGTTGCATGTAGGTGGTGCGGTGTGCATTCTTGGTGGCTTAGTGGTTGTGCGTGGGCTGCTAACCACAAGATTCACAGCTGCTTCCTGGGAGAAAGATGGGCTTTCTACTCCTGTGAAGAGGTACAGCCTCAGAAGCGCACAGGGCAAGCCTACCCTGCCTATCGGGTGGCTGTGCGTCTGCATTGACCCGATGGAAGTGATGGCAGTGAGTGAGCATTCTTTATTGAATGAACTAACTTGTTTATTTCAAGATGCTTCCAGGCAATAGATTCAGGAGCTCCTTCAGTGATCACGTATCCAGTAAGTCTGGTTTCCCATAAGAAGTTGAAGCTATGTGCCACATTCTTCTTTTCCATCAGGATCGTATTGGGACCGTGGTCAAAATATCCAGCAACAGTAGCCAGGCCCCAACCCGTTCTTCTGGGCTCCTGGCAAGTGGCTTTGTGATGACAATTAGACCCAAAGTCCATGTAGCGCTGCTTTTGGGGAAGGTATTTGTTTTGCAGAACTCTTTGCCAGAATGTTTAAAGCTTGGTTTCTGCAGTGGACAGCATTAGGTTGGGCATGGGGGGCTGCTGATCTCCCCTCTCAAGCTAACAGCATTATTTTTGCACCCCTACATTGAGATCATCAAATTTGAGATCAATCCTTAGGGCACCAAATATTCCATTGAACGTCCCTGCATGTTCTCTTTCTGGGTAACTCCATGAGGGATGTCAGAATGAATTTGAACTAGTACCTTTGAAATTCTGTCATATAACACATAGATTGAGCAAACGAAGTGGCTTTATTTTTCTTTTCTGTAAATAAAATTTAGAATATATTGAAGAACAACAGCAGAAACATCCTCTTACCATCCTCAAGAAATTGGTTATTAATTTGGAGGTGTATGTCTTTTAAAGTGGGAGCTGGACCGAGGGGATGCACTTTCTTACTCAGAATTTCTCAAACTTGCCATCCTTACTTTCCCAAACTTGTTCCGCACTCAGGCTTCTAGACTCTGGAGCAGACCTACTGAGTCTGACTCTCCAGGGAGCTCTGGGAATCTGCATGCTTATTATCTACGTGATCCGTAACACCAGACAAAAATTGAGAAATACCAGTGTCGGTGGACCCAGTCAGGAAAGTAAGCAAGGATTTAATTATGATTACTTGCTCATTTACAATAAAAAAAAATCACACTTTCCCACCACATCACAGATTTGGCTTCTAAGTGTGACTGGCAGCTGTCTCTCCCCCAAACCCACAGCATCTTCCTGCAGAACCAAAGCCTCTCTGCCTACTGGTAATCCCTGACGGGACGGAGTATCTAGTGCTCACGAGAGGCACAGGTGTACCTGTGTTTCCGCAGTAATCTGTAGGGAAGCTTTTCATCGGCTTTTAAAAAGTAATTAATTAATTAATTTTAAAATAGATTGTTTTATTGGGGCTCTTACAGCTCCTATAACAATCCATACATCTATTGTATCAAACATGCTTGTACCTATGTTGCCATCATCATTTTCAAAATATTTTCTTTCTACTTGAGCCCTTGGTATCAGCTCTTTTTTCCTCCCTCCCACCCACCATAGTGATCCCTTGAGAAATTATAAATTATTATTTTCATATCTTACTCCGTCCGCTGTCTCCCTTCACCCACACTTCTGTTGTTCATCCTGGGAGGGAGGGGGTATACATTATACATTATCGATCATTGCTATCGGTTCCTCATTTCTCTCCCCCCCCCACCCTCATGGTATTGCTACTCCCATCACTGTTCCTGAGGGGTTCATCTTTTTCATATGTTTTTAAAAAATGTTAATGCCACCTCAAAGGCTGCCAATTTCATGTTTTGAGGATGGAAAGCTAGAGGGTGGTTCTGTGCCTTGGCTGTCTTTCCATTCTCCTTCTGAGACGTCGCTTACTTCTCCCCTTTCAGACTTCCTTTGTCCAAGGGGTGATAAGAAAGGAGGTATTTTTCTGAGGTAGCTTGGTTTTGCTCACGGCCCCTGTTCACGCATCAGTGGGTAGGCGAGGAAGAAGCTGGGTCTGCTGACTTCACGTCAGGGTTCAGGTGGGAACTCCTGTTGGCGGACACTGAATCAGACCTGACCCACGGGCACGCCAGGCACCATGGCACCAGTCTTATGCAATCCTCTCGGGCAGGGGTCCCCAGGGTTTTTCATGGGCTGTGTTTGGGAAGTAGAAAGCCAGCCTTTCTTCTTATGCCACTGAATCTGAGAGGCTCCACTGAAACCTCCGCCTCGGAGCCACAGACAAGCCTCCACTGACAGATGAGTGGTGCTGGCTGGGCGGTGCCCCAGCGGGGGATCCAACCCAGGGCACCTGCATGGGAGACCAGGAGTCTAGCGTTGATCCACCACATGCCTTGGGGGCTCTTGATGTCCCTTTGAAACATGGTCTTTTGGGAAATTAAGGATATAGTGGACCCCATGGACTCACCACCCAGGCTCAACAACGATCAACTCCTGGCCATATTTTTTTTTAAACATTTTATTAGGGGCTCATACAACTCTTATCACAATCCATACACACATCAGTTGTGTAAAGTGCATTTGTACTTCATTCTCAAAACATTTTCTCTCCACTTAAACCCCCGACATTAGGTCCTCATTTTTCCCCTCCCTCCCCACTCCCTCCTCCCTCATGAGCCCTTGATAGTTTATAAATTGTTATTTTGTCATATCTTGCTTTGTCCGACGTCTCCCCTCACCCACTTTTCTGTTGTCCATCCCCCAGGGAGGAGGTCACGTATAGTCCCTTGTAATCGGTTCCCTCCTTCCTACCCACTCTCCCTCCACCCTCCCTGTTTCGCCACTAACACCACTGGTCCTGTAGGGCTCATCCGCCCTGGATTCCCTGTATTTTCAGTTCCTATCTGTACCAGTGTACCTTCTCTGGTCTAGCCAGACTTGCAAGGTCGAATTCAAGTCATGGTAGTGGGAGCGAGGAGGAAACATTTAGGAACTAGAGGAAAGCTGTATTTTTCATCGTTGTTACATCGCACCCTGACTGGCTCATCTCCTCCCCGAGACCCCTCTGCAAAGGGATCTCCAGTGCCTGGCCATATTATTCCCCCAGCTGTGCTCTCCCCCTATTATTTTGAAGCAAATCTCAAGCATTATATCCTTAGCTATAACATTTTAGTAATGTCCCTGGAGGATAAGAACTTGAACTTCAGAAGTTTATAATAAACACCCTCACCCAAACAAAAGACAGCCTGGAACAATCCTAGCTTGACAAAGCCTGGGATTAAGGAGAGCAAGAGCTATGGACTAGTGCTTCCTTTACCGGAGTGAAAGAAGATCGTGAGCTTTGGGCTCATGATTGGACGATGCCTGAGCATGGCAAACCCAGGGAGTTGCCCAGGGTACAGGAGCCTATGGGCACACAAGGGAGCTTTGACAAGGGATTTGAGAGAAAGCGAACAGGTGGGAAAGTAAAACCAATCTTATGTTAGTTGATCTTCCCTGGTACAGCTATGATGATAAATCAATACTCTGTGGAATGTACAGTCACATCTTTGAGAACCTTAATTGCTCACTGGTTGGAGTTTAGAAGCCCCCTTCCTACTTGCATCGCCAGAGGGTTTTTGTTTAGTTTGGTGATTAAGCTTCAGCTGCTAGAGTAGTTGCCTCTCATGCTACACCTATCTACGTGGCCACAGAATGTTAACTGAAGTGCCCATTGGCTTTTTCTCATCCGAAGCACTCCGCAATGAAGGAAGCAAAGGAGCTATGGTGATGGCACCTGACAATTGTTTTAAACACTGGGGACACAAACATGAAGGATAGCATATGATTATCGTCTTTTGCCACTCTTCTGAGATGGTAACTGTACCGAGGTTTCTTTAACGGAGCTACACAAGATCCTGAGGAGAAAATTTAATTTTTATAAGTCCCTATCTTGGCTTCAAATCCTGGGGTTGTGAAAATGAATGCGGTGGAAGCCTGAAGCTATGCTGGGATTTACTCCTGGGAAGGGGCCTGTGCAATTAGACACCCCATGCGGTGTGAGGCTCATTTCATGGTGCACGCTTGCAGAATGCGAGGGATGCCTGCTTGACATGCCCATCCAGAGAGTAGCAAGGGACACCACAGGTATTTTAGATGTCCTTTGTTTCCCAAGGACCTCCACAACACTGTCGTTCTTTACTGCTTTCCACCCAGTCCACTCCTGTGCCCAGGTAGCGTGATAGAGATAACTTCTTAGATCCTGCTAATTAAAACACAAGTGTATCATTCCTTTAAGCCAAGTTGATGTAGGAAACTCTGAACTTGTTGGATACTTTGGGGAGCCAATTGTTTCCTTCTCAAGGGTTCTTTGCATCCTTGTAGGGCTGGCAATCGAATTCTTTAACTAGCCGTTAGTTTGCAATTCATTTTCGCACACAGATTTTGCTTCAGTTGGGTGAAGAGAGTCACTTTTAAGCAGGAAAATGCAGAGCAGTAGACTTAAACCTGGTGCAAGCTTTACTTAAAGCTTTACTTAAAAATGTGCTTTCTAGAACTTTCAGATCCTGTGGTCCCATGTAAACGTGCCCCCCGCTCCCTTCCCCATATCACTTCTTTCAATCTGGTGCCGCTGGTCCCCCTGGTTGCTGTCAGTGTGTGCTGCCTCCATTCTGTCGGGTCTGATCTCATGCTTCAGATCTGCTGCAGGCTGGAGTCAGCCGGGGCCAGGCTAGAGGGGAGACGGGGAAGGGCTTCATAGATTTAACACCCATTGCTGTCAGATTGAGTCTGACCCATAGTGACCCCAGAGGACCAAGTCAAGTGGATGGCTACTGCACTGATTGCAATGATCCATGTATAACTGCCCACCCCCACCCCCAGGGGGATGAACAAGAGAAACCTGGGCAAAGGGAGCTAGCAGATGGTGTAAGATATGAAGATAATAACAATTTATGGTTTATCAAGGGTCCTTGAGGGTAGGGAGGAAAAAAATGAGCTGATACCAAGGGCTCAAGTAGAAAGCAAATGTTTTGAAAAGGATGATGGCAACATATGTACAAATGTGCTTGACACAATGAATGTATGGATTGTTATAATAGCTGTAAGAGCCCCCAATACAATGATTTAGAAATATATGTGTGTGTGTGTATATATATATATTTTTTTTGTTGTTGTTTTATATATATAAAATGAATGAGAAGTCACTTTCAGAAACATGGCTTGTGGCGGGGCAGAGGTCATTGATTTTGGGTCCCCCACCCTTTTTAAAAATCATCTTATTGGGAGCTTGTGCAATTCTTCTTTCTTGAGGGGGGATAAAAGTATTTTTATTTTATATTATAGTACAAAGTACTAACATCCCCCCAAACATCTAAAACTTCTTGAAATTGCCAACAAGATCAACAACCCCGTAGAAAATGGAATCCAAGACCGAGTTCTCATGGAAAGCACACCACGAACAGAAGATGAGGCCAGTTTTCACTCGGACGGTGGTTGAACTTCAACGGCACAGGTCTCACCCCTGGGGAGCACGTCAGATTTTTAAAACTTAAGTTTCTTCTTAGAGTTCGCTTGAAAATCTAAGTCAGCTTTTGTTTTGTTTTTTAAACTTCAAGGGTTGCCCATGTTCTCAGGTGCCTTTTATTTATTATCTTACTGTCCTCACCTGTCACGTTATTTTCCTGGAAGCCGGTTTTGAGGACCCAGGTAACCCTGATGTCATGGCATTGCACGGGTTTCCCCCGACACCTAAACCACAGCGAATGCATCCAAGGGGCTGCTTTTCCTCCTTCACCAGTGCTGATAACCTTGTACGGGCCGTGTGAGTGTCCTGGGAAAACACAGGCCCGAGGAAGGATTTCACAGTGGGGCTTTCAGCATGACTCGATTTGCCTCTGCCCAGTCTCACACCTAAGGACGTTGGAAACACAAAGGCCGGGGCATTTTAAGGAGGGCCAGGGGGTGATCTTAGGTGGGTTAGGGGCAATCTGTAAAGGAAGAAGGCCCGGTCGGGGCAGCCATGTCTGAGAGCAGCTGTGCTCACTGCCCAGACTGGGGATGCAGGTCCAGGCAGGCCCAGGCTCGCCCAGGCTCGAGCTGTCTAAGTCTTTTTTTTCCTTTGAGGTAAGTTTCAACATTTTTAATTTTAATTAAAAGTTTAAATGATAAATACAGATATAATACGATCTCTATCTCTTTTAGCTATGTTTCCTCCCTTAAAAGATGATTAGATTAAATAGAATATGTAATCGTTTTTTTTTCAAGGTGTGGTTTTTTTTAAAAAAAATCTTTTTTAACGGGCTCATACAGGTCTTATCACAATCCACACATACATCAATTGTGTAAAGCACATTTGT